>NC_068937.1:51162451-51762451 GCF_016801865.2 Culex pipiens pallens | reverse complement strand
ACGAGATGTTTATTTATTTATTTTTTCGGGCAGCTGCCGGCCAGATGCACGCGAAACGATTAGGATTCGGACGCGCAGTCAAGAGCGCTCTGATGTCATTGAGCCGAAAATGGACGCTGCTCAGCGATTTTTCGAAAATGGATTTTGAAGTTGATGTCCATTTGGTTTAATTGCATTACAATGGTTCGAGTCTGCACTGAAAAGAAATCCGGTGCCATAAAATTTCATCAGTCGTGCATGTCACAAACTGTCAGCTCGCCGAATTACACTTTCCATGAATTGTGGGATGGTCACTGCTGCTGGCGTGTCATCGTACAATTTGTCATAAAAGCCGGCACAAATTACAGTTTGTGCCCCACTTTCAGAGATCTACACTGGTTTCCTCTAATTCCCACCAATGAAAAAATAGAAGCGCGCTGCAAGCTTTATAGCGCATAAAAAAAAACAAAACAAAAAGAGAAGCGAAACTGGCAGCAAAAAGAGAAAAAAAAACAATATAATTTCGTGATGGAGTCATAGACTAATGTGGAAGACAAAGTTTGTATTCGATTACTATTTTGGTATAACATTGACATTTGGCAACACTGCTTTTCATAAATGTTTTGAAATCACAAGTCAAAAATCGAAAAAGTTTAATTTAAATTAATTTCATTTTTATGAATTACAATCCAGGAACACTGTTACTTTTTCAGCCTGAATTATTAATATGTTAAGAATTCATGCATTCTATCTTTGTTTTGAAAGTAATTTTAGCTTCATTATCGCGAAGATGCTCCCCAAATGTTGACATTTGCTGCCAGCAGCAGTGTTGCCAGCGCGCGTGCAGCTCCGAATTGCGACTCCGCTGGGAATTTTAAAAATAGATTAATCTTAATTTGAGACCGCCCAACATCGGTGGCGTGAAGAAAAATGCGCCTGTCCCAAGCCCGAAAAACATGGGTCGCCGCAGATTACGGAATTAACTGCACGAAAATTAAAACTTAACGACTACTCGGGAAGTTTGGTGCGCGCGGTTGACGTTTGCCTTAATCTCGAATGACATTATTCACGATTAGGTGCAAGAAAATTTAATGCCAAAACGGTTTAATCTTAATTGTTTGAAATATGGCGTCATTTGTTTACATCATCTTGCAAACTTAACATCACTGTTGTCGAACTGGTCAATGTCACGAGTTGACCTGCCAAAAAATCCTGCACGACACTCGATTGGCGTCCAATGGAAGTTTGTTGCCATTCACCGCCTAACGAACGCGTTTACCTTCGCGCGACACGTCGCGCTAGTATTTTTTTATAGCACGCACCTACTTTGCCTTTTACGACTTCTTGTACAAATCACATGTGCAAATCATTGATTAATTGTTAGATGTTCCTGTCAAAACGTAACGTAATTTCCTCTTAACACGCAGTGTTGCCAGTTTTGACCCTCCCAGTTGACACTTGTTTGCGCGGTGTCATCACTTCAAGCAAACAGCTTTTAGCGTGTTACGTCATTTCGTCTGTCACGGTGACATCATGGCCTGTTTTTTTTTGTCACCAACCTCCTCGACAGTGACAGTTCACGCAAGATGCACTTTTTTGTTTATTTTTGCGCCTGCTGTGACGGCAGTCGTCCGGGGTAATGGAATCATCTGGAAGAGAGTGGTCGGTGGTTTACTTGGATGGTTATTTTTGTTGATTTTTTCACTTTATTGCCTCTGGCATGGCGTCATTCTGCGCGGGGGATAAATGATACAGGGTGTTGTTTATTTGATTGTGTTGTCCACTGACACACTGGCGTGCGGAGGGTGACAGATTTGCAACTTTTATGGTGCCATAAATTGGGGTGGGTGGTCAAAATTTATGACATGTTTGTGGTTTCGATTTGGCGAAAAACAAGAAACTTGCATCACTGCTCAAATGTCATTGATCAATATTGATTTGTTATTGTTTTTGTTTGATTAATCAAAGCAATTCCAGTGCTGCCAGTTGGATAGGTTATAAACAACTCCAACATTTTCTTCACACCCTCTTTTTTTGCTTTAAATAAGTAAGGAAGAACGTATTCGCGGTTTGCGGCAGCCAACGACGCGGTAAATTAATGTTTGCGTTTGCGAAGCTAAAAAAGGGACTGAACTCATTACACAAACTAGATACCGCAAACGAGATAAGGTTGTATCTACATTACCACACACTTGGGTACCGGCTGACTTACTCCGCGATTCCATTAAGGGCTGGGCTACTTTTGCTATAAAATTGATGTTACTGTCAAAACGTGGCAGTGCTGCCATAACTAGTGGTCTAGCTCTGCTCACAATTTAACCGCAGACGCCTCTAATCACATTTACCGCAAGCAGTTCTTGCTTGAAATACGATATACGTTCGCACCCGTATGCTAATCGAATTAGCACCTGCACTGAAATTTCGGACGGTTCCCTTTGATGGGGTTCAAGATTTGAAGCAGGAAGTTCGGTCGGAGAATGCAACTGTTTTGAAAATGTCACTAAACCTTTTGTTTACCTTTGCGCTTTGGTTAAATCACCCCTCGTCACGTGTTTCCTGACATCACAGTGATGCCATAAAAGTTTTGATAGGTGATTCTGGCTATTTTCGATAATTTTAAACTTTCTTTTTAGGAGGGATGATGCATTAAAGAATCTCCAAATTTCCTAAGCAAAGCAATCCACTTTAACGACCCCCGGGTCTTTTGTGGGCTCTGTTGCAAGTTTCTGCTCATTTCTAGGCATCCGAAGGTTATGCGGGGTGAGTCACTCAAAACCTCTTTTACGCAATTGGACCGACGTTTTACTTCCCCATCCGATAGAAGGCCAGAAGGATAAGGCGGGAGTCGAACCCGCGCCCCATAGCATCTTAGGGATCGGCAGCCGAAGCCGCTAACCACCGCGCCACGAGGCCCTCTCCAAATTTCCTATAGCTGTCATTGATTGGTTGTCTTCCTCACGCCTAAGATTTCAATATCAACCAGTTTATCTTCCTGGTTTCTTCAACGAGACAGGGTCGATGTCACGACGCCGTCACGCCGTCTAACAAATTTGCGTAGGAAATGGGATACTGCATAGGCAATGTCGTCTCGAAGTGGGAAACAAGAAATAAATTGTGAAGGTAAACAGACTGGAATTAGCATCGTAAAGTTCGAAGCTAATCGACCGCCATTATGGCATCTCATTTGACGTTTCTTGTTCTTGTCGCTCAGTATCGAGGGGTGATACACAAATAAGCTAAATTGGACGTTCTAAAACTCAATTTGATAACTGTGTACCATTTTACCTGATTTCTCACTTGACACACTAAAGTTTCACCGGAAATCGATACGATTTCCGTCGCACAAATGTCAACAAAGCTTTCTTTCGCAAAAAAAATCATCAATGTCACTCTCCATTAGTGGGTATCGCTAACAAAACGGAAACCGCACAAACTCCTCGACAAAAGTACCCAAATTGGCAACAGAATCAATCAAATTGGCTACTTTTTCGGCTCGTTGATGATCACTCGATGGTGTGGACTCCTCAAAAAGAGAGTGTTGAAAGTGGTTACGGTTTCTCTTCGAGCCGCCACAAATTCCCATCGATTTTCGATGGTGTTCTCCACGAGCTTTGCAAAAATCTCGAGTCTCGAACTCCTCCAACGGGGAATTTATGAGCATCACATGTGTGGGAAGATGACGACGACGACGACGCTTGTACGGCTTCCTCAACGATGTCAATGAGTCTGGTACGCCGTGTCTTGGAAGATGGATCGGATTTCCCTCAGCGAGGTTCTTCGAGAAACAGGTGTGTCGAACTCCGAACGTGGGAACCGGCGAGGTCGTGAAATTATAGCGTCCAGAACGCTCAATTAGGTCGTTCGTGAATCACCCCTCGCGCGCACGAAACGTCAAATTAGCCGCCATAATGGCGCGGACGCTGAAATAAAACGCGGTCAGGCTTTCTTGAGGTTTCGTCTCTCGAGATTAGATAGCATAACATCCAATGATTGATTGTCATTGTCAAAAAGCTTGGGCTATCGCCAAAATGACAGAACCCGAGACAAAAACACAACCTGTTAAATCGATCATAATCGTCTCGATTAGGCTCGCAATTGCCATAATACTCCTCAACAAGTTGCTAATGAATCTTGACTCTTTATGGCCCCTCAGAGCAACAGGCGCGTCGAGGGGTCGCCGGATCGGCTGGAAATTTGCCCACTTTTTGCCGACTCCAAAAATTGCGAAAGAAAACTTATTTTTAGTCTTTCCCCCCCTTTTTTTATAGCAAAGCAAAAATCAGAAATCTGACTTTCCAGAGCGGGTTTTTGCTTTCTCGGAACGGACAGCTCCGCTTGGCAGACGTTTGTTTGTTTATTTTATTACACTTGGCTTTGACTTCGAGGCAGGTTTTGCGCCGTACCGTTCGATTACGTCACACGCAAGGTATTCTATCTCGCGTTCTGTGTTTACACAAGCTTTTATCGTTCCGGCGAGAAAAGTCAGCTGCTGGAAAGGGGGGTTTCGTCTGGAACTAAATTTTAGATGCTCTTTTTTGGTGGTGCCATAATGGCGGCGCTGACATAAAATAGCGTCAAATGCCAGTTTGCTATAATTCAAACTATCATTTGTGTTAGCCATTATGGCAAAACATTAAAAAAATGTATTGAAGGGCTTGATAAAAAAAATCTCATACGTTGTGCAAGCCTAAAACCCAACCCATATGATCGATATTGATGTCTAACATTTCAAAGAGCGCCTATTTTTAACTTTCCCAAAACCCATCCCAAACCCTTTTGTTTATGTTTCCAATATTACCTTCAATCAGCCCATTTTACGACGGAACAAAAAATGAAACGAAACCGAGAAACACGATTTTCACAGGCCTCGCTTCCCACCGCCGTGGCAGTTCCTTTATTTATAAAGTGAACCAAAAAACCGCGCGCTCCGTGCTATAAAAACCTATTAAAATCCTAATGGAGTCCACGAGTTTGTGCGTGCGTGCGTCTTCTTCGCCGGGAAGCATTTTTCACTCATTCGCTGTAAACATAAATCAATTTTTCACCATTCCAGTCCAGTTTCTTGAAGAAAAGAGAGAGCCCCTCTTGACAGCTGAGCATAGCCAGATGTGCGCGAGCGGGAAATTCCTCGGAAGTCAAGGGGGATGAGTCGAACGAATTTTGACAGCTCTCGGTTATATTTATCTAGTGGATTTCGTGCAGAAAGCAGTTTTCGCCGAATTTCCAGCTTAAAATTGCTTGAAAAGCAAACTGGATTCAATCGGAGCAGGCTTTGTTTAGATTTTGGACGCGGTTTACGACAGCTTGGAAATCTGTTGCATAACCTCTCGTACATGATGATTTGGCAACACTGCTCTAACAATAACATAACGCTTTGATTTGATTCTTAAATATACACGCACGTTCAAAATCACTCAATTTTCGTCAAAATCAAACCAACCCAAAAATGAGTAAATAGGGCAATTGTTAGATCTGATTCAGTTTTACTCAGTTTTCTTCGTATTCTGAGTGAAATTCACTCAAAACTGACTGATGCCCTATTAACTCATTTCTGAGTAGGTGCGGTTTTGATGAAAAGTGAGTGATTTTTAACGTACGTGTATCCTTTAGTAGATTACACTCTAAAATTTTAATGCTTAATTTGATGCATTTGAGATTTGCCTCTTTGACGGCAAAAACTAGTAACCTTGTTGCAAGTAAAAAATACCCATTCACGACCCGCTACAAAAATCAATAAAAACTCAACATCTCGTTGCTCGTTTCGCCACCTAGAGTCAAATCAAACTCAATTGAAAGTTAACCTCGATTCGCAACCAAACACCCGCCGGTTATTGTTGATATCAAATTTATTCGTTTGACATTTGGCACCGCCATCATCGTCAATGTTGTTATTTTTTGTCCTGCTATCTGCCGCCTGCTTCGATTCGTGTCGTTGTTGTTGTTGTTGTCACGCAAGAACCACTCTCCTGGGCCCCAACAAGAATGTAGATTCTTGGGTGCAACACCACCGGAAAATAAAACTTTCATGGCATGGCTTTCGGCAGAGCGCGTCATTCTGGGGGCGCTAAAAATAGCGTTTGTCGTTAACGGTGATGACGGATGGCCGTGATTCTTCGGGGTTGCAGCTGATGTTTGTGTGTGTGTTTACGTCGCACGTCACCTTGCAGATTGGCGGTTATGTCATTTTTGCGTGTTGGGTGTCGGTTCTAGGGACGAGACTTAATTCAGCGTAATCCGATCGTTTGCAAATTTTGAAGCGTTTTGTGTGTCAACAAGTTTGTGTAGAAACTAAGCAAAAACTGTTGTTAAAATCTTAAACGTGTAGTACTTTTGACAGATCAAAACGTCACCATACACGATTAAAGCAACTGACAAAGAGTTGAATTTTTAAAAATAAACAGTGAAATGAACTTTTTAGAAATTAATCCCAATTTTGGGTAAGTAAAGTCTTTCAAAATTTTGATAAGTTCAAGCTTTAAGTTTTATGAAGAAATCAAACAGTTTGTGACTCATTTTAGGAAGCAAATGTTGTTTATGTGATCTCTCGAAAGATGCTCCGATATTAAATTTAAACAAGCGAACAATACCCAATGATGTCATTTTCTCACATCATCATTATCGACTCGAATGAATTCTTCCATTTTCTCACGCTAAATCCACAAACCATGCGGTGCACATGTCTGATAAAATAGTATATGTGAAATAGGGATGCCATCGTTATTTTCAATTTAACGTACATATTTTTGCGTTGTAAAATTATTAGTCAAAATGTAGGTGGAGGATCTAAACAAATAATCAAAGGTCATTTTTTTTATTTAATTCTTGAAAATTAATAAAACAGCTTTGTTGAAAATAAAAACTTGTTTCAACATCTCCATTTCTAACAGACTTTGAATAAACTGGTCGCACTTGTTGCCAATATGGTCATTCCAGGCTTCTATTCGATTGGTGCTGCGGAACCTGTATTTGCGCGCCACGTTGCTTATGCTGATCGATCCCAGAGGGGTTTCGCGCGCACGTGCTCGACTAATGAGAACACGCGCGAGCGCCCGCTTCTCAACCGGGAGGGACGTTGGGGTAAAATGGCAAGAGTCTTGGTAAAAGTTTGTGAGTTTTTGAGAATTTGGAAATCATGTAGATATTAAGAACTGTTCAAGTGGTCCAGACCGCAAAATTAAGGTGACAATTGAATTTCAGAAAAATTGTGAAGTTCTGGAGCTTGGGTGCCTTAACCCTCTACAACCCAACCCCGCCTTTGGACGGGCTTCGATTTAAAAAATCGCCAAAAATCCATTTTTCAACCAATTATAGATCTTTAAAATTCATTGGAAAGAAGAACTATTAAAATTTTAGAAAATATATGGGTTGAATGTTTTACTTGTTTTACGTGACATTGCCAATGTTTTAAAAAATGTCTTTTTTTAGGGTTCAACTTTTGCTGTGTTTTTAACTAACATTTCCTATATTTCAAGTAAAAAGAAGTATGCAGTAATTTTTCTAGTGTCCCAGACTATGCCTCTACGCATTTTTAAACAATTTAAATGATTATGGTGCCATTTTAAAGCACACAGAAAAAAAAATCATGGTAATATTACATCTGGGAAGGGGTACATCTTTTATGTCAGAAAAAAGGTGTAATTTTACCTCTGGAAATGTGTAATTTTACCACTTTTCTGGTGTAATGTCACCTTTTCAGTCTAAATTGCGGTAAAATTTCATCATAAAAGAGGTAATATTCAACCTTCCAAAATTAAAGCTTCCAAATTTACATTATTTTTTTCTGTGCAGAAAATGTGAAAAACAAGCGAAAATTTGAAAAAGTGACTGTAAAAACATGAAAAAATTAGATAGTCAAAATGTAATGATAGGAGGTGGTAGAATAGGCCAAATACTAAAAATTAAACAATAAAAACATAAAACATGACAAGTAAAGTTTTTCGTAGAACAAAAGTTGCTCTAAATGACCTCCTAAAGACGGGAAAAATAAAAATGTTCGAAAAAAAAATTTGGGCAGTAGAGGGTTAAAAAGAGTTGTAGTAAATGAAAAGGGCCAATTTTTTGTTTGGATGAAAATTAGAGTGGTTCACGATTAGGGTGATTTTGAAAATCTTACTTTCCAGGAATATTTTTGAGATTTTTTAGTCTTCTAGAAAGTTGTTGGGCTTGCCAATCCAAACAACTTTGTCTAAAACACCAATATTTTATCTCGTAAACTACGCCTTCTACGACCAAATTTTTAGAAATCATCTGAGCTAACCTTAAAAAAACAGTTTATTGAACGTGGTAATTCAGGGTTAAGTTTTAGAGATAAGTGATGTTGAAGGTACTTTTAAAGCTCTAAAAAACAAACATTTTTTTTTTTTTGAAAGTCAATTTGGACTTAAGGGTCAAAAGTTAAAGTCATTTTAAGGTAAAAAAGATGCAAATTTTAAACTCAAATATCTCGAAAAGGCGCAAGCCAAACTTTAACCGCCAGGTTGTATTTGAAAGAGAAAATCTCAGGGGTGTTTTTCTTTAAACTCGAGATATCTTCATTTGAAAAAGTCTAATTTTCAAGAGAAAACCATATGGGACCACCCTAACAAAATTCGAAAATTGTTCAAATATATGTTTCTCCATGCAATTTTGTCCGATGAATCTGAATCTGCCCTCAGAATTGAGTGAAAGTGTCGACAAATCGATTTTTGGTCATACCTCGATATTTTTGAGCCGTTAGACATTAAATTTGTATTAGATGTATAGAAATTTCGATAAACTTTGTAGACTTTAAGCCTGTGTAGATTTGGTAGAACACAAGAGACTTAGAAGTCTAAAAGCTTTAAGAGATTTCGGAGACATATTTGGAAACTTTGAAACCAAGAGAAAACATGGATATTTTTTAGGTTTATAATGACTGAGATGACTTTTGGGTTATTGGAGACTTTGGAGACCTTGGAGCAATACAAATCTATAATGTAGTTGGAGTCCTTTAAATGTTGTAAAACCTAAAAAATACTCGTCAGTTTAGAAAGTCTAAGGAGAATATTAAACAATATGAAATTTTAAGAAAACTTTAGGATTTTTAAGACTGAAATGACTTTAGAGTTTTTGGAGACTTTGGAGACCTGGAAACAATTAAAATATTCAGAGGCTTTGATGACTTTGAAGATTGTGGGCTTTTTAGACTTTGGAAAATGTGTAGAAACTCAAGAGTTTTAAGACATCGAAAGTTTAACAGACTTTAACGAATTTGGATTTTTTTTTTTGCAATTTGACAAATTTTTTAGACTTTTAAAAATTGTTTTTATAATAGAGCTTAATAGACTATAGGAAATCTTCAAGATTTTTTAGGATTCTATTGATTTAGATGACTTTGTAGGTTCCGGGAATTTAGATACCATGAAGAAAATACCATCTCCGGAGTCTTTGTACTTTGGTACCTATTCATGTATTTGACGCACTGTATAGAATAATAGAATTTGTAGATTTTATAGTACTTAATCGATACTTTGTAGATTTTGAAGACGTTTGCTATTTTGGGGACCACACGAAAAAAAAAACAATTCTCGAAATCGTGAATTAAATTCACGAATGCAAGAACCACGAAGGAATAAATGCACGTTTATAGTGCAAATGCACCATACTCATGAATAAATTCCTTCGTGGTTCTCACATTCGTGAACTTAATTCACGATTACGAGAATTGATTTTTTTCTGTGCATGACATATTGGAAATCTTTAAGACTTTGTAGGATTCGTAACTTAAAAGACTGAACGATTAATAATACTTTGGAGACTTATAAAAATCTAGAAAATTAGAAGACTTTGAATTTGTTTGAATACCTACATTTTGCGATTTTTGTGACAGTTTGTAAAAAATCTGAATACCTTTTTCGTAAATTCACAGGATTTCAAACCTTGGAATCAAAACCATTTTAAGAAATGTTTCTAAAATTTACCTTTGTCTAATCCAATTCTTTAACAAAAAGTCTACAACGTTTCACTGATAGTCAATCCGAAACCGGTAGCCAAAACAAATCCCACTTTAGAGAGCAACCATCGGCGTGGGTGGATACAAATCACTGAAACACGGTGAGATTAGCCAAGCCGGTCCGTATTTCCGCTCGTAAAGTGCGCGACTTTAGGCGCGAATTTCCACCAAGCTAATTTAGTAGCTCAGCATTGGTTTTCACTCTTTTTTTTGGTTTTGTTTACCTTCTAAATCCATTCCGGTGTGTCTGTGTGTATTTGTGTACCAGCCCCGGCGACACGCATCGCCATAAAGTTTCGGAATTCGAACATTCTTTTTTTTTCTCGTTTTAAGAAAATCGGACATTTTTGGCAGAATTTAGGTTAATCTGAATCACGTTCCGTTTATCCCCTCGCGTCATTATTGTTACGAGGACCGGTTAAGCTGGGCGTCGCGCTGCGATGATTTTGGCGATAATCGACGGAGACAGGGTTGAAGTTGAGTTTTTCTACACAGATTCGAAGAATGACGTGTGAGATTAGTGCGCTGACCACGGGGACGCGTTGTCTTGTTTTTGCATGCTCATTTTCATTTCTTTTGTGTCGCTGTTGGTGTGCTTGGGTGAGTGGTTATTATAATTAAATAATGGCATCATTAGTGCGCTGACCACGGGGACGCGTTGTCTTGTTTTTGCATGCTCATTTTCATTTCTTTTGTGTCGCTGTTGGTGTGCTTGGGTGCGTGGTTGTTATAATTAAATAATGGCATCATTAGTGCGCTGATCACGGGGACGCGTTGTCTTGTTTTTGCATGCTCATTTTCATTTCTTTTGTGTCGCTGTTGGTGTGCTTGGTGCGTGGTTGTTATAATTAAATAATGGCATCATTAGTGCGCTGATCACGGGGACGCGTTGTCTTGTTTTTGCATGCTCATTTTCATTTCTTTTGTGTCGCTGTTGGTGTGCTTGGGTGAGTGGTTATTATAATTAAATAATGGCATCATTAGTGCGCTGACCACGGGGACGCGTTGTCTTGTTTTTGCATGCTCATTTTCATTTCTTTTGTGTCGCTGTTGGTGTGCTTGGGTGAGTGGTTATTATAATTAAATAATGGCATCATTAGTGCGCTGACCACGGGGACGCGTTGTCTTGTTTTTGCATGCTCATTTTCATTTCTTTTGTGTCGCTGTTGGTGTGCTTGGGTGCGTGGTTGTTATAATTAAATAATGGCATCATTAGTGCGCTGATCACGGGGACGCGTTGTCTTGTTTTTGCATGCTCATTTTCATTTCTTTTGTGTCGCTGTTGGTGTGCTTGGTGCGTGGTTGTTATAATTAAATAATGGCATCATTAGTGCGCTGATCACGGGGACGCGTTGTCTTGTTTTTGCATGCTCATTTTCATTTCTTTTGTGTCGCTGTTGGTGTGCTTGGGTGAGTGGTTATTATAATTAAATAATGGCATCATTAGTGCGCTGACCACGGGGACGCGTTGTCTTGTTTTTGCATGCTCATTTTCATTTCTTTTGTGTCGCTGTTGGTGTGCTTGGGTGAGTGGTTATTATAATTAAATAATGGCATCATTAGTGCGCTGACCACGAGGACGCGTTGTCTTGTTTTTGCATGCTCATTTTTATTTCTTTTGTGTCGCTGTTGGTGTGCTTGGGTGAGTGGTTATTATAATTAAATAATGGCATCATTAGTGCGCTGACCACGAGGACGCGTTGTCTTGTTTTTGCATGCTCATTTTCATTTCTTTTGTGTCGCTGTTGGTGTGCTTGGTGCGTGGTTGTTATAATTAAATAATGGCATCATTAGTGCGCTGACCACGGGGACGCGTTGTCTTGTTTTTGCATGCTCATTTTCATTTCTTTTGTGTCGCTGTTGGTGTGCTTGGGTGCGTGGTTGTTATAATTAAATAATGGCATCATTAGTGCGCTGACCACGGGGACGCGTTGTCTTGTTTTTGCATGCTCATTTTCATTTCTTTTGTGTCGCTGTTGGTGTGCTTGGGTGCGTGGTTGTTATAATTAAATAATGGCATCATTAGTGCGCTGACCACGGGGACGCGTTGTCTTGTTTTTGCATGCTCATTTTCATTTCTTTTGTGCCGCTGTTTGTATGCTTGGGTGCTTGGTTATTATATATAGGTGAAGGGATTTTATTAAATAATCATTATATTGCATTATTATATTTATTTGATTATATAACCACACTATATTTTACACTTAACACATCATACAAAACACATATGTAACTGTAAACAGGAGCGTTTGGTACGGTATGTCCACGCATCCTTCCTCCCCTGTAGATTCTGTGAAATGTGATCCGTTCTCAGAATCCTCTCTGCGGTAAACACAACGTAGTAGGGCTGGCCGCTTTAATTTTTGCAATACATTTTCGGGTGTTCTCGGATGTACTGCAATTATTAATAATGACAAGAAAAGTGCTTGGGGCGTAATCTAATCACAAGACTTTCCAGCATGCTTTCATCGGACTGGCTGCGTTTGTGTTAGATTAGATTAGATTAGATTAGACAGATTCGAAGAATGACGTGACGTCATTTTCTCGATGCGTCCACTTGTTGCATGTGTTAGTGCTTGCATGCAACACTTTTTGCAGTGATGCTATTTCAACTATTTTTTTTTTTAATTACCTTCGTAAAATTGTATAAAATTTATTTTTTTCCAATTTTACTTTTAAACAAGAATCGTGACAGAAAAAACTCCACATACACAATCACACACGGGGTAATGCGGTTATGTATTGTTACGTGCGTTACGTCCAACGACGCCGGTACCGCATGGAAGCTGCGAATTGCGATTTGCTCTGTTTTTTTTTTCGTTTATTTATTTATTTTTTCCCCGCGTCTTGTTTTTCGTTCCAATCTATTTGATCCGGTTGCGTCGCGCCGCCGGTCATCATCCAACGTTGGATGGTTGTATGGTTCGGATCGCTGGCTGGCCAGTTGATGTGAAATGTTATACCCGCCCGCACGCGCCATTGTTGTTTAGGAGCTCGCTTGAGATCGGCGCGGCTTCGCGATTCGATTGTGTCACGTGGAACTTGAAGTGATCGAGTTATCGGTTTTTGGATTGTGCAAAATTGGGGTTTTCAAGTGAAGATCAAACGTTTTCAAATGGAAGTGTGAGTTTAATTGAGTGTTTGATAAAATTATCAACGTAAAAACTTTCCGCTTACATAAATATCTATACTGTAGATTATTCGCAACCTGAGGAACATTTTGCAACATTAAATCAAACTAAGATAAGATTTTTCAAAAAAATTAACGTGCAGTGTAAAGTAGATATCGGGGAAACATTGAGTGTATCCCGCTTACTCCAATGAACATTGACACATTGTGTAAGGGGTACCTTATCAAAAATTTCCAGAACTTAACTAAGATTTCAGGTCGGGTCAGGAAAAATTTAAATATTATGTTCAGCTGTATTTTTGTATATAAATTTAATTTTAGTGCTCTAAAATTTAAATAAACTTAACAAAACTTCAATCTAGTGTTGATTTATTGTTAAATAAAAATAATGGAAATTTAGTCGTGTTTCTTCATGTAAATATTTTTTTCTCGGCGACCTATGAACGGTTTTTGAGTAACTGCGTTCTCTTAAAACTATGTTTCTAGCAGTGTCATACATATACACATACACTATATCAAATTCTATTATAGATTTAAAAAGTGTTTAAAGTTGGTGAATTTAGTCCACATCCAGCTTTTTAAAACTAGAAAGAATCTTTTATATATGAATATTGTTCTTTATTAAATTGTATACAAACATTTTCTAAAAATCAGTTTATTTGACTTTCTTAAAAAAACAAGCTGCCGTTTTTGTTCAGGAATAGGGAGGGAATGTTTAAAAAAACTTAATTTCACATTTCAAGCCTGGTTTTCGTAATTTTTGAACAAAAAGTATCTCAAAATTTGCAATGTATCAATTATTATTTTTTCTAGCCCTTAAAAAAACAATGTAGGGAATGCGTATTCCCAATTATTGAACTGTTTTTTTTTTCTTCCAATATTCGACATTTTTATAAAAACAACATCGCTGATTCGCATTAATTTTATCTTTCACATTTTATTGAATTTCTTATCAATGCAAAAATTAACAATATTGTCCAGTCAAAATGATTGAGATAATTTCAGTTTTCTGCGATATGTTTCCCAGTTGAAACATATTTTTTAAGATGTTCATCGCAAAACAAAATTAAAAATCAATAGGCAGACATAATTTTATCAAGAACAAAATCTTAAAAATTATAAAAAACACACAAAAATGTGGTATTTTTCATCTTCTACGTGAGTCATCTAACCAAATGATCAAAACTCAGACTCAGGACTCAGAAAAAAATCAATTAATTAAACAAAAAAATCAGTCAATTTTAACAAGTTTTGGGCGTAAAATCCAACATTTGTATAAATTACAACTTTTTTCTATGAAAATAAATTCAATCAAACAATTGTCGTTCTCTTCTTTGTGATACCGAGAATATGTACTTTGAGTGATTTCTGTTCAAATGATTCAAATGTCACAATTTTATGTTAATGCATGTTTTGCTAAAAAAAAATTCAAATGCTTCATTTGAAAACTAATAAAACTAAATTGAAAAGTATTAATAGGTGAAATATTTATTATGTTGTTATTTCAACGAATTGATTGGAGTAAATTGATAAATTTCACGGGATTTCACAGAAATCTTCAAATTTCACGAATTTTACGCTGTCCGCGAAATCGTGAAAATTCACTAACACTAAATATCGACATTGACACTAAAATATGCTAACATTGGTTGAGTGAAAACTGCCACTGAATTCGCTTTGTAAATGCCGACCCCGATACTCATCAAGGGTGTACTTTTGTAAACAAGAGTACAACAACAAATGACAGTTTACATAAGGTGTGATAGGGATACACTTTTGTTTACAAAAGTTTTATGACTTAATGAAATGGAAGGCACGAATTGTTATACTTTTTTTTCACTTATTCTAGTTGTTGGAAGACTTGCTCAAACGTACAAAGCGTCGTTTCAAACATTCAAATAAATTCATCAACCTCCAAACGTGCCCAAAACGTCCAAATATAGGAAATCTGGTGGCGCCAATCAGCCTACCACGATGGATCATAATTCCATCATCATTCATTCTCCAGCCAGCCAGGCAGCGCCAGCAACCTGTGCTCTGCCCCACTGACTGACTAACCGACTTGCATGCAACTTGGACGCAACTGGCACGTGTTGGCAGCTCTGGCTGGTAAACAAACCGCGCACACGGTCCTCGCCATTTGGGCGCCAAACGTGGATCGATTTTTTTTACCACTCATGCCATGATTTTCAACTATTTATTGCATCTTTATTTTCCTCTTTTGTTGCGACCAAGTTGGAGGAAAACTTTTGCTAACCTTCGACTGTCTGATTAAATTTGTTAACTTTGTATTTTACTGCATTTTAAAGTACTTTTTGCAAACTTTTTTTATTAGAAGGTTATTGCCTTTTTGCTAACTTCCCGCTAACATTCGTCAAACACGAACGTCAAAGGTTAATGCAACATTTGCGTTCTTCCGCCGCAATGGAAGTGGCCACCGGGCACGAAAAGGGAAATTGAATGATTAGCAGCCTTTCGTTCCGAGGTCCGTTTCCGGTCCCCGAACCTTCCCCCATTTCCTTACTAACCCAATTTCCTTCTCTCCCTTTCAGAGTTGAACGTTCCAAAGTGCGTGTGTCGTTTTTCCAGAGCAGTAAACCCCAATCGATTAGCCCGCCCGAGTCGCTCCTGTTTGGTGGCGGACAGAACCTGATTCACTTTGGGCCCGGAAGTGGCGGCGGAGGAGGCGGATATGATAACAACAACACCCTGCTAGATTCGTCCTACATCACCTCGGCGGCGCTGAACCAGCAGTACGACTCGTTGCTCGCGGGTCATCACCACCACAACAGTAGCAGCACGTTCCAGTACAACCCCGACGACCCCGCTAGTATGGCGGCCGTAATGGCGTACGACCGACAGATGAGGTGAGTGTCTTGGATGAGTGGGTTTCAAGCGGGGACAATCTCGAAGTGACTGGGTTTTTTTCAATCTTATGCGAAATTTATTAAAATTTCCCATGGGCGGTCTTGCATAAACCACGTGGCCTTGAAATCTGGAGTTTTTATTGAAAAGGTCCTATAAACCAAATTTTCATTTTTTGCTTTTTTAGTGTTTTTAGAAGCGCCTTGAGTCAGGGGTATTCAAAAACACCCAAAAAGCAAAAAATGAAAATTTGGTTTATAGGACCTTTTCAAAAAAAAACTCCAGAAATGTTCATCCACCCCTCCCGAAATGTCAACTTGGTTTTTCACCCTCACACGTCACAAGTCAGATCAGGATCCACCATATAAGAACATGATGAGACCCTAGAAAATAAATTGGCTATTTTTTGTCATTTCTATTTTTTTATTTGTGCCCACTTTACAAATTTCAGCTTTTCAGCATTAAATTTTTGTTTTTTTTTTAATTTGTGCTCATTTTTCAAAATTTGAGCCCACACAATTGATTTTAAGAGCGAGTCCACGAACAGGGCATACCCCTTTGTATGGAACGTCGTTTGGACCTCACCAATCTGCCTGTAATTTTCAGGGGTTGTTTGTACAGTAGTTGTTCGGTAACTGGGCGTTGTTTAACTGGGCTGCTTTTTAAACGGGCGCTCGATAACTGGGCCGTAGCCCAGTTAAAAAGCACACAAACGTCAAAAAACCAAAACAAACCGAAATGACCGAGGGGTGCAAAGGCATTTTCAATAGCAAAAAAAACTTTTTTCAAACTTTTATATAATTTTGAGTAACAATTAGAGAATAATTTTAAAGGAAATAGAAGTCTAAATAATTGAAAACAACTAGAACTGCATTTCCTGCATTTAAAATCATATTTAGCATGTCTGAGATCTATCAAAAATATTTTCAATTTTTGAGGAATTCCAATGTACAGAAGCGCAAAAAGTTTTTTTTCGACAAAAATAAAATCTTCAATAATTGCTCTTTAAAACACCTTTTTCATTCAAATGTTGAGACCATAGCTTGTTATTTAAATTTTTATTTTATATTTTATACGCAAAATGTTATGCATCGGTGGCTTCCTCGTAATTTTTCCTCCAGCCCAGTTAGCGAGCAGCATTCGGTGACTGGGCTACGTCCTCAGCCCAGCCCAATAAAGTTTGAGTAAATTAAGAGTAAATTTGATTGTAAGAAAAACTTTGCTTTATTTTTTTTTTTTTTTTTGTAATTATTAGTCAAATTTGTGCTTATTCAAAAGCCCATGCCAACCCTTTACATATCAACCCGTTCAACAATAATTGTTCCGTTTTCAAATATTTGTACCTGTTCAACTTCAAAACATTGTGACCTGCTCTAACTTTGCTTGATTTGTCGTTATTGTTGCTTTTGATTTAATTTATGCCCACTTTTCAAATTTCAGCCTGTTCAATAAAAAATGTTCTCAGTTTAAATATTTCTACCAGTTTCATATTTTTTTGTCCAGCTCACATATTTGTTTTCTGGAGTTTTTATGGGTCCAATAAACAATTTTTTTTATTTTTGGGTATTTTTGAATCCGCATTTAGGCAGGGGTGTTCAAAATCACCCAAAAAGCAAAATATTAAAATTTTGTTTATTGGACTTTTTTCCAATACCTCATATTTCTGCTACATATTTTAATTTATTTCCATTATTCATAATTTGATCCCGTTTTCAAAAGTACCATTTTTTTCTAAATTTGTTCCCTTTTCAAATTTGTAATGGGCACTCTTAAATTTGATTGTTTTTGCTATTATTTTCCTTTTAAATTTGTGCCTTTTGAATTTGTGCCCCTTTTTAAATGTTGTGCCCATCTATTAAACAAATGTGCTCACCCTTAATTGAATAGGCCCACCCTAAAGGTCAATTTAAAAAAAAATATTTCAGGCCTATTAGAATTTTGAGTTCAAACTTTTATATGGAATTATTTCTCATTTAAGACAAATTTTTACATATCTATTCTGTAGCAAATGCGTTTCTAAATTCAGAAACTTGTGCCCAATCAAGAAGCCTTACCACATATTAATAAAAATATTGGTCAAAGTATTGACTAAGTGCCCATTTTTGGAATTTGTGAACGTTTTTTTTTAATTTTTACCGTTTTCATACCCAATCTGGAAAACACTAAAAAAATGTTATGCTTATTAATGAAAAAAAAGTTCCATTCAGACGTGTCAAATTAGCAAAATCGTACCCAATAAATAAACTGTGTGAATTTTTTACCAACTGTTTGCCTAATTTTGAAACCTACAAAAAATAGGTAACAACTATTTCCTATTTTGTTCAATTTGTGGCCTAATTAGAAACGTGTGCTCGTGTAGAAATGTTTGAAAAGATATATTCAAATTTTTGCCCATTCAAAAATTAATTTTACCAGCAAAAAAACTGCTGTATCTAAAAATATTTACTATCTAGTTAACTTGGTGCTTAATTCAAAAAAATAGTCTATAAATGTCACACTCAATCACACAAAGTTGTGCACAATCCAGAAATTAGCGTCTTAATTAAAATACCGTTTATAAATAAGAATGTTTACTTGCGTGGTTTAGAAATGTATGTCCAATGAAAGATTTTTTTTCAAAGTATTGATTTAGTGTTCAAATTTTCTCTAAAAAAGACTCTGATAACAATTATTTGTTGACTTATTGAATTCAAAATGTTAAATTTGTTACCAATTTTGGATCAGTGCCCATTTTGAATGAACAATTCAAAAAAAAAAGTTGGAGTATAATAAAACACACTTTTATGCCCAATTCATAATACCCAGTTTCAATATTTGTGCTCCCAACAAATAATAAAATTTGTGCCCATTTCAGCCGAAAGCGCTCGGTGCTGATGAACAATGAGCTAATTCGTACTGAACTAATTAAAAATACTTAGTAGTCATAGCAACATTTAAGAATTTGTGCCAGATTTGTGAAATTCCGCTAATAATGTAATGTGTGCACATTCCAGAAATATATTGAAACGAACTTGTGTAGGTGCACAAATCGTTTAATCAAAACAAATTAAAATCAAATTACAATCTACTAAACTAACAACGCAACATAAATCCACAGTAATCGTTTGTTTACCATCCAGTGATGCCATCACACAGTCATTTCGCTCAACAAACACTCGCGTTAATATTTGAGCTCATTATTTTTTACAACTCTAGTTTGCGCCCCTCCGCACATCGTTTCCCGATGGGGACATAAGGGGGTGTGTTGCTTATTAAAGCAACTTATTTTTTACAACTCTAGTTTGCACCCCTCCGTCCATCGTTTCCCGATGGGGACATAAGGGGGTGTGTTGCTTATTAAAGCAACTCTACAAACAACGACCGCTTTTCTCCCGTAACACCCGGAACAGTGCAGTTCACAGAGTGTTGTGATATACCCTTTCAGACGGTGACGCCCCCGCTTGGGATCAGCTTCACAGTTTACACTGTGAGAAATCTGCGTTGACTTGACCTGACTTGCACCTGGATTTGTGCTTTACATTCAAATGCGGTTCAATGTCAATTTTACATGTTTTTGTGATTTTTATATTTTTACAGTGTCTACCAGTCTTATCCTTTGAATGTTCACAGCTCAATCCACACAGCATAGTCGGAAGGATACTGTTGCTGAATAGTGAATAGCTTTAGAAGAGAACACAAACGAGAGAGAGAGAGAGTAGAAAAACATAAAGGACTATTCAACGCCCGTTCCCAAGAATGAGCTCATGTGCCTACAAACCTACTAAAAGTTCCTTCAACCGCGACTTTCAAAGGACTCGGATGAAGGCGGGGGTTGTCAACCTTTTGGCTGGAATCCTCTCTTTCACCTACTTTTGTGATGAACTTTTCATCGTGATGAAAAGAATCACGCAAAATGTAAACATTAACTGGCTGTTTGACAAGCTGACTTCCGTTTTTAAAGAGTTTTGAGGTTTTACGGTGTAATTGTTACCTTTGAATGACTGTTTTGTTACCACCGGGGCAATAAAGCGCTATCAGTGCAGATATAATGCTTGTTTTTGTACTACGCATAAGTGCTTGTGGTTGCTGAAACGTCAAAACAAACGTAGTTAGCGCCTCTCGTGGCGAGTAGCAGCAACTACTCAAGGTCACTACTGCTCACTCTGGTAGATGCTAACGTCAAATATGAGGTCAATTCACATTGTTTTCCTAAAACTCACAGTGTTTTCATGATTTGATCAAGTTTTGACAAAGCGTCAACAAATGGATTGTTTACCTACCTTTCAGACGAGTTTATCCGACAGTTTTCGTGCGTAATCCACTCAATAACAAACGAACCCCTCCTCAACTCAGTTGAACTGTATAGTTTGCAAACTTCGCCGGAGGTCCAATCGCTCCCAAACACGCACAATCTCACACCCACAGTTATTTCCGCGCGCGCTCGTGTGTTTACAAAACAAACAACACAAACTATTTTCAAAACAACCTTCCTCCTGTCTGCGCTCTGCCCCCAAGGTAAACAGCCAAACTCATCTATCGTCCTAATTAGCATTAGCGTGTGAGCATTGATTGATGACCCCAATTATGCCCTGCCCCCCTGTTTGTTTACAAAAGCAAAACTTTGACAGCGAAAACGTCCTGCCATCACCGCTTAATTCGAAATAGAGTTTCTTTTCGGGATATGTTCTCATGCTGGCACATGCTAGTGCGAATCTAACCTCAATCGAGCGATTTATTTACTCACAGACTAAGCGGAAAAGTCGATGAGTGATTTAAGAAGGTGTTTGTGTTGAAATGCAGCTCGTGGTCGAGTCATGTACTGCAATTCAAACTAGTTTATCATGAAAGCCAATTTGACCTAAAAAAAAAACAAAAATGTTAGCCGATGCCTCCCGAGCAGCAATGTTATGGCGGGGACTTCTACATGATTTAATCGCGCTAAACCTATTCCCTGCTTACCGTCGCCGTGCCGTCCGAGCAATGATACTTGGGAAGATTAACACGAAACACAGTTCATAGAGACCAACAAATCGTCTGTCGACATGCCTCCCAATCGTCAAAGTAAAGGAAAGGACTATCTTTTCTTCGTCACTCAGTTTTTTCAGCACCGGATGAACCGATTTTGATCAAACCAATTTCATTCGACTTGGTTTAGGGTCCCATACGTCGCTTCTGAATTGTTTGAAGTTTTGTTTACTTGTTCAAAAGTTATGTATGAAAATGTGTTTTCGCATACTTTCGGAAGTTGAATAAATGTCATCATGTTATATGTCGTTTGATTGGTATTCAAAAGACCTTTCCAACCAGTCCAAAAAAAGTGACGATCTGGCAACCCTGTCTCAAGTTATGACCACTTAGGTGATATTTATGAACCTTTTCAAAGCCGAATTACACTTATCTGTTTGAAAACAATGTCCGGATCAATCATCCAACTTATCCTTGGATAGATTTTCGAAATGACTTCCAAACAATCCCCAAAAATTGAAGATTAGGCATTATTGTCTCAAATTTTCAAAAAAAAAAAACATGTTTGTAAATGTTTTATGATCTTTTGTGTGACATATTTTTGGTTAACAGTGAGGAAAGCACCAACCACATTTTTGGATTAAGCATTTTTTTCTATTATTACAGTCAATTTACTGCAAACGTGCAAAATTCTTCAAATAATCTCAACAATCTATTCGTGATAAATTTGAACCGTTTCAAAAACTCAGTACCGTTTGCACCGATTTCTCGTTTTTAAAACAAACCATGTAGTGCGACGTGTCAACAATTTTCAATAAATCTCAACAATCTATTGGTAATGAATTTGAACCGATATGGTTGAACCCAAGTTGAACAGGTTCAAATTAACGGTACCGGTTAGGACCAATTCCATGTTTTAAAGCAAACCAAGCAATGCGACATGTCTACTTTCTTCGCATAATCTCAATAAATCTATTCGTGATAAATTTAAACCGATTTGGTTCAACTGGTTGAAACAACCGGTACCGATTTGCACCTATTCCATGATTAGACTGCAATGACGTTTCAAATAAGGCTTTTGCAAATAGTTGTCAAAGTTTTTGTCACTTCCATCCCTCCAAAATCGACTCAATATCAGGGGGCAAGATACATCTCCAAAAACATGTAAATTTCGATGGAAAATTAAGTACAATCAGCTAAAATCAATTTAAAATGCATTTCTTTGCGGGGATTATTTTCTTTTGGCTGTTCAGTCAAACGAACAAAAGAAGCAATCGTTTCCTACCGTAAATTAAAAATTTGATAAATTGATAAATTGATAAATTGATAAATTGATAAATTGATAAATTGATAAATTGATAAATTGATAAATTGATAAATTGATAAATTGATAAATTGATAAATTGATAAATTGATAAATTGATAAATTGATAAATTGATAAATTGATAAATTGATAAATTGATAAATTGATAAATTGATAAATTGATAAATTGATAAATTGATAAATTGATAAATTGATAAATTGATAAATTGATAAATTGATAAATTGATAAATTGATAAATTGATAAATTGATAAATTGATAAATTGATAAATTGATAAATTGATAAATTGATAAATTGATAAATTGATAAATTGATAAATTGATAAATTGATAAATTGATAAATTGATAAATTGATAAATTGATAAATTGATAAATTGATAAATTGATAAATTGATAAATTGATAAATTGATAAATTGATAAATTGATAAATTGATAAATTGATAAATTGATAAATTGATAAATTGATAAATTGATAAATTGATAAATTGATAAATTGATAAATTGATAAATTGATAAATTGATAAATTGATAAATTGATAAATTGATAAATTGATAAATTGATAAATTGATAAATTGATAAATTGATAAATTGATAAATTGATAAATTGATAAATTGATAAATTGATAAATTGATAAATTGATAAATTGATAAATTGATAAATTGATAAATTGATAAATTGATAAATTGATAAATTGATAAATTGATAAATTGATAAATTGATAAATTGATAAATTGATAAATTGATAAATTGATAAATTGATAAATTGATAAATTGATAAATTGATAAATTGATAAATTGATAAATTGATAAATTGATAAATTGATAAATTGATAAATTGATAAATTGATAAATTGATAAATTGATAAATTGATAAATTGATAAATTGATAAATTGATAAATTGATAAATTGATAAATTGATAAATTGAAAAAATTAAAATTAATAAATTGGTACAAAAAGGCAATTAAAATATTCAAAATTCTGTTTCGGATCGATTTGGTAGCTTAGGCAAAGTTGTAAATATTTCCTAGAACTTCTCAGAAAAAATAGTTAAAATCTAAAAAAAATACTCATGTTAAATATTTGACTTTTGAACCATAAAATATTTGCGCCGAATGGCATCTTTCGAGATATAGCACAAGTTGGTCAAAATTTATTTGGCATTTTTTCCAAAAAAACATAAGCTATGAAAAACTTGAAAAAAGTCGATTTATTTTTAGGTGTAAAATCAAATTAGCAATACAAAATAACATAGCTTAAAAAAATATATCATATCATCATATCATTGTTTTCATTTTATAGTCTCTTCAAATGCATAAAAGTCTATTTTTTTAAATTTCGTAGCAAAAAGTATCCAAAAATACATTATTTATCATTACAGTTATGCTACCATCGAAAAAAAATCAATGAATTCATGACAGTACTTTTTCCTAAACTAATATAATTTGCAATGACCTTATTTATGAAAATTAAGATCCGAAAGTTACTGAAAATAAGTTTGAACATTTATTTTAGATTTAAAAAATCATAAACATTACCAGAATTTATTTTACACATTATTAACAACATAACCGTTATTCATTTGCCAAACTTAAAAAAGTTAAATTTTGTAGAAAATCTCTTTCAATGTAAACACACATTTTAACTCCATTCTGAAGGATACAATAATCGAACCAACTACGGTAGCTGTTTAAGATGCCTGCTCACTAGGGCACTCACAAAAACCCACCCCTCAACCGAAGAGAACCCACCAAAGAGAGAGAGAGAGAGAGAGATCATCACCCATTTTCCGTCACTCAACACTCGACAAGGGTGTGTTTTCCTTTTCCGCCCAAAGCGCTCCTCATCACAATCACACTTGAGTGCCTCAGGCAAACTGAGTGAGTCAGCGAGTGAGTGAGTGGCCCACCCCTAACTTTTTTTCGCAAATTAGGTTGAGTCCGTCACCCTCGCTCTCCCTCTCTCGCTCATTTTTGGGAAGTTTGAATGTCTAGTTTGTTGATTGACCCTTTTGGTTCCATTTGTTGTTCTAAAAGTAGTTTTATTTTTATATTTTTAAAATGTTCTAGCTTTGATTATCTTGATTATTTTCACAGAAATTTAAAATTATTTTGTAAAATAGTTAATCTAGGGACTTGACAGGGATTGACAGTGAGCAGCTCGCTGCGAACTTGACTCTCACACTGTATTCACCAATACTAGCACTTTTGCACACACTATCATCGTCCGCCCCAGCACTTGCTCTGGTCACCTAGAGACGGAACGTTTTGGCCTACTGTTTATTGGACCAAATAACCAAAACGCTGCTGCCACTCTCAGTTCTCGCCTGACCGTCGTTTTTCGCAAGTCGCAGGCCTACTGCGATCGGAGAGTTTTCCGGAAAGGAAAATTTTAGTTTGTATGTTTTTATTTATTTTGTTGTTTTCGATGACCTCTAGCCAAGTGCAATGTTAGTTTGTTATTATTTTTTTTGGGAAACAGTGCAAGGTGAATTTTCCGGGAAAACTCGAGCCCCGTGACACAGGAAAATGAATTTCCTCTCAGCTTGCTGGTGTGCGTGCGAGGATGGAAAAATGTGCTCGTCAAACAGTGTCTGTGTGTGCGTTCGCACACGTTAAATTCTAATCTAATTTGTGAAAAATAAAACCCTGTGAATTTGTGTGTGCAAAGGGAAAATCAAACATCGCAGTGAAAATCGCACGCGGAGAAAGGAAAGCCGTGAAAATCTCCGTGTAGTTGTGTGTGTGTTTGGCGAAAAACGAATTAAAGCTAAAAATAGTCGGAATTTTTTGTCGACTCTGTTTTGTTGGCCCCAGGGGGAAAGGAAAAACCACCAAGTCGGAAAATTGCTAAAAGCTGTCAGCGTGTTTTTTTTCTTCTCGTGGAAATTGACAGTTTGGTGGAATAACAGCAAGAAGGAAAAAGGAAGAGTGTGCGTGCGTGCAAATATTTCCACGCCTTAGTTGAGGGTGCATCTTTGGGTGGAAATTTGCACATTTACCGCGCGAGTGACAAAATACTAAAAATCTGGAAAAGAGAAGAGCATAAAATTGTCCCACCATAAAAACAAGTGCAAACATTTGAAAATCGAAAGTGATCAAAGCAGGCCCTCAAATTTCATTCTAGAACCCTGCGTGACAGCAAGTTTTGACAAGAGTGTCCCATTTTTCGCTCTTTGTGTTGGTTGACATTTCTCCACTTTCCCTCTCTCTCTCTCTGTGTTGGTGAAAAACTCCTCCCGTTTCCCCCACTTCCGCCTCCTCCCCGCTCATCACGTGCGTGTATTATCGGAGAAAGTTAGCAGGTTCAGGATTGTTTGGTTTCAAACTGGTCACCACTTGCCTGCTGCTGACCTAGATTTTTCGAGGGGCATTG
Organism: Culex pipiens pallens; assembly: GCF_016801865.2. Taxonomy (NCBI): domain Eukaryota; kingdom Metazoa; phylum Arthropoda; class Insecta; order Diptera; family Culicidae; genus Culex; species Culex pipiens. The sequence continues at coordinate 51,736,861 of NC_068937.1, read as the reverse complement.
TTGTCACTTTTGCGTTTAGCGTGTAAATTGTGCGTTGTTCTTTGTTTTTTTTTTGCGTGTATGTCAAGTTGAGTGATTGGTGACGAACTCACTGGCGCGGGGTGGATTCGCGTGCGTGATCTAGATCTTAGTAGACTGTGGGTGATTTGCGCTCGAAGACGGTTTATTTTGCTCTGCGATGACGAATCTGGGGCTGAAGTGAATTAGTGGGACAGTGTTAATTGTGGGGTAGGGGTGGAGGGGTTGTTGGGGCCAAATTTATCGCTTTGTTGTTTGTTTGGAATGATTTAATGAAGGATTTTTGTGTTTGAAAATTGTCAAGGTACAGATTTGAGAAAAGAATTATTCTACGATTGAAATGCTTCGTTTCTACAACATTAGATATTGCTTATTTTAATTCAATATCTTTTGAACTTTTCAAACATTTAAATGCTCAAAATAACATGATGATTTGAATATTATTTCCATACTTTTGAAAATGAAAATTTTTGACAATAAATTTAAAAAAAACCATGACCAAATTGGATGAAAATTGAACGGTATCATTGCATTTCTTGTTGTGCAAGAGAAATTAAGTTAATTTGTTTAAAAGTGTTCGAGAAATTAAAGTTTAAAGTTGAACATTTATAGAGCACTAAAGCTACCAAGGCCGTAAAAGGATTAAATATGAAAATGAAACATCTGAACTACTTTTATTGCTATGTAAATTTTTTTAGTCGTGGTAATTTATTAAGCTTAAACATTCTTTGAAAACTACTTCATATTATACAGAAGGTGTACAGAACAATTTTCGATTAATTTCAAATTTCCCTGGAATTCCCGGAATATCCCGGAAAATATGTTGACAATTTCTCGTTTCCCGGGAATTTCTTAACCCCCGGGAAATTTGACGCTCTACATCAAAAGTTTGGTTGGGTAACTTTCTTGTGGTAAATAATTTGTTTTAAAGTTTGAACATGTTTAATAAAATCGTATTGTAAAGAAGATATATTCAACAAGCGGCAAATTTGATTTTTTTTTCCACATTACTAATTTTCCAGCTAGAACATTTGAAAATTTCACTCCGTGAAATCGTGAAAATTCACAAATCCTTTTCACAATAACTTTTCAAGATCAAAACGAAACACGGTTGGCTCTTGGATTAAATTTTCCAGAAGAATCAAACTTTTCGTGTAAAAACGTGTTTTACCGACAAAATTTAAAAAAAATCTTTCCAAAAAAACTTTGAAAAAAATCCCGCAATCATTCTTAAATATCATTATGAGCAACTCTCTACGAAATCGGCCGATTTCGACCTTTTTTTGTATTTTTTGATTTGACTTAAACTTTGTGGGGGCCTTCCCTATGACCAAATAAGCTATTTTGCGTCATTGGTTCACCCATACAAGTCTCCATACAATTTTGGCTGCTGTCCATACAAAAATATGTATGGTATGTAAATATTCAAACAGCTGTAAATTTTGAGTAAATTTTCTGATCACCAAGTCTTCGGCAAAGTTGTAGGTATTGTTGAGGACTTTTTAAATCAAGACTGACATTTTAAAAGGGCCAAACATTGAATATTACGCCCATTTAAAATGCTAGTCTTGATTTAAAAAAATACTTTTTTTCGAAAAGATTGGAAGATTTCACGAATGTTTCATGTATTAACATTCAAAATCGGACCATTATTTGCTGAGATATGGTCATTAGAAAATGGTGGGTTGCTTTGGTGAGATTAAGAAAACTTCAATTTTCGTGTTTCTTTTTCATAAGGCGGCTCTATCTCAGCAACCCGAGGTCCAATCTTCAATGACACTTAGACAATTTTATAGCAAATTTTCTGAACTTAAAAAAAAATATTTTTAAAAATTGAAAAACTGCAAATATTTCGCTAAAATCAAACTTTTCGTGGCTATATCTTGAAAACGGAGCCCTTTATCTAAAAATCTGTTAAGTACTTATTGCAATTCCGTCGTGAAACTACTTACTTTTCCTGTCATTCTTGAACGACGAAATAGCCTACTTTTCTGTACCAAAAATAACAGAATCGAATAGCAACACTTTTTAAAATAAATGCTGAAAAGTTTCTACTTTTCAGCGCTCAAATGGGTGCTGAAAAGTTGAACTTTTCAGCACTTGTTTCGAAAAGTAACACTTTTCAACATTTTTTTGATTTAAACGATTTATTGACAAAATACATAAAAATTTGACATAAAATTTCACTCAGTGTGTGTTTTTTAGAATTGCAAAAAATGTTGTATGGAACTCGTTGCAAAACTTGATTTTTTTCAGCACACTTCGTATTCGTGCTGAAAGAATCCTCTTTTTGCAACTAGTTGCATAAACTACTATTTCGATTGCAAATTCAATTTTGCATTAAAAAATAATGTCAAACTTGTTTTTGCATGAAACTTCGATTTTTTCCAAAAATCACTATTTTTTCAAAATTCATGACTCGGCGGCAGATTTTTTGACCATGTTTCTCTATGGCTCAAAAGTTGCGGATTTTTGTCCCTTAAAACATATCAAAAAATCTCGAAAAACAAAAAAATACGTATTTTGGGAAATTGAGTTTAAGTGAAAAAAAAGTTGATTAAAAAATCTGCGAAAAAAAAATCCGTGTACCTATTTTATTCTCAAAAGTCCTCAACAATACCTACAACTTTGCCGAAGACACCAAATTGATCAGAAAATTTACTCAAAAGTTACAGCTGTTTGATTTTTTACATTCCATTTTTGTATGGAGACTTGTATGGATGAACCAATCACACAAAATAGTTTATTTGGCCATAGGGAAGGCCCCCACAAAGTTTGAACCAAATCAAAAAATACAAATAAAATCCATTTCCGGTTTTGGTAGAGAATTGCTCATATGTTAATGAAAAAAGACAGTTTTCGGCTTGCGTAGCAGGTAGAACGTCCAATTTCCCGTCCCGGGAAAAAAATCCCGGGAATTCCCGGGATTTCCCGGAAAAAAATATTTCCCGTTTCCCGGGAAATTTGTAAATTTCCCGGGAATTCCCGAATTACAAGCAGAAGTATACATTTTCCTACCTTTTTGGCACCAATGTTTTGAAATTATACAAAAAATAATAATTGGAGATTTGATTTTTTTATTTCCATCTACTGTTCATATTAACTAATCAGCTTGTTTGTAAATTTCATGTCAAGGTTTAATTCAGATAATATTTATTTCTGAAGCATTCACCACTAGGAATATTGTTTGCTTATATGTTGGACAACAAAACTTACGCTGTTATGGAATGAATATAAACTACTTTATTTTTGACAACCATTTTTAATGTTTTTTTTTTGTAATATCATTTGAAATGAGATATTTACATCTTCCGGCCAAGATCAACATTGAGATTTGTTTGACTTTTTTTTACCTTGAACATGTTGGATGGAAATTGAACTAATATAATTAAATCTTTAAAAAAGGTTTTGTGTAAGAAGAATTTGTTTCTAAGTATTCGAGAAATTACAGTTTGAAGTTATAAATTTATGAAGCATGTGAGCTACCAAGGGCGTAAGAGGGTTATATATGAAAAAATATTGTTGAATTTCAACCACTTTTAAATGCTCAAAATTATTTTAATCTAATTGATTTATTAGGCTGAATACCATATAACTAAAGTCATATCATAAAACCATGAAAAACCATTAAAAAACAACTTCGTATCAAATTTTCAAGTAAAAAATAGTGTTTCAAGTTAAAAAGCGCAAGAAATTAGATTTTAAAAGTAAATTCAACGATTATTTATTTATTCACAAGTTGATTGTTTTGGTTTTTTTATTTGAACTTTATGGTCACTGAGACAAATTTAAAAGCAATTTTATGGTTGTGGAGCATAGATTTTCACTGTCCAAACACTTTGATTTAAAAAAATCCTTCTCAACAAAGTCAAGCCATTAATTGATCCTCACACTAATTTTGACTATTAAAGTTGCTGTTCTATACAATTTCGTTGCAAAAGTTTAATCAGAAACAGGTTAGAATAATTTTCGTAAAATTTAAAATTTCCCGGGAATTCCCGGGATTTCCCGGGAATTTTGTAACCCCGGGAAATTGGACGCTCTAGTAGCAGGGATGCCACATGTTTTTTTTTTAATATCTGTAAAAGAGTCTGTGTATGTCTGTGCATTTGTCTAAAATTCTAATAAAAAAATTAACAGTCATAGAAACACATCGGAAATTGCGTTTGAAAGCATTTCTAACCACTCGAAAATAAAATAGAAAAATCAAAGCGACCAGCCCTACTGCGCTGTGTTAACCGCAAAGAGGATTCTTTGAACAGATTACATTTCACAGAATCTAGAAGGGAGGAAGAATGCATGGACATACCGTACCTAACGCTCCGAATCAGTTAGGTGTGGTGTGTTAGTGCACATTTATTGTGATTTTTTTTGTTGGTTTTGCGTTTCATGGACTAGGCAATGTTTTGTAAAAACAACTTTTTCGTTCATGTTCGTAGTTTTGACCAAATTCACATAATAGTCAAAAATCTATTAAGAGATTTTTGTTTGTGCCCTAATAGATGATCAAACAATGAATAATAAATAAAAATATTTCCTCAATATATCTTGCTACTAGTTTCTAAAATCTGCGACGCAAAAGATTTGCATCATCAAACTCGAAAGTGTGCTCTTCCTCACATGTTTCGATTTTGTGTGCCAACAACACGAACAGTTATGACTGGGTGAATTCACGCCAGAAATCACGAACCGAACCACTCCCCGTGACAGAGCACAGCGCTCTGTAATAGCCTCGTGAACACGCGAATCTACATGATATTGGGGTAGCAGCACCCTGCATTGAAACATCAAAATTCTCTGCCCCGCAAATATATTTTGTTTTGATACACATTCTGTGAATTGAATGGACAGCACAATCTACCCCGCCGGAATTGGTCAGCCAAAAATGTTGGAACCTAACCCTTAGCGCATCAATTTATGATTTTTACACATAAAAAACAATTTTTAACCTGTTTAAAATATTTAACCAAATGAGTTAAAGTTGTGAAAATATTTGAAAACAACATAGCGCAGAGACAATTTTGAACTCATCGTTTCCACTTCGTGCTGTTCATTTCGCTCGATTAGAGTGGCGGTTGCATAACCTCACTCACTGCCGGACATCATCATCATCCAGAACGTGCTCAACTCGCACGACAACTGGATAGAGCTCTACCCTAGAGTATAGTTCTAGAGTACAACAATAACGAGCTGATGATGTAAACAAAAATAGCAAAAAGAACACACAGCAGGGATGGACAAGTTTTGCGCGAACCCCACCCAAAGTTAGTGTTCGGCTGGACAAATTGATTGAACAAGCCTGCCCTCCCCGGTCAAGTCCGAAGGTCTAGAGAAAATTCATTAATCAATTTGAGATCTGTACGTAATTCAGCCGGAAGCTGTCGCTTTATGGCTTCGGCTTTTGGGATCATTTTCGCAGATGGCTCATCTTGTTGTTGAGTCGCCAACTCAAAACAAACGAAACTTGCTGAACTGATGATAGCACAAGCATTTCGTGAAGCAGAAGTTGCACAACCCATCGCTGTGTACTGTGTACGAATTGTTGCGCGCATAAAATTAAACGATTCTCAGATGATGAGACATCCACCACCCACCACCCACTTTCTAGCGAAATTCTTCGATGACACACTTGTGTTCTGAAATTGTGTCAAATTAAGTTTGGGTTCTGCGGTGCCAACATTGTGCACAGCACACGTGATAGTAATTAAATTCTCTATTGAAATTTCGCTTTCAGTTTGTTTCAATGTTGTTGAGAAATCATGCGTCTCCATCAAATTATTTTGCGTGAAATCTAATCAAAATTATGCCGTTGCGAATATTTTTTAAAGTTTATGTTTATGAGTTGATTAATTCGACTAACCTTTATCTGTTGTTTGAAATTTAAACTTTTACTGAGCGAGCCCATGGTTTGTTGACATTTCTGAATTTTTTCTTTTTGTTATGTTCAATAAACCATTTTTTTATATTTTTCATCCTTTTTGTTTGGATTTTTTCTAGCTGATACTCTCGGGTTCCTTCCGTATGCCCAATGACAAAATTTAAATATCTGTATTTTTTTACTGAAAAACTGTCAAAAAAGCTACCTTAAACTAATAAATATTATTCGATTTTATTTATTTTATTAAATCATAACTCGATCAAAATGGTTTGCTCATTCAAGAATTGTTTGAATGAATTGCATTTTATGTATCCTAATAAATACGTACAACTTTGCCAAAAAAATTCATTGAAATAACGGAATGTAATTCCAAAATTTTATTTTTTATTTGTTTTGCCCAATCGACTTTGGCCGAAGCCAGAGACATAAACTTTGAAAAATATTTGAAATGACTTAAACTTTTTTTCTCAAAAATATTTAAACTTGAATCAAAAATTTTCAAAATATTTTTTTTCAAGGAATCATAAAGTTTCACAAATTCATTTGCCAACATTGAAAATTAGACCATTAGAGATATTGCCATTGGAAAATGAGGAATTGGGTATCAAAGCCCCATGTATTTCTTTTGTACAGCGGTGAAAAAAACGATTAAAAACCATTCCTGATATTTTTTTCATTTTAACGCAAAAAAAATATTGACAAGACAACATTTGTTCGATGGATCAACTATGGTTCCCGTGGAACAAGCTGTCAAGTAGGACCTTTTCTGTCAAGAAGGGCCGTGATGTTAATTTAAAAAATTGAATTAATTTTTTTTTTAATCCTTTGCGGTAGTTCAAAGGGTCATTGTACTCAGAAAAATAAGCTTTATCGCTGTGAACAATAATATCACAAATTGAAGCTTAATTTTAGGGCCCAATTCGAACGAATGACGCAAAGAAAAAGGGGTGACTTTGATAGGTTTGAGATTTTTTCCGCATAATTAAGAGTATAAATCAAATACGCTAGGAATGCTATGAAGTCATACTGACCATGGTAGAGAAGTGTTCAAGGTACTTCAAGAAGTAGTTTTCATAAAATTATAAAAAGTGTTTGTTCGGCCGGGGGCCGACTCCGAGAGGACCGGATCCACCGGCGACCAACTTCTTCCAGCGGCAACGATGAGGGCGAGCGGACCAGACTTCGGGTTGAATGAAAACAACTTGTTTTGGTGGCTCCGCCAGACGACTTGTCTGGTCGGAGACTGGATGTAAAAGAAGTCGTTTATAGAGTAATCTACGTGCGCATGTATTGCGTGTACGTACACGAAAAAGATTGAGGTTAAATTTTGTCCGGACAGCAAAATCAAATGGTGCGCTAGTGTGTGTACGCGAAACGTCATAAAGCTCTATTGCACGAAACTTAACTTAAATACATTCCACAATATTCAAACAACACTCAAATTATCACAGATCAAAGGTAAACAATAACAAAGATTCCTACGTTGTGTTCTAAATTGACGTCAGGTGACGTTTTCCTGTATTCACCACACCGCTGTCGGGGGGCTTTTGTTTACGCTAATTTACACCATGAAACACTAAAGATGTTAGGATTCCAACAGTGTTAGTAGTTTGTTAGTTATAATTAAGAAAATGTTGACGAATAGCTTTATTTTAATTTTCTCAAAGTGGCATGATTTTCTCAATGAACATGCTTTTGAATCGGAAAACGGAATGAATTTTCGGATTCTATGGACAATTTACCATTAGAAGAAGGCAAAATATGTTTGAAAATAATAAATATCATGTGTTTTTGATATATAATTTAAAAAAATATAAATTTTTTAGGAATTTTTAGTAGTACAAATTTAATATAAAATGTGAAAACTTATGATTCGTGCTTCGAATGCAGTTTAAAATGCAATATGAATCGATAATTTTTCAAACAAAACTAGTTTTAAAGAATTTTAGACAATATTGTGACTTTTTAACAATTTTATCTAAAATTTATCTGTGTTTTGTGAAAAGCTTATAAACTTAGTAAACTAAATATAAACATTGTTTTATTTTCTTAAAAACTATATATAACCAACCTAAGCGATTGTAAATTTGACGTACAAATAAAATTTGAACACCTTAAATCTAATTTTAACAAGAAAAACTATGCCTATCAAAGTCACCTCGCAGGTTAGCACTATTGAAAAAGCTTTTTTTTTTAATATAATGCATGGACTTTGTGTGGCCTACCCCAGTACATGTTTGAAAAATGATAATCTTGAAAAAAAACTTTAACTATTTGAAAATATTCCAAAATTAAATTGAAATCCTATGAATGTCACCCCGGTTTATGGTACCTATTTATTTTTCTCTTGGGCAATTTTATTGGAGCAACTCCAGCTAAAATCAGGATTTTTTCTGGCACTTTTGTACCCAACCCTCTCCCATTTCAATGAAGCATTGTAGACATTGTCAAAAATTACTGTAACTCGAAGCCGTTATATGTATCATGAAGTGTTCTAAGGCAAACTTGTAGGAAATTGAACGGGCTTTCTTAAAAAAAAACACTGAAAGAAAAATACACGCCACATCCATGAGATTTTTAAGTCTGAAACCAAAATTTTAAGGTGATTTCACGATTTTGTTTCGCTCAAAATTTTTGAAGAAATTGCCTAAGATGTAGCAAAAAGACTCATGAAAAATGCAGGATGGTATGTCTCTCCTATAAAAAATACAAAAACAAATTTTCTAAAACTGTTTGTTAGAAAAGTGGTTTGAGCGTCAAAATTTTCAAAAACTTATAGTGGGAATCGATTTTCCAGACAATTTTACATGAAAGTCTCAATAATGACCATTGTCCTATGATAAAGCCTTGTAAAGATACAGCGGTTTTAAAAAATAAAAAATGTTGTCAAAATCGGTTTTTCATGGTTTTTGGCAACTTTATATGACAGACTTCATTTTTCAGTCTTGAAAATATTTTTACCGGAAAGCTTGTCCATTTTCTCATAAGTTTCTTGAGCTGGAATTACTTATTGAAAATTTTCTGATTTTTTCGAAAATCATACATATTTAGGATTGTACAATCATGGACACCATCTGAAAAAAATAAAAAAATTGGGATTTTTTCAGTAAAAAATAAACTTTAATTGGATATATCTTGAAAACGGTGCACTTTTTCATAAGATCTGTAAAGTACTTAACTGAAGTCAAAAAACTAAAATTTTCCTTTTTTTTATCAAGAACGCCAATAAATGGAGCACTTCCTTTCGAGCAGTTTTTGCTTTTTTCTACAATGTATTTCTTATGGAGCGAACTGTCAAAAACTGCTCGACTGCGGGTGCTCCATTAGAAAACTCCTTCAAAAGATACAGATTTTCCAATATTTACATACACAGGAAAAATGGTAGTATTCATAAGGGTATGGGTATGGTATGGTATGTACATCAGGAACTGGTGAATTTTCATTAGATTCATATTTTTGCACATTTTTTATGTAATATTACTCAAAAAAGAAGTAATATTCAGCCAACCAAATTTTCAACATTCCATAATTCAACTATTTTTGCTGTGTACCATTTCTGTATGGACAGCTGTCAAAATTGTATCGAGCTTTGTATGGATGAACCAATCACACAAAATGGCTTCTTTGGTCACAGGGAAGTACCTCACAAACTTTGTACCAAATCAAAAAAAATAAATAGTTTCCATTTCTGGTTTTGGTGGAGAATTGCTAAAGTTTGATATCAGGTTAAATTGAAATATTCAAATGACATTCAGCATCAAAAATAGCTATAAAATTCACTGGACCCAAATCCAAATGAATCGAGGAGCACCTTTCCCTCACTCAATACATTGTCCAATTAAAGCCAAACACTTGACAGGAGACAGGACTATCTGTCCCGCTCCGGAATGTGACCTTTAACCTTTCCACAGAAGCTTAAATCCAATGTGCACGAGTGTATGTGTGTGTGTGTGGGTCGAAACTGTCCGGGTGATGATTACATTGTATTTGTTATCGTCCTATTTCATCCTTGAGAAGAGAAACAGAGCAGGGAAGGTCCTCCCAACTCCAGTGGCGATTCCATCAAACCACTCGGTTTTTACTATCTCCTTAATTCCATCTAGGAATACTAACCGGAGGTCTGATTGACATGATCCAACTTTAACACAGTTGAAAAAACTAAGGGAGAAAATATTTGAAAAAATGTTTAAATTTTCTGAACTTTTATCAATTTTAACAAATATGCTATTAAACTTAGAACGCAAGTAAAAAAAAAAAAATCAGGGTGTTAATTAAGTCATCCCCTATTCCCGTCCCGTCCCGTCCCTGGTTTTTTTCTGGTTTGCTCGTCAAAGTTGGTTTTACGATCGTCGTCGTCGTCGGAAAAGTCCCTGTCTAGGGCCATCAAGTTGGAAGATTTGTCGATATGCGATTGCCGGGCTGTAGATTGCTATGCACAGAAATGGCGCTATGTCATCATCCTCTCTTTTTGCGTTGTTGCAGCACTGCTGTAGTTTGTTAAAGTGCCGATGCAGATTCGATGTGCTCGTCCTGATAAAACAGTCTCTTTTCGACAGTTTCGGAGCAGATAATAGCGGATTGACTCTTGAAAGTTTGATGAAAAAGTCGGAAAATGACTTCCAACGTGCGGACTGTGTGATTTTGTGACGAAAAGCTGTGAAAAAAAAACTAGTAAATTCAAGTGAAAATAGTGAACCATAAAAACTTGTGCCATAAAAAATACCAAAACGCAGCCACATTATGGTAAACTCGACGGTCACGACGCCGTCGCAGTCGCACGGCGGCGCCCTGTACTACGTGGTGGAGGTACCCCGCGATGAGTACCTTAAGCAGTGCGCAGCCCAGGCGCAGGCCGCAGCCAGTGCGGGCGGCTATCCGAATCCGGCGTACGCGGCACAGTACGCAGCCCACCACCAGCAGTTTCAGAACGTGCAGAAGACGACGATACTGGCGAGGTTGAATAGGTATTTTTTTTAAAGGGATGGGAAGTTGCAGTCAATGACAGTTGAGCGACTGTCAAAGGTGCTGTCAAAATATGGCTGCGTGCTCTGAATTACATGACTATTTTTCTTCTGCCTAACAAAATTGAGTTTCGAACCCGAAACCAAGCTTTCAACATTCATTTTTATGTACTGTCGTCTGATCCAATTACAGTCTAGTCAATATCCTTTCTCTGCAGCATTCAATTATACTTTGCTTCCTTATCGGAATCAGTAGATCTCGGTTCCAGTTTGTGTTCACACCTTCCGTGCCACAGACAAGTAGATCTGTACTCTTTACTTCAGGTTTAAATTGTAAAAAAAATGTAAAAGTGAGGTTTTAGTACATTTTTAACAGATTTAAGTTACAAAGTGTACTGAATACTTTTATTTAACAACAAATTTACTGTTCACAGCTTATTGAAAATAGCAATGCTATCTTGCAAGTCCGTCTCCTTCTTGGAATTTAATTTCCGGATTTCCTCTCACCCCGTAGATTTCCCTTACTTCCTTCACTGACTTCTAGCGAAAAAGGGGTGGAAAACTTGGAATCGCTCATATTTACTCTTCTTTCTGAAAAAAGGTGTTACTTCGAGATTGTCCCTTCATACCATTACCGCTGAATGCTGAATAACTTACATTCTGCATATTAATCAACAACACACTAAAATCTGCTTTCCTTCTATTTTACAGCACCGAATCCGGCTGGGACAACCCGTTCCGACCCGGGGGTGACCTCTCGCGGGAAGCGGACGAAATCGTTAATCTCATCAAAGGTGAGTTAAAAACCTGGCATCAAATTTGATTTATTTTCAAATTTTTTACTTTACATTGCAAAGTTGCACAGTAGAAAATTGTTTAAATTATGAAGCTGTAATTTTGGAAGGTTGAATATTACCTCTTTCATGATGTAATTTTACATCAATTTGTAATGAAAAAGTGACATTACATCAGAAAAGAGATAGAATAACACATTTTTAGAGGTAAAATTATACATTTTTTCTGACATGAAAAATTTACCCCTTCCCAGTTGTAATATTGTCATGCCTTTTTTGCTGTGTGCAGAGAAGAATAAACCTTAAACAATACTAAAAATTTGATTGGTTTTTATCGAGTTGACAAACTTAAAAAGAACAAAAGGTGCTTTTTTTGGTAATTTCTCACCTGGCTGAATGAATTTGGTTTTCCGTTTAATATAAAATAAACCTATTTAATATATTTTGGGGAGTGTGGGGTAATTTGGACACCCTAAATAAAATTGCTCTGCCACGGGCTGTATGGATATTTTAAGGGAGTGTGGATGACACCAGAGGATAATAGAGACCATATTTTATGGAAAACTGTCATTGTTTTCGATAAATTTGGATGAAACCCCCATTTTTATCGCAAAAATTAAAAGGTGTCCAATTTACCCCCACATTTTTGTGTGGGGGTATTATGAACACCCCTATGGGGTAATTTGGACATGCCTTGTGGAGTAATATGGACACCTTTTTTGGGGTAATTTGGACACATGTTGAAGAATAAGTTTAACATTTGATTTTTTGAGCATGTTTTATATCCTTTAACCTGGTTTTGTAATTGCTCTATATTTTTAAGTGTTTTTTTGCTCACAATATTTTATCATCATTTCAAAGTTTAAATAAAGATTTTGTAATTGAACTATAATTCAATAGGAAGATAACAAATAGTTCAGTGTAGTATGCATAATTTAATCATTCACTATGAAATGTTTTAAACATTGATTCTGGATTAGGCACAAGTATAGTTTTTAATGATTAAGGTATCGTTGAGATTTATCGAAACCAATCTTTATATAGAACTAATTAACCTTAAAACTTTATATTTTTTTAATTTTACATTCCATAGCCCTTTAAATTTGAATATTATTGTAAACCAGCATATAGAAATTAGAAATGTCAAAGAAATTAATTAAAAACCATCAACATTAATTAAAAAATAGGGGTTACGTGAAAGTTCTTATTGCTCACATTCCTTTTTGAGTGTTTCGACATTTTAAATCCCTCCCTCTAAAAGCAATCCCCTTAAACAAAAATTGTCCACTTTGTTGCCATATAATCCCTACAAATCCTTATTTCCCAACCCTCAAAAATTAGAACTTAAGGCAGTACCAACTGGCCTATGGAAACTTTTACATATTATACCAAAACTACTTAACCTATTCCAACTTTTTTGGTTTTTCCATACTCGTAGGCCATTATTAGTACTAGCCTTATCACTTAAATTGTCGTTTTCACTTTATATCCGAAGAAAATGTGATTTTTAAAGTGGTGTCCAAATTACCCCCTACTGTTATTTTTTTTCAATTTGATTCGAGAGTGACTAGTAGAAGGCGATTAATTCGAAAATTATATTTTTTGAATTTTCAATCAAAATAGGCGTCATTGAATACATGAACATGTTTATAGAATTACCTTTTTTTTAGAAAAAAGGTCCAATAAACAAAATTTTCTTGCTTGTTGGATGTTTTTCCGACCCGCATAACTCAGGGTTGAAAACACCCAAAAAGATAAAAAAAAATGTTTATTGGAAATTAAAAACAATAACTGCAGTGTTTTATCCTATATCGAATAAGTTTAAGAGCAATTTCTCTACCCTTTCGCAAGTTTTTCGTGATTTCATATTTTTATATTTAGATGAAACTTGTAAAAATCCTCTTTTGGATCATCAAATTCTCCATCCGAATTTGGGGATGTTCATGTCCTTTCAATAAGCTTGAAAATCTGTACCAACTCCCTTCTGATTTGATGTCTTCGGCAAAATTGTAGCTTATGATCAGGACTAAATATTCCGAAAATAAAATACCCGGCAAAATGTCGAGTTGTGTAATGGTTTCAATATTTCTTCAGCTAGAAAAAATAAAATAAAATAATGTAATATTACCTCATGGTTTGGCAATTTTTTTAAAAGTTTTGAAAAACATTCAACAATAATTTAAAAAAAAAACGTTGCTTAATCCACCCTTAGGTGGTTGTTGCCTTCCTCATATTTAGAGGGTAATGCTATCCAAAATAGTTACACAAGGGCGGACCTTTCAGTGTTCTATCAACTTGATTCATTATTCATACCATCAGATTGGGTAGTCAGATCTTCATAATTCAGGGCACTTATGTGATTGTCAGATCTGCAATCTACTGAACTCGTTGGAAAGGTCTTTTGATCACCTATCCAACGACAGGGCGCATGAGAGATCCGGACAACGTTTTCATCAAAATATATGAGATCAGGTCTCTAAAAAGTTCATAAAAAACACTTAAGTGCGCATAAATTTTGAAAGGGTTGTCAGATCTTCAATCTTTTGAACTCTTTTTAAAGGTCTTTCAAATACCTTTCTAAAAATGTATAACATGACCGGGTTTCTTACAAAAACCACCCTTTTTACAATCTTCCGGACTTTTGTTAGAATCGTTTTTTTAGCATAACTTTTGGAGTACTTTACTAAACTTTATAATTTTCAAGCGACTTATAAGACCCCAAGACGGATCGAATGAGACCAATACGGTCCAAATCGGTTCAGCCAGTGCCGAGATAATCCAGTGCAACTTTTTTTGATCAACATCCCACCACACACATAGACATTTCCTCAGAATTTGATTCTGAGTCGATAAGTATACATGAAGGTGGGTCTAAGAGGTCAAATTAAGAATTTCGTTTTCCGAGTGATTTTATAGCCTTTTCTCAGTAAGGTGAGGAAGGCAAAACAGTTAAGGTGAAACGATAGCGCCATATTGACACCAAGACATGTTCTGTATGTTGTAGATGATAAACATAAAGAAAGCAAGCAATCTGTTGAATTCAGAAATTGAGTTGAACAGAAGTTGTCTAAGAATTTGCGTTCCGTTTCACCTTAAAATTAGTTTTTGGAAATCATAGACAAGTCTTATTAATTTGGATTTTTGGGTCATATTTGACCCATCAGGCCTGAAATGGTTGAATTATTTTCAAGCGTTTGTATTTTTTAAGGCTTTCGATAAATAACATTAAAAAAATGCTTGACCAATTTGTCCGTCTCATTGCTTACGAAATTTCGACATTGTTTGTGATAGGTGACAGAATACTCCAATTGGGTACCAAAGCCCTTTGTAAATTTTTATGTACAACGGTAGAAAACTCGATTAAAAACCATTTCTGATCCATTTTTTTTTTCATTTTAATGCAAAAAAATGTTTTGAAAAGACAACATTTTTCGATGCATCGATTTTCTGTCAAGAAGGACCGCGAGGTTAATTTATCAAAATTGATTTAAAAATCCATTTTAAACTCTTTGTGGTCGTACAAAGGGTCATTGTACTCAGAAAAATAAGCTTTATCGCTGTAGACAATAAAATCAGCAATCTAAGCTTCATTTTAGGACCCAATTGTCTTCACCACAACAACGACGACAACCTGATTTTGACATTGTACTTTCGATCGTGTCACACACAAACGACACAGTGATTGACCTCCCTCTAGAAATACATTCTCTCAGAGAACGGTTTAACATTCTACCGAGATTCCAGTCATCTCTCCTATGATCGCATTCAAATAACACCAGGAAGAGAGAGACGAAAATGAGAGAAAGAGCACGTTGTCTCGTTCGGGCGGCTGCTTGAGAGGTGCTCATTTTTCGTTCGTTTCGTCTTCGTGTTTACGTTCACTGACCGCCGCCAAGCACTGACGGTCATGATAGGCGCTGTGTGTGAGCGATCAATTTTGGTTTTCGGAAATGATCACTGACAGAAAGTTCTATGAAACATCGAGCATTTCCATTCGGTGACGGATCCCTTTTCAAGCATTGAGTTTATCGTATACTATAGCTCAAAAGTTGTGACTTTTATCGAAAAATGAAAAAAAATATCAGTGTGACTTTACAAAGAAGGACCGAGCCACGTAGCCCAGTGGTAACGCTTCCGCCTCGTAAGCGGTAGATCGGGGTTCAAATCCCGGCCTGGACCAACACAACTGGTGATCTTTTCCCTTCTGGAATCGATTGCTTAGTAAAGGGAAGGTAGTGTATCGTCACAAACTGGACCTTATCACGACACCTTAGGGAGGCGACCTATGAAATGTTAACATTAACCTTAACATGTTAACATTAAGTTGAGAAAGAAACTGCCACTGAATCCGCTTTGTAAATGCCGGCCCCGATACTCTTCAAGGGTGTTCCCCTCAGGAACTGGGAAAGATTTACTTTTTATTTTACTTTTACAAAAAAGTGAAATAAAAAATATCAGTTTTTTTGTGCGCAATTTGCGCTTCGTCAAAACCAGTTGTCGAACAGATGTTGACATTTCAACCCCAACGTCCAGAAATGTTTTGTTATTTTACTGATTGTATATGAAAAAAAAACACAATAAACCAGAAGCCAGATCTTTTTCCGGACAATCTTCAAGCTCCGTGCTTCCAAACCTGCCAAACTACAACGGACACACTGATGAGAGTTCACTCCCTAACTTCATGCGTTTTATTTTTCGGTTCCAGGTGGCAAACCAATCACACCGACCGGCGACCAGAGCCTGCTGAACGGTAGCGCACCAAAGGACAGCAGCCCGACGGAAAACGGTGGCAGCACGGTAGTGGACGGCGTTGCGACAAAGTTAGAGGTTAGATTTGGTCTGATGTCTCTCTTTTTCCAGTTAATGAGATTTTTTTTTGTATTTTAGTCGACGCAACTCCAAAGCCAGCAGCAGCAGCCGAACGGTACGAAATCTCCTCAGAAGGGCGGCCCGGACGCGGCCACCACGACGACGGCTGCGTCACCACAGAAAAACGGGTCCACTCCGTCGGCTGCGGCGGCGGCGGCAGCAAGTCAAAGTCCGGCCCAGACCCAAGTCAGCAACCAGGTGATACCGGGGCCCCAGTCCGCCTCGCACGTGGTCATCGACGAGAAGAAGAAGAAAAAGTGCGCCTGCTGCGTAATACAGTAAGAAGGAAAGTGGCTTTCGGAAGTGCAAGAGAGGATATTTTGAGGGTTAGGGATCGTGAGCGAAAGTGGAAAGTTTTTTTTCTTTGCTATAATATTATTTTGTTTGGGAGAACTTTCAACCAGATTAATTGTTTTTTTGTGTAGGGCTTTCCGAGGGGCTTTCGCGTAAGTCGCGGAACTGTCGGATTTTGTTTTTGTTCGTTTTCTTTTTACAATTATCAACTTGATTTTTACACACATTCGCATTAGCTACTGACAGGATGAAAAGAGAAAGAGAGCAAAGGTATATCATTATTTTATACTTTTTCCGGGGTGCGAACGTGTGTGTCTGTGTATCTAAATTATTTTACCTAGAGTGGCGTGTGTGCGACTGAATGATTGTGGAAAAAGGAAAGGGTGCGAATTTGCTAAAGATTATGTATCCGTGTAATCTGTAAAACCTATGTAACGATTAATTGTAATTTAGGACAAATAATGCTTCGAGTGTGTTGGCTGGCCGCTCGCCGGTTGGTCAACCCAGAAAAAAACAACAATGTTTTATATGTAGGATTTTAAATAATAACGGACTCAGTTTCTTTATGATTATTTATGTAAAACACTCTATGCAGATAACAACAAACAAACAGCAAAACAAAAGCGCGAAATATATGTACTATTCTAGGGTTGCGTTTTGGGTTCGAAGGGGGGAAAGAGACCGAAAGAGGAGGGAAAGTGTTGCATTCTTGGTGAGTTTTGATGATAATTTGCAGAAAATTTTCGTTGAAAACAAGGTGTAAAATTTGCACAGTGTTTGGTTCGATGCGCAGCTGTCAAACAAGCTTCCACAAATGGCTGCGTGCTGCAAAATTTGTCGAAAAGATCGATGTCTTGTGATGACTAGTAGAAATTTGCAATTATTAAAACAGCTTCAACAAACTGGAAATTGCTGATTTTCATTTATATTGTGTGTTCATTTGACTCAGTGTTGTTTACATTTTTCGACTCTCCCCGCAAACGTCAAACCATACAAAATTGTTGCCGGGTCTTTTTCGACAGAGATCCGGAAAAAGATACGGCAGCAATTTGTATTGATTTGACATTTGCTGAGGGGGGCGAAAAGTTTGTTGATGTCACTGCTAGCAAAAAACAAACAATTTCCTTACACGCTTATAAGAAATTACCGTCAACTGTGGTGAATTGGGACACATGGGGCGAATTGGGACCACAGTTTTAACCATGTTAGAGCACAATATTTTGATTGTTCTGATTGGTTTCGGGTAGAACAGACTCAGACCAACAAAATGTTTACATTCATTTCCAAATTTAAGCATGAGCATGAGCATGAGCATGGTTGACTGCCAATGAGCTGCTACTCCGTTATTGACAGATCAGCTGAAGTTAAACAATGAATCAAAAATGATCAGTGGGAGCCAACCATCCGTTCACTGTTTAACCCCTGAAGACCCCGACTTTATTAGTCAATACCGGCGCCCTCCCAAGAAGCCTGCAGTTCAACAAAGGGGAGGAATGTTAGTCCGATAGTTGAAGTTGCAGACTCATCAAGCACATAGTTTTTCGCTATATACTTGTTGATACCGCTTGAGACCGTTGAATCCACAGCATCTCCTTCAAGCATCACGTGATTTTTTTTTTATTGGGTTAGTAGGATAAGGTATTGGCTTTTCGATGCCTCCCGAGCTACGATGCTATGGGGAGGACTTTCATAACAAACCCGTCGGCGAGCCTTCCGAGCAACGATGCTATGGGAAGGTCTTTCTAATTAGCACACCAAAACACTCGCGCACAGGTATTTAAATACTGAATAAATGTAATTTTTCATCACGATTACCCAGACGACATTGATGATAAAGGAAGGACTTTTCTACAGTCATTTACAGTAATACTTAAACTTATTTTAATGCAACAATTCACACGACGTCGTGCCTCCCGATCAACGATGATGTAGGAAGGACTTGAGCAAGCCAATCAGGATGAAACACGAAATAAAATTCTTTTCTTTTCACACACAATGCCACATAATTGACCGCGCGTCACCACCCAACTCTTTACATTCATTTCCAAATTTAAAACCTTTAAGTACTCCTAAAACTACTGTCCCCATTCAGCCAGCAGTCCCGATTCACCCCAGATGACGGTAATCATGTTGGAGTCAAATCTGAAATGGGATTGGAAAGTTTTCGTTTCACTAAATATTATGTTAATTTAATTGAAATTTGGTGTGAATTTCATTTAAATTTCAGAAAACTTCGCTAGAATTTTGAATTAAATTCAAACAGATTGAGTTAAATTTACCCAAATGTGTTACCAGTCAGAATGGAATTGAATATAAATTGTGTTTACTAAGCACTGTCAAAAATAGACTTTGAAAGTGGCTGCGTTCTGAACACTGTGTCCAATGCAGAGATGGAATTATCTCTGCGAAATTCTCTCACTCGTGAAAGTGAGAGGAGGTGAAACACGATAAAGAAAATTTTGTTTACGAATTTCACTGCTAACACCACTTAAATTTCCCTTTGTGGAGCTGGATTTGGAGCTAATGAGATGCGAAAGATCGTGATCGTGAACATGACGGCGCCAAAATGTCATTTGCGTCACAGAACAGAGCCAGTTGTGGCTGCGTACTTGCTAATAACTCGTTGTTTGTCAAATTCAACAACAACATTCAATTTTGTTTGAAAAATGAAACAGAAAATAAAAGGACTGGAAAGGTGAAAAACGAACCTCTTTGTATATTTGTTTATTTTTAAACTAAATTGTACGCAAACAGCAATTACAATAATTTATGCGACCAAAATTATCGCCACCACGGATCAAAACAAACCATACACGCATATTAGTTGTTGACAAGTTGTAGAAAATGAAAAAGCTGTGTAAAAGAGGTCTATTTTAGCGGAAAGTAAACTGTCATCATCACTTACTCTCATGTGTATTTAGAAAACGGGATCTGAGAAATCTAGTGCTAGACGACAGGGGTTAGTCGACAAATGGAATAATATCTAACCTTTTTTTTAAACTGTGTATATTAGTTTTTAAAAATTTGACGAGTTGAACCGTGCTAAAAAGTTGCTGAAAAATGAGTGAATTTTTCCTGTTTTGAACTCAATTTTGAGTAACAACTCAGGCGACTGAAAGCTACTCAATTTTCAGCAGCTTGTCTTTTGTTCTCCACATCTTGCGCGTTTGCGTCTGTCAAGTGACTTCTTTTTGAATGAGTTTTAACAGGATGGCACTGTGTAATCTGGAAATGCGAGGCGATAAAGGCAGTAGGCGCTGAACCGAGAGGCAGAACAATTTAGCAAAACCTACTACTCTAAGAGCAAACGTAACACACACACACAAACACACTAAACCAGAACCACGTGATTGTTAGTTGAAGTATAACAAAAACAAGTAAATAACATTGTCGAAATAGTTAAATCAGAACATCAGCATGCTTTATGTGCTATCGATATGAGATAAATCTATTGAAAAAAAAACAAAACCAGAACAACTTTGTAAAACAGTTCCACGCGCGACTGCACGCCACTCTCAAATTTGACAGATTTTACTAGCTAAATACTACAAACAGGAGGAATCATCAAACAAAAAAACCTGCAAAATACGGATTAACAGAAAAAAATAAGTTCTCTCGATATATGAAAACTCACACAACACACACTGCGAAAAGTAAAAGTAAAGAAATTTAAAACGAAATAATATTTAGAGAAAACAAAACAAGTAATATTAAAATTACACAAACACACACAGAAAAAATAACACTTCATAAAGGACGAGTTGAACAACAAGCAAAACAAAACGGAAGCCAGAGTCAAAAGTCATCATTGCGCACTACCCCGCGAACAACATCCGGCAAAAATGGGGACTCTATCGAGGAAAAGGAAAGCAAACAGAAGTTGGTGAGAATTCATTACAAAAAAAGAACCCTATTTAAGAGCAAATATAAGATCATATTTATTAACAAAAAAAAAACTGGAAAATAAACGTATATATTTTCGTACTAAACAAAGCAGAATCGAGATATTAAAACGGATCGAACGATATAAACAAAACGCAGAAAGATTGGAATATGTACAGTTGAGAATGAAGCAAACACTAGATCCCAGTGGAAAATGGAAACACGCGTGTGTGACAGCTGTCAGACCGAGACGTCGAGACAGTGAACGCACCAATTCAAACCGAATCATGACGACAGCAAATAAACAAAAAAAGCATACACAGAAAGTGAAAGCGAACGCATGCAAAAATGGGTAAGGGAAGTAGCGAGTGACGGAAACCTAAAGAAAACACGTTAAAGAGAGAGAAAAAAAAAAACAAAAAAGTAATCTAAAAAATGATATAAAGAAATCTGATGGAAATAAATCAAATAAAAAATTTAATCGAATTGTTTGTGTTTTATCTAATTTGCTGTTGTAGTTGTGAAAGCAAAGTGGGAATGGACTTTGGCTCACGCCGAAAAATGTTTTGTAGAATCAGCCTGTACGAGGTTTGAATCAACAAAAATTTTGTTGAATATAATCAACAACAAAAATGCGTTGAAATCAACCGGACCCTAAGGGACCATCCATAAACCATGTGGACACTTTTTTGGGAATCAGTTATACCCCCCCCCCCCCCTTCGTGGACAATTGTCCTTACAAAAAAAACTTTTTTGTGTGGATCGTGGACAATCGCGATATCCCCCCCCCCCCTAAAGTGTCCACGTGGTTTATGGATGGTCCCTAAGATGACAGTTTACGTGAATTGCGCGTTTTCACCGAAAGATGGTAATCGTGCTGATCAATAATTACTACCTGGTGTTCTGTATGATGAATTATTTATATATTTTTATACGATTTTGAGATAAGCAATACCTTGAACAATCTTTTTTTTGTTTAACCCTCTACTGCCCAAATTGTTTTTACGAAAAATTTTATATTTCCCGTGTTCAGAAGGTCATTTTGAGCAAAATTTTTTTAAATTTTTTGCTTGTTTTTCACATTTTTTGCTAAAAAATGGCATCATCATCATTTAAATTGTACAAAAATGCGTAGAGGCATAGTCTGGGACACTACAAAAATTACTGCATACTTTTTTTACTTAAAATATAGGAAATGTTAGTAAAAAGCACAGCCAATGTCCCCTAAAAAAATTATTTTTTTAAACATTGGCAAAGCATAAAACAAGTAAAACTTCCAACCCATTAAATTTTCTGAATTTTCAAGAGTTAAACTTTCCAATGCTTTTTAAAAGTCAAAAATTGGTTGAAAAATTGATTTTTGGCAATTTTTCAAATCGAAGCCCGTCTAAAGGCGGGGTTGGGTTGTAGAGGGTTAAGAATTATTTATTGGGTAATTTTTAGTGCACTGTTTTTCCTGATCTCAGTGTCATTAAACCATGTTTAGTAAAATTTTAACTTTTAATATTTATTTGCAAATGCTACAGTGTTTTTACAATACAATGTTATAATTTTTATATTATTTTCATATTTCTCCTAATTTCTTCTTTTATTTAAAGCGAGAACAAATCTGGAGTTTTTTTTAAAAGGTCCAATAAACCAATACTCCTGACTCAAGGCGGTTTCAAAAACACCCAAAAAGCAAAAACTGAAAATTTGGTTTATTGGACCTTTTCAAAAAAAAACTCCAGAAATGTAGAGCTGGCTGTAGTAGATGAAATAATTCTCATGGGTTGCCATGTGCGGTAGCGAAATAGTGCCATTCAGCAAAAACTCCAAAATCTCGCTTACGGCCTGAAAGATTGATTTTTCAATTCTGGTACATTTAATTTCGAAAACAAAACCATATATGTACTTCTGATACATGTGGACAGCAGCTGTATAGTATTCCAATATTTCTAAATGATTGACAAACAAAAAAAAACAAAAACAAGAAATCAACACAACTAAATTTGATCTTCATCAGATCATAAATCAGATTAATCTTTGTGATTTTCTGTGCAATTTTCTGCTAGCTCTGTGTGAATTCCATTCTGCCCTGTATTGCGTGTCGTTGTGGCACACAAATTCACCGTATACTATTTTTGTAATTTAAGATTATACAGCAGTTTCCTACAGTGGTGTACATTCAATTTTTGCCTAATTTACTAATGATTATTTGGGATGATTTTTTTTTTCAATAAATAACCAGGTAGCAGTTATTGATCAGCGCGCCCGAGTGCTTCTAGCAGATGCGGCGAATAAAGCTAATTTAGGTTATCTCAAATACCTAAAACTTTAAAATTCGATATCTCTGGAACGAAACATATTTCTTTCTGTCGATAAGTGATTCTTATGTAAAATTGTTCGGGGAATACGATGGTCAAATTCAAAAAAATAAATAGGGCTGTTTTGAGATACGGCCATTTAAAGTATTCAATTGCGCAATATAGGTAGACAACACATCTTAATCGAAATTTTGATCACAAAAATGGATTCTACGTCCGATTTCCTTCAAAATTGAGTCTAAGACCGACTCTCTAAGATTTGCGGCTCCTGAGTTTTCGTCGTTTGCAGATAGGGGTTTCGCTCAAAAATCGCCAAACAGACGATTTTTTTGGGAGGGTACAAAAATTGAGGTGGTGGTCCGATTTGGATGAAATTCGGGATTTTTGCATGTTTTGATAGTCTCAATAGCTCTGCCAAATTTGAGCAGAATCGGAAATGGTAATTTTCAAATTTGCATTTTTTCTTGCACACTTCAGGTGGAATGACCCATATTTGGGCTCATTCTGACCACGGGAACAGGTAAGCAAGAACGCACGATCCTTTAAAAAATATTGTTTCTAGGTAGCCCATCCCCTGAAAGCCCACAAAAAAAGTCATTTTTGTTACATCCTATTAGGTTTTACAGCGTGACGTCACGAGCGCACACGCACACACATTTTTACTGAGACACACGTGCAAAAAATGTAAACAGTGCAGCCAAGCTGTCAAATTTCTAACCTAAAAACCGAGTCGGCGTAAAACCTAATTATAACAACCTTTTTTGAGAAAGAAATCAAGACGGTAGATCAGAAGAAACATTTTGGAAAACCTAGATAAGAAGATAAAATAATACTTCTTTATTATAAATATCTTATCCTATGACACAAATTACACTTAAAATATTTACACAAACTGTGGATCCAGCCGGAACCACTAGCACCATTCGCCCGTCCACACTAAATCTGGTTCTGTCCCCGGTACAGCGAGTTGTAGAACGGTGGCAGCTGATCCACCGACGGTTCATTGACGTCCTTTGGCGGCAGGTACTCGTTCGACGGGGGCAGGTACGAGTTGGTCGGTGGGAGGTACGCATTATCTGGCCGCTCGTAGTGATATCCGGTGGAGGGCGCTTCCGTCGTCGTCGTCGTTGTCGTGGTCGTGGTTGGCCGGGTCGTAAAGACAAACGGCTTCACCGGTTCCCGGACGATCTGCGTCAGGTTCAAGCTGGAAATTGGAGAATTTTCGGTTAGATATTTGTTAAGAGTGGTCATGAAAGTGAAACTTACTCTGGGATCTCCAAATCCAACTCGGTGATCGGATGGTAACCGAACTCATCGGCCGTGTAACGCACCCGGTAACGCTTTCCGTTGGCTCCGGTGTACGTGTACGATCCCATAACCACGAACGTCTTGTTGTCCGGTCTCAGCTTGCCGATCTGCTCAACCTCGATTCCGTTCTCCGTCTCGACACTAATGATTGAAAAAAGTGTTATATTGATTAACAAATTCCCCATCCCAAGCGTTACGCACTAGCCAAGACACCATCCAGACACTTACGCATACTTGAAGTTGCCCTTGCCCTGGTTCTTGACCTCGGCCATCAAAATGCCAGCCTTCATGACGTTCCCCGTGAAGTTGGTCGGATCCTTGTTGTCCTCGACGGGAAACGTAAACTCGTCATCCTTGAACAGGTCGTCGTTACGATTCTTCGACGGGATCTTAATTTTGGCCGCCAGCGTAACGCCCACGATGGCGCACACTCCGAGAACCAGCAACTGAAAAGAAGAAGAAAATCTGGGGTCAGCTTGAGCGCAGGTGTGTGAAATCCGACTAATTTTCTGCATGTTGATTGCAATATGGAGCCATTTTACGACCGTGTGGCAGAGCGCCATCTATCGGACACAATTCCAAACGATAATGAGATGGCAAATGTCCGACCGAAGTCTTCCAAGAAATCGAACCGTTTTATTGCTTGATTGTGATACATTTTATGGTGTTTTATTGGCGTGTAGGGTTTCGAATCTTTGCATTTTATTGCAGGTGGAGTGGACGAGATGGACGGAATCAGCTGATTTTTTTACCAGTCAAATTAAGCAGGTTTTTAGGTGGTTTTGTGAAATCGAGTCTTTAACCCCTAGGGTCAATTCACTCTGTTGTATTACTAATTAGTAATACAAGTAGATACGAGCAGCATGAGTCGTATATTTATACATATCATGTTTTTTTGTTATTCCGGAAAACGCCCTTTGGATTGGAGCTTTTCAGTTAAATGTTTGTTTGCCCACTTAAATGTTATTTGCCTTCAAGATAAGTGTCAAACACCGAAATAGTATCGAAAAGTATTACTTTTCGATACAAGTGCTGAAAAGTTTAACTTTTGAACTTTTCAGCACTCAAATCAATGCTTAAAAGTACTTTTTGCAATTCCGTCGCTTACCTTTCCTGTTATTCTTGAACGACGAAATAGCCTACTTTTCTGTACCAAAAATAACAGAATCGAATAGCAACTCTTTTCAAAACAAATGCTGCAAAGTTCTACTTTTTAGCACTGAACTGGGTGCTGAAAAGTTGAACTTTTCAGCACTTGTTTTGAAAAGGAATACTTTTCAACATTTTTTTGATTTGACAAAATACATGAACATTTGACTTATAATTTCACGCAATGGGTGTTTTTTCAGAAATGCAAAAAATGTTGTATGAAACTCGTTGTAAAACTTGGTCTTTGGGCAACTTGTTGCATAAACTACTATTTCAGTGCTGTTATTTTTGGAAAAGTAAAAAGTTTCAACACTGAATAAAAAAAGAGCAGTTCTTTCAGATTTCGGTAATTCGATTTTTTTTTTGTATTTTTTAATCCGACTGAAACTTTTTTGGTGCCTTCGGTATGCCCAAAGAAACCATTTTGCATCATTAGTTTGTCCATATAATTGTCAACACAAATTTTGCAGCTGCCATACAAAAATAATGTATGAAAATTCAAAAATCTGTTTCTTTTGAAGGAATTTTTGATCGATTTGGTATGTTCGGCAAAGTTGTAGGTATGGATATGGACTACATTGGAAAAAATGATACACGGTAAAAAAAAAATTGATTGCAAAATACCCTATTTTTATTTTTATTTTTATTTTTTGATATGGGTAATTCTCTACCAATTCACACGAAATCGGGAAAAAATGCCCCGACCCCTCTTCGATTTGCGTGAAACTTTGTCCTCAGGGGTAACTTTTGTCCTTGATCACGAATCCGAGGTCCGCTTTTTGATATCTCGTGACGGAGGGGCGGTACAACCCCTTCGATTTTTGAACATGTGAAAAAAGAGGTGTTTTCAATAATTTGCAGCCAGAAACGGTGATGAGATAGAAATTTGGTGTCAAAGGGACTTTTATGTAAAATTAGACGCCCGATTTGATGGCGTACTCAGAATTCCGAAAAAACGTATTTTTCATCGAAAAAAACACAAAAAAAGTTTTTAAAATTCTCCCATTTTCCGTTACTTGACTGTAAAAAAATTTGGAACATGTCATTTTATGGGAAAAATTTAATATATAGACATAAGGGGTTTGCTCATAAACATCACGTGTTATCGCGATTTTACGAAAAAAGTTTTGAAAACGTAACTTTTTGCGTTTCTCTTTGTTTCGTCGTCCGTGTCTGTCGCGGGTGACCATGAATGGCCATGATCGATGACGACCAACTTTTTCAAAACTTTTTTTCGCAAAATCGCGATAACTCGTGATGTTTATAAGCAAACCACTTATGTCTATATATTAAATTTTTTGTAATTGTCTGCTCTACAACATTGTAGAACATTGTTACACTCTAAAAAATAACCCTGCAAAGTTAGAAAAAACACGAAATTTTAAAATGAAAAAAATTGTTCTAAATGAAAAAATGACTCTTCTGGGTCAATGTAGATTCGAAAAGTACATTAAATTTCCCATAAAATGACATGTTCCAAAATTTTTTACAGTCAAGTAACCGAAAATGGGAGAATTTTTAAAACTTTTTTAGTGTATTTTCGATGAAAAATACGTTTTTTTCGGAATTCTGAGTACGCCATCAAATCGAGCGTCTAATTTTACATAAAAGTCCCTTTGACACCAAATTTTTATCTCATCACCGTTTCAGGCTGCAAATTATTGAAAAACACCTCTTTTTTCACATGTTCAAAAATGGAAGGGGATGTTTCATACTTTAACATTGTAAATCGGACCATTAGTTGCTGAGATATCGACTTTAGAAAATGGTGGGTTGTTTGGGTGAGACTTAGAAAACATAAATTTTCATGTTTTTAAACATTTGCATGGCAATATCTCAGCAACTAAGGGGCGTATCAACAAAGTTCAAAAAAGCAAACTATAGAGAATTTTCTCAGTTATTCAAAAACATTTTTTTTTTCAAAAGTGGGAAAACATATGCACTAATTAAAAAAAAAATAAAAAAATGCGACTATTTTCAAAAAAGTTACCAAAAACTGGCCTTAACTTGAAAACGGTGCACTTTATCAAAAATTCACTGGAGTACTTTTTGATTGAAAATTAGATTTTTGCGACCAATATATCGATTTCTTGAAAAAATCATTATTGATTTTAAATTCATAACCCGGTCAAAGAACAATCTGGAAATTTCTGAAAAGATAAAAATAGTGTTTTTTTGCAAATCAAGTTTTAGTGACAAAAAGTTAAATAAAAAATCACCAATCTAATGTAAGGATCCACTCAAGTGGATTCAATAAATAACAAATATATGCGATACCAGATACAAGAATGGCAAGCAATCTGTCGAGTTCAGAAATTAATTAGAGTTCAACAAAAGTTTTCCAAGAACTGGCGTCCCGTTTCAAATTCCCAAAACAAAGTACTGGATTTTTTTCTGAAAGATTACACGATTTTGAAAAATTATAAAAATGCAAATGGGACATTTCTGCGAACAGGGGCAGAGTAGTTCTTGAAAATGCATTAAAAGCATTTTTTCCCATGATCCATAAAGAATATCGGGGCCGCATTTACAAAGCGAAATCTCAAATATGAGCTTGATTGGGCGTAACAGGAGCTTGGGCTTTGAATTTAAATTTGAAATGGGATTTAACCCGTAAAAGGTTTTTTCAAGCTGTCAATTTTTAGGCACTTTGGCCACTAATACGTTTACTTTCAGTACTGGCGGGTAGGCCAGATTCTTGCGCAAGATTTGGTATATATAACATTGAAGCAACCTGCAGCACGGTATAGAACATCAAAGTCAGACTGCTTTTTTGGAAACATTGCCCAAAATCTCTCATCAAAACTATTATGAGCAGCAAAATCTCTTCAGATAACAACCTTAAATTGGTAAAATCAAAGAAAATCACATAAAACTTTTAATGATTCTCATAAACAACCATTCAAGGCAAAAAAAAGGGACGCTGGCGATTGAAAATTCTGCCTCGTTCAAATGGACGTAAATTTGTCAACACAATGGCAAACTGCTGAAATTTTGGAAAAGAAAAGAAAACCTCTGTCCGCTGATTACCATACATTAAATTATCGATTCTTTTCGAGAGCACGCAAAAACCAGTCCTTCTTTACACCTGTAAAGTCAAACGGTTCTGACAGCCCCCAACCCGGCCCAGCGGGAATTTATGGTGTCGAAAATCGCTTTCGGCACACATTCGGGGGGCGAGTATTAAAATAATAATGTCGTTAATATTCGAATATTATTTATGAGCCCTGTCAACTCTCTGGTTCGGACGACCGGAACAGGTATCGTTAGGGATGGACGAGTTTAGGGGGCTAGTTTTAGACTAGAATTTTGATATGGAATTGATTAACAAAAAAAAAAGGTTTCTTTTGTCTGGCGATTTTAACGAGGTTGAACGACATTGTTATGAGAAGCTATAATTCTAACTAGACTCTGATCAATTTGAATAATCTAATTATGGTTATGGAGAATTAAGTTTCAAACCATAACAATTTATTCTACTATTATCGAAAGGCATGGCTTGAAATGTCATGAAGTTTCATCCATTACCAGGATTCCGATGTATGATTCGTTGAAAGAAAAAGTTGTCGGATTTCGGAACATCGATCGATTAAAAAATATCATGCTCCTCTTTCGCAATGTGATCCCTGCACATTTTTTTTGGAGACGCACGGATCCACTTTCGATTAATGTACCGAATTCTGATTATAAAAAATCAAAATATCATATCTTAGAATCCTGCTACCCTTTTCGGCTGTGTTACGTAACACATCGTGAAAAATCGAAGAAAAATATTTTCAACTGAAGTTCTTTGGTCCGTTTGATTGATATGCAGCACGATAGGTTTTTATCAAAATATTTTGCCTCTTCCAGGGCACCCAATTTGCTTTCAACTTTGTCCGAGGAGCATAAATGGAATTTTAAGTGATTTTTTTACTTTATTATGCATTTGTCCATAGCAGGTCTAAAAACCTACGAAAGCAGGTTTACCGGAAACGTATGTTTTTGGCTAAATTGGTACCCCAAGAAGAACTGAGAAATAAGGCCATTTTGCATTTTATTTCAAGTCTTGCTAGCCATTTGAATTTATACTTGAAGTGCTCATAAATTTCGTAATGGAGTACCCGCAGTCGAGCAGTTTTTGACAGTTCGCTCCATGAGAAATACATTGTAGAAAAAAGCAAAAACTGCTCAAATGGAAGTGCTCCATTAACAAAGTCAAAATTTCAAAATTAAAAATAAATGAGTTCATTTGAGGTAAAAAATGTTTTTGTACAAGTCACATTGCTCAAAACTTTATTCAATCTTGTTGGAAATAAACCTGGCATCACTTCCTTTTCATGAGTTTTGCGGTGGCAAAACGTAAACATTCCAACATAAATGAAATTGTGTTTTTTTTTACAAAATGGATAGTTCTGTAAGTTTTTGATATACAATGCTATACTTTCTATACATCAAATTGAAGGGCATTGTCTAAACTAAACCCCGTCAGGACTACTTTTTCCAAAAAAAAATGTTTTGTTTTACGCTACACGAAGGGGAACTTACCGAAAATGTTACGTTCAACAAAAGTTGTTTACAAATTACAAATCTCTATAAGCTAGAGATTACCAACCAGGGTTGCGAATGAGCGAGCGCTCACGGAAGGAGTGCTCGCTCCAGCTGGAGCGTGAGTTTTTATCAGGTAGCTCGTGCTCGCTCACGCTCACCGGAGCGTTTTGCGCTCACGTGAGCTGGTGAGCCAAAGTAGGTAGTTGTTTTTCCCTGTTGAAGCATCTGCCTGCTTGAAACGAAGTTTCTAGAACTATCTCAGCACAGGCAGCAAAAACAAACAAGAAAGTAGTCAAACAAACAAAAGTAAGCAATGAAATGGATTAAGTCGGAGAACCGAATTATACGTTCTATTTTAAATTAAAAATTAGCCAAGGGGCAGAATGATTCACTCTTGAGTGAGCTAACAAAGAGCTAACTCATTCTTAATGTAAACATTCATTGACGTGAAGAGATGCACTGATATGTACAAAAAATTGAATTTATTGACAAATTATGTTTATTTTAAGTTTTTTGAATCCGACCTCAAGCGGTTTTAAAAACACTAAAAAAAGTAAAAAAATAAAATTTGTGTTAAAACCAGCAGTAAGCATTATTAAAGTTGTAATAATCCCTCATATTCGGAACATTTTAGAGAATGTCCATATTCAAAAAATCATTTATTGAATCTGTAATTGAATATTTTCAGAGGCTTGGTAGCGGAAGTGTTAAATATAATTTACTTGAGAGAAGAGCCTCCCTTTATGTGGTAAAACAAAACAATGACAATTTATATTATTTAATTCAAATAGGTTATTTCAAACATTAGCAATTTGGAAGTTTTTTTTTTGTAAAAAAAGGAACTGTTTCAACAATTTTACCCTATTTTCTAGAATGAGAAAGAGAAAGATTAACTTTATAAAAAATGATCAGCCGTTTCCAAGCACTGAACGATTTATTAAACGGAATGACGTTTTTTTAATTGTTGCTCATTCTGACCCGCACGCTGGAAAGGTAGTCAACAAACTGTTTAGGACCATAAAACAGTTTAATGTTATATTTTAATCAACCAAGCACATAACATTGAATCAAACTTACCACAGCATAAATCTTCTTGAATTAATTCATTGTTTTGTTAGTTTTTATAAGGTTTTCAGTCATTTTTGTTTACGCGCTCACACCTTTCCCCTGGCAATTGTCTCTGCTTGCCTTAACTATTATTAAGGTAAGGCCGATTAATTCGAAAATATTTACATTTTCAACTCTGACTGTAGGTCTCCAATGATTTGACCCTTGCGAATCCAATTTACTATTCAAAAACATAGTTAATTAAAATAAGCTATTCCAATTAATATATAAAAAAAGTTCCTAAGTGATGTTTTCCCTGACATGCTGCGCCTTAAGCAAAAAAATAAACTAGTATTGAAAAACAAAAACTTTCTCAAAAACGAAAAACGATTCAATTCGCGATGCTTCCAAAGTGAGCGCTCCGTGAGCGAAAAATGAGCGCGAGCGCGAGCGTGGGGCAAACGCGAGCTGAAAAAATCGGAGCAAACGTGAGCGCGGGCAAACGTGAGCTAGCTCGCGCAGCGCTCCTCCTCACGCATGAGCGAAAAGTGAGCGCTCACGAGCGTGTTAGCGCGTGAGGATCGCAACACTGTTACCAACAAAGCTCATATTTTCACAAGTCTTACTCTGATATGTCCTTTAGGACCTGTTGGGATTGGTTTTGCGAAAACTTTAACCACTTTCGAGAAATTTTGATTTTAGTAAAAAAAAGTCACCGGGTGATGCACTCAATTGTTAATAATAATACCAAAATTGGTTCAATCACTGTCTAGATAACCGTCTTATTAGTGCCGGGGTTTCTAAATACCCGGAAAACAACAAATACAAATTTATCGAAACCAACATTGTTGGTCAAAATGAGTGTGAGGATCAAGTAATGGCTTGACTGCTTGTAAAAATCATACAATCCTTAGAAAATATATATTTAAATTTTCTAATTTTAGGGGAACTATACCCTTTCTCAGCCTATTTCTATTATCGGCCTATCAGCACTTTGATCATGAATTACAGCTTAAAGAAAGTGTTTTTGACTGTCCCAAAGTAATAAATAGCTCAAATAAAAGTGAGCAAGCAACTCATGACTGTTGATACATCTGAAAATGATGATTTAATAGCGGAAAATGGCAAAAGTGATGAGAATGGGTCGAACGGCTTAGTGTGATTAAAATGGGTATATTTCCCCTATATGCTGTCTCTCAAATCGTACCAAATAAAAAAATACTATTCGTATTTTTTGATGAGAATGATTGTGGATTTAGTTGATGGCTGGATTTTCTGGCATCATCTCACGGTCATTGGAAACGGTCGTGGATAGACCTAGGGGTTCTCAATTGGAGTGAAAAAGTTCAAGTTATAGAAAAAATATGGATTAATATTTTGATTTTTAAACACTTCTCCGACATCAGGAATAATTGTTTGAACATGTTTGCCAATTTTTTTATTCTGTCGGAATAATATTATTTAGCTTGAAAAAAGTTTCATTTTTAACCACATGATCACCCCTAATTCTGGCTCGATGCCGCCATCACGCGATCGCGTGCTTAATTTGTTTGTCAACAAAGCTGCAGCTGGATGGTAAGACGAAGTGAGAGGCAGCAGTTTTGACATTTTTATTCCCGCATCTGGCCCGCCGCCTATTTCGTCGATCGTTGAGCCGACGGTCGTTTCCAACGACCGAGTCTAGTAAGGTACTGATCGCACAATATTATTTTTTAAATCAAAGTGTAAAATTATTTTTTTAATCAAAGAGTAAAATTTATGCTCACAACCATTAAATTGCTTTTAATTTTGTGTTTGTGACCAATCCGAGATAATATGAATACAAATTGGGTATTTGTCCCTATTTTGGGCCTAGTACCTATTTTGGGTCTACCAAACTTAATTCAACGAAATTGAGCATTTCATCAAATCTGGCAAGAATCTGCCACTTGCTAATGATACGTGCAGCATTATCTTCATTTTGGTGGGCAAAAATAATTTACTTTTTCCTTCTTATATAGAAATTTAGCAATAAAAATAGGACTCTTCACTTTTTTGTTGGCAAATCGCTAGTTGCCCATTAGAGCGAAAATTTTCACCACTTTTGCTTACCGCTTGTTGACACTCAGCGTCACGGCTTTCATCGCTCAGCAAACGAATGAGAGCCGTCCCCTGAATCTTCAACCACCGGCAACCAGGGTTGCACCAGGGTGATGAATAGAGACAATGCGTAACGTGATTTTCGAATGATCCCACATTGTTTACATCTACAAAGTAGGAGGCTGTTCAAGCACAAGCATGATTTTTTTCTTACTGGTAAATGAGCTGTTTTATAATGAAAAGTTTTTGCTGGAAAATTGTGTTTGTTTTCAAGTTTCGATCGGTTTATTATAAAAAAAATGACGATCTCGCCTTCAACTTTCTTATGATTTCTTGACTTCAACTCCAGGTCCTTAAAAGCCACACATTTGCAAAAAAAAAAAACAAATTTTTAATGATCGATAACAATACTCTCTTCTTTTGGCGAACAGTAAATTGGTTCCACTTTGACAGTTCAAAATTGAGGCCGTTTTGCGAACCACTATTCAGCACCCAGGGTTGCACAATCCCGTTGAAAAAAACAATCACCAAACTGCCACCAAATCAATAAAATAACTGATTAATAACTACGTCCATTTCGGAGAGAATTACTCTATATTCAGTCCATTTGACACTTCTACAAATTGTGACAGTGTGTGTGCGCTTTTCACAAGTTACAGTCTTTCTTGCATATTACGGGCTTGTTGTTTGGCTACGCAACAAATGTTTAATTATGTTCAAAACTCGTAAAGAATGATATAAATTATGTCCAAGCTAATTATGCACGTAATGCAAGTGAAATCAATCGTTCTAATATTGATTTGGGGCTTAAAACATCACAATGGTTGAGCATGTTTGTCGACCGAATTTGTGCGGCTGTACTGTACGAGTTGGGGCTGAACCGTACGTCAAAAAAGTTCGCCACGTGCTTCGAGATTTCAACCAATCAGAAGGTAGGCCGAAAATATGTACAAAGAAGGTCGTATGCTAGAAGCAATATCCCCAAAATAGGGACAAAAAATGTTTCAGTTTCTCGGGCTTATACAGAAATATAAAGTATTTTCGTCAAAAATGTGATTAAGTAAGAGCATTAGCATTAAAAAACCAACTTATTCATGTAATAAAAGCAAGGCTGCCTATAGCAGCCTTTGAGAATACATCAAATAAAAAGTGCGCTCGGCTTAGTAGGTCCAAAATAGGGACAAATACCGTATAGATAATATGTTTAAGAATAACATTGACCGATAAAGCTGAAATGAAAAAAATGCAGAAATTTCATTTTTCTAGCAAATAACATTTTCCAGAACAAGTCTTGCTGGATTCAGATCATGAATAAATAGACAATAATCGAATTTACCGTAAAAATCTGACTTTTCGTGCTATTTTACATCAAACACTATTTCATGAAATCAGTTTTTGAAATATGTATGCATTCTTTGGGCACCTTTCATACCATATATAGTTGTGATTGGATGATTTTTTTATGGTATTGTTTTTGTTATAGTACTAAGCTTAAAAGATTTTCATAGTGCAAACAGTGGTTTAATTTAAACGAAACATATTTTTCTTTCAAATACTTCTTGCATATAATTCTTTAAAGAAATTTATGATATCAATTCAATTTTCAGCTCATTTGGGCACGGTGAAAAATCGTTTAAAAAATCACAATTTTGATCTGGGCCGGAAGGGGTTAATATTTTATTTTCAAATGATATTACAACAATTTTCGCTAAATTGTTTCCTTAAAAAATAGTAAAGCTTCAGAAATAAATATTATCTGAAATAAACCTTGACATGAAATTTACAGAAAAGCTGATTAAGAGCGAATTTTTCACCAATGTGTCAAAGGTCGTATCCAGGTGCTCCGATTTGGATGAAACTTTCAGCGTTTGTTTGTCTATAGGTACATGAGATGAACTCATGCCAATGTGAGCCCTCTACGAGAAAAGGAAGTAGGGTAAAATGGGCATTAAAGTTTGAGGTATAAATAAAACAAAATTACTGTTAAAAAATGTTATTTTTTTAACCTTAACATCTTTTTGCATCAGCCTCCAACACCAATACTCCCTTAGGTCAAATGTTAGGGAATTTCATGGACTATAAGCCTACGGTATTAATTTTTTGGCCAATTGAAGTTTTTCTCATAGTTTTTCGATTTTTCTATAAGAAACCTTTTACAACGTTAGTTTTTGGCCTGTAGGCTTCCATAGTTGCATTTTCACGTTAGTTAAAAGTATTGGAGTTTCAAATTTGATTGGAAGAAGTAATTAAATAAAACATTTTTGCAAAAAAAAATAAATAGGGTAAATTGTGATCAATACGTCAAATGTTGTATCAAGTAGGCGAAAACCTGTTTTACTCCTAATCCGACAAATTGTTAAAAAATATTTTAATTAAAATTCATTCTAAATGGTATTTTTTCTTATAAAATTTATAACTAAAAAAATCAATATGAACAGTGGATTTAAATAAATAAAATCAAGGTTCTCTCATTATGTTTTTATGTAAATTTTGAACATTCAAATATTTTTTAAAAAGCCTAAAAATTAGGAAAATGTATAAATCCGTTTAAATTTCGGGAATTTCCGGAAAACGGGAATTTTTTTTTTAATCTCTAGAATTCCCGGGATTTTTTTCCCGGGACGTAAAATGGGACGCTCTACGTTTTATTTTCTCATGAGCTTGGATAAGAATACGTGAACTTGGGAAACCAGAAAGGAAGGCATAAAATCTGCCATTATTTTTTTCACTTTGGCATTCAAAAGTCACTAAAATTTGTCAAAATAAATATTTGGCCATTTTCCGCTTCTGCTTTATCACTCAACCTTTTCTCCCGGAAAAAATCTTATTGATGTGTTCTGTGACATTTCCTCGTTTTTCAATTAACCTTCCATTCAATCGTCTTTAGAACTCATTAAACCACGCTCCCATCACATAAATGTCATTCACATTTGCTTTAAAAACTAAACGTGTTCTTCTTCGTGTTCTCTCCCCCTAATCACCTTTTCGAACTCTTTTTTATATATTTTTTTAAGTATTCACACGGCCGAATCGGACACCGTATCGCACACCGTCTTTTGTGGATGATAAAAAATTCACAACGTTCTTTTTTTGGCCATAACTCTTCGAACTCGTCGTTCCTCACGGGGAAGGTGAGCTTCTTCAAACACTGCCTGGCTGCTGCTATGGATTCGGGGTGTGGGATTTTTTTAGAATATTTTTTTGATGCATTTTAAATGAGTCGCGGTAAATCAATCTTTTCCCACCTCTTTTTCGAGATAGAGATAGGAAAAAAGTCACGGTGCGTGAAATGTGAGCCATTCTTCGGCCGAGAAGAGGTTTATTTCGCGGTTGACCTCCGTTAAATGATAATTTGATTATTTTTTAGACTTATTAAGATGTAAATTTTGAGCGTTCACTGGCGACGACTCCCAAAGTGACAAATCAACGGCTGACAGATGGTGTGGATTTTATCGCCACCGCCAAAATTTTGCTGTGATTTTAATACAAATTACTGGCTGGGTTGAGTTTCCTTGTGAGAATTATACTTCTCGGGAATAAATTTCACATTAATCACTTAACGTTACAGTCCACTCTATTTTATTTTTTTGCACATGTCCATGCTAGCAAAATTTTCCACTGGTCTCTTTAATAATTACATAAATCCCATCACTTTCTCCTCCACTTACAATTCTCATTTTTAACGATTTTTAAATCCAAGTTTCCTTCCTCTCGTTTCTCAGGATTCGCACGAAACTTTCACTTTCCGTGTCTGCAGCCTCGCTGTCTGGTCCAACTGTGTCGGAGCTTCCGAAAAGCTCGCCCACGCGCGTGGATGAGCTTTCAACCGACAAACGAACGAACGAACGAACGAACAAACGCGCACGAACTCGACGATGCTGCGAGGATCACCACGGCTATCAAACTAAACCAGATCAACGACAGGAGTGCCACTTTATAGCTCTCCGAAACTGATGTGAAGATTTTCGGGTGACTGGGCAGAAAGGAGCAGTATGATTCTAAGACTCTCACACACACACACTAGTTGGAGCCCGAGCTTGGATGAGATTTGGGAGACTTGTCCAGAGAAGCGACGAACCTGTACTGGTGCTCAGCACGTGGATAGATTTAAATTTTGTAAAGTTCTTCAACCTTTTCGGCGTCCTGTTATTTATTTACAACAAGTCGGAATTTTTTGCCATAATGTTGTAATTTGAGCTAACACAGAATGAAAACTCTGAATAAAACAGTTTTGAAATGTTAGAATCTTTCAAGTTTTGGAATCTTTTGAATTTAGTTTTGATATAGTTCGACTAACTAGATGTTCACAGAAAAAAATCAATTCTCGTAATCGTGAATTAAGTTCACGAATGTGAGAACCACGAAGGAATTTATTCATGTGAGTATGGTGCATTTGCACTATAAACATGCATATATTCCTTCGTGGTTGTCGTATTCGTAAATTTAATTCACGATTTCGAGAATTGATTTTTTCTGTGTTGTCTCAGAGACCAACTCTGGTTTTTTTTATCTAATCTAATCTAATCTAATCGAACACAAGCGCAGCCAGTCCGAAGAAAGCATCCTGGAAGAACTTGTGCTAAGATTACGGCTCAAGTTCTTTCTTGTCAATATTAATGATTACAGTACATCCGAGTTACCCCGAAAATGTACAGCAAAAATTAAAGCGGCCAGGCCTACTGCGTTGCATTAAACGCAGAGACGGATTCTGTGAACGGATCACATTTCACAGAATCATCAGGGGAGGAAGGATGCGTGACATACCGTACCAAACGCTCCAAATCAGTTGTGGTGTGTTGTGTAAGTGTAAATTTGGCAGATAATAATATTTAGGGGGGGGGGGGGGTGAGTTAGGGGGAGAAAATGGGGATAGGAGAAAGGGAAGGTTGGAAAGGTATAATTTGGATAATTTGGATTAAAGTCATTAAGGTGACAATAAACAATAACAACATTACCTCCATGACAATAAACCATAACACATTACCTCCTTGTCCTGATATACAGTGTAAATTAACAGGATATAGTTTCAATGAAATTACTATTACAACATTCGTAGATGAATCATAAATCAATCGCTTTTTAACTCTGTTGACTTTTGTTGACTTCTGCTGTCATTTGTAATCTTCTGTCATTTTTTTGCCTTCTGTTGACATTTGTTGTCTTTTGGTGTCTTGTCTTCTGTTTACTTTTGTTGTCTTCTGTTGACTTCTGCTATATTTCGTAGTCTTCTGTTGATTTCTGCCTTTTGTAGTCTTCTGTTGACAACTGAAATGTTTCAAAGTTCTCTTTTTGTTTTTTTTTTCTGTCATCTGTTGACTTTTGCTGTTTTCTGTTGACTTTTGTTGTCTGTTGATGTCTATTGTTGTCTTCCGTTGACTTTTGTTGAGTTCCGTTGACTTCTGTTGTCTTCTGTTGAGTTTTGTTGTCTTCTGATGTCTTTTGTTGTCTTCTGTTGACTTCTGCCTTTTGTTGTCTTCTGTTGACATCTGATATCTTTAAAAGTTTTCAGTGTATTTTTTTTTGGTCTTCTGTTGACTTTTGATGTCTTCTGTTGTTTTCTGTTGAGTTTCTTTTTACTTTTGTTGTCTTCTGTTAACTTCTGTTGACTGTTAACTTCTGTTGACTGTTGTCTTCTGTCAACTGTTGACTTTTTTCTTTTTCTGTTGACATCTAAGACCAACTCTGGTTTTTTTAATGAAAATATTCAGAGTAATTTCGGTTGTATCCTTGTGACAAGGAATTACAGTCAAATTATAAACGGCCGAGTAACATCTCAGTAGCGCAAAAATGTTGGAAATGTAACTTCATCCGGCTGTATCTCGGCGATTTGGATTATTCTTGTTGCATTCGATTCGGAAGGATTTCAAGAATCACCTTCAACAAGGTAGATCCAAAACAGATGCGTCTACCCTAAGTTACAATAAAAAAGGCATTTCCAACCTTTTTCCAAGTGTTTAAAGAGCCGGTGAAGTTGCATTTCTTACTTTTTTACCCCGTTGGGGCTACAAGTATTAAGAATAAAAAATGAAATCAAGGTACTTGAAGTTCTTTGTTTAGGAGTTTCATTTTTGATGGTCAATTTTGTGAATTCTAGGTGAAATAAGTTTATAAATAATAAATATTATGTGTTTTTGAAAAATGATTAAAAAAAATCTTCGGATTTTTTGGCATTTTCAGTTGCACAAATTTTATATAAGTTGTAAAAAAAACTTTCAATTTTTGCTTCGAATTCAGTTTTAAATACAATATTAATCGATTATATTATAAACAAAACTAGTTTTAACGAATTTCAGGAAACATTTTGACTTTTAAACAATTTTAGCTAAAATTTATGTGTATTTGGTCATAAAGCTTATAAACTTAGTTATCTAATTATAAACATTGTTTTTTTTCCACTGAAAACTATATTAGAAGCCTTTTTGATGATATATTTTACGTTAAAATAAAGTTTGAACACCTTAAATCTGTTTTTAACTAGAAAAACAAATAAGAATTTTTAACGTAACTATTAAAAAAACTAACTTAATCCACCTATGTGGTTGATGCCTTCCTCACTTTATATCAACAATGGGTAATGGCTATTTTTTAAGGTCCAGAAAAATAAGTACACAGATATAACTTAAGTTGTCATCGAGACAGGGTTGCCAGATCTTCAATATTGTGGACTCGTTGGAAAGGTCTCTTGATTACCTAACCAACGATGGGTCGGATGATGGTTCCGGACATCGTTTACATGCATTTAAGTGAGATCCGGCTTCAAAAAAGTACATAAATATCACTTAAGTGGTCATAACTCGAGACAGGGTTGCCAGATCTTCAATATTGTTGACTCGTTGGAAAGGTCTCTTGATTACCTAACCAACGATGGGTCGGATGATGGTTCCGGACATCGTTTACATGCATTTAAGTGAGATCCGGCTTCAAAAAAGTACATAAATATCACTTAAGTGGTCATAACTCGAGACAGGGTTGCCAGATCTTCAATATTGTTGACTCGTTGGAAAGGTCTCTTGATTACCTAACCAACGATGGGTCGGATGATGGTTCCGGACATCGTTTACATGCATTTAAGTGAGATCCGGCTTCAAAAAAGTACATAAATATCACTTAAGTGGTCATAACTCGAGACAGGGTTGCCAGATCTTCAATATTGTTGACTCGTTGGAAAGGTCTCTTGATTACCTAACCAACGATGGGTCGGATGATGGTTCCGGACATCGTTTACATACATTTAATGAGATCCGGCTTCAAAAAAGTACATAAATATCACTCAAGTGGTCATAACTCGAGACAGGGTTGCCAGATCTTCAATATTGTGGACTCGTTGGAAAGGTCTCTTGATTACCTAACCAACGATGGGTCGGATGATGGTTCCGGACATCGTTTACATGCATTTAAGTGAGATCCGGCTTCAAAAAAGTACATAAATATCACTTAAGTGGTCATAACTCGAGACAGGGTTGCCAGATCTTCAATATTGTTGACTCGTTGGAAAGGTCTCTTGATTACCTAACCAACGATGGGTCGGATGATGGTTCCGGACATCGTTTACATGCATTTAAGTGAGATCCGGCTTCAAAAAAGTACATAAATATCACTTAAGTGGTCATAACTCGAGACAGGGTTGCCAGATCTTCAATATTGTTGACTCGTTGGAAAGGTCTCTTGATTACCTAACCAACGATGGGTCGGATGATGGTTCCGGACATCGTTTACATACATTTAATGAGATCCGGCTTCAAAAAAGTACATAAATATCACTCAAGTGGTCATAACTCGAGACAGGGTTGCCAGATCTTCAATATTGTGGACTCGTTGGAAAGGTCTCTTGATTACCTAACCAACGATGGGTCGGATGATGGTTCCGGACATCGTTTACATGCATTTAAGTGAGATCCGGCTTCAAAAAAGTACATAAATATCACTCAAGTGGTCATAACTCGAGACAGGGTTGCCAGATCTTCAATATTGTGGACTCGTTGGAAAGGTCTCTTGATTACCTAACCAACGATGGGTCGGATGATGGATCCGGACATCGTTTACATGCATTTAAGTGAGATCCGGCTTCAAAAAAGTACATAAATATCACTTAAGTGGTCATAACTCGAGACAGGGTTGCCAGATCTTCAATATTGTTGACTCGTTGGAAAGGTCTCTTGATTACCTAACCAACGATGGGTCGGATGATGGTTCCGGACATCGTTTACATACATTTAAGTGAGATCCGGCTTCAAAAAAGTACATAAATATCACTCAAGTGGTCATAACTCGAGACAGGGTTGCCAGATCTTTAATATTGTGGACTCGTTGGAAAGGTCTCTTGATTACCTAACCAACGATGGGTCGGATGATGGATCCGGACATCGTTTACATGCATTTAAGTGAGATCCGGCTTCAAAAAAGTACATAAATATCACTTAAGTGGTCATAACTCGATACAGGGTTACCAGATCTTTGATGTTGTGGACTGGTTGGAAAGGTCTCTTGATTACCTAACCAACGATGGGTCGGATGATGGTTCCGGACATCGTTTACATACATTTAAGTGAGATCCGGCTTCAAAAAAGTACATAAATATCACTTAAGTGGCCATAACTCGAGACAGGGTTGCCAGATCTTCGATGTTGTGGACTCGTTGGAAAGGTATCTTGATTACCTAACCAACGATGGGTCGGATGATGGTTCTGGACATCGTTTTCATACATTTAAGTGAGATCCGGCTTCAAAAAAGTACATAAATATCACTTAAGTGGTTATAACTCGAGACAGGGTTGCCAGATCTTCAATATTGTTGACTCGTTGGAAAGGTCTCTTGATTACCTAACCAACGATGGGTCGGATGATGGATCCGGACATCGTTTACATGCATTTAAGTGAGATCCGGCTTCAAAAAAGTACATAAATATCACTTAAGTGGTCATAACTCGATACAGGGTTGCCAGATCTTCAATATTGTGGACTCGTTGGAAAGGTCTCTTGATTACCTAACCAACGATGGGTTGGATGATGGATCCGGACATCGTTTACATACATTTAAGTGAGATCCGGCTTCAAAAAAGTACATAAATATCACTTAAGTGGTCATAACTCGAGACAGGGTTGCCAGATCTTCGATGTTAAGGACTTGTTGGAAAGGTCTCTTGATTGCCTAACCAACGATGGGTCAGATGATGGTTTCGGACATCGTTTACATGCATTTAAGTGAGATCCGGCTTCAAAAAAGTACATAAATATCACTTAAGTGGTCATAACTCGAGACAGGGTTACCAGATCTTTGATGTTGTGGACTGGTTGGAAAGGTCTCTTAATTACCTAACCAATGATGGGTCGGATGATGGTTCCGGACATCGTTTACATGCATTTAAGTGAGATCCGGCTTCAAAAAAGTACATAAATATCACTTAAGTGGCCATAACTCGAGACAGGGTTGCCAGATCTTCGATCTTGTGGACTCGTTGGAAAGGTATCTTGATTACCTAACCAACGATGGGTCGGATGATGGATCCAGACATCGTTTACATGCATTTAAGTGAGATCCGGCTTCAAAAAAGTACATAAATATCACTTAAGTGGTCATAACTCGATACAGGGTTGCCAGATCTTCAATATTGTAGACTCGTTGGAAAGGTCTCTTGATTACCTAACCAACGATGGGTTGGATGATGGATCCGGACATCGTTTACATACATTTAAGTGAGATCCGGCTTCAAAAAAGTACATAAATATCACTTAAGTGGTCATAACTCGAGACAGGGTTGCCAGATCTTCGATGTTAAGGACTCGTTGGAAAGGTCTCTTGATTGCCTAACCAACGATGGGTCGGATGATGGATTCAGACATCGTTTACATGCATTTAAGTGAGATCCGGCTTCAAAAAAGTACATAAATATCACTTAAGTGGTCATAACTCGAGACAGGGTTACCAGATCTTTGATGTTGTGGACTGGTTGGAAAGGTCTCTTGATTACCTAACCAACGATGGGTTGGATGATGGATCCGGACATCGTTTACATGCATATAATTGAGATCCGGATATATGTGAAAACTCATTTTTATACATAACTTTTGAACTACTTATCGAAACTTCAAACAATTCAATAGCGATGTATGGGACCCTAAACCAAGTCGAATGCAACTGGTTCGATCAAAATCGGTTCAGCCAGTGCTGAGCAAGATTTTTGAACACATACATACATACACACACACACACATACACACACACACACAGACATTTGTTCAGTTTTCGATTCTGAGTCGATATGTATATATGAAGGTGGGTCTTCGAGCTTTTAATAAAAAGTTCATTTTTAAAGCAGGATTATAGCCTTACCTCAGTGAGGAAGGCAAAACTTATTATCAAAAATGGTGGTGTGTATAAACCTTGTGTGGGCTACCCCACTACAT
Organism: Culex pipiens pallens; assembly: GCF_016801865.2. Lineage (NCBI taxonomy): Eukaryota > Metazoa > Arthropoda > Insecta > Diptera > Culicidae > Culex > Culex pipiens. The sequence continues at coordinate 51,693,342 of NC_068937.1, read as the reverse complement.
GTTTTAAAAATAATAATCTTAAGAAAACCCTTACCTATTGAAAAATATTTCAAAAATAAATTGAAGTCCTATCAAAGTCACCCCGGTTTACAGTACCTGTCATCTACGGAATTTCAAGTTGGCAAGAGAACGGGAATGAAAAAAATTTAAGCCCTTGCCGATCATCTCGCGTGGACCTCCCGAGATCCCTCAGGAATCTGCAATCACATGTAACTTTTGTTTTGTTCCACATAATATTGTGATCAAACATTATTTTTAGTTTCCCCAGGTCGTGGCACGAACACTGAAGTGAAAAATCTAAAATGATAAGATTGACTCTTTTCATCAATTAATCTCGAGTTAATAAAAACTAACACATATGCTATTTTAATATGTTTGGCACCACTACTAAATCACGAAGTAACTAATACAAATATTAAAAAGACGTCATCGATGATAATCATCATACTAACACAATCAAACCGCACAAATACATAGGCACTTCCATTGATCGCCCGTTTCACCTTAAGAATGAAAAAATGAAATCAAGGTACCGTCAACTGGGGCGAATCGTGACTACAGTCTGAATAGGGACAGCAGTTTTTAAAGCATTCAAAAGCTTCAAATTAGGAAATCGATGCACAAATTTAGTTGATATTTATCTGTTCTAACCGAAATCAATTAAAATATCAAAATGTTGTGCAAGAACCCGGCTTAAACAGCTGTCCTAATTCGCCTCATGTATCCCGATTCGCATCAGATGACGGTACTTGAAGGAATTTCATTTTTGATGGAAAATTTAGTGCATTGTTGGCGTGTGAGAAGTACACGTTTGCTTAAAAAAGGCAAATAATTTTGACACAGCACTATTTCAAAAAAGCAAAAAAAAAACTCTGATTATCAATATCGAAAGAAATAGAAGCAATAGTCCATAGAACGATGAATAATGAAAACCAGAGATACATATATGGGACGATCTGAAACGTATCAATAATTCGCCGTGATTTTGCTATCCTATCGCACGTAGACTTTAAGCCAAATAGAGTTGAGAGCGCAATTTTTACAGCTTTCAATGCCTCACCTTTAGTCCTTTACAAATTCCCAAAGTTTGATTGCAATCCTGAGATACTCAAAACAAAAAAATAAAAAAAAGATAGAAAAGAGATATTCAACAGAACCGAAAAAAAACTCCGTACGTTGTTGCCACTGTTCTTATTAAAACAGTTTCGATCTGATTGTACTATGTAGACACACTCTGAATGTTGCTGAATAAGTGCGAAAACTGGCCAAAGGGAATTTAGTCAGAAGCAGTTTGACACACGTACATGCCCGAATACTGTAAACATGTGTTATTATAACCCGGAACTCCGGCACCAAACTTCGGAACAATGGACAGAATGTTCAGCCAACCAAACTTGTTTGTTAGGGTTATTTTTTCCCAGCTGGGGGAAATATGCCCATTTTAAGCTTAATAAGCGGTCGTGTTTGAATGATGCTGGATAATCTGGATTGTTCCTTGAAATTCACTAATACCAAGTACACCAACGAGTAGAGCAACTTTTTGTGAACATTTCTGTTTATTTTCACTTTTATTAAAAGCATTAAATTTTTTTTTCTTAAATGCATTCTAATCAGTCGAGTGCATTGGGCCACGCTCATTTTTCTATTTTCAGCTTTGTTTTTTTTTTCTTCCAGCGCTCTTTTGGGTCTGCTTAGTGCTGCCAAAATTGATGAAATTTTAAGCGAACACTCACGAAAAGTAGCATTTATAGCGAAAGGTTCCTGGCAGCACTTGCTCACTCCAACAGGGGCTGCACCAGTAGGGGAGAGTGGGGAGACTTGATCCCCTTTTTTTGTATCGCACATAACTCTGTCAATTTCTCACAAAACTATGAACTTTTTGCATGAATTGAAAGCTTAAACATTCAACTATGTTTGGCTGATAAGGGTATTTCATCAGATAAACTCTTAGAATAATGCCAAGCGTTTTAAAAAAATATTTTAAACCGGCATTTTCAAAATGTTGGGGGTAATTTGATCCCCCATTCAACATTTTGAAGAAATCTTAAGCAAAATGTTTCTTATCAATCCAAACTTTTAATTTTCTCTAAGATACAGCAATTTCACATTAAACCTGTACGTTTGTGTTCAAAATATAACAAGTTTAGCATGTAAAATATTTAAAAACTTAAAATTTTCTTTTTTAGACCAAAATTGAGCATGTTCACAAAAGCTGGTAATTTTTGTTTACAAAACATTTGAAAAATGGTTCAAACTGCAGTTAGTTATGTACAACTATACTAAAGGAAACTATGTATGAAAACCCAGCTCAATTAATTAATCTTGAGGCTGATTCCAGTGACTGTAAAAATGCAGGGATCAAGTCTCCCTCAACGCACTTTTTTAAACAATTGATTGTAAAAATAGTATGACGATAAATTTAACGTCAAATGCGTGAGGGTTTTGGAATTGATATGTTTATCAAACAATTCATGTATAAAAAATATTTTTTTGAATAATTTTTGAGTGTTTTCTATACTTATCAAAACAAAGAAAAAAGATCTCTTGGAAGTTTTTTGCAGCACTTTTTAGAAAAATGTGTGTAACTCAATCTAAACATTTTTTATTTTTTTTTTTCTATGTTTTCTACAATGAGTTTTAGTCAATTTCGCACAACTTTCTAGAACAAAGCTAATTGTTTTACCCACATGCTGACGAGATAAAGGCTTGGGATTAAGTCTCCCCGGGGATCAAGTCTCCCCACTCTTCCCTATGTTGGTGGTGTTGGTGGCCACCCTTTGTTATTAATTTGCCTTCGCTTCTCGCTCGGATTTCTTCAGCCTTCGATAGGAATGGGTCGTCAAAAATCAAACGTTAAAAGACTTGGCGCGTTTGTTTTTTTGATAACGCTTGCTAATTATTTACATGTTTCGGGATTATTTTTCAAGTGGGTGTTTTACTTATGTTCAAGAGAACATGTTGCCGGTAGTTGGAAGCTATTTCATGTCTTGAACGCTTTGGAAACGTTAGCGCAAGTGAAAAGATATTGATGGCGACTTTCGTTAAGCAGTTAACCTCTGATCTTGCGTGTGGATGTGTGTGCCACCAAAATGATGAGAAATGGTCTCGCAAAGCAGAAATTATGATCAAAAGTGCATTAAATTTGATCATTTTGACCAGTAAATGGCATAAATTTGCGTGCTTACTCGAGGCGGTGCTGTTGCTGGTAAGTTTATAGCCTAAATAGTATTTTTGGAGCTTTAATCGAGCATCAAACTCTCCATATGACGAAGATAGGTGTTTGATTAGAAAGGGTATATTTCCCCTATTTGAAAAAAAAAGTTTTGATGATTGCCATAAATAAAAACTTTTTTTGAAACCTTTAGATTATTTTTGAAAAAAATACCCTGAAGTTGGTTAAAACTCAAACACAGCACTTTGTCTAAACATTAATAAAGATTATCAATTCTTTAAAAAAATGTCGAGTTCAACGCAAAAATCGGCGTTTATTACCTCGTACAGGCTGATTCAACAAAATATTTTTCTGCGTGTAGGAAAAATTTCGACGGTTTTGTTCGAACGCGAATCAGTTGATAACGGAAAGTCGGATCGGAGCGCTCTTTGTTGCGTTGGGTTCGTATAAGCCCAAGGAAGGTTTTTACACTAATAAGTTGACACTTTGGCCACTCTGGAACCGATTCCGGAACATCGGTAAATTGTATGGGGAATGTAATGTAAAATCAAATTTTGATCACAGGAGGCTGAATAAGCAAAAAAGCAATAAACGTCAACAAACGAAAAATAGCCAAAACGAAGTTTGTCGGGTTTGGCTTGTAAAAATAAGAAAACTCGAAGAGGGTAAAATTTGTCAAATTAGAGTTTTTGTGATTAAAAGAGAAAAAAAGAAACTTTTATTTCATGTGTCTCTTAATCATAATCGACACATGCAACGCGAGAAAGTTCGCTAAAACTAGCGAAAAATACGCTATTTTTTTAAGCCTGCAGAAAAATGATCTGATATCGCTAATTTTTGTCGCTGGTTTGGTAGCCGGTCAAAATTTACCAAAATGGATTCCCTTTCCGTGCGTCGTTCACCCGAGAGTCTCCAAATTGCCAAATCGATTCTTCTGACGTAGAAAAGGTAATGCAAAAAAACTACAAATTGATAAAAAAAAAAAAAAAAAAAAATCTTAAATTTAATATCAATTAAAGAAACGAGGATTCAATCCTGTGCAGACTGATTGTCTTTCGTTTGAAGAAAAGGATTGAAGCTCCCCAATTTTGAATTAATTTTTCGTTCTTGTGACGCACGCAAATTTGTCTCTCCTTCTCCATGTTCACATCTGTTCCACTTTTGAAAATGAAAAAAAAGATTCAATCTGGTTTTTGTGGACTTTTGAAGCCAACAGCAAACAAAAACTGCGTCTCCCAAATCCCCCAGCTGTTTGGAGGATGATTTTGCTAGTTCAGGTCACGATCAAAAACCAGAAATCTGACTTCTTTTGCGTAACCGACCAGGTGACACCTCTTGGTGGGGGACCCGATTAAGGGGTTGGCAAAAAAGAGACAACTTTCGACGACTTCTAAAGAGATGCCCGATCGAAAGGAAGGAAACCCGTTGAAACTTGAGTGATAATCCGAGGGTAAACGTGATCGTTTTGTAGAATCACCACTAATCCAACAAAATGCCGGCGTCGTTTTTGAGGGACCGCTCCAAAACCAGTTGTCGGATGTTTTGTGCGAGAAAGCTGACCGTTAAACGGTTGACGGATATATCACCATGCGGATCTGTTTGGGGGGTTTTGTAATTTTTTATAATTTATATACTTTTATTGGTACAAATCATTTTCACTTTGAAAAAAACTTTTAAAATGTTCTATTTTTTTTTTTTTTTTGTTCAAATTGCAAATCGGTGCATGCAATGCTAAAGGTCAAATGTTTCTCAATCAAGCAATAAATTTGTTCCATTAGCCAATAAAAGGTGTTGAAATTGGTAGGAAAAAAGAAACAACCACCAAAAAACCACCCTCCAGACCGTGTTCCCGAACCTCATCTTTTATTTCAGCGCTCGAAAGAGAGAACTAGTTTAATAGATTATTTTATGATGAAGCATAAATTTTGCCGGCAGGATGACATAATGAGAAAGACTTTGGCGAAAAGCGACGAACTCGGTCACTCATCCACGATTCATTTTGAAGAAAAAAAAGTTGTGACATTTGTTGAAAAATCAAACGTTTGTCGACAGGTTTATCTTTTTGTTTCAAAAGTCACAAGAAATTTTATCAGTTGGGGATAATTAGTGTCTCGTGTTATGATTTACTGACCCGTCATTTATTATTCAACAAAGCATTAATATTTATATTTCAAGGACGAAAAAACGTTCGTCGCCTACTGATTCCACAAACTTCCAAATGTTGTTATTTTGGAAGGCATTAGATTTATATTTTTAAACCAACCAGAAAAAAAATTCAAGAACATCTCCCCATTTTGAGAGCAGGTCACGAAACATTTCTTCATTTTTGGGAAGAACCAAAAACAGCAAACCTGTTTCAAAAAATAACCGAAAACGTGCCCGTGATTAGGTCCGAGTTTCAAAATCCAGTCATTCAGAATGGAAGGAGAGAGGTCTTCGAAGAGGTGAATCAGATCCAGAAAGCTGGCCTGTTATGCAAATTGGAAATCTTTTGCGTGTGTGCGCTATAACTTTTTTTTTCCTGCAAAATGGTCATTTTTCAAGAAAGAGAAATAAACTGGACTAAGTGCACAAAAAGACTCGCTAGTTAAACAGTTTTGATGAGAACTAACAGAAAACCACGATTCTTGACTGTTTTAGGATTTGGTCATATATTTTTAGTTTTTAGAGGCAGTTTGTGTAGATTTTGCTCGGTTTGTTATAGAGGTCGTATCGAGGTGCTCCGATTTGGATGAAACTTTCAGCGTTTGTTTGTCTATACTATCTATAACTCATGCCAAATATCAGCACTCTACGACAAAGGAAGTGGGGTAAAACGAGCATTGAAGTTTGAGGTCCAAAAATAATAAAAAATCGTAAAATTGCTTAAATTTTCGTAAAACTCAATTCCATTTCTATTAAATGCATTTGAAAATGTATCAAGTAGGCGAATACCAGTTTCACCCCGAATCCAACAATTTGTTCAAAAATATTTTAATTCATTCTAAATGGCATTTTTTCCGATCAAATTTACAACTCCAATAAGGCTTCTTCCATAAAGTATGTCACGCCAATCTCGGATGTTAATGGCACATTGTGAAAGGCATATAGCATTGCATAGCATTGGTGTCTACCCGTAGCTGCTACTTCGTTATTGACCAGGACCCCCAAACATTGCTCCGCGGACAGAAGGAAAGAAGGAACCAATCATCACCCCTTCGCAATTTTCAAAGGTCCCTGTCGTGCTGATCAATACCGACGCTGGCCACGACCAGTGGTAAGACACGGGGAAGTGGATGGGAATGTTAGTCCGATACTTGAGTGATGGGACCGCTAAATCGGCTGCGTCTCCGACAAAGTATCACATGAGTTTTGAGGGGTTAGTAAGATGTGTATGAGGTCAGGATTCACTGTGGTAGGTGATGCGACCATAAGCAATTTGTTTATCGGTTGAAATTTTAAAAATCTTAGGCAGCCGGCTGCGGAAAGATAGCTATTTAGGGATTTAAATATAGTATTAATTCAACCGCGATTCTCCAGAAATTCTCCGTCGGCGTGCCTTCCGATCAACGGTGATGTAGGAAGGGCTTAATTTAATAAAATGATTTTATATCATAAGCCTTAAAACATATTCGACGGCGTGCCTTCCGATCATGTATGATATGGAAAGGACTTAATCCAGCAAAACGACTTGATAGTCTCAAAAAAATAGGTAAGTTTTTATAGAAAACTATAAAAAGAGAACAACACAAAAAAACTCATTGGCCAACGAATGCGAGTAAAAAAAACAATGAAAAAAGAAGAAGGTAAAAAAACAGAACTGCGCGTCCCCACAGGCACCGCACTAATGATGCCATTATTTAATTATAATGACCAATCACCCCATGCACTCGAACAGCGACACAAAAGAGACGGAAAATAGCACGAAAAAAACAGGACTGCGCGTCTCCACAGGCAGCGCACTCGTTAATGGCACATTGTGAAAGGCAATGCCTAAACATTTCGAATGCATTTAAGAGAAATGGAATTGATTAAGTTTTACGAAAATGCAAGCAATTTTAATATTTGAACCTCAAACATTAGTGTTCGTTTTACCCCCACTGCCGGACTGAGCCCAAATCCCATTTCAAGTGAAGAAGCACTTTGGCCACTAAAGTGTTTATTTTCATCATCGTTGACGAGTATAGGCCAAATCCTTGCGCACCAACACTAAGTCGCCAGCCAGCGACAAGTTAAGACGTGTTTTGCTCGTGTTGTTATCTCGCGTGCTTGGAAGTTTTTGACAGATGGAGGTGGAGGAATCCTCCCAGGAGGAAGATTTTCGTCCCGTCCGAGGGAATCGGAAGCGGAAGAAGTCCAGCGAGGTCACTGGAATCGGCATCGAAGGAGAAAAAGTTGAGAAGACCCTGCTCAACAACAACAAGTTCAGCCCGCTAGCGGATAACAAAAACAACAACAATGCCAGCCCAGCAGAAGGAGGGGACGCCCCGGCGGTTCCACCACCCGGCCAGTCGGCAGGTAAACAAAAGCAACCACCTTTGGTGGTGAAGAACACCACGGATTTTTACAAGCTCGTGGCGATAGTGGAAAGTTGTAAATTAGGTTTTAAACCGATTTACAAACTAACCCGATTTGGAACCAAGGTGACCTGCTTCTCTGTCAAAGATTTTGACAAGTTACAAGAGCTACTCAAGAAGAAGAAAGTGGAATTCTACACCCACGATCGGCGGAGCGAACGAAATCATCGGGTGGTTCTTCGTGGTTTTCCTGATGAACTGAAACCGGACGAGGTCAAGTACCTGCTGAAGAAGGATCTCAAGCTGGACGCGCTGGAGGTGCATGCCATCAAGCGGAAGGAAAAGTCCACCGTGGACGAAACTCCGTACATTGTGGTCTTCCCCAAGGGATACACCAATCTGAAGAAGCTTTCTGCAATGAAGGTTGTGGCAAGCACTATCATCCGGTGGGAGGCCTACCGGAACAAGCGGCCGAACGCGACTCAGTGCAGGAACTGCTTGCAGCTGGGTCATGGAACCAGGAACTGTCACCTGAACGGCAGGTGCAACAACTGTGGGGGTCCCCACAAGACGGACGAGTGCAAAGTCCAAGAAACCGAGCCGAAGCGGTGTGCCAACTGCTCTGGAGCCCACGAAGCCACGGACCGCAGCTGCCCTAAGCGTGCGGACTTCATCCGGAGGCGCCAGCAGGCGTCGAAACCGAAACCGCCGGCAAGGAAGGCGGAGAAGCAGAGTCCAGCAGTTCCGGCGTTTACGCCGGCGGAGTTCCCTCCGCTGCCGGGCGCAGTTCCAGACGGAAAATCCAAGGATCGCCCTCGTCCCGCAGGAAGCAGCCAAGGTGGCCCCCGAGACGGTGGAGCCACGGAGAAGGAAGCCGGGGAGGTACTCTACAGTTCGGCTGAGCTGTGGGGGATTTTCTCCGAGTACATCGGCAGGTTCAAGACCTGCAAGACCCGCTTGGACCAAGTAACCCTCGTCAGTTACATGATCTCCAAGTATGGAATTTAAGGAGTTTTTTTTTTGTTATTATATATTGTTTTACTGATCCTCGGTCCCAACCTGGTCACAGCACCTAAAAGGACCTAATAAAAATAAGTTAAGAAAAAAAAATCCTTGCGCATGTTTTGGTATTATCAGCGATTCCACGTCAAACAGAAAGTCTCCATATAAAAGTGCTCCAATCTGGCATGGGAGTTCCTTGGCCAAAATAATAAGACCCGTTTTTTTTGTTTGGCGATTATGGTGCTACTATCCGAAATAGGGTGGTCCAAAAATGGCATTTTTTGTCAATTTTTGTAAAAAGCACATTTTTCAAAAAATCATATCTCCGGAACGGCTATTCCAATTTAGATCGCCATGTTGTAAAAGAAAGGTTATTAGTTGGGCTTTTGTGGAAAAAGTGCTTATTTCTGAAAATATGTTTCCCTGGTTCCTTGTAATATTTAACATAACATATCCAAAAATTGCATTTTCCATAAACACGATGTGAAGATATGATTTTTTGAACATAAAAACTGTTACGGTACTCACACATACTGCATTCTTTAGAGAAAAGCCACTCGGCCCTGTCTCAATATTTTTGAAAAATTTAAGGTGCACGAGTTTCTGGGGACCCCAGTCGAGCCTGCGCAGCCATTTTTGTCAATATTTGTCGTTACACTAACCCGAAGCCCTTCAATAGAATTCTTGTAAAAACCATGAGTCTTCCTAACAAACATTGTGTTTGTACAACCAACGCAGATGCACGACATTTCAGTTAGGCTATTATGTATAAATAAAAGGTCACATTTGCCCCAAACGTTAGAATTCCTTTTAATATTTGAAAATAAGACAAAAAATAATTGAATTTATGAGAGGTTCTATTGAGGATGACACTACTCCAAACTGACTTCAAGTCCTCCTAACTATTTCCTGTTGTAATAAAACGCTCAAACCCTGGCCAGTTTCTTCACTTCAAAGGTCACCAATGCCATTCAGTCTATGGTGCGTCCCGTAAAATGTTTAGGTGGTGGTAAGGAAATTTATATCATCTGGGAAGTCGAAGTCTACGTTCGATAAATCTCCGCGGATTCACGACCGGTTCTGATTGGATTCTGTTTTTTTTTCCTCGCTGAAGAACCATTCTAAAAATCATCCCCGCGCACAACTTAGACCGACAGATTTGCTTGCAGAAAATCTATAATATTTGTTCCCGCCAAACTCTATAAAAGTCAACCATGGCTCATCAAATTTCGAAAAAGGTAAAAATAAAACAAAAGTAAATTAAAACCAAAAGAAACAATTAAAGATAAAATTCGCTGAAATAACAATTTAAAATAAAAAGCTTCAAAATGAGAGATCTCAAATAGATGGGTAACCGAGGGATGAACTCGGAAAAATTGAAGACTTCTCTCAGTTCTCACGCGTTTGCATTTACGGTGGCCTATTTCGAGCTTGATCACACATCAGTAAATCGACTCTGTTGTGCTATCATGTCGTACGTTGCATTTTGACGTTCCAAGAAAATCGCGTTTCAATGTGTAACAATGCACGCAATGTAAACAATAACAAACACGTATTGTTTGGTGGACCATTCTGTGCATTGTCCCGAAGTTTGGTTGAGTTTGGCTGCCGGAGTCCCGAGTTATAATTATAACTGTTTACGCTAGTCGAGCTCGTCCTTGTGACAAACGCGTTCTGACCTGAAATCCCTTTGGTAAATAGTCGCACTTATATCAATTTTCAGGCTGTGTCAAGATAGCACGACAAGATTGAAACTTCTTTCATATGAAAAGTGACAAAAATCCGCGGAGCATTTTTGGTTTTCATTGAGCTGCACAAAATGGCGTTCTTAACTCAATTTGGCCCAATATGCAAGTACGACAAGTTAGCACGACGGCGACGAAATGCTTCTTTTTTGTTCGCGGGTTTTTAACCGTTTTTTGAAGTTGTTAAGTTAAACCCGAATTTTGACTAATTGATCTGGCGGCGAATGTTTCGGCAAATATTTGCATATATATCTCAAATGTTTGCCTAATCGGACACCTGTTGGATGACCTTTTTTTCTTCTTGGCAAAGTGTTTCACCCATTGAGATTTAGAAGGAATAAAAAAAGTTATGCAAACAGAGAAACTTATTTGGCTTCGATTGTTTAGTTTTTGTGGAGATTTCATGGGAAATTTAATTTCTCTTTGCTGGTAATTCAAATGCAGAGCGAACTCGTTTGTTTACTGTCGTAAATCGTCAAAAAAAAGTCAGAGGTTGGTGTTAGCACACACTTAATTTTATTTCAAATCAGGGCATTAAAATATCCATTTTCATCTATTATCAAAACAAATTTGAAGACATTTGGTTGTATCATTGCCGAGATATAGCTATTTGAAGTTAGCAGTTTAAAAAACGGGTGCCACGATATCTCAACACTGCCTCGACCAAATTGGCTCAAAATTTAGGCGAATACACGCTAAACCAGTCCTGTGTGCATGACGAAGGCCGATTTTCAAAAAACTTATTTAAAAAAAAGATTAAAATATTTTTGTGTTTTTCATATAAAAAATCGTCAGTTCTTGATTTTTGTATTTTTAAAAAAGCAAAATTTTAAAATCGGGCTTCTTCATGCACACAGGTTAAGTCTTGAGAGTCTTCACCCCGAATTTCAGCCATTTTGGTCCATTCCTTCTCGAGATATCGTGGCACCCGTAAATCAACTCGGAGTTTTGAAAAAAAAACGCTCAGACAGTTTGACAGTCCGCTTTGCGCACGGCAAAATGTTGATCTTAAAATCGTCTCTAACTCAGTTTAATCATGTAATATCTTCATGAAACTTTCAGGGGTGATTGAAAATCATCTTTCTAGTGGATTCAGTAAATTTTGTGTTATATGAAATTTTGTGATTTTCTACATGTATGTAACCCCTTAAACTGAATTAGCAAATCTGACAGCTAGAGATTGTTAAATATTCGAAAATGTAAAATTTTACAAAAAATCTTCCTTTTTTGTTACTTAAATGCAGGGTTACCAGGTTAAAATTTGGAAAATCTGGCAAAGTATCTATCAAAAATCTGGAAAAATCTGGCAGACGAAAATCTTACAAATCTCAATGGTGATGATGGGGAAGGATATAAATGAATTAAATTTTTTGTAGAATTCCGATGTTTTAACTGTTTTTAAGGCCTAAAAAAGGTAGAATATATTTTAATTTAAGAAAAACACATTTTAATATTTTTGATTTTCAATTAAAATATTTCATTTTTATCAAAAAGTTGTACAAAATGGGCATAAAGTAAAAAATCTGGCAAAATCTGTCAATATCTGGATGAATCTTTATTCTGGCTGACACTTGAAAAATCTGGCACACCCAGATTTATCTGGCAACCTGGCAACTCTGTTCAAATGTAAAAAAATGATGGCACATGTAATTTTATGGAAAATTTAATGTACTTTTCGAATTTGCAATAACCCAGAAGGGTATTTTTTCATTTAGAACCAAATTTTTGATTTGAAGATTTCAGGTTTTTTTATGTGCAGGGTTAATTTGACATCCTAGACCCACCTTCATTCATACTTATCGACTAAGAATCAAATTCTGAACAAATGTCTGTGCGTGTGTGGGGGTGTCACTCGGTTCACTGTCAGGTCCTACCTCGGGTCCTACAGCTCGTATTGAAAATTTCACAGTTTCGTTTAGTCGTTTAAAAGTTTGAAAAAGCTATTTAGACGACTACAAAAAGGGTGATTTTCAACATAACCTCAAATGGCCGGGTCCGTTCGTCACGAAAAAGCCGTGTAAAGGGATGCCATTTTCTTAAAAAGCGGTGTCTGTATACACTGAAAACCCAACCATGGTAGTTGCTACCATATTGTAGGGTTAAATTGAGAACACGCACCGACGTATTTTTGCTAAAAACATTCCGTGCTTGGATTGACTGATTAACGCAGTCAGTTTTACTATGTCGAGAGCGGTATGGTAATTTTAACCCTCGATTATGGAGAGAATGATAATGATTTCGTATTTGTTACCATGCAATTTTGTGGAAGCATGGTACATTTTACCATATTTGCGTTTACTTTCCCCAAAAGCCACAGTTAATTTAATAAGCAGCATTTTTAGCAAATTTTCTTAAAACTACCATGGTCGGGCTTTCAGTGTATTCTTGACAAAATGTCTGTAGGTAGTTTGATTTTTTTTTAATTCATAACATATTTTTATTGGGATATATTAAGTGCTGCGATCACTTTAGGGGGCTATTGGGTTCACTTTATAAATTAGAGGAAGGCACCAACCACCTAAAGGTGGATCAGGTAAAGTTTTTTTTTTAATTTTTCGATTTGTTTTGGGGAACAAAATAGTGTCCATGGACAAAGTTCAATCTATGAATTTTTTCAAATACCTAAAAAGTTCTGTACAATTTTTGATTTTGGACTTTCAAAATCGGACAAATTAGTTGCTGGGCCTTGCATGTGTCATCAAACTAGACTTAATTTTTCAAAAGAAGAAGATTGTTAACTGCCAAAAAATGAAACATTTATTAAATCCGTATTAACTTTTCAATAGAGCGAATCCGAAGATGTAAACAAGCAGCCTATCTCTTTCTTACTATTATTATTAGTTTTATTAAAGACACTTTACCATTGCAATGGCATTCGTGTCGTATTTTTGAATATACAGAATTCTAATTCGGTTTCTAAATCTGTTCTTTAAGCTTTGTAAGAGTAAGAAATTTTATAACATTTTTTTCATTCTCGTTGAAGTTTGCTAAAATTGTCTCTAATGTCCCTCTAATACCACATGTGATCCTTTCGTTGCTGAAGGCGCGGCAATCCAAGAGTATATGCTTTGTAGTAATTCGCACACCACATTGGGTGCAGATTGGGGGTGGGCTCCGTTCCAGCAGGTAAGAGTGCGTGAGTCGAGTGTGTCCTATGCGCAGCCGCGTGAGTAGACGTTGTTCAGATGCGCAGTTTCTGTCGTTGTACTTCCCTGGGTTGGATTTAATTTGTCTCAACTGTGACAGAGAACCGTGCCACTGCCTTGCCCAAGCATTCCAAATTTCCACCCCAATAGCACGCTTTACGTCTTGGAATGGAATTGGAATAGCTTTAGGGTTGGTTTTTCTTCCTCGGTTTGCTAGTTGATCTGCTTTTTCGTTTCCTGCGATGCCAGCATGACCTGGGATCCAGCAAAATGTCACTTTCCTTGTCTCTGCCAAATGTTCTGCTTGCTGCACCCACGGATGCTTGGATTTTCCATGTCGCAACGCCTCGATGCAGCTGGCCGAGTCTGTGAGAATGATTGCGTGTTCTTCCGTATGGATTCCTTCCACTGCAGTCTTCAGGGCGAAAGCTTCTGCTGAAAATATACTACACTCTCCTGGCAAAGATAGACTTATGTTGATGTCACCGTCTACTACACCCACACCAACTTCTTTGCCATCCTTTGATCCGTCGGTGAAAATTTGCCTGTGGTTTGTATATCGCTCAGACAGCAACTGTTTTAGTCGAGGCAGGACGATTTCCTTACTAGTTCCAGCATGGGTGGTTTTCTCCAGTGTATCATCCGTGTGCGGCGCCTTGCTGTGCCACTTCCTGTCAGCCGTTCGATCTAAAACGCATACATCAGGTATCCTAGAGCCCGTTTCATCTTCGAACAGGGTGGCTGCTCGTTTGACAACCGGAAGGCAGTATGTTTTGTTGTCCTTTTCTACAAGACGGGCTGAAAGTTGAGCTAGTCGCTGAACCACTTGGAGTCGGAAGGGTAGTTGTCCTGCTTCTGCCATGACTGACTGGGTCGGGCTAGTACAGAATGCTCCTGATGCTAATCGAATCATTGTGTTGTAGGTGGGTCCCAAAATACGATCCATGTTGTCGATGTTAGAGGTTGTTAGACCCAATCCAAAAAGCAGCTTCGACGTGACTAGTGCCGAGCCGACTTTAAGCAGTGTATTCCGGTGGCTTCTTTTGATTCGGTTTCCTAAAACTCGGATGACATTCAATCGGCTGACACAGCTTTCCTTCACCCCGTAAAAATGTTGGAGAAAATTCAATTTGGAATCCACCAAAACTCCAAGAATTTTGATTTTCCTAACACGAGGAATTGGCACCTTGTCGATCGTGATCGCTCGCCCTCGTTTCCGGTGTTTTATTTTACAGATGTGCAAAAGTTTTGATTTGGATGGAGCGATTGTGAAACCTACGCTGGCTGTCCAGTCTGCTACTGCGGTAACGGCTACTCGTAGATGCTGACGAACTCGGGTTGGACAGGTTCCTCTGGATACTAGGATCACATCGTCTGCGTATAGCAGGGTGTGAACTTCCGATGGTACTTTTTCGAAAATTGGTTGAACAGCCGTTAGAAAGAGGGTTACCGACAAGATGGAACCCTGCGCCACTCCATTTTCAGCTATTTTGATGTCGGACTGCGTTCCGTTTGCTACCACCTGGAAGGATCTGTTTTGGAGAAAACTTGTAATAATATTCAACATTCGTCCTGTTATTTTCCATTTGATAAGCGTGTTTATTATGGCGGGCCTCCAGGTCGTATCGTAAGCTCTCGATATGTCCAGTGAAACAATTTCGGTGTGGAAGTTATCATCGCATGATAATAGCGACTCTAGATGTGCGAGGTGTGTGTCGACACCTTTACCAGCACGGAAGGCGTGTTGGCGATGGTCCAATCTTCCGGTTGATTCTAATTCGGTTACTAAGCGTCGATTAATCATTCTTTCGAACACTTTACCAACACAACTTAGCAGAGTAATCGGTCGATATCCCTCCGGTTTACTGCGGTCTCCGTTTGGCTTTGGGATGGGTATTACGATGCCTAACTTCCATTCGTATGGGAATTCTCCATTCTTCCATAAGTTGTTGTAGAGCTCTAGGAGAGCGATTTTGCAGCTGAGCGGCAGGTGTTGTAGTAGCTGATATCCCACGTTGTCGATCCCAGTCGAATTGCCTCCACGCCGAGCAAGGGCCCACAAAAGCTCATCCAGACTGAAGTCTGTATTATACTGTTTGAAGAGATTTTCTCGCGACGACTTGGAGTATCTGCCTTTGGCGTGGACGTTCTTTTTCCGGAATTTTTCGCTGTAGTTACTGTCAGATGATTTTCTGTAGAATTCTTCCGCAAGTGCGTTTGAAACCAATTTGCCATCATTGCTAACTCCGTTAGGAAGGTTAAGTGTTATCGCATTCGACTGTCTCTTCCCTTGAAGACTGTTGACTCGCTTCCACACTTCGCTGCAAGATGTTTCTGGGTTAATTCCGAGTACGAATTCTTCCCAACTGGATTGTTTCGCTTGATTGATGATTTTACGAGCATGTGACCGGGCTTCATGGAATTTGTTGAGTGCATCCGGTTTGCGCGGGTCGTCGTCTTTGAGCCTTCGCAGAGTGCGGAGGCATTTTCGACGCATCTTCACAGCGCTTTCAACTTCCGGGTTCCACCAACAAACTGCTTTACGTCCAGGTCTTCCACTAGTTTTCGGCACGCTGGCTTCGGCAGCGGTTATGATTCTAGTTGTAAAATCGTCAATGGTCAGCCCCTGACCAGGTCGAATGCTACAACTCGTCATTCCCTCGAACCGTTCCCAGTTGGCTCTTTCGTAAATCCATCTAGCGCGTTTTGGTGTTTCGTTAGTAGATCCAGGGTAGTCGATCAAAATCGGAAAATGATCACTGTTTGCACAGTCTGGGACAGTTTTCCACAGGAACTTGTGTGCCACCGATGCAGTACACAAAGATACATCTAGTGCTTGAGTCGCGCCTGTTGCAGGATCAAGCCGGGTGTGGGAGCCGTTATTGAGGACTACCATGTTGCGTAGAACAACTTGTTCTAGTATCGAATTTCCTCTTTTGCGTGCTTCACTTCCTTTTGGTGACGCTCTGCTTCCCCAGGCCTCATGGTGTGCGTTCAGATCGCCTAGTACGAGGACAGGTTCCGGTAGCTCATCTAACAGGTCCGAGAGATTTTGGACAGCATCTTTATCTAATGGTGGTAAGTATACAGAAACAACTGTGATCTTTGAAGGGAAGTGCATCTGAACCGCAACAGCTTGGATTTTTGTTCGAAGTTGAAGTCTTTCAAATGGAATTCCGTTTTTCACTACTATACCGGCACCCTGTCTGCCGTGTGGTGAGCACGGTCCAAGCAGAAGGCTGTAGTCTCTGCCGAAGTAATTGAGCGGGAACTTGAACTCTCGAGCATTGGTTTCCTGCAGACACACCACCAACGGTTGGAAGTTGGCCAGCAGCATCTGCAGATCACTTCGGTGAGATTGGATACCACACATATTCCATTGAAGTGCAAAGGTTGTCGATGCTGTTGGTGTTGGTTCCTCGTCATCAGAGTTCGTGGATACTGCAGGTGAAGAAGGTTCTGTGTACAGGGTCGATTGAACATCGTAAGAGCAGTTGGTACTTGCCTGCTCGGAGTTCAGGCCCCCTGCACCAGCTGCCGCCTCAAGCTCATCAGCGGATACTGGAACGTTCGAGGTCAGGGCTGGTGCAGGGAAAGTCTTTGCTCTTAGCTGGGTTGTTGATGCATCTTGTAGGCAGGAGAATGAGCAATCTGTGGATTTGTAGATTTCTGGGTACGGGATTTGTTGTTCATTGTAAGAGCATTTGGTACTTGCCTGGAGGGAGCTCGGCCTCCCTGCACCAGCTGCCGCCCCAAGCTCATCAGCAGATGCTGGAACGTTTGAGGTCAGGGCTGGTGCAAGGAAAGTCTTTGCTCTTTTCAGCTGCTTTGTTTGCGTTGGTGTTTTTCTGCAGGTTGTACATGGCACGATTTTATCTCGAGAGGATGATGGACGAGACAAACATTCGAGATAAAAGTTGCATTCAGCGAATCGGATTTCGGAGATATTTTCGTTTTCCTTAGCATTGGGAGATTTGTTGGTAGAGATCAAAGTTTCGTCGGTCGAGGCCGACTTGGAGGAGTGTCGAGGTTTGGATGGCTGTAGGTTTAAAGCTTCTGTTCTAAGAGTTACGGCCGGATTCCAGGAGGACATTGGGAATGTAAGGCACTCGTTACTGGCCCCATGCCCGTCCCCCCAGACATCCACTCCCACTAGAGGGAGGGGGGAGGTTACTACACGCTCTCCCTCCCCTCGCCGTTTGTCACTTTCGGGTTCGTTGTGTCTTTTGGGGTTGCAGGTATTTTTGGGTTTTGTTGTCTTATTGGTTGTTGGATGCATTGTTAAGGTCGTCTTGTTCCATTTCCATGCGATTTTCCGCATCGAGGGTGAAGTCGTCAGAATCGATGTCGTATTGAAGTTGCTCGTACATGTTGGGATCGATGATAATTTGCTTGCTTCCGGATGGAGTAGATCCTGGGGATCCTGGTGGGGAAATCGAATAATCAAGGGTTCTTTTTTGCTGTTTTGTTGAAGTTTTGCTGTTGTTGTTGAGTTTTTCTTTTGGGGTTTTTGGGTTGACGTTGGTGTCAATTGGATGTTGATTTGATGTCGATATGCGCTTTAGGTAGGCCTTCTTGAGTTTTTCGTGTGCAGCTTTCAACGACTCAAAGTTTGCAAGGGCAGCTTTGAATTGTTCCATTTCAGCTCGAAGTTTTTTAATTTCGGCATCCTTAGTAGACTCCTTTCGTGCAGCTTCCAGTCGTCCCTGGACCTTGCTGGCGTACGACCCAACGTTGTTGGCTGTTTCGTATTCAGCCTTTGCTTCTTCATATGTGCAATCCCGGTCGGTTTTGATGATGAGAATAGAGTTCTCCATCTTAAACACAGGACAATTCATGCTTGATGGTTGGTGGGCTTGCTTGCAGTTTTTGCAGTATGGTGTCGCGTTGCAGGGTCCTGGTGAGTTTTCGTGGGTCTTAGAACAGTTTGGGCACGTTGTAGCGTTGGTACATCTTGCTTTTGTGTGCCCATAATCATAACAATTAAAGCACAACATCGGCCGGGGATAATAACGTTTAGTTTCGACCCTCAGCAGTCCAAAAAATATGTATTTTGGTAGAACAGTGCCGGCCAGAGTCAGGATCAGTGTTGGTGTGTTTATCCTCTTTCCTTCAGTGAGTCTTGTTATTCTTCTTATTTCCGTTACTCCTTGGGGTTCCAGCTCCTTCAAGATTATTGCCTCGTCCAGCTCAATCGTGTCGTAAGATTTCACTACACATTTTATGAAGTTTCGCGTTGGGTGCGGGATAATCTTAATCGGTGTGTCGTCGATCAGTTTTGTAAGTTGTTGTAATTTCACAAATTGGCTGTGCTGACGTACTTTGAGCACGTAATGCTCACCTCGTGCTTCTGTGTTGGCTGATTCGATCTTACCGACCGCCTGTTCAATGGACTTCGCTATTATGAATGGGTTCTTTGGCAGCTTCTTTGAGTCGTCAGCATGTTTCAGCTGGAGGATTTCAATCTTGCCGTATAATCCGTTCGGATCCATCCAACTCGGAACTGTTTGATTGTTACGGTCTCGTTCATTGTAGCGTCTTGACAGCACGTCCGAAGACGTGTCTGCCGACGAGGCCATGGTGGCCTGCCGGGTAGAGGTCTAATCGATCAGAACAGATTTGTTTATTATCCGTGCAGTGACAAATCGATGTTGCGTTATTGTCGAAACAAACAACGTCTACGCTTTAACCTCAGTACTAGTAGAGCTAAGCGTTGAAGGTCCAGCGACTACTAGGGACGGTTTATCCTGGCTGCTGGTACCTGCCCAACGCGTCCAAAGGTCCAGGCGGGTCCAAGAATACCTTAGATGAGCAGCAAAAATGTCTCCACCAGATGGGAAACAGGCCTCACTTCGGGAGACGAAGGGGTTAGTTCGGGTGAAGAACCTCGATCGACCAGCCTCTGGCTTGTAGCCGGTTTGTGTTTACTTGCTTGCGTTGCAAGTATAACAAAGGAGGCACTCACTCTCTCCACGAATCTCACTTATTATAGCACACGGTTTATTTACACTTTAACTTGGTGAAGTAGCGTCCGCAGAAATAAATTGCTGATTTTCAGTCCAATAAGGCTATTACGGGCGAAATTCCGTGTCACAACTATTCCAGTGATATTCACAGAACTAAAGAACCACTTTAAAGCACTCGTGGGTTGAAATACAACTTGATCAAGCGGTTAGAAACTTCGCGATTGATAACGTGACCTATCCGATCGGTTTGCTATAAAGCGATGATCTCTTTCTTACTGTTACTGTTACTCTTTGAAAAAAATATTTCCATTTCGTTATCTAGACCTATATCTGAAAAAAAAAGTCAAAAAATATTATTTAAATTATTTCTTAATTTAATCGGGCAAGAAAAAAAAAACATATAGAAATCTGATGAGGTATTTACCACTTTCTTGGTGTTCAAGATTAGCAATTAAGAAGGTCTAATTTGTAATCGTGCTTTTAAAAAAACTAACTGAAGCACGACCAACCCGTGGTATGCCTGGAAAGATAAGAAAATTTCACTTGGCAATTTAAAAAAATAAAGCGTTTGCTGAAAATATACATGTTCCCATCTACAGTCTAGACTCAAATACCCGAAGCCTAGACAATCAAAATGAAGACGATTAGCGAACTTAGCGTTCAGGCTCATCATTCCGTTTCATCAACTCCAACGACTTTTTCAGCCACGTGGACTACGCTCTGACGCCAACCTCACTTTAGAGATTAGAAACTAATAAAACGATAAAATTCCTGAATAATGAAAAGCCGAAAACACGCGATAGCTCCACTCGATCTGATTTGAGTAAGGCTGTGCAAATAAAAGCAGTCCTTAAACTAGTTAGTCTCTAAAATAAACTCATATTCCTAAACAAACCGTCAAATAAAGGGAGTCCTTGATGCCGTCGACGACGGTGCCATCCTCACTCGACTTTGAAAGGCGGTTTAGGAGGCGTCGTTTTGTTATTGAAATTAACCTGCCGCCGCGGCATTATTCTAACAAAACTCTCTAGATATATTCTACTCGAGGGTTGTTTTTTTTTATAAATTGCTCAACTTGGCGCGGAACTGGTTTGTTGGCGGGCGCGATTTCGAAAGACTTGACAAAATTGTTGATCATCATCTCCTTCGCGGCTTCCATAAAGGTTAGCATCTTTTTGATGCATGTTTATTTTGTTGGGAGGAACACTTCCCGAGGTTTAACCCGAATAATTGATACTTCCTAGCAAATTAAATTCACAATACACAATAAACAAATTGACAGGCTTTCAACAGGGAACAAAAAAGGTGCCGAAAGGCAAACACAAATCACTTAAGGTGTGAACGCGTGCCGTGCATAATTATATGCCACCTATTCTTCTTCTTATTTTTTTTTTTGTTCAGGTTGATGAATGGCTTCGGTGATCAATCATGAACCTATTCAGAGGGTAGCCAACCCCCCGTTGATGATCTGTCATTGACCCTAGCAGCGATCGAGTCCGGAGCTGTGTCCCAAATTATTCAGATTAAAAATAATAATTCTTCTTAAATGGCTTCGTTTCTTTTTTTTAATAAAAGCTACATGTTTTCTTTGTTTTTGTGGATATCGTTGAAAATTTCAGGAGTTGTTATGATTGACCAGCGCCATTCCACAGCACTGTAGCTTGGGTGGTACGTCGACAAGTACCGTAAAACGGGGTGACTTTGATAGGTTTGCGATTTTTCCGCAAAATGAAGAGTACAATTAAAATACGTAAGGAATGGTTTAGAAACATACTGACCGTGGTAGAGAAGTGTTCAAAGTACCTCAAGAAGAACTTTTCATAAAATGTTGACAAGTTTTAAAAGTTAGTTAACTATAGTTAAGAAAATGTTGATGAAAGTCATTATTTTAAGCTTCTCAAAGTGTCATGATTTTCTCAATGAACATTATTTTTAATCGGAAAACGGAATGCATTTTTGGATTCTTTGGACAATTTTCTACTAGGAGAAGGTTTAAAAAGTTTGTAAATAATAAATAATATGTGTTTTTGACACAATTAAAAAACATCTTCAAATTTATAGGCAATTTCAATTGAACAAATTCCATGTAAAATGTGAAATTTTTTTATTTGTGCTTCGAATTCAGTATAAAATGCAATATAAATCAATAATTTTATAAACAAAACTAGTTTTAACAAATTTCAGGCAAAATTCTGACATTTTAACAATTTCATCTAAAATTTATATGTATTTTGACTATCAAAGTCACCCCGGAATTATAACTAAGAATTTTGAACTCAACTATTTTTTCCGAAATAGTGCATGGACTTTGTGTGGCCTACCCCAGTACATGTTTTAAAAATCATAATTTTGAGAAATACCTTACCTGTTGGAAAATATTCTAAAAACAAATTGAAATCCTATCAAAGTCACCCCGGTTTACGGTAGATATGTAGAGAACATTTTTAACAGGGTAACATTTTGATAAATTTTCATAAAAAAGAGAAATGGAAACTTCAATGGCAGGCCTCTACAGTACTTCCAGCTTGGTTGTTGAACTAACTTCCACTAAAAGTTAAAAAGATGCATAAGTTTTGTAAACAAATGCTTCATTGATTATCAGATATTGGTGAAATATGTTGCATCATGGCACATCCCTGAAAAATCCAACAAAAATGGTCACTGTCCATATACATAATCTAAAATTAAGTTCGAGATGTAAAAATAAACCTCACCTTAAATTCACATGCAAAATCCGTAAACCAAAACACCCAAGCCTAAAATTATTACGTTACCCGGTCGATTCCAATTATCTTCCCAACCAACGGTTATTTTGTGCCCATTTTTTGGCAGCTTTACGATCGATGCCATAATTTATAGCAAGAAGCCAAGTTTGCCAATGTTCTAGAGCACACACACAACTCCGCGGTGGTGTGATCCTGATTCGGCGGGCCGTGATTGATGGCAGTCACCCGAACGCGGAACCAGTTTGGGCCGTATTTCTTGGCGGTTATTTTTCGATTTCTTAATCGTTAATTTATGGTGATTGTTTTGATTCGGGATCGATTTTGAGAAGGGGTATTTTCAGGTAGTTCTAATTAAGTCGCATGCGTCACTGTAACAGCTTCTGGGTCCGGGTTGCTTGTTTGAAAATAACCTGATAGAAGGGGGTTCAAAATTTACCAATAGTTGGACAGATTTCTCACCACAATTTTAAAAGACAGAAAACACTAAATGGATAGGTTGCACCTTTTAGTTTGGTCGGAAATTGAATCGTTAGTCAGTATAATCGACCCTCGTCATCAGTCCAAGAAGGCGTGTGCTTTTTTATTTTATTGCCAAATGTTGAAAATTTATGGACGAGTTTGCTTTAAAAAAGGTGCCTGCTGGGATTTTGATTATTCTTTGGCGAATAGCCATCTTTATTGGTTTTTTGGGTGAAAATTTGAACGATTGCATACCAAATAAAATTTCCAAAGCTTTCAAAGACTCAAAAAAAAGAGAATTGTGACAACATTCGAGAGTACACCACAACGCACATTCAATTGGGTACTAAAGTCCTATGTCAATTTTTATGTACAACGGTAAAAAACACGATTAAAAACCATTTCTGATCACTTTTTTTCATTTTAATGCAAATTTTTTTTTTTGACAAGACAACATTTTTTCGATGAATCAACTATGATCCCCTTGGAACCCTTGGAACGAGCTGTCAAGTAGGAGCTTTTCTGTCAAGAAGGACCGCGAGGTTAATTTTTCAAAATTGATTTAAAAATCCATTTTAAACTCTTTGTGCTCGTACAAAGGGTCATTGTACTCAGAAAAATAAGCTTTATCGCTGTAAACAACAATATCAGCAATCTAAGCTTCATTTTAGGACCCAATTACACAGAATTTCATAGTTAGATATTGCAAATCAAATTTTTGGCATTTTATAAAAATCGATTTATTTATTCGAACTTTAACAATTTACATTAATGTAGGCGTCAAATCCATAAAAAGTCATGACTTTCTAATACATATTCGAAGCAGCCAGATTTTATAAAACAGTAAGCATAACAAGTACTCTGAAAAACAAAAACATGTTTTATTCGATAACCATAGCCTTTTCAGATATTTGCCTTGAGAAAAATTGTAAAAAATTACATTACCGTAAACTGGGGTCAATCGGGACACATGGGGCGAATTGGGACAGCCGTTTTAACTAAGTTTGAGCACAATATTTTGATTTTCCTGGTTGGTTTCGGTTAGAACAGACTCAGACCAACAAAATGTGTACATCCATTTTCAAATTTAAAAGCTTTAAGTCAGGGGTGCTCAAAGTTTTTGAATGGCGGGCAAAATTTGAAGCTCACATGAGCTTGCGGGCTATTTTTAAATTTAAATCAATAAAAACTAAAAACTAAATATTAGAAAACAAAAAAAAATAAACAGTTTTGTACAAAAAAGCCTCCAATCAATTGGATTTTTTTTATAAAAATCATAAAAACTTTCATAGATTGGTGAAATCACGATTGTTGAAATCGTGATTTCACCAATATAATGTTATTTTTAAAGTTGTATTTAAATTGATTTTTTTAAATTAATTTTTTTAATATATTTCAGAAGGGATGACACAAACTATGTAAAAGTGTGTATTTTTATTTAAATTTTGTGCAATCTTTATTTTAAAAATTTTGCTTAAAGATTTTTCAAAAATTATTGCTCCAATTGGGTCTTAAAATGAAGCTTAGATTGCTGATATTGTTGTTTACAGCGATAAAGCTTATTTTTCTGAGTACAATGACCCTTTGTACGACCACAAAGAGTTTAAAATGGATTTTTAAATCAATTTGGAAAATTTAACCTCGCGGTCCTTCTTGACAGAAAAGTTCCTAGGGAGCGTTCTTTTATTACGTAACGCAGTAGGGGGGGAGGGGGGTTGGAGACCGTGTTACGCTTCATACAAAATATTTAAAATTTGTATGGAAATTTTGTTACGAGGGGGGGGGAGGGGGTCTAAAAGTCCGATTTTTCGCGTTACGTAATAAAAGAACGCTCCCCTACTTGACACCTCGTTTCATGGGAACCATAGTTGATCCATCGAAAAAATGTTGTCTTGACATTTTTTTTTTGCATTAAAATTGAAAAAAGGGATTTGAAATGGTTTTTGATCGTGTTTTTTACCGTTGTACATAACAATTGACGTAGGGCTTTAGTACCCAATTTTAATATAATTTCAATAAATGTTTGATGCAAATTTTGACATAATTTACTCTTTTTAACCACATTTAAACCAGTTACGGAACGTGTTAAAATAGGCATAAACGTAACCTTAATTTCCAGGAATTATAAAATCATTTAACGTGAAGAATTCCATCATTGCCATGATGTTTCGTTCAATAATATAAATTTTGCGTCCCTATCAATATTTTGACGAAATTCCTTCTACAAGTTGTTTAGAATAGTGCCCTACACATGCTGATTCCTTTTGGTAACGATTATCCTTGCAAAGTTATGGAAATCGTCATTAATCAATGATTGCCAACTAGGACGTCAGTGATTGTAGCACAACATTATATAAATTTTGAATCACATTTGATTTAGATCGAAAGTTCCTTCAGTGGCTTCAAGAAGGCAATAACCGGCACATGCTGATTCATTTTGATGCAGAATTTCCTAAAATTTAATTCAATACAGTGCATTTTAGAGTGATGATCAATTATCTTTGAAAATGATCAACGGCTTCACCTTAAAGGGCCATTTTACATGATCATCCAAAATGGGTCCGCGGGCCTCAAAAAATGACCTCGCGGGCCACGTTTGGCTCGCGGGCCTTACTTTGGTCACCCCTGCTTTAAGTGTTCTTAAAACTGCTGTCTCTATTCAAACTGTAGTCCCGATTCGCCCCAGATTACGGGATATCAAAATTTTATGAAATTTATGAGAATGAATATAATAAAAAGATTTTTTTTAAGTCTTAATAGACTATGGTCATTCTAGATGTGAGCCGGTAACATGGAGTGAAACATTCCCAGCTGTCATGGAAAACTTCACAGCAGCTTGACAGAAAGTTTAACTCCATGTTGCACTTTTAGTTTCTCGATAAAAGGGAAGGACAAATGTCGACACTGAAAAAAGCCGTTACGAAATTGCGCATAGCTCTATTTAAATTGAATCACCTCTTGTATTTTCAAAGAATTTGTTAGGCTTGCTGTTTAGTACAATCAGATTGCTTCGAACATGTTTTAAAAATGCATGATTTTCTATGGCAGAGGATTTGAATTTTTTTTAATAATCTAGGTAAAATAAAAAGATTTTTTCTTAAATATTTTTTTGTACTTCCAGCTAAGTTTTTGGAATAATTTCAATGAAAGCTATAAATGAGTCTAATTTGGATGGATAGACGCCTTGCAGGATTGTTCGTGTTTCGCGCGTTATTTTTTTCAGTGATTGGTGTTTTTTGTGCTTAAATTAAGATTACCGTCAGTGGGGGTGACATTGGGTCTGGGGGGTGAGATTGGGTCAAAGTGATTTTTTACGGATTTTACAATTTCTCAGGTTCTTCTCAATGAAAATGAATTCTTTTGAAAGGGTTGTGTAGGGGACATCTTAAGATGACTTCGCTGAAAAAATCTCGTTCCTAGAACAAATCCTGTTATTTTGGCAGCTGTCTAAATTTGGGGTACGGTTTTGGCCAAAAATGACCTCTCGAAAAATCATTTTTCTAATAATTTTGTAAGAATTGCTCGAAAACTACCCAAATGTTTGAAAATCTCCACTTCAAACATTGTAGCGTGTCAATACGATTCCCTCGAACAAGAAACACTGTTGCATGACTTGTTTTTACCATATCGTTGTATTTGAGCATCATTTTAGTTTCATTTGACCTAATGTCACCCCCTCTAAGGGGTGAGATTGGGTCAATTTTCAAACAATTGGCATTTAAGGTAGTGTTCATCAAAATCCACCGTATTTTGGGAAAATGTTAGTAAACTATTTAAGAACAAATCTACGTTGAAAGATTTTCAATGTTATTTAAATTGTTTTTGTTATTAAGAAAATACGAGAGGTGTATCGTTTTTTGACCCATAGTCACCCCCACTGACGGTACATTAATTATTTTGTGATTTTAAAGCTCTTCCTATATCATCGTTCATCAGAAGGCACGGCGTCTGGTAAATTGTGCAACTATTTTCAAGGTAAAAACCCCATTTCTATCAAGAAATTAATAGTGTAACATGGAGTTAAACCGACGATACATAATTGATTATTTAAACATTTTTTTAATCGAACGAACGATCAACGAATTTAAAAAAGAAGAAAACAGGACTCCACGTAACCGATTGTAATGAAATCAAAAAAATAACTTAAACGAACTAAACCAGCGGCATGCCTTCCGATCAACGATGATAAAAGAAGGACTTACGAAAAATAAAATATCAAATAAATGGCTCACGTTGCAGAGTAACCACGAGGTCCCGCTACTCACAATCGAATCAAAAAAATCAAAAACGTGCACTAATAGGCTATCCTAAATGTCAGCCTGCCTTTCGATAAACGATTCTATCGAGAAATTGAAAAGAGAGATGTGAGCCGGTAACATGGAGTTAAACTTACGCAACTGTCATGGTTAAGGGCCGGTATGCTCTTCAAAAGAAAGGGGGGTCAAGAAACAGCTTTACGAACGGACGAACAAAAGAGAGGAAACGTTTTCTTGGGGCTTTTCTTCACCCCCTCTAGCTTGCTTTCGCTACCGCTGCTGCCCATTTGAAATTTTTCTTGACCGGCTTCTTCCGAAGTGCATACCTTAGGGACTATCCATAAACCACGTGGACACTTTTTTGGGAATCTAAACCCCCCCCCCCTCCCTTCGTGGACAATTGCCCATACAAAAAAAAATCTTTTTTGTATGGAGCGTGGACAATCGCTTAACCCCCCCCCCCCCCTAAAGTGTCCACGTGGTTTATGGATGGTCCCTTACATAAAGCGGTAAACGCACCTCGGAAGGAACCGGTCAAGAAAAATTTCAAATGGGAAGCAGCGGCAGCGCAAGCAAGACAGAGAGGGTGAAGAAAAGCCCCAAGAAATCGCTCCCTCTTCTTTGTTCTGCTGTTCGTAAAGCTGTTTCTTGACCCCTTTCCTTCCGATCTGCAGACTAGCCTTATCGAGAAATTAAAAAGAGAGATGTGAGCCGGTAACATGGAGTTAAACTTTCGCAACTGTCATGTCATGGTAAACTTTACAGAAGGTTGACAGAAAGTTTAACTCCATGTTGCACTTTTAATTGGGTAGTAAAGCCCTATGTCAATTTTTATGTAAAACGTTAAAAAACACGATTAAAAACCATTTCTGACCACTTTTTTTCATTTTAATGCAATTTTTTTTTGACAAGACAACATTTTTTCGATGGATTAACTATGGTCCCCTTGGAACGAGCTGTCAAGTAGGAGCTTTTCTGTCAAGAAGGACCGCAAAATTGATTTAAAAATCCATTTTAAACTCTTTGTGGTCGTACAAAGGGTCATTGTACTCAGAAAAATAAGCTTTATCGCTGTAAACAATAATATCAGCAATCTAAGCTTCATTTTAGGACCCAATTGCTCAATAAGGAACACATCGTAAAAAAATCAAGAACTTTTTTGCTTTTTTCTACAATGTGTACCTTATGGGCCGGTGTGCTCTTCAAAAGAAAGGGGGTCAAGAAACAGCTTTACGAACGGTAGAACAAAAGAGAGGGAATATTTTCTTGGGGCTTTTCTTCGCCCTCTCTGGCTTGCTTTTGCTACCGCTGCTGCCCTAGAATTTCATTTTGAAAAGGTCCTATAAAATCTATGTCGACGACATTTTCTCTCAAAAAATTTTGAAAAAAAAACAATGAAATAAAGAAAATTGTAAACGATTTCGTTTAATAAATATCTTCGACTTTGGGCTACTCATGGTTTCATCCAGTCGAGCTCATATTTGGGATTTAGGCTCTAATCAACATTCACTCACCATCGTTTCACCTCGCCAAATTTTCAGCCAGCCAACTCGAAGCTCGAGTTAATTGATTACTTAACAAACCCAAGTTCAGTCAATAAGATAAATCGTCCAGCCGTTCAGTATTTAGCAATCCTTGTCTCAGCTGGTCCAACCAAATGACAATCAATAATGATAATTTCCAACAACAACAACAACAAGAAAGAAAAAACATTTGCATGCAAATTAACCCGAAAAAGGCGAATCATAAGTAGTCTTCTGCCCGGTTGGTTCGAAGCGCGCGTATTTTCTTATTTATTCGACAGCGGGAAACAGCGCGGTCGGGACGAAAAGTTCCTCAAAGCGATGACGAATACTAAATGGTACATTTATTTGTGTGTTTTTTTTTAAATTACATGTGAATAAAATGAGTGACTAACGACAAAATGCTTCAGCAGCAGACGCTCATTTGCCCATGCTGTCCTTGATCCAGAAGTGCTTCATCACGTCCACGAGGGTGATTCGCGCTCCGGAGCTGCTCCGCAGCAGCTTCGAGATCAAGTCCTTCGCGCCGGAGCTCATGAAGCGCGGATAGTCAACCTCGAGCCGGCGAATCTTGTCGTAGGTGGCCTCGGTCGTCTCCGACTCGAACGGTGGGAATCCGACCAGGAACTCGTAGCACAGAATGCCCAGACACCACTGGTCCACGGAATCGTCGTAAATCTTTCCGTCGACCATCTCTGGGGGCAAGTAGTCCAGGGTTCCGCACATGGTCTTGCGGCGGTTCGAGTTGGTGTGCGCAGACCAGCCAAAGTCGGCCAGCTTGACGTTGTCGTCGTCGGTGAGCAGAATGTTCTCCGGCTTCAGATCCCGATGGATGACGTTGTTGGCGTGGCAGTAGTTCAGGGCGTCCGCCACCTGGTACGTGTACTTGGCCGACCGTTGTTCGTTGAAGCGCCCGTTCGGGGAGGCTTTCAGGTGTTTGTACAGTTCGCCCTGCGAGGCCAGTTCCAGCGCCAGGTAGATACGCCGGTCGTCCTGGAACCAGGTGTACAGACGGAGGATGTGGGGGTGTCTGGAGAAGAGGGAGAGATTTAGAGGGTGCTATGTTAAAATGCCATCTCTACTCACTTCAACCGCGACTGGATCTCGACCTCACGCAGCATCTGCTTCTCGACGCGGCCCTTGACGAGCTCCGACTTGAACATGACCTTCATCGCGACCATAAACTTGGTGTGCCGCTCGCGGGCCAGATACACCCGGCCAAACTTGCCCCGCCCGAGCGGGCAGCCGAGCTCAAAGTTGTCCTTGGACCACCGGTACTGCCGTCCGTACGCCGGATGCGACATCATGTTGACGATGTACTGCGTCACGCCAACCACATTCTCCGAGCTGACGCCCTCGATCAGCTGGGGCAGATCGTCCATCGTGTACGGGCGCGTCACGGTCTCCATTTTCCACACATGGTATCTTTGCAGGTATCTTTGCAGATACCACTTTAAAAGTATGGCTCGCGCTCTGCTTTGATAACCGGCTCCGTGGCTTAATGGTTACAGCCTCTGTCTCCCAAGCAGAAGGTTCAGGGATCAAATCCCGGTCGGTACCTTTGAAATTTGGAATCAGGAATTTGAACATGAATAAAAACTAAAATGAATCAGGTGGGATTCGAACTCACACCTTTGGATTGGTGGTCTGGGACGCTAAGCAGTCGGCCATCAGAAGGTTTACACTCTAGTAGTGAATTGATCCGAAGTGTTGAACATGCTATCTTCTCATATTAAATACGCGCTGATCCCTGATTTGCCTGAGGGGATTGGAAGTCTAAATATAGATCGAGTTTCCTTCAGATGCTTGCTTCAATGTTTAGGCGGGGCCGAACAATGCCCAGCGACCTCGGAATTGGACCGCAAGGAGCTCTGTCATTCTGAAATGGGTCGTTGGAAGCAGCGCGAGGGCTATCACCACCTAATACCCGGGACTGAGATAAGCTGTATCAGCATTCGGCATGTACGCAGTCTGATACAAATTATACTTTCCCATAATTTCGCTACCGGTTGGCGGGTATTGGATTGGACCACACACTTACGAAAAATAAAATATCAAATAAATGGCTCACGTTGCAGAGTAACCACGAGGTCCCGCTACTCACAATCGAATCAAAAAAATCAAAAACGTGCACTAATAGGCTATCCTAAATGTCAGCCTGCCTTTCGATAAACGATTCTATCGAGAAATTGAAAAGAGAGATGTGAGCCGGTAACATGGAGTTAAACTTACGCAACTGTCATGGTTAAGGGCCGGTATGCTCTTCAAAAGAAAGGGGGGTCAAGAAACAGCTTTACGAACGGACGAACAAAAGAGAGGAAACGTTTTCTTGGGGCTTTTCTTCACCCCCTCTAGCTTGCTTTCGCTACCGCTGCTGCCCATTTGAAATTTTTCTTGACCGGCTTCTTCCGAAGTGCATACCTTAGGGACTATCCATAAACCACGTGGACACTTTTTTGGGAATCTAAACCCCCCCCCCCCTCCCTTCGTGGACAATTGCCCATACAAAAAAAAATCTTTTTTGTATGGAGCGTGGACAATCGCTTAACCCCCCCCCCCCCCCTAAAGTGTCCACGTGGTTTATGGATGGTCCCTTACATAAAGCGGTAAACGCACCTCGGAAGGAACCGGTCAAGAAAAATTTCAAATGGGAAGCAGCGGCAGCGCAAGCAAGACAGAGAGGGTGAAGAAAAGCCCCAAGAAATCGCTCCCTCTTCTTTGTTCTGCTGTTCGTAAAGCTGTTTCTTGACCCCTTTCCTTCCGATCTGCAGACTAGCCTTATCGAGAAATTAAAAAGAGAGATGTGAGCCGGTAACATGGAGTTAAACTTTCGCAACTGTCATGTCATGGTAAACTTTACAGAAGGTTGACAGAAAGTTTAACTCCATGTTGCACTTTTAATTGGGTAGTAAAGCCCTATGTCAATTTTTATGTAAAACGTTAAAAAACACGATTAAAAACCATTTCTGACCACTTTTTTTCATTTTAATGCAATTTTTTTTTGACAAGACAACATTTTTTCGATGGATTAACTATGGTCCCCTTGGAACGAGCTGTCAAGTAGGAGCTTTTCTGTCAAGAAGGACCGCAAAATTGATTTAAAAATCCATTTTAAACTCTTTGTGGTCGTACAAAGGGTCATTGTACTCAGAAAAATAAGCTTTATCGCTGTAAACAATAATATCAGCAATCTAAGCTTCATTTTAGGACCCAATTGCTCAATAAGGAACACATCGTAAAAAAATCAAGAACTTTTTTGCTTTTTTCTACAATGTGTACCTTATGGGCCGGTGTGCTCTTCAAAAGAAAGGGGGTCAAGAAACAGCTTTACGAACGGTAGAACAAAAGAGAGGGAATATTTTCTTGGGGCTTTTCTTCGCCCTCTCTGGCTTGCTTTTGCTACCGCTGCTGCCCTAGAATTTCATTTTGAAAAGGTCCTATAAAATCTATGTCGACGACATTTTCTCTCAAAAAATTTTGAAAAAAAAACAATGAAATAAAGAAAATTGTAAACGATTTCGTTTAATAAATATCTTCGACTTTGGGCTACTCATGGTTTCATCCAGTCGAGCTCATATTTGGGATTTAGGCTCTAATCAACATTCACTCACCATCGTTTCACCTCGCCAAATTTTCAGCCAGCCAACTCGAAGCTCGAGTTAATTGATTACTTAACAAACCCAAGTTCAGTCAATAAGATAAATCGTCCAGCCGTTCAGTATTTAGCAATCCTTGTCTCAGCTGGTCCAACCAAATGACAATCAATAATGATAATTTCCAACAACAACAACAACAAGAAAGAAAAAACATTTGCATGCAAATTAACCCGAAAAAGGCGAATCATAAGTAGTCTTCTGCCCGGTTGGTTCGAAGCGCGCGTATTTTCTTATTTATTCGACAGCGGGAAACAGCGCGGTCGGGACGAAAAGTTCCTCAAAGCGATGACGAATACTAAATGGTACATTTATTTGTGTGTTTTTTTTTAAATTACATGTGAATAAAATGAGTGACTAACGACAAAATGCTTCAGCAGCAGACGCTCATTTGCCCATGCTGTCCTTGATCCAGAAGTGCTTCATCACGTCCACGAGGGTGATTCGCGCTCCGGAGCTGCTCCGCAGCAGCTTCGAGATCAAGTCCTTCGCGCCGGAGCTCATGAAGCGCGGATAGTCAACCTCGAGCCGGCGAATCTTGTCGTAGGTGGCCTCGGTCGTCTCCGACTCGAACGGTGGGAATCCGACCAGGAACTCGTAGCACAGAATGCCCAGACACCACTGGTCCACGGAATCGTCGTAAATCTTTCCGTCGACCATCTCTGGGGGCAAGTAGTCCAGGGTTCCGCACATGGTCTTGCGGCGGTTCGAGTTGGTGTGCGCAGACCAGCCAAAGTCGGCCAGCTTGACGTTGTCGTCGTCGGTGAGCAGAATGTTCTCCGGCTTCAGATCCCGATGGATGACGTTGTTGGCGTGGCAGTAGTTCAGGGCGTCCGCCACCTGGTACGTGTACTTGGCCGACCGTTGTTCGTTGAAGCGCCCGTTCGGGGAGGCTTTCAGGTGTTTGTACAGTTCGCCCTGCGAGGCCAGTTCCAGCGCCAGGTAGATACGCCGGTCGTCCTGGAACCAGGTGTACAGACGGAGGATGTGGGGGTGTCTGGAGAAGAGGGAGAGATTTAGAGGGTGCTATTTTGAAATGCCATCACTACTCACTTCAACCGCGACTGGATCTCGACCTCGCGCAGCATCTGCTTCTCGACGCGGCCCTTGACCAGCTCCGACTTGAACATGACCTTCATCGCGACCATAAACTTGGTGTGCCGCTCGCGGGCCAGATACACCCGGCCAAACTTGCCCCGCCCGAGCGGGCAGCCCAGCTCAAAGTTGTCCTTGGACCACCGGTACTGCCGTCCGTACGCCGGATGCGACATCATGTTGACGATGTACTGCGTCACGCCGACCACGTTCTCCGAGCTGACGCCCTCGATCAGCTGGGGCAGATCGTCCATCGTGTACGGGCGCGTCACGGTCTCCATTTTCCACACAATCGACACGAAACGAACTAAACTGCTTGTTTTTGATTTTTGCTTTTGAAAAAAGAGCGGTTTGCAAACGGACGATGGCGACCTGACAGCTGCGATGGTTGACAGCTGGTGCGTTTGAAAAAAAATCAACAAAGGGAGTTGGCGATTGGGTCAACCGCACAAAACTGCTCGATTCGAGTGGTCCCCTGCGAGATCTGTCAGTTTTGCATTTTGTCAACAAAAACAAATCTCGCGGAGATCTTCAAGTTCTGCGATTTGCCAAATGTTTGAGGATGATTTTGTTTTAAAAATCAGTGAAAATTCGGGCGTTTAGTGCAAACAATGGATTTCTACGCCACCATTTGTCGGCTGTGTGAGGCGTCGGACAAGCTGTGCGAAAAGTGGTTGGACCCGTTTGCCGCCGGGAACGAGAGCTTGCTGGGGAAGATCCGAACCTGCACAAGTGTGGAGGTGAGATTGAATGAGATGTTGCCCTTAATCTTCATTGACCAACAAACATTTTCCAGCTCTCCCGCTCGGACGCGCTTCCGAAGCGCATCTGCGTACGGTGCCAGAAATCGTTGGACCAGGCGCACAACTTCCGCCTCCAGTGCTCCATCAGCGATGCCAAGCTGCGCCACGAGATACAGTTTCTGGAACAGAACCACTGGAATCCCCAGCTAACGATTCCCCCGTTCATCCCCCAGGATGTCAAAGTGGAAGAGCCGCGTGAACTCGCGCGGCCAGAATCACCCTCGCTAACGGTGCCAATGTTCATCAAGTCGGAACAACCCGAGCTGGAGGACGAGCAGGAGTTTGTACCGTCCAAGGTCGAGCTAGAGTGGCATTCGGAGGAGGAGGAAATTCTGGACGACGGTGACGGGAGCTTTTCCGAAAAATCTGACTCGGCGGAGGACACGGAAAACGACTCGGAGGATGAAAAAGATCAGTCTCGAAAGAGCACCAAACCCCGCTCGACGATCTGCGAAACTTGCGGCGAACAGTTCGAGCGACCTGCGCTAATGTACGCCCACGTGAATGCTGTCCACGGCAAGAAGCGTTTCGCGTGCGAGCTCTGTCCAAAGACGTTTGCGCGCAAGTCTCGCCTCACGGATCACGCGATGCAGCACGCCGGCCTGCGCCAGTTCGAGTGCGGCCAATGTGACAAAAAATACACCACCCAGCAGGGCCTGAAAACGCACACTGAAGACGTCCACTCGGACAACCTGCCGTACGTGTGTGACAAGTGCGGCCGGGGCTTTTCCAAGGAGGGACGTCTTCGGCACCACTACAGCATGCACATCGAGTCGAGGAACTTTGTGTGTGGCGTTTGTGCGAAGGGATTCAAGACGCAGGCGCACCTGAATCTGCACGCGAACACGCATCTCCCGCAGGACGAGAAGAAGAAGCGGAAGCGACGGAACCGTCAGCGGACGTGCATCTGTCCGTTCTGTGGGAAGGTTTCGAACTCGGCGGGCACGCACGATATGCACGTGAGAACGCACACGGGTAAGGGAATTCCATCTGCCCGAAATCTATCTGTTTCAGTTAGCATTCTTGTCAATTTTCCAGGTGAACAACGCTACGAGTGTCACATCTGCGGAAAACGGTTCACCTCGTCCGGCTCGCACAAAAAGCACCTCCGCGTCCACTCGGGTGAGAAACCGTTCGTTTGCGAGTATTGCCAGAAGCCGTTCCGCCAGAAGCACCACATGACGACGCACATCCGCGGCGTCCACACCAACGAAAAGCCCTACCAGTGTCGGTTCTGCTCGCGGGGTTTCGCCACCCGGGGCAACATGCAGCTGCACGAGCGAAGTCACGGCGGTGGACCGGAAGCACCCACCATGAAGCAGGAACTGGTCGCCGGCTCGATGGAGGTAAGTATGACCGGGAGCAACAGTCCGCAGGCGTCTCCGCTGGTCACGGAAGCGCCGTCGCCGATGATGAATCCGGGCGTGATGGTGATGCATCAGCAGCCACCGCCGGACATGTACTTTCACAGTCAAACACCGTAGAATAGAAGTTGGGATGGATGGAATCGCGTGTTTGAAAGTTAAACGAATATCACAGCCCGAAAAAAGCAATTTTTAAAATGCTCTGGAACTGGGCTCCAAAGCAACCAAAATCTAAGAATTATTCCAATGGATTATTGCCTAAAAACAAAGTTCCAATCATTCTTCCTCCCCTGTAGATAAATCATATCTGCGGTAAACTTTACTAAGTGGGTCTGGTCCAAAGGGCAAATCACTTCCCTTCCCTAGGTGTACTGCGTAAATATTATGCGCGTATGCGATATACTCAAAGTGAATAACCCAAGGATTAAGTAACCCCTAAGTCTAACCCCACTATGGGAAAAATAAA
This sequence comes from Culex pipiens pallens, assembly GCF_016801865.2. NCBI lineage: Eukaryota > Metazoa > Arthropoda > Insecta > Diptera > Culicidae > Culex > Culex pipiens. Next base: position 51,657,470 of record NC_068937.1, on the reverse strand, counting down.
GGTCCATCATGAAGTTCAACGTTATGTCCAGTTGCTTAAAGTTTACCATGATAGCTGCGATAGTACCACTTTATGTAACCGGCTCACATCTCTCTTTTTTAATTTCTCGACACTCTCAAAGTAAAAAATATCCTTTTTTTCAAGTTCACCCGTCGTCATCCTTTTAAAAGGGTATCGAGAAATTAAAAGTGCAGTGCAACATGAAGTAAAACTTTTTGTCAAGCTGCTGTGAAGTTTTCCATGACAGCTGCGAAAGTTTCACTCTATGTTACCGGCTCACATCTCTCTTTTTAATGTCTCGATCGAAAATGTACTGATACTCTTTTGAAAGGGTGACGCCGGGTGAACTTGAAAAAGGATCGAGGAATTAAAAGTGCAACATGGAGTTAAACTTTCTGTCAAGCTTCTGTGAAGTTTACCATGACTGTTGAGAAAGTTTAACTCCATGTTACCGGCTCACATCTCTCTTTTTAATTTATCGATAGAAAGTATCCTTTTGGGGGATACTTCTGATTTTGAGTGTAGAAATCGATCCTTTTTGCTTCCTCACCTCAATGAGGAAAGGCTATAAAATCACTCGAAAATGGACTTCTTTATTTGACCTCGTAGACCCACCTTCGCGTATACCTATCGATAAATTAAAAAGAGAGATGTGAGCCGGTAACGAATCTATGACATTTCCCCGAAACCCACATTCCCGAAGAGACATTTCCCCGAATTCCACATCTCCGAAAAGACACTTCCCCGAAATGTCATTTACCCGAAAATCATTTCCCCGAACAATCCATTTCCCCGAACGGCCACATCCCCGAATGGCGACTTCCCCTAAAAACCATTTTTCCGAATGGCCACTTCCCCTAATTTTCCACATCCCTGAAAATCATTTTCCCGAATGACCATATCCCCGAACGCCACTTCCCCGAACCCGGTCAGGCGGGTATGGTCGTTGCCCAGAACCGCGCGCGCGGTCCTGGGCAACGGCCATACCCGCCTGACCGGGTTCGGGGAAGTAGCGATCAATGAAGTATCATGTCCACAATTGAACGTTCAAAAAATTCCGAGCTTCACTTGAATTTTGAATATTTAAATTGATGTACATAAGTGCGACAACTGGCAATGCACAGAATGGTCAACCAAACAAAACGTGTTTGGCTCTTTTTTTCCTTTATTCAAGGCCAAACATTAAAACGCGTTTTTCTCGGAACGTCAAAAAGCGACAAACAACAAGATAACACAACAACGTCGATTTGATACATTGGTCATTTCGCAAAAAATGCATTTAGTTGAAAATCAAAATACAGTTCAGACTCGATTATCCGAAGGCCTTGTCAAAAGTTCACTTCGGATAATCGAATATTAAAAAAAATTAGACGTCTTTTTTTTGGCTGTCGAGTCCCTAAACTACTTTAAAGTGATTTAGTCGTTTTAAATCTAAAATGGCAGTGATGAAATATTCAAGAAATGCATTTTGTAATTCAATAATCAACTATTTAGATTTGATTGAAAGGGTTGGTCGCAAAACTCGAATTGGACGTAAAAAAAAATTAAAAAAAATGTTTATAGCCTTCATCCAGCTAAAATTGATAAAGACAAATCAGTTCAAACAACATCTAGAACAAACTGAATCCTGCGCATCGAGTCCTCGCATAAAGCTATCGTTGCTGTTCAATCCTTACCACGTAGATACCGTTTTGGAAAATTGTCCTTTGCTGAAAATCGCCGCTACAAAAGAAAAATCTTTGTTTTTATGGAACGTGGATGATCTCAATATCCCGCACTCTTGAAGCGTCCGCGTGGTTTATGGATGGCCTTCTACGGTTTTAATCTTTAAAAACACGTAGGAGAATTTAATATTAACGTCATACTTTTATAAAAAAAATCCCAAAATAACAATTTAGTTTATATCAAGGTTATCATTCGGGAAAATTGATTTTTCGGTGAAGTAACCATTCGGGTATATGTAAATTCGGGAAAACGACAGTTCGGTAAACTGGCCATTCAGGTAAATGACATTCGGGGATATGGAATTTTCGGGAAAATGATTTTCGGGGATGTGGAATTTTCGGGAAAATGATTTTCGGGGAAGTGGCACTTTCGGGGAAATGATTTTCGGGGATGTGGAATTTTCGGAGAAATGATTTTCGGGGATATGGGATTCGGGAAAGTGGGATTCGGGGATAAGGGATAAAACCCCGAAAAATATGCACACGATTATCTCCGGACTGGCTGAACCGATTTGGACCGTTTTGGTTTCATTTGATCCGTCTTGGGGTCCCACAAGACCCTAGTTAATATTATGAAGTTTAGAAAAGTACTTTAGTTATGCTAAAAAAAACCATTTGGCTGTAGTTTGAAATATTGTAAAAAGGGTAGTTTTTGCAAGAACAACCCCATCAAAAGTTATGAGCACTTAAGAGCGAGTCCACGAACAGGGCATACCCCTTTGTATGGGACGTCGTTTGGACCTCACCAATCTGCCTGAAATTTTCAGGGGTTGTTTGTACATATATAACTAGCATCTGGCCAAAATATGAGCACTCTAGGTCAACGGGAAGTGGGGCAAATCGGGACACAAAGTTTGATGGTTCAAAAACGTCAAAAATCTTAAAATGGCTATAACTTAGGCAAAATTCAATTTAATTTCAAAATTCAAAATGCATCTAAAAGGGCTTAAAAAATGCAACAAAATGCAGGGTAGAGCATCTCAATTGGTTATTTCTAAAGGGAGTTATTGGCATTTTAGTGAAAAAATAGCATAATTTTCAAACTCAAATAAAAAAGTGTTCCATCCAGATATCAACTCGGTTCGACCTGCAGCTTGTAGGGGACATCTGGGACTACCATCTGAGACTGAGAACGCTTTGGGTAAGGCAGTTTAACATATTAAATGGACACTTTTACTTTTAGTGATTTTTTTGGTTGTAAATTTTTGCTCGGGGGACCCCTTAGATCCCATTTTTTGGTGATAATTTTATCATATTCGTGTTCCTGAGACAATTTTACAATAGAAACATGTATAAAAATGTGTATTTTCATCCATTGTAACCCTTTAAAAAATAAAAGTTAAAAAAAATTGAGAAGCTGCTTTTTTCTGGTGTCATCTAGTATCCTTGGAAACGAACTTGATTTTCAATAAATGTGAATCGAAGTTTTTTTCTAACTTTTATTTTTTAAAGGGTTAAAATGGATGAAAATGAACATTTTTATACATGTTTCTATTGTGAAATTGTCTCAGGAACACGAATATGATAAAATTATCACCAAAAAATGGGATCTAAGGGGTCCCCCGAGCAAAAATTTACAGCCAAAAAAATCACTAAAAGTAAAAGTGTCCATTTAATATGTTGAACTGCCTTACCCAAAGCGTTCTCAGTCTCAGATGGTAGTCCCAGATGTCCCCTACAAGCTGCAGGTCGAACCGAGTTGATATCTGGATGGAACACTTTTTTATTTGAGTTTGAAAATTATGCTATTTTTTCACTAAAATGCCAATAACTCCCTTTAGAAATAACCAATTGAGATGCTCTACCCTGCATTTTGTTGCATTTTTCAAGCCCTTTTAGATGCATTTTGAATTTTGAAATTAAATTGAATTTTGCCTAAGTTATAGCCATTTTAAGATTTTTGACGTTTTTGAGCCATCAAACTTTGTGTCCCGATTTGCCCCACTTCCCGTTGACCTAGAGTGCTCATATTTTGGCCAGATGCTAGTTATATATGTACAAACAACCCCTGAAAATTTCAGGCAGATTGGTGAGGTCGATGCGAGATGGGTATGCTTTGCTCGTGGACTCGCTCTTAAGTGTTATTTATACACTTTTTTGAGGCCGGATCTCAAATATTTTGATGAAAAAGTGGTCCGGATCTGTCATGCGACCCATCGTTGGATAGGTAATCAAAAGACCTTTCCAAGAAGCCCAAAAGATTGAAGATCTGACAACCTTATCAATAGCTATAAGTACTTACGTTTTTTTTATAAAAAAAAATTTGAGGCCGGATCTCAGACATTTTGATAAAAATATGCGAGGAAGGCACCAATCACTTATAGGTGGATTAAGTAACGTTTTTATCACAATGTTAAAAAGTTTAAAAAGTTAAAATAAAAAAAACAAATTGAGTGGCTTCCGATTCGATTTTTTTCCGTGCATAAATTATCAAACAAAGTCAATAAAAACATCAATCGTCGCGCCCCTCGACACTATACTTTGACAGTTGTCCATCAACAATAATAAACTTTTTGACTCAAATAATTTTCCCAAGTTCTTGCTTGATTTCGCGGTGCAAAAATGCCCGTCTAGAATAATTTGTTCTCTCTCAAATGGAATTCTACGCCACGATCTGCCGGCTGTGCGAGGCCACGGACAAGTTGGACGGCAAGTGGGCCAACCTGTTTGCGGCCGAGCACGAACCGCTGCTGAAACGAATCCGGTCGCTGACCACTATCGAGGTATAATTTTTTGCTATGTTATTGAAACTATTTGTTAATGCTTTCGCTTTCCCTCCCAGCTTCACTGGAATGACCAGCTTCCAAAGCGAATCTGTGGCCAGTGTCAAACCAGCCTGGAGCAGGCCTACAACTTCAAGCTGCAGTGCGAAATCACGAACAAAAAGCTGCGCCATGAGATCGAGTTTCTGGAGAAGAACGACTGGAACACGAAGCTGCCGATTCCGCCAATCGATTTGGGTGGGCTGGACGTCAAGCCGGAAACCTCACCGGCCAAGAGGGAAATCATCGCGGAACCACTCAGTATCAAGTCGGAACTGAGCGACGATGAGCAGCAGCAGCAGCAGCAGCAAATCGATGACCAGGAAGACGCCAGTTACTGCATGTCCAAGATTGAGACCATGTTCGCTTCGGACGACGATGCTGATGACCGTGATGGTTCCGATGGGAGTCGCTCCTTGTCGGAAAGCTCGACCGAATCTTCCTCCTCCTCCGAAGATGACGACGATGACGATTCGGAAGACTCCGAACCCAAGCACAAACGGAAACGCGGTCGCCCAAGATTGTCCAACAAGTCCTCGGGAAAGCCGCGCTCAAGCGTGTGTGACACGTGCGGCCAGCAGTTCGCGAAGCCCAAGCTGATGTACGCCCACGTGCGGTCTGCCCACGGAGACCGTCGGTTCAAGTGTCGCTTTTGTCCGAAAACGTTCGTCCGGAACGCCCGCCTTAAGGAACACGAACGTCAGCACACCGGTGAGCGGGACTTCCAGTGTGAGCAGTGCGAACGCAAATACCCGACGGCACGCGGCCTCAAGGTTCACATGGAGGACATTCACAGCGAGAATCTCCCGTACGTTTGTGATAAGTGCGGCAAGGGCTTCGCCAAAGAGGGCAAACTTCGCCAGCATTACAGCGCCCATCTGGACATCCGGAAGTACGTGTGCTCGGTGTGTTCGAAAGGGTTCAAAACGAGGACGAATCTGAACCTGCACGTGCAGATTCATCTGCCGCCGGATCAACGGAAAATGCGGAAACGGGAAAACCAGCACAAGGTGTGCATCTGTCCGTTCTGTGGGAAGGTGTCGACCTCGCTTGGCACGCACAACATGCACATCCGGACGCATACGGGTGAGTTTGCTTGATATAATGAAACGCTACAGTTTACAAACAATATTTTTACATTACTTTTTCAAAACAACTATTGTGCCTTGGGGTTTCCTGTATTTTTAAATCTGTTGGAAAAGTAAGCGAGATTTCATCAAAGTGACTGGCCAAATCAATAGTGTTGGGCATTTCTTCAGGCAATCATATTCGCTAGAAGCGATTATTTTTCAACCTTGGCCAAATACTTGGACCCCATGTGCTTTACCGAACAAATCGAGCAAAAAATGCGCTCAATTGTGTCATGGAAATCACGCCATCTTTCAGGGTTATATTTTGCAAATAAATTTATAATTGTGGGACATTTTACATAGAAACATTTGCAGAGAGTATAACGAAGACATCCATATGGTCGTCTCAACCCACTGTTCAGTGATATTCCAGCAATTAAACAACTTATTTGCTTTTTGAAAATATGAAAAAAATATTGAAACTGTAAAAATTAAAAACTGTTTTCAGATGTATTACAAATATGTTTAAAGATTGAGTTTCTTCAAAAATGTCGTAAACCATGAATTCTTACTAAACTGGATTTTTAATTTAAAAAGATACCGAAAAGTTCTTGCAATTTTTTTTTTACTAAATTTCCGTTTTAGTTGTGTGTATTTTGATATGTAAAATCCTTGATGATTGATTATTTTGTCAATATGTGAATGCTTTAAAAATATTGACAAATTAATCATATTACACAACTAAAAAGGAAATTTAGTAAAAGAAATTGCAAGAACTTTTCGTTTTTTTTAAATAAGCGTTTTTTTTGCACAAAACAATGATGAAATTTCAATTTAGTTATTTTAAACATTTTAGCATTCCGATTTCTTTTCCTATTTAAACCAAGGATTTTTTGCTAAAATTGTCAATAGTTTTTTATTTTAAATTTATTTAGAAATTATGTCCGGTTGACCCACCGCGGGTCAGAGTCGAGACGTCTAAAAAAAAGGGGCGCGACAATGTGGGAAAAGGAAGTAATTTGTGATTATAGACGGTATTGTTTTGATTCGCAGTATGTGGATTCAACTGCTGTAGATGTACCTGAAACATTACAGAACATGGTTTCTCTTCTTTCCATTTTTATTTACCATCTATCTTCTATTTTAATATTTTTTAACGGATTTTCTTGAACGGCATCAGATTATTTTAATTTTATTAACCTTTGGTTATCTTATTTCTCACCTATATTTTTTCAACTACTGTCTATTTCTACATCTACTTACTACATAAAGCTTTCTTCAACATAGAATTATTATCTATTTTTACTATTGATTCTTTATACTTTATGCTTTCCTTTACTATCTATTGTTTCAATCTTCACCTTTTTCTTGAAACAAGTGAGGTTCGAGCCCTTACTCAATTTATGGAATGATCAAAGGATTAACACAAATATTACTAGGTATTGTAATTTTTTATGAAATGCTTAGGTCCAAAAATTTGTAACAACACACCGCGACATAAGAAATTGCAACAGATAAACATGATCCAACACTAGGAAAAACTAGGCCTCGTGGCGCGGTGGTTAGCGGCTTCGGCTGCCGATCCCTAAGTGCATCTCCAGCACGGGTAGCAAACATCGAATCAAATCAAATTTGCACCCGACGTCAACCTCACCGCGGTACCTGTCGCGGTAGCTCTCAGTTCTTCGAGATTTCACTTTGCTACCCGCTTTTCGGCCTGTTTGCTACCGCATCAAATAGAATTATGCACGGAAAAATCGAATCAAGCTAGAAACATTCGATTCCAGCACGGAAAAAAATAAAAAAAATATAAAAAATTAAAAAAATTAAAAAATAAACATTCAAAAATTCAAAAAATTCAAAAATCTCAAAAAATTCAAAATTTTCAAAATTTTTAAAAAGTTTAAAAATTTAAAAAATTTAAAAAAAAATAAAAAATTTCTAAAATTTTAAAAATTTCAAGTTTTAAAAATTTTAATTTAAATTCAAATTCTAAAAAATCTAAAAAAAATAAAAAATCTAAAAAAATAAAAAAAATAAAAACATTTAAAAAAATAATAACTTTATTTTTAAAAATTTAAAATATAAAAAAAAAATAAAAAATTAAAAAAAAATAATATTTAAAAAAGTTTTTGTCCTTCGGCCCTGGCCGAGGTCAAGGGTGGGGGGGGGGGGCAAAATAATAAAAAAATATAAAAATTAAAATAACAAGCCATAATCTTCACATTTAAATGAAAAAAGTGTTTTAAAATGCTTTTTACACTAGTTCAGTTGTTTTGCAATCATTAGTTTTCAAAAAATCTAAGATCTGACAAAAACAAAAATTGTATCGAAAAAAAAGATTTTGCATCGAAAATTTTCAAAAAATCTTAAGATTTTTTAATAAACCCAAACATGCTAAAAATGATTTTAAACGCAGGAGAATGTATTTTAATTTGATTTCAGCTAGTTGCCCTTGAATTTTCATTGAAATTTTGAAGCTTATTGTAAAAAAAATAACCTATAATAAAATCTGGAGCATTTTTAAAAAAAGGTCCAATAAACCAAAATTCCAGTTTTTGCTTTTTGGGTGTTTTTGAAACCGCCTTGAGTCAGAGGTATTAAAAAACATTTCGGTAATTCGGGAATTTCGGAATAAAACAAATAAAAAATCTATCAATTTGAAAACAAAATTTTAAAATTTATTTTTTTACTTTTTTTAAATTTTGGTACTATTTAATTTTTTGAATTGTGGGATTTTTGAATTTCAGATTTTTTGAATTTTTGTTCATGTTTGCTCTCACCAACCAGAGCAGACATCCAAAAATCTCCAAAACACGCATTCGAAACTTTGCTCCCGGCTTGCCGGTACTTGTCGGGTATCAGAAAATGAGTACCCGACAGGTACCGACACAGATGAACTTGAGATCAAATTTGGTACCTGCTTTGCTACGCGCGGTGGGAGACTCGGGGGCAAACTCGAGAGCAAATTTGGTGGGAATCAAATCGGGTAGCAAATGGGTTAACTTTCGACATTTTCGAAAAATGAAATTCTTTGAAATTTTCAATAGGATTAAAAAGTTTAATGAACTTTTAGCATGTCTAGGCATGAATCATCACATAATTATTGATTTTGAAGGTAAACGAGAGCAAAAAATGATAAAAACCAATATTTGCCCCCGCGGTGGGCTTGTTTCGGTGGCAAATTTGCTATCCTAGCGGTGGGGATGACGGAGTTTTCTCAAGGTGGCAAATTTGATCTCGGTATTCATTCACCCCAGCGGTGGAGATGCCCTAAGTTGTTCGATTCCCGCCTTATCCTCCTGGCCTTCTATCGGATGGGGAAGTAAAACGTCGGTCCATTTGCGTAAAAGAGGTTTTGGGTGACTCACCACACATAACCTTCGGACGCCTAGAAATGAGCAGAAACTTGCAACAGAGACCACAAAAGACCCGGGGGTCGTTAAAGTGGATTGCTTTGCTTTTTTACAAGGGCGGATACCCAATTTGGTTTGTTTTTGATTGAAGTTATTGTTTAGTCCTTTTGTTTTTTGCTTGTAAAACTAAGTAGTTTCGGAATTTTGAGATGTTGGAGGGTGCTTTATAAACAGTTTTGTTCGCTCTACATGATTCTGATAAAAACTCAGTTTTTTTTTTTACATCTGAGGGTTATAAAAAGCATTTATTGATATTGTAAGTGTTAAGAGGCAGTATTTGTAAATATTGCTCGGTTTGTTCTAGAGGTCGTATCGAGGTGCTCCGATTTGGATGAAACTTTCAGCGTTTGTTTGTCTATGCATGAGATGAACTCATGCCAAATATGAGCCCTCTACGACAAAGGGAAGTGGGGTAAAACGGGCTTCGAATTTTGAGGTCGAAAAAACCTAAAAAATCTTAAAATTGCTCGCATTTCCGTAAAACTTCATCAATTCCAACTCTCTTAGATGCATTCGAAAGGTCTTTTGAAGCACTTCAAAATGTGCCTTAGACATCCAGGATTGGTTTGACTTTTTCTCTTAGCTTTTGCAAATTACTGTCAAAAATGGATTTTTTTAAAACCTTAATATCTTTTTCCAACAGCCTCCAACACCCATACTCCCACAGGTCAAAAGATAGGTAATTTCATGCACTATAACCCTTTGGTATTAACTTTTTGGCCAATCGCAGTTTTTCTCATAGTTTTTCAATTTTTCTAGAACAAACAATTTACAACGTTAGTTTTTGCCTTGTAGGCTTCCATAGCGGCACTTTTTGGTCTCAATTTTATCATATTCGGAATCCTCGGACAATTTCACGTAAGTTAGAAGTATTGGAGTTGTAATTTTGATTTAAAAAATAATTAAATAAAACATTTTTGAAAAAAGAAATAGATCTTATATACTATGTGGTCTATACGTCAAATGCTGTATCAAGTAGGCGAAACCCTGTTTTACCCCTTATCTAACAAATTGTTAAAAATATTTTAATTCATTCTAAATGGCAATGATTCCAATCAAATTTACAACTCCAATACTTCTAATTTACGTAAAATTGTCCAAGGAATCCGAATATGACAAAATTGAGACCAAAAAATGACGCTATGGCGACCTACAGGGGAAAAACTAACGTTGTAAAATATTTGTTATAGAAAAATCAAAAAACTATGAGAAAAACTGCAATTGGCCAAAAAGTTAATACCGTAGGCTTATAGTCCATGAAATTACCTATCTGTTAACCTGGGTGATGAATAGAGAGAATGCGTAACGTGATTTTCGAATGATCCCACTTTGTTTACATCTACAAAGAAGGAGGCTGTTCAAGCACAAGCATGACTTTTTTCTTGGTGGTAAATGAGCTGTTTTATAATCAGTAGGATGTGTTTTATTTTGTCTAGTTTTTGACATTTTTTGCTAGAAAATTGTCGCGTTTCGATAGGTTAGAAGAGATTTTTTTACGGGTGACGAAGAACTGCGGCAAGGGTGTCATTCTGCGATGTCGCAGTTAAATTCCCTGACTGATTTTGGAATCCTGCAGCTCTTCCTGGTCCAGCGTAAAAACATCGCTACTTCTAGCGAAGCTGATCCAACAAGCAGAGAGAATTTTAACTAAACTATGTTTTCAAACGGAATCAAACAATAAAGACACCACCCGGTTTATACAACCGCATCGACTCCATAAACAACTTCCATTCATAATTATAAAAAATGACGATCTCGCCTTCAACTTTCTTAAGATTTCTTGACTTCAAATCCAGGTCCTCAAAAGCCACACATTTTTCACTAAAAAAAAAAACAATTTTCAATGATCGATAACAATACTCTCTACTTTTCGCGCACAGTAAATTGGTTCCACTTTGACAGTTCAAAATTGAGGCCGTTTTGCGAACCACTATTCAGCACCCAGCTGTTAACCTATAGGAGTATGGGTGTTTGAGGCTGTTGGAAAAAGATATTAAGGTTTTAAAAAAATCCATTTTTGACAGCAATTTGCAAAAGCTAAGAGAAAAAGTCCAACCAATCCTGGATGTCTATGGCACATTTAGAAGTGCTTCAAAAGACCTTTTGAATGCATCTAAGAGAGTTGGAATTGATGATTTTTTGCGGAAATGCAAGCAATTTTAAGATTTTTTATGTTTTTTCGACCTCAAACTTCAAAGCCCGTTTTACCCCACTTCCCGTTGTCGTAGAGGGCTCATATTTGGCATGAGTTCATCTCATGCATAGACAAACAAACGCTGAAAGTTTCATCCAAATGTGATAATCATTTGAAATCAGCTGATCGCAAGCGAGATGTTTTTCATTCTTTTATCGCTTGGAGTTCACTTTGGATTCAACAGAATTTCACTTGGATTTGCCCCATTTGACTTTTCCCTTTATTTCAAAGTGAAAAACACGTGAGATTGAAATGTATTGGTCTTTGAAGTTGTTTTATGAAATTTCCTTATTCGTTAGATGGCGACGGACGAAGACAGTCCAATTTGCGATTTCTTTTGTCGAATTTATCGTTTAAATTCATAATTTTGCTTGACATTTAATCGTACTAGATCTTTTTGGTAAGTATTTAATAGAAAAACTGTGAAAATTTACACAAAGATTAACATTCAGCAATTAATTTTAGCATTTTAGCAACATTCAGCAATTAATTTTCAGGAAAAACTCCGGCGAAGGGTTGGCCTCTGAATTCGTTTTTTCTCAGCACTGACGTTGAATTTGTCGATTGATCCGGAAACGTCGGCATCTGGCTGCGGTACGATTCGCGTTCCGGTTACGTTACGATGTACAACCGGTTGTTTTGATTCGAATGATTTGTAATTTCATGTATCAATAAAAAATTGTTTAAGAAAACTTATAATCGTATTATATTTTTTAATAAATCTAAAATTAAACGCAATATTCAGCTCACATGTACAACACTGGAAATCCATTGCATTTATACTACAAAATAATTTGAAATTCATATGCACACCATTCAAAAGTCATGTGAGCTTTCACGTTAAACTCACGTGTTTTGCATTTGGATTTGCCGGTTTGCGCGATTGAGATTTTCAAGTGATTTCCACGTGACATTCACAGACTACTATGTGCCTTTCTTTCAGTGCCGTTGTTGTAGTGCATTTTGTCCCAATGTTGCGGTGCATATTGCCCCGCATGGTTGTTTGAAAGGAATCAAAAATGTTTTTAGAAATTTGATATTTTCGAAAAATTTTGAGGTTTTTTCAGACTTTTCTTACATGGATGATGAAGAATAATAGTTGTTTTAGAACATCGAACAAAATTCTTTCACAGTAATGTAAGGTACGCACATCGGAAGGAATCGGTCAAGAAAAAAATCAAATGGGCAGCAGCGGCAGCGCAAGCAAGTCAGAGAGGTTGAAGAAAAGCCCCAAGAAATCGCTTCCTCTCCTTTGTTCTGATGTTCGTAAAGCTGTTTCTTGACCCCTTTCCTTCCGATCTGCATACTAGCCTTAATGCTGTAATGGTTGAGAAATCACTGTTTTCCCTTAGGGGGTGCAAGGCCCGTTCTTACACTGAAAATTGCGAGTTGCGAATGTTAGCATTTTCTCGAATTGTTGAATTATGTTTGCAAAATTTAACAATCTCTCCTTCTCACATGCAGGCGAACAACGCTACGAGTGCCAGATCTGCCAGAAGCGGTTCACCTCGTCCGGCTCGCACCAGAAGCACATGCGCGTCCACTCGGGCGAGAAACCCTTTGTTTGCGAATTTTGCCAGAAATCCTTCCGCCAGAAGCACCATCTCACCACGCACATGCGAGGCGTCCACAAGAATGAAAACCCGGAGGCGTTCGTCCGGCCGGGCATTTGTGGCCGGCCGCGTGGTGTGGCGGCTAAAACGCCCGGAACGACGGCGGTTCCGGCGGTCACACCGGAAGTGGTTCCACAGCCATTGGGAGCGGTAGAAGAGGGTAAGTATTCGGGGGCTGGAGGAAGCGGAGAGGGGGGTGTGGTGCTGAACCCGGGGGTGGTCCAACCGGAAATGTACTTTCACAGCCAGACGCCGTAGGGGCTGGGGCAAGGGGGTTGTGAAGGTATTGTCGAGATATTATGCTTAAAAATAGAGGCTAAGTTGAAGAAGATGGTAATTTTATTTACGATAGTGTTTATCACATGACCCTTACCGTTATGACTGGGCCTGTAGCACCGGATCTCCGTGCGTCCTCTCGTGGACCTGCATGTTCTTTCGGGTTACGAACGCCTTTGGACATAAACGACACTGGAAGGGCCGCTCGTTGGTATGGACTCCACGGATGTGCGTAGTCAAATGTTGTTTGTCGCGGAACGCCTTCTGGCAGAACTCGCACTGGTAAGGTCTCTCGCCTGTATGTGTCCACATATGTTTACGGTGGGACCAGAGTGCCGTAAACCGCTTGTTGCAGATCTCGCATTCGTATTTTTTCTCTCCTGAAAGATGAACAGTTTTAAAGAAATTTCGTTTTGCTAGATCTATCAAGTACCTGTGTGAGTTATCAGATGTTTCTTATGAAGCGAGACCGACTTGGAAATCTTGCCGCAGTAGGAACATACGCAAATTCGTTCACTCTTCTTCTTCAACTCTTCCCTGACCTCCTCCGGTTGGTGTACCCATCGCATGTGACCGTTTAGATTGGTTTTGGTCTTAAACGCCATGGGACAGAGTTTGCAGCTGTACGGTCTCGCATCCGAATGTGTATTTTGGTGCTCCAAGAGATGAGATTTCTTTGTGTACTTTCGGTCACATTTGTCACATTGAAATGGCTGGTGATCCGGGTGTTTCCTGTCCACGTGCCGCTTAAGGGCAGCTGCACAGAAGAATTTGCTGTCGCATTCCGAACACTCAAAGCTCTGGACTCCGCTGTGTAGACTCATATGCTCTTCAAGGTTTTGCTTGTTGGCCAACTTCCGAGAACAGATTTCACACCGAAATTCTTTCCGAATTTTCTTCTTTGGTGTCGCCTTCTCCTCCTTCGAATCTGCTTCTCGTTCCTCTGTGCTTGGCTCGTTTTGGGCTGGTTCGTAAGCGGAATCTTCAAATTTCATAGGTTCCTTCTTGAGAACCGTTTCCACCCTCATCGGATGTCCACTACTATCGTCCGCATCAAGCTCCTCTTCTACTTCCGGTTTAACAAAAACCGATGCAATCGCAGCAAGTTTGCCTTCGTTTTCCTCGCGTTTAAACCTCCACCAAGTTTCCGCTTCCTGGCACTGCAGCCGGAAGCTGTCGGCCTGGTCTAGCGACGCTTCACAGCGCCGGCAAATCCGTTGTGGCAAGCCGTCATCCGCCCGAATCTGCACACTGGAGCAGGCTTCAATCTTTTCCAGCAGGTGCTCGTTGCCAGATTGAGTCAGCAGTGGCCAGCTTTCCGTTGGAACGTTCTCCGCCCGGCACAGTCGGCAATGGTTTACGAAAGGGTCCATGTTGAGTGGAATTGTTGTTGACTCTATGAAATTCTAATAAAAATAGCTATAATTTTGACTACCGAAGTGTCAAACTGTCAGGTAACGAACGTAAACAAAACTTTAGTTTTCTATATTCCAAACACAGCAGTAGGCAATCATCGGCTTCAAAGCCGTTCACGATGGGATCGCATCACAGAAAGCATGACAATCGAAGTAGGCTAGTTCGATGGTGTGGAGAAGTTTACGTACACCAGGTTTTTGGTGACGGTTTGTGGCCAGTCAACGACAGAATGTGCCGGTTGATCATCAAGGGTCGATTCTTCAACCTGAGCATTATCAACACGATACGAGCTTCTTGGCTGTGAGTACAGGAAGTGTCCTAAACATGACTTCAAGATTGCCATAGATGGCGTTAACGTTCAAGTTGGCCACGAGAAGGAGTTTAGACCAGTTTTTGGGAGGTTCAGCGCTCACCAGCAGACGAACGAGAAAGGCTTACAACTCATCGATTTCGTTTCCTCCAGAAACATGGTCATACGTAGAACCTTTTTCCAGCACAGCCTCTTCTACAAGTACACCTGGAGATCACCAAACGACACGGAGACACAAATCGCCCATGTTCTCATCGATGGTTGGCACTTCTCGGACAGTCGCCTTCAACGGTGCAACCTGGAGTGACTTAAGGACCTTGAGGTCGCTACCCAGTACGCGCGGTAACTCGAAGCTGCTTTGCGAGGGTGAGCTCACCGAAGCCCCTCTGGTGGCCTGCTAGAGCCATATGGAAGCAGCCATCAACGCAGCTGCATCGAGCGCCATCGGGTACGTGAACCGAGTTCGACGGAACGGATGGTTCGACGAGGAATGGCAGGTGATTATGGACCAGAAGAATGCATAACACCCGTGGGAACAAGGAAACGTTCAAATAGTTGCGAAGACAGAGGCAAAGGACCAGGAAGACAGCGGAACGAGCGTGACGATCGTGGACGAGTTCGAGGTTGTGGAGGAGTTAGTGTACCTCGGATCGTTGGTGACGTCGCGCAACAACTGCAGTAGGGAAATTCGGAGGCGCATCATCACAGGTAGTCGTGCCTACTATGGACTCCACAAGACCCTAGGGTCTGGTAACCTTTCCATGCGTACTTAGTACATATTATACTTTAAAATAATGGCTAAGTTGCAGACGAGGGTAATTTTATTTACGGTAGTGTGTATCGCAAGACCACTCCAACAGCGCTGTGAATTTACAGTCCCCCCTCAAGTCCGTCCACCGCGTCCCCGTGCGTCTTCTCATGGAACTGCATGCTCTGCTTGGTTACGAACGCCTTCGGACAGAACCGGCACTGATAAGGTCGCTCGTTGCTGTGGACCCCGCGGATGTGGGTGGTCAGATGGTGCCGCTGGCGGAACGCCTTCTGGCAGTGCTCGCACTGGTACGGCCGTTCGTCCGTATGGATTAGCATGTGCTTGCGGTGGGACCAAAACGCCGAGAAGCGCTTGTTGCAGATGTTACACTCGTAGTTTTGCTCTCCTAAAAGATGATAGAAAGTGAGTTAGTGATGTTCTGGATCGGTTTCTTGTCCTATAGATCTCACTTACCCGTATGAGTTCGCAGATGAGCTTTGTGTGTTTTGACCGTGGTGGAAACCTTTCCGCAGTACGAACAAACGCAGATTCGCTGGCTGGCCTTCCTCACTTCTGCCTTGACTTCTTCCGGCTGATGGGACCAATTCATGTGAGCCTTGAGGGAACCATTCGTCTTGAACGTCTTGGAACACAATGTGCAGCTGAACGGCTTTTTATCCGAGTGTTTAATCTGGTGCTCGACAAGTTCCCTTTGGTAGGCAAACTTCCGATTGCACTTGTCACACGCGAATGGTTGATTCTCCGTGTGTTTTCGGTCAATGTGCATCTTGAGATTTCGCTCGGTAAAGAACATACTATCGCAAAATGAGCACCAAAAGTTCCGGATTCCACTGTGGCGAGCCATGTGTTCGTCAAGGGAATGCTTTTGGGCATACTGCTTGGAACACTGATCGCAATGGAACTTCTTGTCTACTTTCTTACATTTAGCCCTCGTAAAACTGGGTTCATTAACCCATTCATCCGAACTTGACTCGTCCTTCGTCGGCTCAAAATCGGAATCTTCAAACTCAAAAGCAGCTGGCTCCACCTTTACAACCGTCTCCAGCGCACCCTCCATATCACCGCCATGCTCCTCCGCAACTTCCGGTTTGACAAAGATCGACGAAATCGGAGCAGGTTTGCCCACTGTCTCCTTCCACCAAGCGTCCGACTCCTGGCACTGCTGGCGGAAGGTGTCGACCTGGTCCAGGGATGCCTCACACTGCCGACAGATCCGTTGCGGCAAGCCATCGTCCACCCGTATCTTCACGCCGGTGCAGAGGAGAATCTTTTCGTAACCGGAGCGCGTCAGCAGTGGCTCACTGTCGGTTGGATTGTTTTCGGTCCGGCACAGCCGACAATAGTTCGCGAAGAGGTCCATTTTGGTACTGTGTTTCTCTTGTTTTGACGCTTGGCATCAAGAAAAGCTTATGTTTTGTTTGTGTTTCTAGCTGTCAACTGTGACGCTTTGAAGCAGCCCTCTGTCACTGCCGCCATGTTTATGAAACCAAAACATTCGATAGCGAACATAAAAAAACACAAAGAAGAAAACCACGGTGTCTACTGTCAGATTTTGAAAAATTAACAAAGTGCAGAGAAGTTTTTTAAATAATTTAAATAATTTAATTATTATGTTCTTTTTCACAAGTTACACTTGCTGCATGTCCAGGACTCTTTAAAGAATGTTACTTCCGAGTGGAAATTTTCAATCCCCGGTCCCAGATTTTCCCGGTCGAATCGGATGTTTTTGTTTAAATTGGTTAAAACTACTCCTGCTTCTCCGGCTGCTCATCCCGCCATCCGATTCAAGAGCTCCTTCGGCTCAGGCCTCATACACACACATAATATGTCCGGAAATCTGCCCTAGATAAACAGGACCACTCGCGTGACCACTTCAACCGAATTTTGTAAAAAAATTACAACAAAATATTATTTTTGGTTAACCTCTTTCGCGTTCGCCATTTCCCTATTTTGATGTAAACAATCAGAATACACCAATACTACTTCATCCAAAGCTTTGTTGATGGTGGGCTGGGCTCTTCACACATACTAATGCACATTCTCTATCCAATGCATTGTTTATGGTGGGCAAGGGGCTGGAAACTCTAATATTTCTTTAAAATACTGAGTATATTAACGATATTCCAGTATACTTGTTAGTATACTAACCGAAAAGCAATAAACTGTTAGTATATTAAGATACTCTCAGTATATTGGTAAGTATACTGGCGATATGTAAAGGAAATAATAAGTATACTAACATATATTTTGATATACTGGTTGACATAATAATTATATGTAGCTCTAAGAGTTTCCAACCCCTTGATGGTGGGCTCTTCACACATACTAATGCGTGGGCTCTTCGAGGTTTTGGTGACTGTCAAACGTTCCAGACGTTTGCAGTGGTGCCAGAGGTCTGCTTTGAAGTTAAACTTACAGCATTATTTTCGATGTCAAGCATTGTTGATGTTTTTAATTTCTAAACTGAACAGTGTCGACCTGACTGACGAACAGTTCCCGGCACCTGATCTGGAGACCGTGAAGAAGTCGAGACTATGGAAGAGAGCATCTGTCTAGAGAGCTTCAGAGGAAAAACTATCTTATAAGCGAGATACCTTCTAGACGGAATTGGTGTCCACCTATTTTAGACGCAAGCAAGCCGGATTGAACCGACAACGACAGAGTTTCAGACGTATCCGGAAGACCCTGACATCTGATCGAATGCAACACTTCACAAATTGTACAGCGAGTCGGAGCTGTGGGCCATTTACCGAGAATACAGAGTACGCTTGAGGCAGTGCAAGACACCCGAGGAACAGATTGATGTGACCGCACACTTGTTGACACATGGCGCGGGAAAATGATCATCTCCTTCAGTTACGTTTTTTTTCTTTTATTATTTTTGTACCATTGACCCTCGGTCCTAACCTGGTCACAGCACCTAAAAGGACCTAATAAAAATAAGTTATGAAAAAAACACTTCACAAAGCTGACTTTGTACAAGACACTGATTAAACCGGTTATGACAAAATACAGTCGACTCTCTGGTTGTCAATATCCAAGGCACCGTCGAGGAAGAGAATCATCAGTTTACAGAACGATGCAAAATGAAGACTCGATTGAAAATTTTTTTCTCTTGATACCCAGCTATGGGAGAGAATCATGGCAACGTCCATCAAACAAAAACAAACTAATGTCAAACACCCTTCAAATCTTCGTTTCGCCAAGAAAAATGTCTATGCAAGCCATGAGAAAGTGAAATTATTGACAACCGGAAGAGATTTTTAAAGCAAACAGAATCCAAGGGACCGTCGAGGAAGAGATCCTTCAAGCAAGGGAAAAATCGAGGAATGAAGATAATTGAAGTATGCAGATTGAAGGGACTGAAGAATTCATCGATAGATGGAGAATTATTGATATCGAGAAGATCGACAGCCAGAGAGTCGACTGTAATAACCGTTCTTTCGGAAGGTGCTACAAACGATCTGCAGTTGAGTTTTTAAGTAGATCTCCGAATGAGTGACGAAGGCGCATGATCCATGAAGTGCAAGCTTTGCTTGGTAGGATTTCTTTGCCTTTGAAACAATCAGAGAATCTTATTTGGGAACTGTCAAATAAACTGCCGAATGAGCCGAATAAACAAACAACATTTGGAAACTGATTCAGCAATTTTATTAACACCCGCTTAGTCCAGACACTGGTTCGCCGTGCGTCTTCTCGTGGAACTGCATGCTCTGCTTGGTTACGAACGCCTTCGGACAGAACCGGCACTGGTAGGGCCGCTCGTTGGTATGAACTCCTCGAATGTGCGTTGTCAGATGATGTTTCGCACGGAACGCCTTCTGACAGAACTCGCACTGGTGCGGTCGTTCGTCCGTATGGATAAGCATGTGCTTGCGGTGGGACCACAGCGCCGTGAACCGTTTGTTGCAGATCTGGCACTCGTAGTTCTTCTCTCCTGAAAGATATTTGATAACTGGTCAATTAGCTTGCTGATCTTTCGCCTGACCTAATCACGTACCTGTGTGAGTTATCAGATGCTTCTTGTGAGTAGTGACTGACTTGGAAATCTTGCCGCAGTAGGAACATACGCAAATCCGTTCGCTTTTCCTCTTCAACTCTTCCCTGACCTCCTCCGGTTGGTGTACCCATCGCATGTGACCATTTAGATTGGTTTTGGTCTTAAACGCCATGGGACAGAGTTTGCAGCTGTACGGTCTCGCATCCGAATGTGTATTTTGGTGCTCCAAGAGATGAGATTTCTTTGTATACTTTCGGTCACATTTGTCACACTGAAATGGCTGGTGATCCGGGTGTTTCCTGTCCACGTGCCGTTTAAGACCAGCTGCACAGAAGAATTTGCTGTCGCACTCCGAACACTCAAAGTTCTGGACTCCGCTGTGTAGGCTCATGTGCTCTTCCAGGTTTTGCTTGTTGGCTAACTGCCTAGAGCAAACATCGCACCGGAATTCTTTTGCACTTTTCTTCTTTGGTTTTGCCTTCTTCCGCTTCGAGACGGCCTCCCATTCATCCGAGCTTGGCTCCTCCTTTGCTTGTTCGTAATCGGAATCTTCAAACATCATCGGTTCCTTCTTGAGAACCGTCTCCACCGGATGCCCACTGCTATCGTTCTCCTCTCCGTGCTCCTCTTCTACTTCCGGTTTTACAAAGACCAATGTAATCGCATCAGGTTTGACGACGCTTTCCTCGAAATTAAACCTCCACCAAGCGTCCGCTTCCTGACACTGAACCCGGAAGTTGTTGGCCTGGTCCAGCGATGCTTCACAGCGCTGGCAGATTCGTCGTGGTAAGCCATCGTCCTCCCGAATCTGTACTCCGGTGCAGGCTTGGATCTTCTCCAGCAGGTGCTCGTCACCAGATTCAATCAGCAGTGGCCAGCTTTCTGTCGGAGAGTTCTCCGCCCGGCACAGTCGGCAATGGTTCACGAAAAGGTCCATGTTTTGATTTGATTTGGAATGGAAGTCGTTTTGTGGACTGTTTTGATGATTGGAATCAACAAAACGGTTGTTGTTTGCATTTGCGTTCTGTTATGAAGGCTGCTTAACTGTCAGAACTGACAGAACACAAATGCAAACAAAACTGTTGTTTATTTGAGTTCTGTTATGAAAACTACCTAACGTACCTAACTGTCAGAACTGACAGAACGCAAATGCAAACAAAACGGTTGTTTTGTTTGTTGTTTTTATCTGTTCCAGCAGTGAATATCGTAAATATTTACAACGTAACATGGACCTCTTCGCGAATCACTGTCGGCTGTGCCGGGCGGAAAATGGCCCGAACTCGGGCTGGCCACAGCTGACTCAATCCGGCAACGAGAAAATTCTAGCCTGTACCGGTGTACAGATACGGGCGGATGATGGCTTGCCGCAACGGATCTGCCAGCGCTGTGAAGCATCGCTGGACCAGGCCGACACCTTCCGGTTGCAGTGTCGGGAAGCGGACGCCTGGTGGAGATTCAATTTTGGAGAGAGCGTTGTTGAGCCAGCTCCGATTGCGTCGATCTATGTTAAACCGGAAGTTGTGGAGGATTCAGACGGTGGCGAGAAGCAACCTATTCGGGTGCAAACAGTGCTCAAGGAAGAGCCAGTCAAGTTTGAAGATTCGGATTACGAACCGACGAAAGAGGAGCCAAGTTCTGATGAATCTGAGGAAGATTCTAGTAAGAAAAAGAAAGCTAAGACAAAAGCAAAGAAGAAGGGTCGGACGGACTTCCGGTGCAGCGTATGTTCTAAGCAATTCCTAGCAAAGTGTTTGCTTGAAGCACATGAGGCTCATCACCGTGGAGTTCGGGAGCACGAGTGTACGCTGTGCGACAGCAAATTCTTCGGAGTAATAGGCCTCAAGCGACACATGACCCTAAAACATTCGACGAACCTACCCTTCGCGTGCGACAAATGCGACCGGAAGTTCCCAAAGAAAAGTGCTCTACTTCAACACCAGATCACACACTCGGAAGCAAGGCCATTCAGCTGCGAGCAATGTCCCAAGGCGTTCAAAACACAACCCCAGTTGAACGCTCACCTGCGGTACGTACATCAGCCGCCGGAGGTCAAGGAAGAACAGCGGAAGGCCAATGAAAAAATCTGCGTTTGCTCGTACTGCGGCAAAATATCCACCACAGTCACAAATCACAAGATACATCTGAGAACTCACACAGGTTCGTAGAAAAGTTATTCAGGAGATCAACGTTAAATTCTTAAATTTCAAACTTCCAGGTGAGAAAAAGTACGAGTGCCAGATCTGCAACAAGCGGTTCACGGCGGCCTGGTCCCACCGTAAACATATGTGGATACATACGAACGAACGGCCGTACCAGTGCCAGTACTGCGAGAAGGCGTTCCGTGCGAAACACCATTTGGATACGCACATCCGCGGTGTTCACAACAATGATCGACCCTTCCAGTGCCGGTTCTGTCCGAAGGCGTTCGTAACCAAGCAGAGCATGCAGTTCCACGAGAAGACGCACGGAGAACCGGTGCTTGGACTGAACGGATGTTAATAAAGTTTGTGAGTCAGACTGCAGTTTTGAAATTGTTTACAATAAAGATTTGTGAAAGTTTCCTTAATCTTAATTTTTGGGGTTGTTTGGGGATCCAAATTGAATCGGAAAATCGGCTGCAGTTTTTTTCTATTTGAGTTTTAAGGCACTGAACCCTGATTACAAGGACTATTGTATCGTGTTACCCATTTTTACTGTTATCCCATCCAGATGCTGTAAACTTCTTTCATTGTGTCTCGTGCGCTGCGACAATTCGTTCTCGTAATGTTTCAAGCTCTTTCCAGCAGCTGCAATTTTGTGGTGCGGATTTCACCTGGAAGAGATCCGGCTGCAATTTTGTGGTGTTTTGACGTTTGCGGGAAGAGTCGAAAAAGTGAAAACAAACCGCTTCGTACATCAGCCAGAGAAGTGTCAAAACAAAGTTTCGCATCATCAAAAAACAACTTTAACTCAGTGCAACATGGACCTCTTCGTGAACCACTGCCGGCTGTGCCGGGCGGAAAACGATTCCACCGACAACTGGACACTGCTCGGTCGATCCGGCCACGAGCAAACACTGGAGAAGATTCACCTTTGCACCGGCGTGCGAATAGAGGCGGACGATGGCTTGCCGCAACGGGTCTGCCGACGCTGTGAGGCCTCGCTGGACCAAGCCGACACCTTTCGCCGGCAGTGCCAGGACGCGGACGCTTGGTGGAGGTTTAATTTCGGGGAGAACTCCGTCAAACCTGTTCCGATCACATCGGTTTACGTTAAACCGGAGGTTGTGGAAGCGGATGAGTTGTACAGCGATGAGAATCTGAAGGTTGGGGTGGAAACAGTGCTCAAGGAAGAGCCGGAAAATTCTGATGATTCAGATTACAAACCGGTAAAGAAGGAGCAAAAATCGGTGATTAAGACTAGCAAAAAGAAGGAGAAGGCGAATCCAAAGAAGAGAGGTCGGACGGACTTCCGGTGCAGCGTATGTTCCAAGCAATTTCTGCAAAAGAGTGCCCTAGAAGAGCACGAGGCGCGTCACAGTGGAGTCCGAAATCATGAGTGTACCCAGTGTGACTGCAAGTTTTTCGGAGTGTCAGGTCTTAGGCGACACACGGCTCTAAGACATTCGACGAACCTACCGTTTCCATGTGACAAATGTGACCGGATGTATGCCATGGAATCTCAACTCGTACAACACCAGATAACCCATTTGGAAGCGAGGCCGTTCAGTTGTGAGCTATGTCCCAAGGCGTTCAAAACTCAACCACAGCTAAAGGCTCACATCCGCTACGTACACCAGCCGCAGGAAGTCAAGGATGTACAAAAGAAAGCTTATCAGAAAATTTGTGTCTGCTCTTATTGCGGAAAGATTTCCAACACGCTCACAAATCACACGATACATCTGAGAATTCATACTGGTACGTAGCAGAACTATTCAGGGTCAGGTCACATTAACCAGTTTCAAACTTCCAGGAGAGAAAAAGTACGAGTGCCAGATCTGCAACAAACGGTTCACGGCTCAGTGGTCCCACCGCAAGCACATGCTAATCCATACGGACGAACGGCCGTACCAGTGCGAGCACTGCCAGAAGGCGTTCCGCCAGCGGCACCATCTGACCACCCACATCCGCGGGGTCCACAGCAACGAGCGACCCTTCCCGTGTCGGTTCTGCCCGATGGCGTTCGTAACGCGGCAGAGCATGCAGGCGCACGAGAAGACGCACGGAGAACCGCTTGTGGGGCATGGTTCCACCCAATAAAGTGTTGGATCTATCAAGAAGTGGGACGACGTTATGATTGCGCTGAAGATTCCCTGTAAGTTTGAGATGAGCGAGATTGACTCATCTAGAGATCGTTACCGATCATATAGCCCAATATTCAGCACGAATATTTCCTGAGAGCATGTGACCGAGTCGAGAGTAGCATTTGAAGCTCTTCTCTGCGTATTGTTACAGAGTTCTTGAACGAACGCTCAGACTCAGTCGCCATTAGATCTTCCGAAAGATTGGATGGGATGGGTTTTGGGGAGGCTTGGGACTTGATAAAGTCAATTCCCCTTTTCCTCATCAGATGGGGTTCAAGCCATCGACCTTCCGCTTACAAAGTGCGAGTTTTAGATCGTGGAAGAGTTTGTGTACTTCGGATTGAGCAGCAGAGAAATTTGGTTCCGCCTTGTACGAAACGGTGATGAGACCAGCAGTTTCCTACGATCTTTGGCGAAGTACGAGAGAACAATGTATGGATGAACATGTAGAACCACAAGTCGACACAAACCATGTATACTCAAACCCCGATGGTTCGACACCAACTTTTGTCAAACGAACGGGGTCACTTTTTAGTTTGACACCCCTTTTACACGGAGTTCACACACACTAACAAACGATTATTTTGATAGTGTGCGTGAGCGCCGTGTGAAAAGGGCCAGTTCGACGGTAACATTTCAAAAGGCATCATGTACATTTTAACACTTTCTGGGTTATTGTATCCAGCTTTTTAAGCAAAAATGGCGTTCGAATGGCGAACGCCCGAAATGTCAAAATCACGTAGTGGTACCAACATTGCGAAAAAAGTGTGCCATGGCATGACAGCCACATTTTTTGTCTAATGTTGGTGCTACTGCGCGATTTTGACAAATCGGACGTTCAACATTCGAACGCCATCTTTGCTTAAAAATCTGGATATTCTGAAAGTACTTCTAATAAGCTACCTCTCCACCAAAAATGAGCAAAAGTTACTTCAGTAAAGTCTGTTTAATCATGATTTTAAATAAAGTAACATAAACAAAATCTCTGCCATCAGCAGTCCCTGTTTATATAGCCCTGTCAACCTGTCAAACAAAAGGCTACATAAACCTCGTGACGAAAAAAAAGCAACACGAAGAAAGCGCCATGTACATTCGGCGAAGAAAAACGAATCATAACAAAACGCCCCCCTCAGTGACAGCAGGGTGATATCGACGTTGGTGATTTCAAAAGGAGTTTTGTTTGTTTTTCTTAAATAAAACGACGGAAATAATGTTTTATTGAATTTGGATGATCTGGTATCAATGGAAGCAACGTTTTTCATCGTTTGTTATTATTAGAACATCTTATTTGGCTTTTATATTAAAATGGGAATTGAAAATGGATGCTCAACATTCAAATGCGTTTTTCTCAAAACGCATGGTTTGTACATGATGCTTTTTGAAATGTTGGCGTCGATGTTCGTCACTTTTTAGTTTGACTTTGACCAACCAACGGGGTACAGTCATCCCACATATTCGGAACGGATTCCAGATCGGCCAATGTTCAAAAAATCATATCAAATCGATAATTGAACTTAATGATTCGCTTTTGCCTTCATTTGAAAGCTTTTCTTGCGATCTTTCGAATGCTGTATCTAACATCTGCAAATTTTAACTTTTATATGAAGTTTTTGAAGAATTACTTTGACCCTTGAAATCCACAAATTCGGAACACTTTTTTCTTACGAATGTAAACAAACTTTGGATCCCTCCAGGAGTACATATTTATTACCAAATAATTACTTCACACACTGAAACCAATGAAACTCAAGCTTAGTGATGTTTTATACATCGTTTGATAACTTTTTTGTGAAAATATCAGTTAAATTCAGGTGTTCCACAATTGTGGGAGGCACAATAACATCCTACAATTACGGAACAGGCAATTTGGAGGCAGTGTTTTGCTGCTCTGGACAAAATAGTCTTGGAATGAAGTTTTTTGTTCAAAAAAGCTACTTTTACTAGTGAAATAGCAAGATAATGTCCAAATGAAGGCTCTAAAAATAGTAAGGTCGACAAATAAGCTACTTTTGGTATGCTATTGACAAATTATCATAAAAGTGTTCCGAATTTGTGGGTGTTCCGAATATGTGGGATGACTGTACAAACTAAAAAAGTGTCAAACGAAAAAGTGACCAAGCACTTACGGTTATTCGTCGGGGTCATACAAGCTATGGGTTTTTTTAGGTTTATAGGACCTTTTCAAATACATCCCTAGAATACATTTAGAGCAGTTTGGAACACGCATACAGAAGGAAGGATGTCATGATGAAAATCTGAATGTTTTGATCTAATCAGTGCTGGCGCCAACACTGAGTAAATATTAGGGTACGTTATCCATTAGTGGACCCCTTTCCTATAGTGGACCCTCTGAAGAGTTGGAAAATTCAATAAAATCATAATTTCAAGCGTATTGTTGTCTACAAATCTTTTATTTGGTATGTTCAGCATCATTTAGAACAATGTTGACTGACATTGAATTGTCCTTTTCACCAAAATAAGTGTTTTGAGTTCGACATCTGAAATCAGTCATGGTCACTAGCATTTTCACAACAAAACTGCATTTATATTTTATGATTGAATTAACCATCCAATCATTTTTTGACTGATTATTTAACTTCAGCAAGTCGAAGTAATGTAAGTTTAAGGATCTTTACTAAAATAAAGCGAAGAAATGCAATTTTCTAGCAAAAATTATGGGGGTCCAATATAGGACAACGAAAATCCAAACTTTTCCAAAAGTGGACCTCTCTTAATTAAACCTTCAAAAATGATGAAAACTGTGTATTCAAGCAAAAGTTTCTCTAAAACATACAATAAATGCTTGTTGTTATCAACCTAAACGCATATTTTTTCAATTATGAGTATAAATATAGCTGTTTTCATGTTAAAATTACCAATAATGCTGAAGCCGTAAGAATTGGGTCCTAAAATGATGCTTAGATTGCTGATAGTATTGTTTACAGCGATAAAGCTTATTTTTCTGAGTACAATGACCCTTTGTACGACCACAATGAATTTAAAATGGATTTTTAAATCAATTTTGAAAAATTAACCTCGCGATCCTTCTTGACAGAAAAGCTCCTACTTGACAGCTCGTTCCAAGGGGACCATAGTTGATCCATCGAAAAAATGTTGTCCTGTCAAATTTTTTTTTGCCTCAAAATGAAAAAAAGTGATCAGAAAAGGTTTTTAATCGTGTTTTTTTTCCGTTGTACATAAAAATTGACACATGGCTTTAGTACCCAATTTATAATTTATCAAAACTATAGTTAATTGTACTTAACTGAAGCACCATAATTGCAGTTTGAAATGATATTTTTTATAATAATAAATCAATAACAAAACATTTTTTTCCAATAAACATGCGTGGTTTTATCAGCAATTGTAAACAATTCTATTGTTTAGTTTCGGTCAACCATTTATTTAATTAATATGGAAAAATGTGCATCAAGATTACTTTTTTTTAAATTATTTTTATGTTTACAGTGGTTTTTGAGACGTTTTCTCTGATCTTTTTCGGAAATAAATGTGTTCACATGGTGCAGACATGGTTTTTTGTTGTTTAAAGCCAAATTTGTTAACAAAACATATTTGTTTATAATGAAAAGTGAGCAAAATCCATCTTTTATTCATTATATCTATCATTAGACCTATACCATGCATCAAAACATCAAATATCGGTTAAATTTGGTATAAAAATAACAGTTTGCCTATAGTGGACCCGGGTCCACAATCGGATTATGGACCCGGGTCCACTATAGGAAAAGGGGGTCCACAACAGAATTTTTTTTCAATTGGCTATTTTTCTGCTCAAAAACAAATAACTGATGAAACAAATAGTCAAAATTGTTCAAAAGACTTCAGTTTTCATTGTTTTGTACAAAGGGTTATGAAAAAGTGCTTAAAATATTGAAAATTTGTGAAAAATTGCTTCGGCTCTACGTCTTAGTTTTATGATATAGCTTTATTTTGCTCAGAATTCAAGAACTGTTGACTTCTTGTGTCCAGGGCGTAATCGAAGATTCGGACTCCGTCGCACTATCTTGTCCACCTAAAATTGTACGAGTAACATAAGCATTGTAAATATTGATGTAGACTCGTTGCTCCGTCGCCTCACCGGTATGCGTCCGCAGGTGCAAAACGTGCGCGTTGTGCGAGTGCGAAATGTGACCACAGTGCGGACACATGCAGATCCGGTTCAAGTCCTGGCCTCGCAGCTTCGAGTAGTCCGCCTTCGCGTGCCTTTGCTTGTGGTACTCCAACCCTTGTTTGGTCGTGAATGCCTTCAAGCAGAGATCACACTTGTGATTCCGCGGTTTCGTGTGATCGTGTTTGTCCAGTCCCTCTTGCGTTTTGAACTTGATGCCACACTTGCTGCAAGCGAACGGGGAATTTCCGTGCATGTGCTCCTGGTGGACGATGCGATCCCGCTCGGAGTAAAAAGAACGGCTACAGCTGGCACACGGGAACCTCTGAACTCCGCTATGGCGCATCTCGTGCTCCCGCAGACGACACTTCCGGCCAAAATGCCGCGGACAAAACTGACACTGGAAGCGTTTGTTCCAGGAGTTGGGTCCACTCGGACCTCTGTAGAAGAACCTGACCTCTCCCGTGGGTGGTTCGACAGCCATTTGAAGCGTTGATTCGGTTAGCGGCTCGTACACTGAACCTTGCTCACCTTCTGACACGGAAACTGGTTCAGTAATTTCGTGCTCTCGTACTCGATGGTTGTCGTCCATCTCAAGCATTGATTTGCCTACAGAATTGAGAACTGGTACCGATTCAAGATCCTTCATTGACATATCACTTGTTGGCAGTTCTTCAACTACGAACACTTCCGGCTCCTGCTTCACAGCTACCGGGTCAGCAACACCCACGCCCATTGGCGGTGTTTCCTGTTGAGTTTCCTTGTGCTGTGCCTCGTGCTCTCGCAGGCGACACTTGCGGCCAAAGTGCCGCGGACAGAATCGGCACTGGAAGCGTTTGTTCCAGGTGTTGGGACCGCCGGGACCTCGGTAAAAATACCTGACCTCCTCGGTGGGTGGTTTAGCACCCATTTCTATGGGTGATTTAGCTGGCGGCTCTGCTTCTGTCACGGGAACTGATTCATTAACTTCGTTCTCTCGTAATCGATTGTTGTCGTCCAGCATTGATTTGTCGACCGAACTAAGAACTGGTTCGGATTGAAGTTCCTTTGCCGACATATCCGTTGTTGGCAACTCTTCGCTTTCGAACACATCCAAAATGTCCAGCTCCTGCTTCACGGCTACCGCGCTATGTTCTTCCGACTCCTTTTGCGGAGTAGCTTCCTGTTGAGTTTCCGTATGTTGTGCCTCGTGCTCTTTCAGCCGACACTTCCGGCTAAAGTGTCTCGGACAGAACCGACACACGAAGCGCTTGTCGTTTGGACCTCGGTAAAAGTACCGCACCACCTCTGTCGCATCCGGAACGGGCACCGTTTCCGCCTCGAGAAGCGGTACAGTTTCCGGTACCGCCGCCGTTTGTCCTACCTTTTCCACCAACTCCCGCTGGCGCTGCCATTGCGCGTCCGCTTTGTCGCACTGCAGCCGGAACGTGTGGGCCAGTTCGAGGGCCGCCTGGCACCTGAAGCAGACGCGTTTTGGCAGCGGGTCACGCTCGATTATGCACACGTTGGTGCAGGCTCGGATTTTCATCAGCAGGTGCTCGTTGCCGACGTGGAACAGATGTGGCCACTCTTCGGCGGGTTGCTCCTCGTTCCGGACGCGGCACAACCGGCACAGGTCAGCGTAGGCGTCCATCACTGGGGTTCCGTTATTTTTCTAGATTACAGAACCATAAAAATTGTTAAGCTTGAAGCAAACTGTTTGTAAACAAATTTTTGTTGCTGTTTTTGACATAACAACAAAAGTCAGTTGTTTTCGTGTCAAATTTGACACGACATAATTCGAAGCAAATGACAAACAAATCAAAACAAAGTTGTTGCTCTTTGTTGCGTTGGATCCTCATAAGTCTAAGGGAATGTTCTCACGCCAAAAAGTGTCCATTTTGGACGCTCTGGAACCGATTCCGGAAAATCTGCATATTGTATGGGAAAAGTTACGTAAAATCAAATTTTGATCACAGGAGGCTGAATAAGCATACAAGCTTAAAACGTCAAGAAACAAAAAAAAGAAAAGACAAAGTTTGTCGGGTTTAGCTTGTTTTGGATATAAATGTAACTGATTTGATTGTAGAGGAAGCTGAACAGATGAGGGCTAAAAATGTAGCTGTTTCTGTTCCTAAATATCTTGGCAGGCCTTCTGGTACGTTCTATATTCGTCGTCGACTGAATAAGGGCTGCATCGGTTCATGGATAAAGGATTCTGTCAAATCACAATCACTGCCTATCTGTTCCATAGATTATCGTGAGATCAAAAAATCTTCAGGATAGCGTCTGAAAGTTTATAGGTTTACAGGTGTCTAATTTCTTGAGGAATGAATTGAACCGGTCATGATCTAACCCGTCAACCTTCCTTTTGGTCTTCTCTAGGCAAACTTAAAGTACTACATTTATTTGATTTAACTTAGTCTGTCTTTACTGGATATATAAATAACTTAATTCTCATCAGCTCACGGATCCACGCTGGCCACCTTCGTCGGTGCGCTCGCCGGTTCCCCGTGGATCCGCTCGTGCAATCGCATATTCCCCCGCGTTACAAACGTCCGCGTGCAGTATTTGCACTGGTAGGGCCGTTCGTTCGTGTGCGCAGACCGGACATGATTTTTCATATGGTTTCGCAGCCGGAAAGCCTTCTGGCAGTGCTCGCATCGGTACGGCCGCTCGTCCGTGTGCGTTCGCATATGAGAGATGAGCGAAAAGGACGCCGTAAACTTCTTGTTGCAGACGTTGCACTCGTACCGCTGATCGCCTGAAATGTTTGGAGAATTATTAAGGGTTTCCTTGAAACTCCTCTTCCTGACGTACCCGTGTGGATCCGGATGTGCTTGTTGTGTACTCCGCTGGACGTGGAAACCTTGCCGCAGTATGGACAGACGTATGTTTTGTTGTTTGCTACGGGTTTCTTGTACTTGTAGCACTCCTTCCGAAGTTCCTTCGGCAGATGAAACTCCATGTGAGCCTTCAGAATGTACTTGGTTTTGAAGCTTTTGGAGCACACATCACATGCAAATTCCCTCGACTCCAGATGTGTATTGTAGTGATTGGTGCGTTGTCCCTTGGACGAGAAGCCCTGGCCACACTTTTCACAAATGAACGGAAGATCCGTGGCGTGTTGCCGTGCAATGTGCGTTCTGAGATCCGTTTCCGCAAAGAACTTGTTATGGCACGTCTCGCACTCAAAGTTCTTGACCCCGCTGTGTCTTAGCTCGTGTTCTCGCAGTCGACACTTTCGGGCAAAGTGTCTCGGACACAAACTGCAGTGGAAGCGTGTTTTCTGTTTCGGCTCCGACGATTTTGGGCCTCGTTTCCTTCGAACCGGCTTCACCTCTTCAGGTTCATCCGAGTCGTCCAGTTCGTCTCCGCTAGGTTCATCTTTCACCAGTTCCCCGTCGGATTTCTCCTTCGACTCAACTTTCAGCAGTTCGGCTAAACTCAAGTGTTCACTGTCGTCAAAATCGTCATCCTCAAGTTCCGGTTTCACATAAACCGAAGCAACTGAAGGAAGCGCAGTGTCCAGATCTACTTTAATCACCGGCGATTCGCTCTGCTCCAGAACTTCAGCTTCCAGTAACCATTGGGTGTTCACTTCATCGCACTGCAATCGGAACGTGTACGCCTGGTCCAGCGCTAACCGGCACTGGCAGCAGATACGTTTCGGTAGACGATCATCCTCTGTGATTTGGATGTTGGTGCAGGAGTGAATCTTCTGTAGCAAGTGATAGTCGGGTTCGGTTGCTTCGCAGTGAAATAGATGTGGCCAGTGTTCAGCCCGGTCGTTGTGGGCGCGGCAAAGCCGACACAGGTCAGCGAAACTATCCATTAAATTGTTCGATGTTTCAGAGAGATTTTCAAGCAGTAAACAACCTTGTTTGTTTTTGATTACAGCAAAACATCAGTTACCGTAGTAGGTAGTACATTTTCAAGCTACTCATTCACTATCGACTGTGGTCATTGATCAATCCTTTTGTATCTACTTGGCACTCTTTAGGACAAAGTTGTCCCTGATAATACTTTTCGATTTATTTAAAATCTTGTTCAGGGAATAATGAAGGAATAATTCCTTATTGTTCTTGTTCACCTTGGGGTTGTTTCTCTTTTTGTTCGATTCGGCGTCGTGCAAGAGATGACAAACCACCCTCCGCGCAAGCTCCGATCTGTCAAGCAATCAAAACAAAAACATTGCACACAAACTGTTTTCAATAAACAGTCCACAACATAAACAACCGAAACATGGAATGCTTTTCCAACTGCTGCCGACTGTGTCGATCATGCAACGAGTCGACCCAACCCTGGAACCATCTGTACGCTCCTCAAAACGCCCAGCTGGTGAAGCAGATTCGGGCCTGTACCGGGGTGCAGATCAGCGAGAGTGACGCGCTTCCCAAATGGATCTGCGACCGGTGCATGACGGCGCTGGACCAGGCGTACTGCTTCCGGATCCAGTGCAAGGAAACGGACGCCTGCTGGAGAACTCAGCTAACGCTGCTACGGAAGAACGTCGGAGCAGGTATGGTAGCTATACCGGCACCGCTAGTACCGATGAAGTTAGTGTACGTGGAGCCGGAAGTTGGAGAAGTTAGCACGGAACAAGTGGTCAAAGAGGAACCACGTGATGAATTTGAAACCGAACAAGTTGTCAATGAGAAACCACAGGATGAATTTGAAACAGAACGGGTGGTTAAAAACGAACCACCAGATGAAACTGAAATGGAAGAAGCGCCTGACGAGGAATCTCAGGAAGAAA
Source organism: Culex pipiens pallens (assembly GCF_016801865.2). Lineage (NCBI taxonomy): Eukaryota > Metazoa > Arthropoda > Insecta > Diptera > Culicidae > Culex > Culex pipiens. Next base: position 51,624,768 of record NC_068937.1, on the reverse strand, counting down.
TGGAGCTCACAGAACCGCTGTATGAACCGGAAGTACAACCAAACAGTTCAAGCAAAAGCAAACCAAAGGCAAAGGTAATCTATGACGAACGACGCAACCACGGCTCGTCCTGGAACAACCGCTTGCAGTGTCGATTCTGCCCAAAACACTTTGGCCGACCGGGTCGGCTTCGGAAGCACGAGATGCGCCACACGAGCGAACGGACCATCGCCTGTCTCAACTGCAACAACAAATACTTTACCGAGGCCGATATGCTAGCTCACGTGGAGAGGATTCACGCTACAGATCTACCGCATGGTTGCGAAGAATGCGGCAAACGTTTCTTGAAAAAGGGACAGCTGGTGAACCATGCGGTCACGCACGCCGAGCGGCGACCGTTTACGTGCGAGGTGTGCCACAAGAGCTTCAAGAACAAGTATTATCTGAAGTATCATTTAGGGCTGCATGAAAAGAAATTTCAAAAACAGGAGCGGGAACAGAGTGAAAACGGTAATAAAAAAAAAGTTGTTTTAAGAGGAGACTAAACAGTTTATCTTTTTAGACGAACAAACGGTTCAGGAAAGTGCAGCGGACGGAGTTACGGAAGAAGAAACTTCAGAATAAATTCTATTTTGACTGCCAATCAAATGCTTCTGAAGATGGCTGAAAGAGAAGAACAGGTCAAATCGTGAACAAAGTTGTTTTTTTTTACAGTACTGAGACGTCCCTTTTGTAAGTGAAGATCGAAAGCAAACTGTGCCTGTGGGCGGATGCGTTTATTGTTTGCTGTTATTGTTGACATTCCAATTATCTTTCAACATTCTTTAAAATGTGTGAAATACATCAAAATACTAAGATTTCGTTACTATTCCAGGTTCACCGAGAGTTCTGAAGGCAGATTCAAGACAACAATTAAAGAAAATTGAAGATTCAAGTGGAACGTGGCGAGATTTATAGATCAGTTGTTTTTGCATATTGTCAGAGTTTCCATTATTGTTTTCAAATAAGCCATTCATCCACTTAAACATTTATGCAATTCAATGAATACAACTACGTCAACCTTATTGTATGCGCTGTAAAGTGTTCCCTCGGTCGTTTGCTGTATGTTGTGGATTGCCTGTTTATCTAATGAAGGTTCGGCTGTGGGGCATGCATATTAATTTCTCATCGCTACATACCCTTAGTGACGTGATGGGAGCAAGGACGTCTATGCGGAGTGTCCTTACACCCGCATCCAGAGCTTTTAAAAAATCCCCATTTTGTACTACACATGCGCCGGTATTTGTAGCATCAAACAGAATTCTGCAAGCGTTCGTTCATATTGATTCAAAAAAACTCAACTTATTGAAATAGAAATGCTATTTTAATTTGAAAAATCATTTAAAATTAACAACATAAACTTTAAACCTTTGCATAGGATTTTACATCCGTTTGCCGCTGGGACGTCGGAATAAACCCGTAACGCCGGGCCCGGTCACTCGGAACCTGCGGTCGCAACGGAAACGCTGCTTTCTTTCGCGCTTCTCTGATTTGATCCCGCAAACGTGGTCGTTTCGGTTCTTCTAATATCGGCTTCCCGGGCACCTCGACACGCCTGGCCGCTACTGGTTCCAGCTTTTGCCGATTTTGGGCCCATTCCTTTTCCTTGTTAGCTTTCATCTGCTCAACGCGCTTGTTCCACCGGAAGTTGTTCGGGTCGTGTGCCATACGCATCAGCGCCTGAAACGCTTGCTTCTGGGCCTCGGTCAGCGTTTGGCCGGGTTGTACCGTTTTCAACTGCTGGGCCAGCCGGAGGTTATGGTTGGCGGCAAGGGCCCGATCTAAGGAGGATCGTTTTAATTTTTTTATTTCAAGAATTAACAAAATATCTTTTACCTAATTTTGCTTTATCTTTGTCCATTTTTTTTTGTATTGAAGCTCTTTAAAAATTAATATTTTGTAGTCATTCGAATGGGCAAATTTTGTTTGTAAACATTTTGTTGACCTAATCGGGCAGTACAAAAATCAAGCAGTTCGACGAGGGGTGCTCAAAAATTTTCTCCGTTAAGCATTAAATTTTGTCAGCTGGGATCTCCATGTATTGCGTGTACGTACATGAAAAAGATTGAGGTTAAATTTTGTACCAGCCAGCAAAACAAATGGCGTGCTAGTGTGCGTGAGATCGGGCTTAGATAACAGGCAGGAATGTTCCACCGTTTTAGCAGGATTCTGATAGAACCAGCTCTGCTAGAATATTTCGTAAATGGGGATCTTTTTGTAAAACTCAAATTGGGTACTAAAGCCCTATGTCAATTTTTATGTACAACGGTAAAAAACACGATTAAAAACTATTTCTGATCACTTTTTTTTCATTTTAATGCAAACAAAAAATTTTACAAGACAACATTTTTTCGATGGATCAACTATGGTCCCCTTGGAACGACCTGTCAAGTAGGAGCTTTTCTGTCAAGAAGGACCACGAGGTTAATTTTTCAAAATTGCTTTAAAAAACCATTTTAAACTTTTTGTGGTCGTACAAAGGGTAATTTTACTCAGAAAAATAAGCTTTATCGCTGTAAACAATAATATCAGCAATCTAAGCTTCATTTTAGGACCCAATTCAGGCACGCAGAAAAATGTTTTGTAGAATTAGCCTGTGCGAGGTTTGAATCAACAAAATTTTTGTTGGATATAATCGACCCCGATTTAGCTTTGAAACAAACCTTGATTTTCTCAATTCCACAAAAGTCTTTTGTTTTTTTTTCGAAAAAGCTGCTTTGACGTTTAGCGTTGATTTAACAAAAATAATGATTTTCAAATCAACAAAACGTTTTGTTGATTCAAATATGCCTTATTTTTCTGCGTGGGGCTGCCGGTTACGCGAAATTCAGTTCAAGTATGATAAAATACTTTCGTGTAATGATGCTGTTACATCGATGCCAACATTTCAAAAAGCATCATGTACACACCATCCTTTTTGAGAAAAACTCATTTAAATGTTAAGCATCCATTTTAATATAAAAGCAAAATAAGATGTTCTAATGATAACAAACGATGACAAACGTTGCTTTTATTGATACTTGATCATCCAAATTCAATAAAACATTATTACCGTAATTTTATTTGAGAGAAACAAACATAACTTCTTTTGAAATCATCAACGTCTATAAGGGACCATCCATAAACCACGTGGACACTTTAGGGGGGGGGGGGGGTATGGTGATTGTCCACGCTCCATACAAAAAAGATTTTTTTGTATGGACAATTGTCCACGAGGGGGGGGAGGGGGGGTTGAGATTTACAAAAAAGTGTCCACGTGGTTTGTGGATGGTCCTAATATCACCCTGCTATCATTGAGGGGGACGCTTTGTTATGATTCGTTTTTCTTCGCCGAATGTACATGGCGCTTTTTTCATGATGCTATTTTTTCGTCACGAGGTTCATGTATAGTCTTTAATTTGACAGGTTGACAGGGCTATATAAACATTGACTGCTGATGGCAGAGATTTTGTTTATGTTACTTTATTTAAAATCATGATTAAACAGACTTTACTGAAGTAACTTTTGCTCATTTTTGGTGGAGAGGGAGCTTATTAGGAGTACTTTCAGAATATGCAATAACCCAGAAAGTGTCAAAATGTACATGATGCCTTTTGAAATGTTACCGTCGACATATGGATCAAACAAAAAAAAATCAGTTCTCTACCAGCTTGTGACTGTGAAGGAGCTATTGCACTACGGCAAACAAACAGACAAACTCGCCCTTTTTGACAGTTTGCCTGCTTTGTTTGTTTGCCTGGAACAAATTTCGTTTGTACAAACCTGGGTGATGAATAGAGAGAATGCGTAACGTGATTTTCGAATGGTCCCACTTTGTTTACATCCACAAAGTAGGAGGCTGTTCAAGCACAAGCATGACTTTTTTCTTACTGGAAAATGAGCTGTTTTATAATCAGTAGCTTGTGTTTCATTTTTTCTAATATTTTACATATTTTGCTGGAAAATAGTGTGTATTTTCAAATATCGATCGGTTAGAAAAGGTTTCTCTTTTTTACGGGTGACGAAGAACTGCGGCGAGAGTGTCATTCTGCGATGTTGCAGATAAATTCCCTGGTTGATTTTTTAATCCTGCAGCTCTTTCTGGTCCAGCCAAAAAACATCGCTAATTCTAGCGAAACTGATCCAACAAACAGAGAAGATTTTCAGTATACCAGGTTTTCAAACGGAATCAAGCAATAAAGACAACTTTTGGATGGATAAAACCGCATCGACTCCATTAATAACTTCCATTCATAATTATAAAAAATGACGATCTCGCCTGTAACTTTCTTAAGATTTCTTGACTTAAACTCCAGGTCCTCAAAAGCCACACATTTTTTTCATTCTTCCAAAAAAAAAAAACAATTTTTTATGATCGATAACAATACTCTCTACTTTTGGCGAACAGTAAATTGGTTCCACTTTGACAGTTCCAAATTGAGGCCGTTTTGCGAACCACTATTCCGCACCCAGGTACAAACGTCAGCATGCATACATTTTTCCTTGTTTGTGGGTTTTCCGTAAACAAGTTTGCGATTTTGGCATATAGACAAATCCAGCGAAAGCTCAACGCTGCTTTTTGATGGTGAGAGATTTGACAGCTCCCATACTAAATGTCTCGATTTTCATACCTTTTGTTAATTTTATTTTAAAATAAAATACTTAACATATGAAAATTTTATATTTTTGGTGCCCAAAATTCCTGCTGAATCGAATGGTGTACTTATCTCGATTGCAAATTTTTCGAACAGTTTTTATTTTAAAAATATTCTAGACACATTTTGTGCACCTAATCAATCAATACTTTTATCATAAATAATCATTTTATTGCTTAAAAATTGAGTTTCCCTGAGCTCTCATATTCAAATACCGTAAACCGGGGTGACTTTGATAGGATTTCAATTTGTTTTAAGAATATTTTCCAACAGGTAAGGTTTTTCTCAAGATTATTATTTTTAAAACATGTACTGGGATAGACCACACAAAGTCCATGCACTATTTCGGAAAAAAGTTTTTTCAATAACGTTTAGAAAAATAGTTACGTTAAAAATTCTTAGTTTGAATTCCAGGGTGACTTTGATAGTCATAGTTTTTCTTGCTAAAATCATATCTAAGATGTTCAAACTTCATTTGTACGTTAAATGTACCATCACTAAAGTAGCTGATATAGTTTTGAAGAAAAAAAAACAATGTTTATATTTAGTTAACTAAGTGTATAAGCTTTTCAGCAAAATACATATAAATTTTAGGTAAAATTGTTTAAAAGTCGGAATTTTGCCTGAAATTTGTTAAAACTAGTTTTGTTTATAAAATTATCGATTTATATTGCCTTTTAGACTGAATTCGAAGCACAAATCACAAGTTTTCACATTTTACATGAAATTTGTTCAACTGAAATTGCCTATAAATTAAGAGAGTTTTTATAATTGTGTTTCAAAAACACATATTATTTATTTTTTACAAACTTTTTTAACCTTCTCCTAGTGGAAAATTGTCCAAAGAATCCGAAAATGCATTCCGTTTTCCGATTAAAAATCATGTTCATTGAGAAAATCATGACACTTTGAGAAGTTTAAAATAATGGCTTTCATCAACTTTTTCTTAACTATAGTTAACTAACTTTTTAAACTTGTCAAAATTTTATGAAAAGTTCTTCTTGAGGTACTTTGAACACTTCTCTACCACGGTCAGTATGTTTCTGAACCATTCCTTACGTATTTTAATTGTACTCTTCATTTTGCGGAAAAATCGCAAACCTATCAAAGTCACCCCGGCTATCAAAGTCACCCCGTTTTAGGTACATGAAAGCTGTCATTTCTAACACCATTGGCCACCTAGCGGCCATTTCAAACTGGATTCGTCTATTGTCAAACACGAAAAAGTTCATGTTTGTTTGTTTGTTTGTGGTAGTGTAATGGCTCTTTTACGCTTGCATCTGAGTTCCTGCGAGATTCCTATTGCAGACCAGGCTTGAGCCGAACACGATAGATCAAAAGCACCAGCTTTATCACGCATAGAAGCTACAGGTTTCGATCTGAGCTGAAAGGAGACGTCGCCTGCCAGCTGCCGCTGGTTTTCCCAAGAGCGTTTGGCACGCTGAGACGATTGAACCAACGGACCTGATCCTAGAGTACAAGTGAGGAAAAAGGGGTTCTGGGATAGCAGGTCTAGAGTGGTGAGAGTTAGGGGAAATATAACCTTTCTAATCAAACACCTATATTCGTCATATGAAGAGTTTGATGCTCGATTAAAGCTCCACAAATACTATTTAGGATATAAACTTACCAGCAACGGCACCGCCTCGAGTAAGCACGCAAATTTATGCCATTTACTGGCCAAAAAGATCAAATTTAAAGCACTTTTGATCATAATTTGTATTTTGCGAGACCATTTCTCATAATTTTGGTGCCACACACATCCACACGCAAGATGAGAGGTTAACTGCTTAACGAAAGTCGGCATCAATATCTTTTCACTTGCGCTAACGATTTCAAAGCGCTTAAGATATAAAATTGCTTCCAGCTACCGGCAACTTTTTCTTTTGCACATTTTTTAGTCACTCACTTGAAAAATAATCCCGAAACATGTAAATAATTAGCAAGCGCCATCAAAAAAACAAACGCGCTAAGTCTTTTGACGTTTCAATTTTGACTACCCACTCCAATCGAAGGCGGAAGAAAACCGAGGGAGAAGCGAAGGCAAATAAAGAACAAAGGGTGGCCACCAACACCACCAACATGCTGGACGCTGGTGCAGCGCCTGTTGCACAGAAAAAAATAATGTAAATTTGGAAGCTGTAATTTTGGAAGGTTGAATATTATGATGTAATTTTACCTCAATTTAGACTGAAAAAGTGACATTACACCAGAAAAGTGGTAAAATTACACATTTACAGAGGTAAAATTACACCTTTTTCTGACGTAAAAGATGTACCCCTTCCCAGATGTAATATTACCATGATTTTTTTTTTCTGTGTGGAGTGAGCCAGTGATGCCAGGAAATTTTCTCTATAAATGCTACTTTTCGTGAGAGTTCGTTTAAAATTTCATCAATTTTGGTAGCACGAAGCAGACCCAAAAGAGCGCTGGAAGAAAAAAAAAGAACTATGCTGAAAATAGAAAAATGGGTGTGGCCCAATGCACTCGACTGATTAGAATGCATTTGGGAAATATTTTTTTTAAATGCATTTAAAAGAAAAAGCATAACTTTTAATAAAAGTGAAAATAAACAGAAATGTTCACAAAAGTTGCTCTACTCGTTGGTGTACTTGGTTTTAGTAAATTTCAAGGAACACTCCAGATTATCCAGCATCATTCAAACACGACCGCTTATTAGGCTTAAAATGGGTATATTTCTCGTAATGAGTGAAATAGAATCAGAAAAGAAACCAGAATAAATTCAGGTCGGTTAAGTGTACTCGAAATCTTAGAGCTGAAGCCAATGTCACGATCTTATAAACCCTGTCGCGTTTAGTGTTGTTACAAGCAATGACGCCTTTCACCGCAATACCCACGGAGAACAATCAACTGAACCAAGTTCCTCATCAGTAGATCATGTCTCAATGAAGCTGCATTGCACCAATAAACCTTCCTGGGCAAAACTGCTCGAAAAACACGAAGGTAGGAGAACCAAAGCAACACAACGGTACAGTTTCTTCTGTCATTCCTGATACGGCATTCTCTCATCCTTCGCTGAAACACTGACGGACTGCTTATGCGCGAACGGGACAGCTGACCAGAGAAGATGCACCTTCTGCCAGCGGCATGTCTGGACGCGTACGCTCCAGCCAGAAGATAGAAGAGACCAGCAGATCAGCACCTCTCCGAACGAAAACACAGCCTGCTACATGACTGCTATCCATTCAGAGGAAAAAGTCGTACACGTAGACAAGTAGTGCTCGCGGCAGTCGTGTGCGGTTTTTTTACGGTTCTCTTCCGCGGAGAAATTACCGGGTTAGATCCGTCGGAACACGGTTAAAAGTGAGGTCATTGGGATGCGAGTGACCAACATCCGGCGGGGCCGCATCGCCCGGATCGCCGTAACGGCGCTGGTGCTGGTGTTTATACTGTACATGATCGCGACCTGGTCCGGGGTTGATCACCGGACGGTTAAGGATGCGTACAATGCCCGGTTCGCTGCACGGGTTGCCGGCGGAGACCGGCAGGAACGGGTGGACCACAGTAACGTGTATCCGGTGCTGATTGAAGGTGAGAATTGAGTAGAGAGGGGGAAATGGGAGCACCAAGTCTTCATAAGTCGTTTGTCACGCGTTGGTGGTCATCCAGAAAGTATGGTTGCTGGGGAAAAGGGGGGACTTGGGGCAGAAGGGACGGTGGTCCACTATCGGGGTGTCGTAAAGGTGCTTCTTCAAGGTGTGCGATGCGATGTTGTTGTTGGTTGAGTAACTTTCAGGTTTTTGTTTGGAAGAGTTCGCCTGCTCTCTGGGAAATGTTTTGCGTTTTTATTTTAGATTGTCTTGTTAAGTTCATGATGTTGAACATTGCACTGGAATGTGCAACGTTCCGTTGTTACCTGGAATGAGACCATTAGGGGATAATTTTAGTGAGCTTAATTGCTAGTTAGAACTGTTTAAAAAGTGGATGGAAAAATCTGAATTTTCATGTCTCAATTTAAAATTTAAAAAGCTTTGAAAACTATCAATAATAGTAATGAATAAGACTTGAGTTAAATTATAAAACTCCTCACAAAAAATACTAAAATCATTCACGACGGATGACTCATCGATTCCGCCACCTCCAGGAGCATGGCCATACGTAGTACCTTCTTTCAGCACAGCCGCCGCTACAAGTACACCTGGAGATCACCAAACGACACGGAGACGCAAATCGGCCATGTTCTCATCGATGGTTGGCACTTCTCAAATCGAGGTCAGAACTTACCGTGGCCCGGACATTGACTCGGACCTCAACCTGCTAGTGGCAAAGCTGCGCCAACGCTTGTCCGAAGTTTAATCGGGAGCGACTCAAGAAACGTGAGGTCACTACCTAGTACGCGCAGGAACTCGAAGCTGTGTCGCCAGACAAGGATGAGCTCGCCGAAACCCCTCTGAAGGCTTGCTGAAGCCATATGGAAGTAGCCATCAACGCAGCGGCATCAAGCGCCATCGGGTACGTGGACCGAGTACGACGGAACGGATGGTTCGACGAGGAATGTCAGGGGATTTGGAACGAGAAAACAGTAGCGCAGAACAAGTGAATGCTGAATCTTACAAACAGTTGCGAAGACATCAAACCCAGCTCTTCTGGGATAAAGAGCGCTGCTTGGAAGAGTTGGAGTGCCAGGATATGGAACCGCCGTATCGCTCCAACGAAACGCATGAGTTTTACTAGAAACTCAGTCAATCCCAGAATGGCTTTATGCCGCGAGCTGAAATGGGTCGCGATTAGGATGGGGAAATCTTGACGGACGAGCTGTCAGCACCAGCTGATAGGCAAGGCCTAGGACATAGAACATAGAACAGCTACCGGAGGAGTGGAAAAAGGGAGCTATATGCCAGATTGACAAGGGGAAAGGTTGGAATGTGAGACTTACCGAGCAATTTCTGTTCTCAACGCGAAATGAAATTGAATGTTTTTTTGTATGGGTTTTCAATGGTTTGCTAACTATATAAATTTCCCCTCTCTCTCTTTCGCAGGTCTCGGCAACTTCGAGCCAAAGGAGGTGGAACGTCGCGACGGTCCCGGCGAGGGTGGCAAGGCTTACGTCCTGCCGGAAGACCAACAGAACCGTGCGTCGGACGCCGAGATGGAGTACGGTATGAACATTGTTGTTTCGGACACGATCTCCCTCGATCGAACCATTCGGGACACCCGGCTGGAGGAGTGCAAACACTGGGACTATCCGTACGATCTGCCCACGACCAGCGTGATCGTGGTGTTCCACAACGAGGGATTTTCGGTGCTGATGCGAACGGTCCACTCGGTGCTGAATCGGTCGCCGAAACACGTGCTCAAGGAGATTATTCTGGTGGACGATTATTCGGACAAGGAAGACTTGAAGGAAAAGTTGGAGAATTATATCGAGCGGTTCGATGGAAAGGTTAAGCTGATTCGGAACGCAGAGCGCGAGGGATTGATCCGGACGAGATCGCGCGGGGCGAAGGAAGCGAGCGGGGAGGTGATTGTGTACTTGGATGCGCATTGTGAGGTTAACACGAACTGGTTGCCGCCGCTGTTGGCGCCAATCTATCGGGATAATACGGTGATGACGGTGCCGGTGATCGATGGGATCGATCACAAGTCGTTCGAGTATCGGCCGGTTTATGCGGATGGACATCACTATCGGTGAGTTTGAAAGATTTGTTAGCATTCCAACTCAAAAAAGTAGGAACGGTAATTTCAACTCGGTGGTTCTCGGACATATTCCAAATTCGTTCCATTTTTAAAGTTGGAAGTTGATGTTTTTGATCGCAGAAATTACAGATTTGATCCGCAAAGTTCTAAAATCATCTTAACATCCATACAAATCACTACATAAAAAAACGTTGCGATTGATAGAGTTATCGAGAACCAGCGAGTTGAATTTACCGTTTCAACTTTTTGCCTTCCTCACTTCATGTATACATATCGACTCAGAATCGAAAACTGAACAAATGTCTGTGTGTGTGTATGTGTGTGTGTATGTATGTATGTGACCAAAATTCTCACTGAGTTTTCTCAGCACTGGCTGAACCGATTTTGATCGAACCAGTTGCATTCGACTTGATTTAAGGTCCCATACATCGCTATTGAATTGTTTGAAGTTTCGATAAGTAGTTCAAAAGTTATGTATAGAAACGTGTTTCCACAAATATCCGGATCTCAATTATATGCACGTAAACGATGTCCGGGTCCATCATCCGACCCATCATTGGTTAGGTAATTGAAAGGCCTTTCCAATGAGTCCAAAACATTGAAGATCTGGCAACCCTGTCTCGAGTTATGACCACCTAAGTGATATTTATGTACTTTTTTGAAGCCGGATCTCACAGAAATGAATGTAAACTATGTCCGGATCCATCATCCGACCCATCGTTGATTAGGTAATTCAAAGGCCTTTCCAATGAGTCCAAAACATTGAAGATCTGGCAACCCTGTCTCGAGTTATTACCACATAAGTTATATCTGTGTTTTTTTTCTGGAACTAAAAAAAGCTGAAATGTGTGTCCAAACCACTCATATTACCCATTTTTGGTAAAAAGTGAGGAAGGCATCAACCACATAGGTGAATTAGGTTAGTTTTTTTGAGAATTGGGTGTCCGTGTAAGTTTGACATACGTTAGGTCATTTTTCTTCACATTTGGCATATTCGTTACTTTTTAGAGTTCGACTGCCCTTCTCCGTGTTAATGTCTCATATGCAAGCAAGCCAAATTTGTCCCATCTTTAAGATCTTAACTAACTTAATCCAACTATGTGGTTGATGCCTTCCTCACTGTTTACCAACAATGGGTAATATGAGTGGTTTGGACACTATTTTAGCAATTTTTTTAGATCCAGAAAAATAAATACACAGATATAACTTAAGTGGTCATAACTCGAGACAGGGTTGCCAGATCTTCAATGTTGTGGACTCGTTGAAAAGGTCTCTCGATTACCTAACCAACGATGGGTCGGGTGATGGGTCTGGACATCGTTTACATGCATATAAATGAGATCCGGATATATGTGCTAACACATTTTTATACATAACTTTTGAACTAGTTATCGAAACTTCAAACAATTCATAGACATTTGTTCAGTTTTCGATTCTGAGTCGATATGTATACATGAAGGTGGGTCTTCGAGCTTTTAATAAAAAGTTCATTTTTAGAACAGGATTATAGCCTTACCTCAGTGAGGAAGGCAAAAGGGTTTGTGAAAAATTGGGGCTGTCGAGTTTTGTAGAACGAAAACCTTAATCGACAAAACTTTTGGGTAGAGGTAAGTCAAACCCGCGGTTAAACCACTTTTTTTAGGAGCCGCTCATTTTCCCTCGCTCATTGGAACGAGCGGCACTTACGCTATTTTTCATAATTTGCATAGTTTTAAGAAGTTATTAGACTAGTCATGTTTGCCATAGCCTAATATCTCCTTTAGTTGTTATTTGGTGTAATTTAAGGAGATGTAAATTGCAAGCCAAGGGCGAATGATGCTGTTGATACCTCTTCAGTTGACGCTCAGGCGAGGAACATCCTGGAAGGAGCGTCACTGACTACGTCCGTAGTCCTGTTAGATCATTCTTGATCAAGACAGTATAGCTCTGGTTCCTTGCAAGTGTCCTATTTTCTTACCTCCACGTTGGCTTGGTTTCGTCATCATGATGACAAAGTGTGACCTTGCTGGTGGCCTGTGGAAACAGCTCGTAAACCTTTGACCGCCGCGGGTCAGAATCGAGACGGCTAAAAGAAAGGGGCGCGCCAATGTAGGACAGGGAAGTAATTTGTGAATGTAGACGGTATTGTTTTGATTCGCAGTATGTTGAGTCAACTGCTGTGGATGTACCTGAGCATCGCAGAACGGGGTTTCTCTTCTTTCCGTTTTTATCTATCATCTATATTCTATTTATTTTGTTTCACTGATTCTCTAACACGCCTTCTGTTTATTATCGTCCATTTGTTTTCGATTTTACTTTCACGATTCTCTTATTTCTCAACGCTTTTCCACTCTATTTACTAATTGATGCTGCTGTAACAAACTGTCTGTTTTTCCTTAATTTGGCAGCGATGTAAATTTTGTTTATCTTTATTTATCTGTTTGAATAATTTTTCATCTGCCCTATAAATTGCACTTAATACAATCTAAGCTTGTTTGTTACCTCTATTTATTACCTATTGTTAATTTCTTTATCTACTTCATAACTTACTATCTTTCTTTTACTATTCTGCCGTTCTACGCATAATTGTCCCATGTTATTTTTTGGCGATTCTGACTTTTTATCATTTTTAAGTTCAGTTTTACGTATACTTTAAGAAAAACACATAAAATCTAGTGCTTTGTCCAGAAAATCATTGAAAACAACACCAAGTCTGTTTGTCCCATCGTTGAACTTCTCCGCATAATTGTCCCGCCAAGTATTTTCTATCACGAAATCATGAGTTTTATGTAGCATTTTGTCTATCTTTCTATCTATCTGTTTACCTGCAAGAGAATTACAAATAAGGGTAATATAATGTTAACCGGGGTGATTAGGGACATATAGGGCGAATAGAGACCCACGGGACAGTTATGCATAGAAACACAGAAATCGATCGAAAAAATTTCAATCGCGTTTTTCTCGGTTGCCCTTTTTGCCTTCCTCACCTCACTGAGGCAAGGCTATAAAATCACTCGAAAAATGAACTTTTTAAATACGACTCCTAGATATACCTTCACGTATACCTATCGACTCAGAATCAAATTCTGAACAAATGTCTGTGGGGATGTGTGTAGACATGATTATCTCAGAACTGGCCGTACCGATTTTGGCCGGATCCGCCTTATTCTGTTCGTTTTGGGGTCCCCTAAGACCCTATTAAATTTTATTCTGTTTAGTGAAGTACTTTTAAAGTTATGCCAAGAAAAAGTTTTTTTTGCAGCTACAAAAAAGGGTGATTTTTGCATAACCTCAAAAACCGGGTCTGTTTGCTTTTTTGACTTTTTGACCACGCGGGGGATTGGCAGCCACATCCCCTTGCATGCGTATCGCCCGGTTGCCACATCGCTTAGGCAGTGTCTGCGTCTCCTCTGGAAAAAATCTGTAATAATTATGTTGCTGCATCATTTTGTCTCGACAAAGATTTACACGAACTTTTTACTGAAATATATAACTCATGAGACTTTTCACCTTTATTTTGAAGAGTTGGTAAAAAAAGAATTGAAAATTGCTGTTCAAGTAAAATCAATAATTAAAAAAAAACAAATGAAAAAAAATTAAAACAAATTAAACAAACTCTTAAATTAATTTGTAAATACCACCTAAAATACAACATGAATGCGAGGAAGGCACCAACCACCTTAAGGTGGATTAAGTAACGTTTTTGAACATGGGATAATTATGCGTAGAACGGCAGTATTGATTCTTCAAATAGTATATTTCTTTCACTGTTCATTGTTTTCAATCTTCACCTTTTTCTTCAAAAAAATGAGGTTCGAGCCATTACTCAATTTTTGGAATGATCAAAGAATTAACACAAATATTACTATTGTACTTTTGAAAAACTTTTATAAAATGCTTTGGACCAAAACTTGTAACAAAACACCGAGACAAAAGAAATAGCAACATAAAAACACGACTCAACACTAGGAAAGATTTCAGGAGAAAACAAAACACAGTAAAATAACAACTAGTTTTTGAATCCAAACTAAAATAAAACAGTTTTGCTTTAATGAAAGTTGATTGGCACACTTTAAATGGTTAGGCGCTTATACTTACATCAACCCCTACGCAATGTACCACCCCCGGCCGAGTTAAAATGCGTAACCGGAAAAGAAGGTGTGCATGCCTGGCACGAACACTCAAAGCGTGTTCTAGCGTGTTGCTCGTACTGACTCAGAGCAAGGGTGAGATGTAGGTGTAAGGGCAGTGCGTGTTCGTCGGGAACCTGGTGCATAAGATCGGTCAAGGCCCGTTCTTACACTGAAAATTGCGAATTGCGAATTTTGCAAGGGAACGTCCATAACTAAAGCCACTCTTATGGCACATGATTCCTCCCGAATCAAAATGTGTGTACGGAGCGGTACGGAAGTAAAAAATATGTTATTTTGTTATCAGCCAGTAAAAAACATTGTTTGTTTACGGACCTAGTCTTGTTCTCGAAGTAAAAGATTGTGATGAAGGGCTCACCTGTAATCATATCAAATTGCAATCCAACTTTCTAATTGTTTTGTTTTCTTCTTCCTTGCAGCGGCATCTTCGAGTGGGGCATGCTGTACAAGGAGAACGAGGTGCCGCGGCGGGAGGCCAAGCGACGCAAGCACGACAGCGAGCCGTACAAGAGTCCGACGCACGCCGGCGGACTGTTCGCCATCAACAGGGAGTTCTTCCTGAAGATCGGGGCGTACGATCCGGGCCTGCTGGTGTGGGGCGGAGAGAACTTCGAGCTGAGCTTCAAGATTTGGCAGTGCGGTGGTTCGATCGAGTGGGTGCCGTGTTCGAGGGTGGGTCACGTGTACCGTGGCTTTATGCCGTACAACTTTGGCAAGTTGGCGAACAAGAAGAAGGGACCGCTGATTACTATTAATTATAAGCGGGTTATTGAGACGTGGTTCGACGAGCAGTACAAGGAGTACTTTTACACGCGGGAACCGTTGGCTCGGTTTTTGGACATGGGCGATATTAGCGAGCAGTTGGCGTTGAAGGAGAGGTTGCAGTGCAAGAGCTTCCAGTGGTACATGGATAATGTGGCTTATGACGTGCTGGACAAGTATCCGGCGCTGCCGGCGAATCTGTTCTGGGGCGAGCTGAAGAACTCGGGCACGGAAAAGTGCGTGGACGCGTTGGGACGGCAACCGCCGGCGATAATTGGGTTGCAGCACTGTCACGGCCAGGGCCACAACCAACTCATTCGGTTGAACGCCGCCGGTCAGCTGGGAGTCGGCGAACGCTGCATCGAAGCGGATAACCAGGGCATCAAGCTGGCCTTCTGCCGGTTGGGCACGGTCGACGGGCCATGGCAGTACGATGAAACGACCTCGACGTTGCTCCACCGGACGTACAAGATGTGCATGGGCTATCATCCGCAGACGCGAGCGCTGGCTCTGATGCCGTGCGACGTGCACAACGCGTACCAGTCGTGGAAGTTCCACACGATCACACCGCGGTGGTAGTCTGGGCGATACATTCCACCGTAATTCCACTCTCTCTCCTTTTCTACTACGAGGCACAATATAATTAGAAAAAAATATCTCTTGAGAGTTTGGCGCAGCTCGAAGCAAAACAGTCTGTACATATTCGAAACAACAGTTTTTTCTCGTTAGAATTTTTCCACTAAATCGTTAGATCAAAGTAAAGAACCGTCGTCTTGTACATAGAGACAATTGTGACGACGAAGCTGTTAGATAATTATTTGTGTTTTCTTCTTTAAAAAAACTTGCCAAAACTGTGCGCATCCAAATTTACTTTCCCTCTCCTCGAACCAACCAGTATCAATAGATTAAAACAAACGTAGTGTGTGCCTTCATTTTCCCCCCTCCCACTATAAATCCTGTTGCCTAAGTTTGCTCACCAGACCAGATCAGTCACTTTGTGACTGAACGGACCAATTGTTTTTGACTGAATTCGTGAGGTCTTCTCTAACTCGCCAGAGCAGACCTAGTTTAGAGTTTAATTTTTAAATCATTTAAAAACACAGTTAACTTCCAAACCTCACCCTCACCACGGTGTTGATGGTCAGAATGAGGATAGCGAACAAAACACGAGACAACGAGAGGAGCGCGTGGTGATTGAAAAAGACAGTTAGAAATTTGAGTGCATTTTTTTGTTGTTCGTTTACACGCGTGCGTGGTAAGCAATCAGACGGAGAAGTAAATTAGAAGAAATGAAATGGACACTAGCGAGTGAGTGAAAAATAATTACGTAAGATAGACGTGACACGTGGGAAGAAGATTGGGTCGCGGTCACTCGAACAAACACTCACAACTTAAAGAAAAGTACGTTGCCCTCTGCACTGAACACGAGGAAAAACCGATGGAAAATTTAGGATAAATCTATATTATGCATTAAGTCGAATAAAACTTGTTACTAAATGAAAACATTCCATTGGATTTGTTTTTTTTTAAACTCCGTTTTGATTTCCGCTCTGACACATACCGCGGGTTTCGTCTAGGAAGCATTTAAGAAAAGGCTAAAAAAATTCCTTAGTAATTTTCAAGCAATCTTTAACCCACTTGATACAGGTTAGTTTTTAACACTTCTAGATTTTATTTTGCAAAGGTCCTATGAGCTGTTATCTTTCATACAGTGAGTCAAATATTTGTCCGTACCCCCCATACGGAAAATGTTTGTGATATAAAAGTTCATAAAATACGACCAAAGTACCATGTTTTATACATCAATCGACGCGGCAGAATATCCTCTTTAAGACACTGTCATTGGATTTGCAAAAAACTTTTTCTAAAAAAATACAAAAATATTTTACTGAAAATAGTCAAAAAAAGAGGTCAAATAATTGTCCGTACCCCTAATAAAAGTACAAAATCTGATCGATTTAAGTGAATTCATTTATGAAATGTTGTTTCTGTGTCAAATACTAGTACCTCTAGCCAGTTTGTGACAACTTTGAACTTCTGATAACTTTGTTAAGTTAGTTTATATTGAAAATTGGTTTAAATTTAGTTTTTTATGTAAAACTTATCAAAACATTAGTTTATAAACAACTACTATTTTTATAAAATTGCTATTTTATGTTGTAAGAGTCTCTATTGAACAAGTTTTAACAATATTTGTTCGAAATATACATTGTTTTCATCTTTTTTATTGACATTTTTCGACCAAAAATACTGTTTCGGAACAATACCTGTTGCGGTGAAAAAGCGGACTGTATACTTCCCGAACTTGGACCGAGATTTCCGGATTCGGAAGAGGAACTCAAATAAAAACCACGCGCGCGAATTAACTAGAAACTAACTTTATTCTAACGATACCTTTTCTCTTTTTTCTTCTGCGTCCGTTCGTCGCGGCGTCTCGGTTTCGAATGATGATGGCGGCAGCGTGCTCCTGCACACGACGGTGAAAAGGTGGGAATACCCACTGCGATTGCGACGGCGTCGTTCTGCGGGGGGTCGTTCGGGAACTCCGGAACATCCTCCCCGCCTTGAGGCCACTGCCTCAATTCCTCGGGAGTAGGCACAGCTTGTGAATCGGGCGTTGGTACACAGTTGAACCGCGCCGTAGGGTCACCGTGCGTACCGCTCCTGTTGCGTCCGGATGGACCTCCTTCACTCGTGCTAGCTCCCACTGGGTCGGTGGAGCGTTGTCGTTCTTCACGAGGACCAGCTGGTCCACCTCGATGTTGGGTTGGGGTGTGCGCCACTTGTTGCGCGGTTGCAGGCTCGTCAAATACTCATCTCTCCATCTGTTCCAGATATTAGCAGCGCGTCTCTGGAGCGCTTGCCAGTGATCCAGTCGTCCGACAGGCAGGTGTTGCACGTTGGGCTCGGGAACAAGGTTCATCGGCTGCCCAACCAGAAAGTGCCCCGGAGTCAAGGCCTCAACACTGTCCGGGTTGCTGGAGAGAGCGCAGAGTGGCCGCGAGTTAAGGCAAGCCTCGACTTGGCACAGAATTGTTGACAGGTCTTCGAACGTGATGGCTTCGTCTCCGAGTTCGGCCACCAGGTGCTTCTTGGTGCCTTTGACCGCGGCCTCCCAAATACCGCCCATGTGCGGTGCCGAGGGAGGGTTGAAGGTCCATTTGATGCCCAGGTTGGACAAGAATCGCGCTGCTTCCTTGCCGTTGGACTGGATCTGCTCGACGAACTCCTGCAGGACTCGATCAGCGCCAACGAAATTGGTACCGTTATCCGACCAGATTTCGACGGGGTATCCGCGCCGGGATACGAATCGCTTAAGGACACTGATGAAGGTGTTCGTGGACAAATCGCTCGCTACCTCCAGATGTACTGCCTTGGTTGAGAGGCACACAAACACCGCGATGTACCCCTTGGTTACCTTGACTCCACGAACGCAGGCGGCCTTGAGTTTGACAGGTCCGGCGTAGTCAACGCCGACGTGTGAAAATGGTCGTGTCGCCAGCACCCTTGCCGGCGGTAGATTGCCCATCAGCTGATTGGCAGTTTTTCCCTTGAGACGGACGCACCGCGTGCATCCGTGGACCACCTTGCGTACCACCGTCTGGCATCCGACGATCCAGTATTGTTGATAGATGGTAGCAGTCAGCAGCGCCGGTCCGGCGTGGAGATTACGCAGGTGTAACTCACGCACCAGCATTTCGGTTGCCACATGGTTCTGCGGCAGGATCATGGGGTGCTTCACGTCGTACGGCAAGTCCGAGTTCTGCAGTCGACCCCCCAAGCGCATGGTGCCTTGTTCGTCGAGGAAGGGGTGGAGCGGGGAAAGGATGTGTTTGGTTGGCAGCGACTTACCCTTCCGCAACAGCTCCAACTCGGGTGCGTACGCCGTGTGTTGAACGGCTCGAACGAGCTGCGCTCTCGCAGCGCTCAGCTCGGCTGGGGCCAGCTCCCCAGTCTGACGATTGGCCTTGGTAGTCCGGCAGTTGCTTGCGAGACGATTGACACAGGCCAGTGTCCGGATGATCAGCGTGAAACTGGACCGCTTCGCCAGCAGCCCCAGCTCCTCATCGTAGTTTTCTCGGATTGGGATCGCCACTAGGTGCAGCGATTTAACTACTCTGGTTTCCAACAGGTCTTCGTCGTCAACAACTGGAACAGGGCGCAGCTTCCAGAGTGCTTGATCCACCTGCATCCACGGAGCAGATCCGAGCCACAGTGGGTTGCCGAGAAGCTCGGCCGGTGTGAGCCCGCGCGTTGCGAGATCAGCAGGGTTTTCCTTGCCCAGGACGTGGTTCCAGCAGCTGCGTGGCAGGTAATCCAGGATGGCAGCTGTGCGATTCGCCACGTAGGTCTTCCACTTCCGGGGGTGAGTGGACAGCCAGTTGAGCACGATGGTCGAATCCGTCCAGGCCCAGTGCTCGATTGCGAGGTGCGACAAAGCTTCCGTCATGCGCTCCATCAGCAGTGCAAGCAGCCACGCACCGCAAAGTTCCAGTCTTGGCAGCGACACTTGCTTGATTGGTGCGACTCGAGATTTGGCTGCAATTAGAACCACCGAGATGTTGCCGTTGGCGTTCAACGACCTGGCGTAAACGACGGCTGCGTACGCCTGCTCGGAAGCGTCCGAAAATCCGTGCAATTGGATTCGACCACGAAAGGAGGAGAGGTATCGTGGGATCCGCATGTTCTCGAGTAGGTGCAGAGTACTCCGCACTTCCTGCCACTCCGCCTTCACCGCCGGCGGCAGTGAGTCGTCCCAGTTGACGTCGAACAACCAGAGTTGCTGGTACAGGATCTTGATCTTCACCAGCACAGGTGCCAACCAGCCAAACGGGTCGAACAGTTTAGATGAATCCGATATCATCTGGCGTTTGGTGAAGGTGAACGAAGTGTCGGGGAGGTTGACCTTGAATCCGTACACGTCCTCCGTTGGGAACCACTGGATGCCAAGGGCCTTCACTGCTTCTCCTTGCTCGGAGAACTTCATCAGGACTGGAGCGGACTCGTCGGTGCGCTGCTCTTGGAGGAGTTCTTGGTTGTTCGAGGTCCACTTGCGGAGTTCAAACCCCGCCGACGAGAGGATCTCGACCACTTGCTGCTTCAGACACGTCGCTTCGTTCGTGTCGTCGGCTCCGGACAGGAAATCATCTACGTAGAAATCCCGTTTGATTCGTTCTACCGCCTGTGGGTAGACGTCGTCGTAAGTCTTGGCCGCCGCCCGCATTGACTCGATTGCCAGGTACGGTGCGGTCTTCGTTCCGTACGTCACTGTGCAGAGACGGTAGTGCTTGATCGGTTGATCTGGTTCCTCCCGGAAGACGATGCGTTGGTAGTCTCGGTCGTCCGGGTGCACGAGTACCTGGCGGTACATCTTCGCAACGTCTGCACAGAACACCACCTTGTGTGAGCGGAACCGCAAAGCCACCGAGAACAGGTCCGCGTTGTTGTTCGGTCCGGCACGCAATCGGTCGTTCAGCGAAACTCCCGTTGAAGTGGCGCAGGACGCGTCGAAGACAACGCGCAACTTGGTCGTGCTGCTGTCCGCCTTGATCACCGCGTGGTGCGGTAGATAATAGCACTTGCTGCTATCCTTCTCGACTTGATCGGCTGGTACCTCCTCCATGTGGCCGAGCTCCAAATACTCGCGCAGGAACGCTGTGTAGTCCTGCTTGAACTCCGGGTGTTGCTGGAATCGACGTTCCATCGACTTCAGGCGTTTTGTGGCCGCGGCAAGCGAGTCGCCGAGCGCTGGCTTCGAATCGTCAAAAGGCAATCTGACAATGAAGCGTCCATTTCCGTCGCGTTGCAGGGTCGAACTGAAGTGTTCAGTGACCTGCTGTTCAGAAGGAGTAAGCGGTGGTGGCTTGAAGTTCTCCTCCTGCTCCCAGAATTGCCGCAAGGTGCGGTTCAGGTCCATCTCTGCGTGCAGATTGACGATGGTGTGGTTGCTGTGTACGACGGCTTGGTCGTCGTATCGTCCCGCCACGATCCACCCTAGGACCGTGCGTTGGGCCACCGTTTGGCCGCTTTCGTCTTTGACCTGCCCTCCCTCCAAGAGCGCAAGAAAGACATCTGATCCAAGAATGATGTCGATCGGACCCGGTCGGTTGTAGTCCGGGTCGGCCAGCTCCGGAATGTTCTGCAACAGTTTCATGTTGGCCACGTCGAAGCGCTGCGACGGAATGGTCGAAGTCAGCTTTCCAAGAATGTAGGCGTCCGTGGCGATAACCACGACCTCGTCGAACCGGGAAGCAATTTGCAGCGTGACCACGCCGCGGGTTGTTCCGACTTCCTGCTGTCCAAGGCCGCTCACCGCCAGTTTCCCGTTCCTTCTCGGCAGCTCCAGCTTCCGGACACACTCCTCCGTCACAAGAGATGCTTGCGATCCGGAATCGATCAGCACTCTCGCGCGGACGTATCCGCCACTCACTTTTCGCACTTTCACTACTGCTGTCGGCAACAGGGGTAGAACCTGCCGCTTCTTCTCCGGTAGCTCCGCCATCAGCGAAGCGATCACTTCTTCTTTCTTCTCAGGAACCACTTTCACTGAAGCACTGCTTCCACTTTCCTCACTTGCTCGTTCAGAATTGGCCGCACTTGTGCACAGCAGCGTGTGATGTCGTTGTTTACACTCAGGGGTGTGACACGACGACTTCGAGGTGCACGATTTGGCGCAGTGCGCAGGTCGCAAACAGTTAAAGCACAAGCGAGCCTTCTGCACTAGTTCACGCCGTTCTTGCACGCTCAGCCTCCTGAACTCTTCGCACTGATACATGTTATGCTCTTTCGAACATTTCGCGCACTTCTGATTGGTTGCAGTTGTGTGCAACGCTTTCAGCTTCTTGTCACTGATCACTTGTTTCGTCGCTTCCTTCTTTCCGTCGAGCACCACTTTCTTCGAGAATGCTGAACAGGTTTCCAGCACCTCACATCGCTTCTTCAGGAAAGACAGCAACTCGTCGAACTTCGGGTTCTCCTTTTCGATGACCTTCTGCGACCAGCCAGCTCGAGTATCCTTGTCCAGCTTCTCGAGCACCAGGTGAATCAACCACGGATCACGGGTCTGGAATTCCTCCCCGAGGGTATCCAGCTGCTGCACGATCTCGTCCGAGCTCGTCACAAGCTTGTTCAACGATTCAGGGGTGGCACTTGCGATTGAGGGTTGATCCATGAATTCACGTACCAG
This sequence comes from Culex pipiens pallens, assembly GCF_016801865.2. Classification (NCBI taxonomy): domain Eukaryota; kingdom Metazoa; phylum Arthropoda; class Insecta; order Diptera; family Culicidae; genus Culex; species Culex pipiens. The sequence goes on along the minus strand of NC_068937.1, from coordinate 51,602,380 downwards.
CGAGAAGACAGTGAATCGTTTCTTGTCATAGTAATCGGTCAAAGCCTCCCACGCCAGCTTGTAGTTTGCCTCCGAGATAGAGAACCTTGCAACTTGACGCTTGGGCTCGACGTCCAGATACGAGTAGAGATACTGCATCTTTAGAGTGTCCGTCAGGTCATCGCGGTTGTGAATGGTTGATACGTAAAGGTCCTTGAACGTCGTCCACTTCTTGCGATCTCCGGTGAATTTGGGCACACTGATGGCTGGTAGTTGAACGTTCAGTTGGGGTAACCCACTCTGCACCTGACCGCCGTTTGGTGAACAATTCGATGCCTGTCCTGCTCGTTGCGCCGATTGATTCAGCAGCAGCTGTCGCTGCGTTTCCATGAGCAGGTGCATCGCTTGCTTCCAGTCGGACGTTTCGGCCACGGTCCGCTGACTGGCCGTTGACTCGCCGTCGGAATCCACATCCAGGAATTCCTCGTAGGCGTCCTTCGCCTTGTAGTATTTGTGGAAGAACTCTTCCCGGACGTTGTACACAGAGGCAATGGCCGCTGCGTCCTCTTGCAGCTCCTCGATTCCAGTTTGCGTCTCGCGAAAACTCTCGGCAAGCTTGTTGAGCTGGGTCAGGCGGTCCTTAACCTCACTTTGGGACGGTTTCCGCGTTTTGAGGCTCTCCGCGACTGACAGCTCCCCACTCACTTGCGCCATAAAGGCGTTTCTACGGCTTTTCAGTGCTTGCATGTCCATCACTATTCGGCACTGAAGGACCAAATGTTGCGGTGAAAAAGCGGACTGTATACTTCCCGAACTTGGACCGAGATTTCCGGATTCGGAAGAGGAACTCAAATAAAAACCACGCGCGCGAATTAACTAGAAACTAACTTTATTCTAACGATACCTTTTCTCTTTTTTCTTCTGCGTCCGTTCGTCGCGGCGTCTCGGTTTCGAATGATGATGGCGGCAGCGTGCTCCTGCACACGACGGTGAAAAGGTGGGAATACCCACTGCGATTGCGACGGCGTCGTTCTGCGGGGGGTCGTTCGGGAACTCCGGAACAATACCGTTAAACAATCCTGATTGTCCCGGAACCGGTTTAACCCCTCGGAGGGAAATTTTGTGGTGGTCAGATAGAGGACAAAAAACCCACCTCTTGCAATTTGAAGCATCCAATTTCGTCCACTACAGCCCGATTACGAGTCCCTAGTCTGAAATTTGAAATTTTCAAATTCCTCAAGCAAAACATTCTAACCCAGGCCGGTACAGAAATTCTCAGCACGGAAAGTGAAAATTTCAAATTTCAGTCTAGGGACTCGTAATCGGGCTGAAGTGGACAAAATTGGATGCTTCAAATTGCATGAGGTGGGTTTTTTTGTCCTCTATCTGACCACCACAAAATTTCCCTCCAAGGGGTTAAACCGGTTCCGGTACAATCCGGATTGTTTAACGGTATTGTTCCGAAACAGTATTTTTGGTCGAAAAATGTCAATAAAAAAGATGAAAACAATGTATATTTCGAACAAATATTGTTAAAACTTGTTCAATAGAGACTCTTACAACATAAAATAGCAATTTTATAAAAATAGTTGTTTATAAACTAATGTTTTGATAAGTTTTACATAAAAAACTAAATTTAAACCAATTTTTAATATAAACTAACTTAACAAAGTTATCAGAAGTTCAAAGTTGTCACAAACTGGCTAGAGGTACTAGTATTTGACACAGAAACAACATTTCATAAATGAATTCACTTAAATCGATCAGATTTTGTACTTTTATTAGGGGTACGGACAATTATTTGACCTCTTTTTTTTGACAATTTTCATTAAACTATTTTTGTATTTTTTTAGAAAAAGTTTTTTGCAAATCCAATGACAGTGTCTTAATGAGGACATTCTGCCGCGTCGATTGATGTATAAAACATGGTACTTTGGTCGTATTTTATGAACTTTTATATTACAAACATTTTCCGTACGGGGGGGTACGGACAAATATTTGATTCACTGTATGTTTATCCCTGGGTGCAGAATAGTGATTCGCGAAACGGCCTCAATTTAGAACTGTCAAAGGAGAACCAATTTACTGTTCACAAAATGATACCATGAAGTGGGAAGTATTGTAATCGATCTATAATATATTTTGATTAAATAATTAACTTATATTTTGAGATATTCAAAGTCAACAAATCTCGAGAAGAGGGTTGAAATCAAAATTGGCATAATTCATCGCTAAAATTTCAATAATAATTTAAAAATTTTAGCGGCGGATTTTCAAAAATTATGAAAGGCACCTGCCAAATAATATTGAATAATCTTACTCCGATATTATCCCTGCATCAAAGACACTTAATCTTGGAACTTCCATGCGGTTCCTCTTCTGATTCACAAAATTTCACCCACCTCTGACGCAATTTTTCGTCCTCTTTTGGCCGCCCATCGTTTAGTCTACGAACAAAAAAAGCGCGAAGCACTTAGTTTTTCAGCAAAAACTCAACAGATCCAAAATGTTTCAAAACAAGTCACTTCAGCAGCAAAAAATATGTCACGCTTGAGCTTGAACATAACCTTCTACTTTGTTTATGTTTACAGCTGTGGTGCAGTTGTAGTAGTGAGGAGAAGTAGGGAGCATAAGGCTTTCTAGTCAGAAATTTACCAACACATTCAAAGTATGTTTACATGACAGCTGGACGTTTGTTTGCATCAGGTTTCCTATCTCTTTCTAGCAAATTTTTTTGTCAAGCGACTTCTAGCTGGTTTATTTGACTGACTGCCCGATATGTCAGCCAACATACTTCGCAGGGCTGTGACAGCTACAGCTCGATCATTGTTTGCATCAGGACACTGTGACGAGGAGTTCGTCATTTTTGAGTTGAATTATATTTTTTTCACTGGGCCTAGAAAGCCTTATTCGAAAATCACGTTACGCATTATGTCTTTTCAGCACCCAGGTTTATCCCATTCAAGTCTGAATTTTCAAAAAAATATTTTTTTAGTTGATGCTGGGAAAATGATCCTGAGGCCCATACAAAAATTGTAGGCTACTTTAGAAAATTTTGATTTTTGGGTCATATATGACCCATCAGGCCCGAAAAGGTTATAGGACATATTAAAAAAAATTATTTGCTCAAGTACAATCCAGACTCGATTATCCAAAGGCCTCGTAAAAATTCACTTCGGATAACTGCCGTTCTACGCATAATCGTCCCATGTCATATTTTGACGATTCTGACTTTTTAACATTATTAAGTTTATTTTAACATTTTTAAGTTTAGTTTGACGTGTACTTTTCGAAAACCCCATAAAATTTAGTACTTTGTTAGGAAACTCATTGAAAACAACACCAAGTATGTTTGTCCCATCGTAAAACTTCTACGCATAATTGTCCCACCAAGTATTTTCTATCACGAAATCATGAGTTTTATGTAGCATTATGTCGTGTTTACCTATTGTTTAGCAAGAGGATCACAAGTAACATTGATAAACTGCTAACTGGGGCAACTAGAGACATAAAGGGCGAAAGGGGACCCACGGGACAATTATGCGTAAAAACACAGAAATCGATCGAAAAATTTCAATCGCGTTTTTCTCAGTTGCTCTTTTTGAACATGGGTCAATTATGCGGTCAATTATCAGTTTCAGATTTGGAGATTTCGAACAGTATAATACGACAACCTAAATTAAAATAATTTAGCGTAGAACGGCAGCTAAGGGCTCAATTGTCTTTGTTGGACGTTTCTAACTTTTTTTAAATTATTTTTAATTGAGTCTTTCGTATACTTTTCGAAATCCCCATAAATCTGATACATTGTTCGGAAACTCATTGAAAACAACACCAAGTGTTTTCCATCGTTACAAGTCTAAGCGTAACCGTCCCACGAAGTATTTTTTTTCGCGGAATCACGCGGAGTGACGGCGCCGGATACTCATAAAATTTTAGAACGCCCGTCGCGGGATTCAAACCAGCAACCTCTGGATTGGACTCCGTGCCGTACTCAAACACTTAGAAGCCCAGGGCGGCGAAGCCATTGTAGTTAAAAGGAAGACACTAGTGGTTGGTACTAGCCATGATGGCCGACAGCTATAAAGTGCACAGCACATTTTGGATTGCCATTTCAGTAAAATAAATAACTGAATACGATTCAGTAATTATCACTTTTGCTGAAATACGGTAATGAACAAAAACATTGCTGAAAAATCAGAGTAAATCAGTAACTGAATATCTGTCAAACTGAAATGCCTAAGGCGACCAACTGTACGGATTTTTTCTTTACTATACGGATTTTTGACCTTCTTCGCGGATTTTTAACAGGCCGGAATTTGTGTAGGGAATTTCACGCATTATACGGATTTGAATTGCTTTTTTGATTTGGTCAAAGCTTTTGTTAATTAGACATTTTAATTTAACTGTGAGTTTGATTTAAAAAGGGAGAGTTTTCCGGGGTTTTCTCAATTCAAACATGATTTTTTTTCTTTCATATGTTAATAGGACCTTTTTAAAAAATACACTGGAGAATTGTTCATTTAGACATTCCTTGCTAAATATATTTATCAATTAAAAGATCCAAAGGCTTTCTAAAACTTGTGAAAACCTTTGAACATTTGAATTAACAAATCTAGAGTTTTTTTTAAAGGTCCTATAAACTGTTGTGTTTCACATGTTATAGGACCTTTTCAATAAAAAAAATTCTGGAAAAGTGCTCGTAAAAAAAGAGAACGATATCATTCGTAAAAGCAAACTTGACATTTCGTAAACTTTTGAACGTTTTACAAAAAAAAAATTGGAGACCATAATGATTTCAAATCACGGTTTATTTTATGAATACTTTTAAACGTGCAAGTCATAAGCACTCTGATAGCATTTTGTGAAATTTGTTAGCTGTAAAAACGACACAGTTTTATATTCGTAATTCTCAAATTTATTTAATTTAATTACTCTAAATAATTCCTTAACAGTTTTTGTTATACAGTGTGTTGCTTTTTTACTGGGCGCTCGATAACTGGACCGTAACCCAGTTAAAAAGCAGACAAACGTCAAAAAACAATACAAACCAAAATGACCGAGGGGTTAATTGATGCAAAAATCATATTCAATAAATAAAAAAAAACTGTTCAAACTTTTATTTAATTTCAAGTTACAATTAAAGAAATATGAAAAGTAAGCATTGTAAATAAATTTGAGTAACTTTTATTTTTATAATTCATCTGGAAAATATTATGCATCGGTGATCCCCTCGTTATTTTTTGTTCAGCCCAGTTAACGAGCAACATTCGGTGACTGGGCTACGTTTTTTGATTTAGATGATATCTGAAATACCCGAAATACCAGTAACGATTGCTGATCTTCAGCAAATGATCTGTCAAGCTGAAAGGCTAGTACGCTGATCGGAAGGAAAGGGGTCAAGAAATGGCTTTACGAACAGCAGAACAAAGGAGAGGGAGCAATTTCTTGGGGCTTTTCTTCACCCTCTCTGGCTTGCTTTCGCTGCCGCCGCTGCCCATTTGAATTTTTTCTTGACCGATTCCTTCCGAAGTGCATACACCGCTGAAACAAGAAAATTACTGATTTTTCAGCAAAATAATGTTTCTTTTGCTGAAATTTCAGTTGTTTTGACAACTGTTTTTACTGAAATTTCAGTAAATTAATAGCTGTCAAAGTGACAAATGACAGTTAACTGAGAATTTAGTAAAATCCTAATCAGACCGTTGCAAATATTTTAAAAAATCAGGGGGCAAAACAATATTTTTTTTTGCAAAAAACTTGAAAATGTCTCATAGACATTGTCTATGGAAATCTGGGTTGCGAATGAGCGAACGAGCTAAAACCGTGCTCGCTCATTCATAAGCATGAGGACTTATCAGGTAGCTCGTGCTCGCTCATGCTCATCGCATGCGCTCGCGCTCAATGAGCGCTCATCAGCAAAATAGATAGATTTTTTGTATTGTTGATGAATCTCGCACATGACAATGGAGCACCGGATTCGAGTGGTACAAATGACAGTTCTCCTATAAGAAATACATTATAGAAAAAAGCAAAAACTGCTCGAATGGAAGTGCTCCATTGGATTGTCACTTTTGAAGCTTATTTCATATTCCTGAGATAATTTCAACACGAAAAAAGGGCATGTACTCATGTTATGTCGTCAGCTTAGTTTTTCTCAGAGCTTTATAATTAAAACTAGTTTTTATTAAATTCCCGATCAATGAAAAGTTACTGATTTGCAATCAAGACACATTTGCTTAGAATTCCATACACTCTTTTTAATTAACTTTCATATTTAGAGTAAACTGACAAGGAACGGCATAATTTTACTTATGATGGGCAGGCTCATTTCTCATTTATTTTTTTATTTATTTGGAATAGACTCCTATGAATAACATAGTTTATTCAAATTCATCTAAGACACAGATTTGGCATGCATTATGATAAATTATTTACAAATAATTGATTAAACAAGATGAGGTGCCCAGACTTCAAAACGTTTACGATTTGAAAAAAAAATGACGTGACCTAGAAAACATTTTTGTGTTCCTTAAAGATACTTTTCAGCTTAAATAAATACCGTTGACCTTCACGTGTTACTGTTTTATCAACATTATTTATATAAATCGGATTATTTCTTCAAATAACGATAATCCTAATTTGTCATCTCAACTCTGACTCCTAAACCAGCGTCAAAACAAAATTTTTAGAAAAATATTTCACCGAATGTTATTAAGATTAGCCTATTCCAGCCTCCATTAAAAAAACAAAGCTCTGCTGAAAAAAATGTTGTCATTGTATACGTTACATGTAAAAAAAGACCGCTCATTTTGCTCAATGAGCAAAAAATGAGCGCGAGCGATGAGCATTTTTGCCAGCCGGACCCAAACATGACAGTTTTCGTGAGTTGCGCGTATTCACCGACAGATGGCCAGTGGGCCTCGTCGGATCCGCCCATTAATTACGCAACTCAAAATTTGCATGGGAAACTTTTTTTTCGTGACGTCTTTCGTGGCACGCTCCTTTCAACTGTTCTAGACTAATATTTGGACAAGGCGTATCTCTAAACAAGTTTTCTACAAAAATGATTCCAAACTGCTTATTTTGTGGTTTTAAACCGAAACAAGGCAAAAACTATATCAAGGGCCGCCATCTTAGGCCCACTGGGCCCACAAAAAGAGGTACGCTCAGTTTGTATGGGAGCTGTCAACATGCTCCCGGGCTGATTTTTGCTCATAAAATTCATGAGCAAACATGAGCAGGAGCAAACGTGAGCCAGCTCGCGTAGCGCTCCTCCTCACGAATGAGTGAAAATTGCTCGCTCATGAGCGAATGTGCGCTCAAAATCACAACACTGGTGGAAATGGAAGTCTAATCAGCGGAAAATAGTCTAAAATGCTCTATTCTGCATTGCTAACATCTTTAGCATGTTTGGGCTCGTTTAAAAATATTTTGAACCTTTATGGAACTGAATTTTTTCGCAAAAATAAAATTTTCGTCAATACATACGTAGACATTTTGGAAACTTATGATTACAAAACAACTGGACAAATGTGTAATGCATTTTAAAACACTATTTTCATTCACATGTTAAAACCGCGGCCTCAAATTTTTATTTTTTTATTATGAATTTTCATTTGATAAATAATTTTAAATGTTTTTTATTACCTCATCTTACAGGGCTACAACAGTGCACCATAAGTTCTCAATTTGATGATTCCACATCAAAAACATTTTCGCTGACTTGAGCATAACAATTATTTGTTGTTGCACTCAGTTACTTGCAAGTTGGCACACCCAAAACGGGTCCAATCGATCCATCGATCGTCAGTCGTCGATCAGGTCAGGGAGGAAGTGCAAACCAACATGCCACGCTCCAAGCAATCGTCGTCGGTGATCCGCACCCTGTTGTGGGCGGTGGGCTTAGGTCTGGCTACCGTACTTGGCAAGCAGTTTGACTGTAAGTTTGAGATATTCTGTGTGAGTATCTGCACGATCTTCAACATTTCGTTCCGTTTCGCAGATTCCTTCGACCCGCACGAGCTCGAGTGCCCCGGCAACGTGACCCACGAGAAGGTCATGCTGACCGCGTACCGGCCCCAGTACGATGGCGCCAGCAAGCGCGACTTCACGGACCTCAAGTTCAAGAAGTTGTACACGTTGCAGGACTTTTTGGACAACCGAGCGCCGTACGTGACGGTCGGGATGGATCCGCGGTTGAAGGTGCCCTACGGGACGGAGATTTGCATTCCCGAGCTGAACATTCACTTCCGGCGGAACGTGAAGCTGCAGGTGCGCGATACCCACGAGGATCTGGCTGGGGGTGCATACCGGAGGGTGGACATTTGCGTCCGAACGCAGGCCGACAGCTTCGATGACGTTGTGAATTTGCTCGAGGCGACGTTGGTGATGTAGGACAAAATTGTGGTAATAATAAAATGTTCAGTGTTTGTGGTTTGATCAACTAACATGATGGGTTTTTTATGATCCGATTTTTGCACTCTTTAATCCTGTAAATTTATCTCTTTTGTTGAGCCGTTTCTTGACCCCATTTTTTGGAAGGTGCGTACTGCGCTTAAAGCTACAATAAAACCAACGAAAAAAACAATACATATCATCGAAATCCAACTTTATTTCTGAATCTGTCCATTAATCTCCTGTATTGTATGCAGTCACTCGATAAACCCTTATGTCAGATAACCCTCACTTGCCCCACACCACCGACTCGATCCACTCGATGTAGGCCGCGACGCGGGTGTAAACGCTGGGCGTGTTCGAACCGCACCCGTTCCCAAACGAGGTCACTCCGATCAGCTTGTACTTTTCGTCCTGCACGATCTGCAGCGGACCGCCGGAATCACCCTGGCACGTGTCTCCGATCTGCTTGGTGACGGTGTTTTCCCGCCCGGTGGCACAGTACTGCGTGTCGATCAGCCCTTGCGGGAGCTTCCGATTGTTTTTGAGCAGGTTGTTGTCCGCGAACGATTGGTTGCACTTGTCCAGCGCCACCGTCGTCAGGTTGACCTTCATCAGGTGCTGCGATCGCATTTGACCTGTGGGACGGTATCAAGGGGATCGGTTTTGGTTGAGGTTGATTTTATAGATTTGTGAAGAAGAACTTACGATCGACGTCAACGATGCCGTAACCTTCCGCCGTCAGCGTCACGGACTCCTCCAGATCCTTCGTACTGCTAAACAGACAGATTGGACTCACGTTTGGCTCGTTGATCACGGATCGTTCCAGTTCGATCAGCGCGATGTCGTTGTAACTCTGGCTGGTTCGGTACTTTGGATGGGGGTAGAATTCCTGCAATGACCTGGCACGTGAGTCAGGTGAATTCAACCTACGACCTGTCGCATATCTTACCTTTATGTTCACGACTACCCCCGGGTTGACCGCGGCCAGATCGTTCGTTCCGAGCAGCGCCACCACGGGTCGGCTCTTCGTGGGAATGCAATGGGCCGCCGTAAGCAGAAAACTGTCCGAGATCATGCTGGCCCCGCACCGGTAATCGTACCCGTTCGGAATCTCCTCACTCTCGTACCCAAGCGCGGCCATAAACGGAAACTCGCCGTCCTCCGCCTCTTCCCCGTCAATTATATGGAAAGTCAGCCGATTCTCGATGGGCGGAGCTCGATCGCACGCTATTGACGATCGCGTCCCAATTGGGATCGAATTGTTGCAACAGATGACCTCCACCTGACCATCGAAGCCGCACGTGACTCGATCGCCGTAGCGCTTCTTTTTGATGATGTTTTCGATGAACCAGGGACATTTGGTGGACACTTCGCAGGAACCGGGCGTGCCATCCTTCTGCGAGCAGGGATCGCCAACTGGAACAGAGCAGAGGTTGAAGGGAGGAGAAAGAAATTAAATGTTATGAAATGGATTATTTTTTTTTTGCTTGATCAATGATTTGACTTAATTAATCTACAGAAAATTTAGTCAATTAAGTTATCCGTCGTCATTTTTTGTTTCTATTATCAGTATGATTTGAATTTATTTTTAAAACATATGTTCCTAATCTATCGCTTAGTAGGGAAATACATTTCAATGGCACATTAGTAGTAGCATTACTGGTTACTTTTATGGTAATCATTATTTTATTGCATCATTTTAAGCTTTGAGACTAAACTCAATTTTCAATTCAATTCAATACATTTTACTTCCGAAATAACAATTTTACAACTTGTGTGAATGGCTGGTTCATAGAGTTTGGTGTTCCTTGCAACTATTTCCTTTTCATTAACCACTTGGTAACAGAAGGTTCTTCAGATGCAATTAAACACTTAACTCAATTTAATTGCATACAGAGCGGATTCGCTAATTCGAATATAACTGCATTCAAATGAGCGAATCCGAATTTGCTTATTGGAATGACTGACAGCTGACAAGCTTGAAACCACGTGCTCGGAAATCGTCGAACAATTAAATTGAAATGTCAACATAAACTGAGTTTTCGAAAAAAGTGTCCAAACATTTTTTGTTTGATCAACTGTCAGGCTTGTCTTCTTTAGCTTTATATTGAAAATTTCAAACGAATTCTGTCGTGAACGCAGTGCATTTTTGAGAGAAGAATGCCATTTTGTGCTTTTGGGACAATTGCTTTAGTAATTTGATTCCTTCCCATACTAGTCTTGACTGGTAGGTATACCCTTTCAGAGCATTCAGTGCTGCCAAGCTGTCGGAAAAGATACAAATATTAGCTAATCTATCATTTCTTTTGAGGGAAATGTGCAAACATTCAATGATTGCATAAACTTCTGCTTGGAAAACTGTTGGAAATTGTCCCATTGGAACAGATTCACTTCGTTAGAATACTCAACGGTTGTTCCACGAATAATGTCCATCGTCTTGTGAACGGCATTATAACTGTTTTAGAGGGATTTATACCAAGATCCTAATTATTGCATCATTTTGAAATAAAATTCAAGGCCGATTGCATTCGGTTACAAATTTCAATACCTATTTGTCCACGAACAGATACAGATGTCATCCGCTTAGCTGATAAGTTCAAAGCCGAGTCTCGCCAACTTTTTCAGAAGATCATCGAATACAAATGACCATAGGAGAGATGATAGAACTACACCTTGTGGACATTCCCTCCGTGGTCTAATTACCAATCGTTCCCCTCATTCATATTACTTTTATAAACATTAGCCCGGGTCAAAAAAATTAAAGTTGCTCAAATCAAAAATTATATGAGATTGCCCGAAAGAGTACTCAAAATGGAGGCTCAGGCCAAAATTTCAGCCCATTTGGTTGGAAACTGGCTTGAGTTGAGCAGGAACAAGTTTAAATGGGAATTAACCCGTAAAACTGGAGCATTTAGGTAAATTTCTCTGTACAAGACAGCCGTTAACAAATGACGACTTTTGCATACCATTGGGTCCTAGGGGATGATCTGGGGAACAATTCCTCCGAAGGGTGCAAGACGATCCGAGGCCCCTGGTCTTGCCTTGAACCGGATTCATTCCGACGTCGCAGAAATTTTCATGATCCCAGCTTAAGGTGAAGCCGTTGATCATTTTCGAAGAAAATTAATCATCACTATAAAATATTCTGTATTAAATTCAATTTAACGAATTTCAGCACCAAAAGGAATCAGCATGTGCCGGTTGTTGCCTTCTTGAAGCCACTGAAAGAATTTTTGATCTAAATCAATTGTGCTTCAAAATTTATATAATTTTGTGGCACAGTCATTGACGTCTTAGTTGGCAATCATTGATTAATGACGATTTCCATAACTTTACAAGGAATGGGATAATCGTTACCAAAAGGAATCAGCATGTGTAGGGCACTATTCTAAACAACTTGTTGAAGGAATTTTGTAAAAATATTGAAAGCGACGCAAAAATTATATCTTTGAACGAAAAATCATGACAATGATGGAAGTCTTCACGTTAATGTATAGGGAAAAATCAAAGCACTAAGATGGCTTCCTCGATCAGAGGACGTCACATGGCAATCAGTCACCACGTGGCAGGAAAATAACTCCAAAATCGACTTCAAAATTACATTTAGCGTTGTTAAGGTGTTTTTGATCAAATATCTGCTTGAATAAAGTGTCCTAGAAATAAAAAAAACCACATTAAAAGCAAAAATTGATGACGTGGTTGCTGATTGCCATGTGGCGTCCTCTGATCGAGGCAGCCTTCTTAGTGTGCTTTGATTTTTCCCTATACATTAAGCTGGGACCATATAGGGGAAATCTACCTATTATTTATTACCACATATTATTTATTATTTACAAACTTTTTTAACCTTCTCCTAGTGGAAAATTGTCCAAAGAATCCGAAAATGCATTCCGTTTTCCGATTAACACTGGAACGCCCAACGCATGTCCAACTTACACGTACGCCCAAGCCTCCCAAAAAAGGTGGAACGGTAGCTTCAACTCTCTGCTTCTCGAGCATTACTCAACCAATCGGGACGATTCTTTTTTCCAGAGATTTGTAAGAATGTCTAGATGATCCTAAAATTTTGCAGAACTTAATTTGAACAAATCTGTAATTTCTGCGACCGAAAACATCGTTCCACCCGAGGTTCCACCTTTTTTTAAAACGACTGCCTCCTCGGAATTTTAGGCGATTTTTTTACACGCACAAAAAAAAGTTGGAACGATGTTTTTGATCGCAAAAATTACAGATTTGATCGAATTAAGTTCTGCAAAGTTCTAGAATCATCTAGACATCCTAAAAAATCACTGGAAAGAAGAATAATCTCGATTGGTTGAGTTATGCCCGAAAACCATTGAGTTAAAGTTACCGTTCCAACTTTTTTGGGCCTTGGGCGTTGGAATGTTAAAAATCATGTTCATTGAGAAAATCATGACACTTTGAGTAGTTCAACTTTTTAAACTTGTCAACATTTTATGAAAAGTTCTTCTTGAGGTACTTTTAACACTTCTCTACCACGGTCAGTATGTTTCTAAACCATTCCTTACGTATTTTTTTTATTGTACTCTTCATTTTGCGGAAAAATCGTAAACCTATCAAAGTCACCCCGTTTTACGGTACTTACTCGAAGTGGAACTGTTGCTGGTAAGTTTATGGCTTGAACAGTTATTTTGAAGCCATAATCGTGCAAATTCTTCATATGGATTGGTTAGAATAGGTTTATTTCCCCTATCCGGTGCCATTTGCCAATCGTTTAAAAGTATTGCATGTATTTTTATGAAAAGTTTATTTTTCAATTGGTTGTTAGAACACAATGCTGTAATTATGTAAAGTTCGTTGTAATGGCCAAAATGGTGCGTAAATACTGCGTTTTAAAACTATTGTCAAAAAACTCTAAAGATGTCTCAGGGCCACACGATCGACTCGATCCACCCGATATAGCTGGCCACCCGCGTGTAAACGCCCGGCTTTCCCGCGCCACATCCGGCCCCAAACGAGGTCACGCCGACCAGTTTGTGCTTCCCGTCCTGGAGGATCTGCAGCGGACCGCCGGAATCGCCCTCGCAAGCGTCCCCAAAGAACTTGGTCATGAGGTTTTGCTTGCCGATGGCGCAGTACTGCGTTTCCACGAGTTTCCGACCGGGAATGTTCAATTCTGCGGTGCATTTGTCCAATGCCACAGTCGTCAGGTTCACCTTCAGCAGGACCTTGGAACGGAGCAGACCTAAAAGTAGAGAGAATAAGTAAATGTGTTTAGGGGGAGACGGTCTGAACTCACGGTCGGTGTCCATAATCCCGAAGCCCTCGGTTTTAAGCTGTGTGCCCTCCGGGACATCCTTTGTGTCAGCGTATAGACAAATTGTATTGACCTCATCGGTGATGTCCACCTCTCGGTCCAGTTCGATGAGAGCGATGTCGTTGAGCTTTGTCTTTGAATTGTAGTTCGGGTGGCGATGGACTTTCTACAACGATTCCAGATTTATAGTTTCTCTTAGTAATTCTCTAAGACTCTAAGGTAAATGATATTGTAAATTAATAAGTATATTTTTGTATTTGGCTGTTTGAAATATATTTGTTAGCCCGGGTCCAAACAAATAATGTTGCTCAAATCAAAAAGTATCCAGGTTTTTAAGCGAAGATGGCGTTCGAATGGTGAACATCCGAAATGTCAAAAACACGCAGTAGCACCAACATTAGAAATCAAATGTGGCTGTCATGCCATAGCACACTTTTTTTTCGGAATATTGGTACCAATGCGTGATTTTGACATTTCGGACGTTCACCATTCGAACGCCATCTTCGCTTAAAAACCTGGAAATGAGACAACCCAAAAGAGTATTAAAAATGGGGCCTCTGGGCTCAGTTTGAAGCATTTTTTGATTGTTGTCAAATATTTATGGAAAATGTCTTAAAACATATTTTGTTTTTTTTTAATCTTTGGACTATCCATAAACCATGTGAACACTTTTAAAGAAATTTTCAACCTGAGGGACAAAAACATTAAATAAAATTTGTACCATCCTAAAATGATCAATTGGTCCGAAAAAAAAAAAAAAAACTTAAAAATTTCAATTGAAATAGGAGTCTTAGGGACCATCCACAAACCACGTGGACACTTTTTTGGAATTCTCAACCCCCCCCCCCCCTCGTGGACAATTGTCCATACAAAAAAAATCTTTTTTGTATGGATCGTGGACAATCGCCATACCCCCCCCCCCCCCCTAAAGTGTCCACGTGGTTTATGGATGGTCCCTTATCAACTGAAAACAATCTAAAATGCCTTTTTCTGCAATAATAATCATATTAAGCATGTTTAGGCTCGTTTAAAAATATTTAGAATTTTTATAAAATTACAAAGTACAGCACTGCAAAAAACTTTTTTTTCGCAGAAATAAAATTTTCGTCAATACCCAGAAATTTGGAAATTTATGATTGCAAAACAACTGGACAGGTGAATAATTGCTTCGACCAAATCGGCTCAAAATTTTGGTGAAGGCTTATTAACCCGGTCCCGTGTGCATGACGAAGGCTGATTTAAAAAAAGTTTATTTAAATAAAAAAAAAATAAAAATATTTTTCTGTTTTTCATATAAAATATCGTCAGTCTTTGATTTTTGTAAATAAAAAAAAAAATCAAAATCGGACTTTGTCATGCACACGGGATATGTCTTGAGAGTCTTCACTCCAAATTTCAGCCAATTTGGTAAATCCAATCTTGAAATATCATGGCACCCATAAATCAACTCGGTGTTCCGAGAAAAACGCTCACAAAGTTTGAAAGTCCGCTTTGCTCATGGCAAAACCTTAAACTTAAATCGTTTTCTACTCACTTTAATCATGACATATCTGCATGAAATATTCAGGAGGGATTGAAATTCATATTTTTCAAGGATTTAATAAATATTAGGAAATATGAAATATTAAGATTTTCAACATGTATGTAACCCCTTAAAAACACTTTCTTTTTTATTCAAATGTTGAAACCGTGGCATGTCATTTCCATTTTTGACCTTTTTTTCCCATTGTGCAATTCTCTACGAAATCGGTATTTTTTGGGTAATTTTTAATTTTTGTATTTTTTAATTCGGCTGAAACTTTTTTGGTGCCTTCGGTATGCCCAAAGAAGCCATTTTGTATCATTAGTTTATCCATATAATTTTCATACAAATTTGGCAACTGTCCATACATGCCAAAAATACAAAAATGATACATGAAAATTAAGAATTTTTATCGATTTGGTGTCTTCGGCAAAGTTGTAGGTATGAACACTGAAAAACGATACATCGTCAAACATTGGTGATTTATAATTTCACTTTTTGACACTAAAACTTGAATTGCAAAGAACTATTTTTTATTTTTTCTGATATGTTTTAGGACATCAAATGACAACTGTTCAGAAATATTCAGAACGTGCAAAAAATCTTTGACCGAGTTATGAATTTTTGAATCAATACTGACTTTTTTTAAATCGAAATATTGGTCGCAAAAATTTTTCAACTTCATTTTTCGATGAAAAATCGAATTGGCTGTCAAAAAGTCAAATTTTGATAAAGTGCACCGTTTTCAAGTTAAAGCCCTTTTTAGGTAACTTTTTTGAAAATAGTCGCGCTTTTTCATTTTTTAAAATTAGTGCACATGTTTGCCCACCTTTGAAAAAAATACTGTTGAATTGCTGAAAAAAATCTCTTTTCTTTACTTTTTGAACTTTGTTGATACGACCCTTAGTTGCTGAGATATTGCCATACAAATGTTTTAAAACATGAAAATTTATGTTTTTTAAGCTGCCGTTCTACGCATAACTGTTCCATGTCATTTTTGGACGATTCTGATTTTTTATCATTTTTAAGCTTAGTTTTACGTATATGAGTGGTAAGATTAAGAGAGGATTTCTAGAAGAGAAACCTCACTAACCTAAGCTTTGTTTATACTCCAAAGTTAACAATAAACCAGTCTAAGCTTGAACTCGAAACAAGAACGACGTGTTACTTGATATCCGAAAGAGTCTTACAACCATGTGTCTAGATTGAAGTCGTAGCAGCGTACTATGTTCAGAAAATCATTGAAAACAACACCAAGTCTGTTTGTCCCATCGTTGAACTTCTACGCATAATTGTCCCACCAAGAATTTTCTATCACGAAATCATGAGTTTTACGAAGCATTTCATCCTGTTTACCTGTTTATCTGCAAAAATATTACAAATAAGGATGATAAAATTTTAACCGGGGTGATTAGGGACATATAGGGCGAATAGGGACCCACGGGACAATTATGCGTAGAACGGCAGTGAGTCTCACCCAAACAACCCACCATTTTGTAACGTCGATATCTCAGCAACTAATGGTCCGATTTACAATGTTAAAATATGAAACATTCGTGAAATTTTCTGATCTTTTCGAAAAAAATATTTTTAAAATTTTTAAAGCAAAACTGACATTTTAGAAGGGCGTAATTTTGAATATTTGGCCCTTTTGAAATGTTAGTCTTTATTCAAAAATTATTTTTTCGAAAAGATCGGAAAATTTTACGAATGTTTCATATTTTAACATTGTAAATCGGACCATTAGTTGCTGAGATATCAACGTTACGAAATGGTGGGTTGTTTGGGTGAGACTTGGAAAACATCAATTTTCATGTTTTTAAACATTTGCATGGCAATATCTCAGCAAATAAGGGTCGTTTCAACAAAGTTTAAAAATGCAAAATATAGATAATTTTCTCAGCTTTTCAAAAATATTTTTTTTCAAAAGTGGGAAAACATGTGCATTAATTTAAAAAAAAAAAATGAAAAAATGCGACTATTTTCAAAAAAGTTACCAAAAACTGGCCTTAACTTGAAAGCGGTGCACTTTATCAAAATTTCACTAAAGTACTTTTTGATTGCAAATTTGATTTTACATCGATAAATAAAGTTGAAAAAATTTTGCGACCAATGTTTTGATTTTTTTAAAAATCAGTATTGATTCAAAAATTCATAACTCGGTCAAAGATTTTTGCACAACCTCGAAATTTCTTAAAAGTTGGCATTTGATGTCCCCTAAAACATGTAAAAAAATAATTAAAATAGTGTTTTTTTGCAAATCAAGTTTTAGTGACAAAAAGTTAAAGAAAAAAATCACCAAAAATTTTTTTATCGTGTTTTTTTTCCAATGTATTCCAATTTTGAATTTTCATCTATCGTTTTTGTATTGACAGCTGCCAAATTTTTTGTATGGAAAATTATATGGACAAACTAATTATGCAAAATAGCTTCTTTGTCCGTACCGAAGGCACCAAAAAAGTTTCAGTCGGATTAAAAAATATAAAAATTAAAATTAAAAAAAATACCGATCTCGTAGAGAATTGCTCTACCAATATTTCGATTTAAAAAAAAAATCAGTATTAATTCAAAAATTCATAACTCGTTCAAATATTTTTTGCACATTCTGAATATTTCTGAACAGTTGGCATGTCCTAAAACATATCACCTAATAATAAAAGTGTTTTTGTGCAAATCAAGTTTTAGAGACAAAAAGTGAAATTGAAAATCACCAATTGTATCATTTTTTCAGTGTACACTCATCCCCCGGTGGTTTGTCACTTTTTCGTTTGACACTTTAAAAGGTGACGAACTGTCACTTTTTACACGGCGCTCACGCACACTATCAAAACAAACGTTTGGTAGTGTGTGTAAACTCCGTGTAAAAGGGGTGTCAATCTAAAAAGTGACCCCGTTCGTTTGACAACAGTTGGTGTCAAACCATCGAGGTTTGAGTGTAGTCCATATCCATACCTACAACTTTCTCGAAGACAGCAAATCCATAAAAAAATCTGTCAATAGATACAGATTTTTGAATTTTCATATATCAGCTCTAACATTTGTATGGAAAATTATCAAAGGCACCAAAAAAGTTTCAGCTGGATTAAAAAATACAAAAAAAAATCGAATGCCGAAATCTCAGAAAAATGCTCCATTCCAATTCAAATAGAAAATTCAGTCGCTTTGCGCAAGAGGGGACTAAACCAAACGTTCAAAAACTTTGAGAGTTGTTGAGGAACTCAGAAGCATCTGAAAATGGCTGTGCTCAGTAATCTTGGAAATTTTTGTTTTCTATGCAACCATATTACGCCCTTATGACTCCAGTCCCTACCTTGATCATCACCAGCACTCCTTCGCCGGGCTCCAGCTTAACCGTTCCGAGCAGCGCCACCAGTGGCTTTCCCTGCTTGAAACAATGCGCCGCCGTCAGCAGAAAGCTTCTCGTGATCAAACTGGCCCCACATCGGTAATCGTACCCGGCGCCATCATCCGCGTCGCTGTGAAAACCGAGCGTGGCCATAAACGGAAACTCCCCCGGATCGGCTTCCTCGCCGTCGATGATGTGAAACACGGTGTAAATGTGCTCCGGCTGACGCTCGCAGGCCAACGACGACCGGACGCCGATCGGTTCCGGCGTTTTACAGCAGATGACCTCCGTCAGACGATCCTCGGACCAGCTGCAGTGCTTGCGTTCGGTTTTCCGCGGAACAAACCAACGGCAGTCGGTGGCTTTGGTGCAGATTCCGGACGCTCCATCGCTGAGGCCGCACGGATCGCCCTCTGCAAAGATTTTCGGAAAAATTTATGGAATGAAATTATGTTTTAGTTTGGTTTGGGGTGGTTTTTGTCCTATGGATATTGAGTGGTTTAATGCATACCATGCTTCTCGAAAATGATTTTTGAGGATCAACTGCACTTTCAGATTTTGTTAATACCAATTGGTTTCGATAAACACGACAAACGGCTTGATTGATTAATGGACTTAGTTTGTTAAAAATTAGCTTGGATACAGCGCTGGCCCACAGAAAATAATAAAAATAAATTTGAAGCATTATTCGTTCTCATTAAAAAATTCCATTTGAAGAGGGCAGAAACCGAAAAAAAAAATTCCGATCGGGCTTTAAATTTCTTTGGGGGTTCCTTGGCCTAAATTATTAGACCCGTATATTTTTAGTTTGGCCATTAGGATGACCTACACCGAGCTAGGGTGGTCCCAAAAATTGCCATTTTCGTAATTTTTAGCAAAAAACATTTTTTTTTCAAAAAATCATAACTTCACGCCATTTCAACCGATTTTAGTTGTGTTGGTCGCAAATAAAAGGTGATAAGTTGGTCTTTCTAGGAAAAATAGCCTAAAGACCGAAAAATCCTAAAGAGCCTATGCCTAAACATATTTTTATCGAATTCTTTGGACAATTTTAAGTAACATACACTCAACCCCCGGTGGTTGGTCACTTCTTCGTTTGACACTTTTTTAGTTTGTACCGCGTTGGTTGGTCAAAGTCAAACTAAAAGGTGACGAACTGTCACTTTTTACACGGCGCTCAAGCACACTATCAAAACAAACGATTGGTAGTGTGTGTGAACTCCGTGTAAAAGGGGTGTCAATCTAAAAAGTGACCCCGTTCATTTGGTGTGAAACCATTGGGGTTTGAGTGTATACTCAAAAATGGAAGGTGTTCAATAACAGGATTCCGAGACATGATTTTTTGAAAATTAAAGCTGAAATTTTCGGCACGTCGAGCGCAAAATCGAGAAAATTTCGAAAACGGGAAAAATCTTATTTTACTAAAACTGCGATAACTTTAAAATTTCAGCGATGACCTATACATGTTTGGTACCAAAAATTGCTTCTTTTATTTACGAAAGGACATTGACATAAGGTGTGAAAGGGATATACTAAATGTTTACATTTGTTTATTATCCGCGCACCACCAAACAGAAGTGCGCATCTCTTCTATTGCGCGAAAAAAAACCTAATATAGGACCTAATAAAAAAAGTCACGCATTCAAACGCGAATGGAACGTATAATGTGAAACAAGACCAATATAAAATAATTATTTTCAAAATTACATTAAAAGCTTAACATCAAATTTTCAATTTATTATAAATTTACGATTTTAAATAGAATGATGAGTCACAGAGTTCTTGTACGTTTGGTTGAAAATTTGCGATTAATTCTATCCAATTCGACGATTATCACTATCGAGAAATTAAAAGTGAGAGTTTGTGCAACATGGAGTTAAACTTTCTGTAAAGTTACTGTGAAGATTACCACGGCACTTTGAAAAGTTTAACTCCATGTTGAACGCACACACTCTCACTTTTAATTTCTCAATTTATTTTGCAAAAGTTATGCAAAAGTTATGATAAAAAATGCTTTCTTACCTTCTGTTGTGTAATGGTTGCTTATTTTCAATTTAAAGCATATTTAAAAGCATTTATCGAACGTCAAAATGTTATTGTGCCGACAATAGATACACGATAGAAAAACATATTGTTCTCCTAATATTCGATTCTTTTTTATTTTCCCCTCCTAAACTGTTTGATAAGACGTAGAATAACGGCGCAGGATATTCACTATGACATCATTTTTTAACGACCACCGCGGGTTTCAAACTGGTGATCCACACAAGCAGAATTTTGTTACACCATCATAAATGTTCCGTTTTTCTACAAAACATAAAAAAACGTGATTCCCAACCAAACCCAATTCTGAACTCGTCAAGTTCTAGCTTGTAGCATTCTACCGCCGCGCATCCAAGCAAGCCCGCTCACTGCACCGCCACTCTCACCGACTCACTGCAAGACCTCAAAGGTTATCAACACCGCGGCGGAGCACTCTAGATCGCGTCGAAGAAGAATCGACAACGAAACAAACACAAGCAAAAACAGATCCGCGGCGGCGACGCAACGCCTACTATGACACAAGAAGAACATAAGCGCAGCGACCGATCTGTATTACAAACAACCGGTCCCGCAAGACAAGGCCGGGATTCCTGCGCGTTCAGTCAAGCTGTGAAGACGGGGTTTTCCGTCCTTGGCGCCCTTACCGTACAGCTGGCCCCGTGCGGAAGCGATCATCAGCAACGCGTTGATGACGACGGCGCTCAGCGTCAACAGCTGGAAACGAGCGGGTTTCCCAAAGGTCATCATCGTCGTTGTCGTAGCCGTCTTCTTTCTTTTCTTTGGCAGAATCTTCGTCTGCTGATACGATGAGCTGCGCAGATCTTGCGGTTGTAGTCGTAGCGACGTAAACATAGAGAGATGTCGCTACCCTTGAAGCTCTCTTCACGGTTAGATGGACAGTTTTTCGCGAACGATTTGCCAAATTTCTTCCATGTACTGATACACGATCAGGTTACGTCACACCGATCTTCACGGGCACATTGCCCGTAACACCCTGCTGATCGTCGGGACGGTGGTGGTTCCTCCGGTCCGGAACACCTCCGCAAGCAAAAAAAAAAATGAGGTCGCTTCTTGGGACGGCAGAAACAACAACACCCACTAAAATCACAAAAAAATAACCGGCCGCGATCACCACTACGCGAACTGCCTGCGATCTGCGCGCTAAGAACTTCGGACGATCACTGAGCGGGTCGGTGATCGCAGCTGGTTTCCTCTCCAGTGATCCAGCAGAACCGTCGCCGTGAGATGACCATCGGAGAATGAGTGGTCAAGAGTTTGCGAGAGAGAGGATCATCAGGTATACGCGATCAACAGAGAGTGCGCGAGAAAGAGAGTGGAGAAGATCTGCATATCAGTGGAGGAGCGGTCAGTGGCGCATAACGCACCAGAACAGGTTTCTAGCTGGACATCAGGTTGATCAGCAGACAAGGCAATGACAATGACAACAGATGACGAGAAGTGGGTGGCGGTGAAGGCCTGTGAGTCAGGGCAGAGCAGAAACTGGTTAGGAGGGTAAGAACATGACAAGTTCGTTCGTTTTTTTTTTAAATTACTTTATTTATCCTAACTGTCCCGTCTTCCTCCTCCCCATCATCGCCCCACCAGCGAGGCACTGTCCGGCCACACGATCGGTTCGAGCCAGTCCAGGTAGGCCGCCACCCGGGTGTAGATACTGGCCGTTTCACCACAGCCCAGCCCGAACGAAGTCACGCCCACCAGGAAGAACCGACTGACCGCTTCGTCTAGGAAGTGCAGCGGTCCACCAGAATCTCCGTTGCACGAGTCCCGTCTCCTGCCGGCGGCCGCCCCGGTCTCGATTCGGGATCCGATGGTGCAGTACTGCGACGCGATGACCCCGTTGGCCAGTTTGGTCGATTGTGGGCCAATTGCGGTGCGGTATTCCTGGTCACACTGCTTGAGCGGTTCCGTGGTCAGGTTCACCTTGAGCAGCACGTCCGATCGGGTTTCGGCTGGAAATGACCAAGAATTTGAGATTTTTTTTAAATAAATGCGTTAGTCATAACAAAAAAAAAATTTGCAGCGGCTTGAAAACAACTCGAGCAACAATCGTGAAAGAAACATCTCTACGCGGTAGTCTTCAACTACTTACCTTCCGTAAGACCCCAACCGGAGGCCACCAGCAATCGCGAGGGTTGAAGATCGTCCAGGCTGGTGAACAAACAGGCCGCGTTCACGTAATCATCGTACTTGAACGGTTGATCCACCTCGATCAGCGCAATGTCGTTGTACTTGCTGGGAGGTTTGTAGTCCGGATGTGGTATGAACCTCTGGAAGAAGTTACTAGCCTAATTCAGAGCTCAACACTAAGAAGCCCAACTCACCTTCAGCGTCGATTCCTGCATGTTGTCCAAATCGGGCTTAACCAGGTTTAAAATGCCCATCCGGGCAATGATCGGCCGTCGAGCCGTCCGTATGCAATGTCCCGCCGTCAGCAGGAACCTCGGCGAAATCAAACTCGACCCGCAGCCCCATTCGTACTGGTCCGGCCCGGCTCCTCCGGCGGACGACTCATACCCCAGGGCAGCGATAAACGGAACGTCCCCCTCTTCGGCTTCCTCACCTCCGACGATCAGAAAGGACAGCTTGGTCGAGTCGCGAAAGTGTTCGCATGCCTGCGACGCCTTGCGGGAGTTTCGTGGCCCTAAGCTGAACGAGAAGAAGCGACTTTGTTGAAGTGGCAGAGATGTTTTGATGCAAAACGGGTCGAATTGACGTCAATTTGAGAATCGGGTTTGGGACCATACCGTGGAGGCTCATGATCACGTGAAATTTTCAGTTTTCTTGAATTTTATAGGTTCTAGTTCGGAATTGATTTTTAAACACACTGCCTCTTTTCCCATAATTGTCCCATGCGTATTATGAAGTTTGATTTAATGATTAAAAACGGTACGGTAACGGTAATGGCCATTCCGGAATCGGTAACCAACTTGCCTTCGGAGGTAGGCAACTGCTCTTTGGATTCCTTCCGGGCCTGTCCCGGGATTCTTGAGAAAATAATAGAAAATGTTAAATCAGGATGCAATTTTTGCCTTTCTCACCTCATTGAGGATAGACTATGAAATCACTCGAAAAAAGAACTTCTTAAGAGCGAATCCACGAGCAAAGCATACCAATCTAGCATCGACCTCACCAATATACCTGTAATTTTCAGGGGTTGTTTGTACATATAAAACTTGCATCAGGTATGAGCACTCGAGGTCAACGGGTAGCGGGGTAAATCGGGACACTAAGTTTTATGGTAAAAAAACTTCAAAAATCTTAAAAAGGATGTAACTTTGGGAAAATTCAATTTAATTTCAAAATTCAAAATGCATCTGAAAGGACTTGAAAAATACAACAAAATGCAAGCCAAAGCATCCCAATTGGTTAAATTTAAAAGGAATTATTGGCATTTTAGTGAAAATATGGCACAATTTTCAATTTCAAATAAAAAAATGTTCCATCTTGATATCAACTCGGGGATATCTGGGACTACCATCTGAGGTTGAGGACGCTTTGGTATGCCCTGTTCGTGGACTCGCTCTTAAATAGGTCCCGCAGACCTACCTTCACGTATATGTATAACGTCATGATTCGAAATCCGGACACTTAGTAGCATATCATTTTTGTTACAGCTGGCAAAAAATCATGTTATAAGTTGGAAATGTCGAAACATCATCAGGATGTAGTATAAACAGTCAGTTTCAAGAAAATGCATGCAAAATATGTCTTTTCTAACAATTTTTCATCAGAATTTTAAAATTAAAATGACTTGTTGTGCTTCGAATCCCGGACACTGATAAAAGCTGATTCGAATTCCGGACACTTTTGCTTCGAATTCCGGACACTCGATTTTACTTATGAATCGCACAAATTTGGACTGAAATGTTAGTGAATGGCATTCTTTAGGTCTCAAATAAGCTGTTAACATCAAAACAATCGATAGTTTATGTAAAAATTTGCTAGAATTTAAGGAAATCGAAACCATAAATTTCTACTTTGCCTTCCCGGTGCTTCGAACGCCTATGAAATATTTCAAGCGAAATGTTTCGCATTTTTGGTAAACTTATAATTTAATTTTATTTGACTGTTTTGGCATTAACTACAGCGTTCAAACAAACTTTAAATGAAAGTTGATGTTGGAATTCATCAAATAAAACAGTTTTGACATTCATAATGCGAACTTATATCCAAATAATTGATAAAACAGGATGAAGTGTCCGGGTTTCGAAGCGTCCGGGAATTCGAATCATGACGTTATCGACTCAGATTCAAATTCTGTCTTTCTCGGAACTGGCTGGACTGATTTTGTATTATGCAAAGAAGGGAAATTCTTAGAAAAATTCAAATTGGATTATGGGTGTACTCCTTTTGACATAAAGTCTTTTGGCTTAATTCCATTTTACTCCATTGCTTATTTTGCATAATTATATTAAATTGTCAACGAAAAATCATTTCGCTATAAGAAAACTTTAAAGTACAATTGTCCTTCTTTAGAAAAGGTAACTCTCTTAAATTTAAGAAATTTCAAAGTTTTTTTTTTTAATATTTAGAAATGTTTAGAAAATTTAGATATTTTTAGATCGTTGACAAATTGCGATCGAGAAAAGTTGATTGTGAGTACACTCAACCCCCGGTGATTGGTCACTTTTTCGTTTGACATCTTTTTAGTTTGTACCCCGTTGGTTGGTCAAAGTCAAACTAAAAAGTGACGAACTGTCACTTTTTTCACGGCGCTCACGCACACTATCAAAACAAACGTTTGATAGTGTGTGTGAACTTTGTGTAAAAGGGGTGTCAAACTAAAAAGTGACCCCGTTCGTTTGACAACAGTTGGTGTCAAACCACCGGGGTTTGAGTGTAGAAAAATAGCGATCAAAATATCGTCAGTTGTGTGCTATCTTGTGACAACGACCATTTAGTACTTCTCGAGAATATCAATTTTCAAAGTTTGTCAGTAAATAATTTCAAAACTACGAATGATAGAGCCATACTTTTTGAAGCAATCGGTTCGTATGCTATCGCTTAACAAACGCTCCAAGTTTCAACTAATTTGGTTACACCAGTTAAAAGATACAGTAAATAATGTAAACAAAAATCTGAAAAGCACGTGTCACAAGTGTGTTTCGAAAGTAAATTTGTACTACGTGTCACAAGTGTGCACAGAATTCCCATACAAACTAAAATAGGCTTAAATCAATAGTTTAACCGACTTAATCAGTATATTTTCAAAAAGAAAAGGTTGCATTGCCTTTAGAAAGTATGTGTGTACATAAATTTGTGAAAAACAAGAGAAATTTTCCACATTTTCCAACAATATGTATGACGTGTCACAAGTGTGCACAATCATTTTGATGATTAATTGGTCTATGTCACAAGTGTGTATTGCGATATCCGGGAAACGGAAGCGAGTTTCCAAAATCGGGTTAAAGCATCTTGTAGTGTTTGTTAAGTATAGAAAAATATCATCATTAACTCATTTTCAACCAAAATGGTCTATGTCACAAGATAGCACACAGCTGACGATATAACGAAGGAGTGCAATAATTTCCACGATACAAACGGTACATTCTGGGGATTGTTTTTCTTGGGAACGATTCATTCTGAGGATTTCTGGGGAATAGTTTTTCTGGAAAACGTGACACAATTCTTTTGCTTTATTGATACTGTTTGGTTCAAAATTGTGAGTTCTATCAGAAAAAAGCACGTTGATCTAGAAATCTGGAAGAAATCCAGTTGTTTATCGTGAAAACTTAACAAGAAGCCTTATGTGTGGGACAAACTTGCGTTTTTTTGTATATGGGACATTTATGCGAATGTGGGCAATTTTAAAATGTCTTACTTTTAAAATAAATAATGTCCATAATTTGAAAATTATTATGTTAAGATGACATAGAAAATATGATCCAGCAAGTTTTATTATATATAGATATTTGTCAAATATCTGATCACTCTTGAAATAAGGTTAGTCAAAATATTGATTTGAATAGAAAATCCTACCAGTTCAATATCCTCAGTTTGCATTCCATTCAAGTTCAAGCCTCTACCCTTACTCACTCGCTACAATCATCAATACTCACCTCGTCGGTGGGCAGCAGACGATTTCGTCGTTGCGGTTGAAGCCGCATCTGACCACGCTGCGGTACGGCACGAGCCGTTTCTGGATCACGTTTGTCACGAACCAGGCGCACTTGCCGCTGACGGTGCAAATTCCGGCGGAACCGTTACTCAGCTTGCACGGATCGTCCTCTGAAAATTGAGGGGCTCGTTTCAGATTGCTGGCACTCCACTTTGAAGCGAAATTTCTTGATAATTAATGCTACATTTTTATAGTTTAATTTTGGAGCATTGAATTGCTTTAGAAATAAAAAATCTTATTGATACATCCAAATGGAAACTACAATAAATTGCTGTCAATCCGCATAATTGTATTATATACAGAATGTAAAAAAGTATTTACACCCCTTGAGCTCTATGCACAATTTGTGATGAAACATGTAAACAATTTAAAGTTTGACAGAAACCTAGTACTACTTTTTGTTCAAAAACTCATGCCATACATTTTGCTACAAAAAGCTCATGAAAAGATGATTTCTATAAAAAGTTATATAACAAATACTATTACAGAAATCAAAAAAGGTGCAAAAAAAGTTTGTACACCTATCGAAAAATTTACAAAAATAATATCAACTGTTGACAAATCACCATAAATCCAGTCTCCCAACTCCAAATAGGCATCCTTGACTGATTAAAAAAATAACTTGGATTGAATATAAAGTTTACTAAATATTTAGTATAAAAGTTTATATAACTCTGGAAATTCTATAGTATATACGAAACTTATCTAAACTAAATTTTGCAAACTTTCAATTTATCTAAATGTCAATATATGACCATAGAATTGCTAAATAAAAATTCTGGAGTAGGTATAACATCGTTTTGGGGGTATTTGTATCGCTAGAATAGATTTTTCGTTGGAATTTCGTACCAACCCGGAATTACGTCGTCGGAAAATCCGCCGGCATCCAAACCGGTCCACAATTCACAAGTCAACCTATGTGGCATCGGAAAGGGCATAAAATTTCCGATCTTTTGATACCCATATATCTAGGTTTTCTATAAAACCCACGTTTTTGAATACCTGGGCAAAAAGTATGTTTGTTCCATGAAAACAAAAATTTCGAAATTCCATACATTTTTGGCAGGTTGCTCAAACGAAATTATAACAACGTTTTTGCCTAGGTATTATTATTCATTTATTTTTTATATTATTTTTTAAGTTTTACCCCCTTGAGTTCACAGGTTTAAATTACAAATCAAAGTAGTCACATTTTTACAAAGTCACGTCACCAACGATCTGTTTAATCGAGTTCTGTCAATAATTTCCCAAAAAATGTCCAAAATTCCGGTGGTTTCAAATTGCATCCGTAGAATGTGTTCAGAGGCAAAACCAGCTCCAACACCGCAGCCGCAAAGACGAGAGGGAGAGATCCTCAAGGATGACCCCTCGCTGAAGGGTTTCACGCGGTACTTTAACGCACAAACAATCCGAGGAAGGGCCAACGTGAGTGAATTTTAAATTGAAAATTGAGATGTTTTTTTAAATATTAATTTTGTTTCGCAGGTTTCAAAAGCAACGATTTCCGCCATGGTGATAGGATGGATCTATTTCAAATTCTTCAGAGAGGAGAAAAATCATGATTGAGTTTTTTTTAAATAAATAGATACGAAGTAAAAAACGATCGATAATCATATTGTTAGAATTTTAATACAGTCCATACTTGATTATGCGAATTCCTCGCCAACATTTCTTTACTTTTCAGATACACTCAACCCCCGGTGGTTGGTCACTTTTTCGTTTGACACTTTTTTAGTTTGTACCCCGTTGGTTGGTCAAAGTCAAACTAAAAAGTGACGAACTGTCACTTTTTACACCGCGCTCACGTACACTTTCAAAACAAACGTTTGGTAGTGTGTGTGAGCTCCGTGTAAAGACGGTGTCAAACTAAAAACTGACCCCGTTCGTTTGACAACAATTGTTGTCAAACCATCGGGGTTTCAGTGTAATAAAAAAATATTAGAAAATAAAAACCTTCTAAATGCTCAAAAGTCACCTTTGGTTACATTAGCTTTGTCAATGGGCCATCCCGTAGACATCAACAAACCTATCGTGAATATGGTATTGCTTATTCATATAAAATCTGATATAGTCATCAATACCACTAAAAGCGTTCAAACTTGACTGATTACAATCCATTTGTACTCAGATACATGAAAATTAGGTTGCGTCAAAATTACATGACCTCATAGTTTATATTTTAAACTTGTGTTATACTATTTTTTCATTAAGCATTAATTTAAGGTAAGGCAGAAGATACTACATAGTTTGAATGCAAAAACTAATAGCCATAGGACAAACCCCCAAAGCAGTTACTAACTAAAAAAAACCAAACTTACCGTACAGCTCATCTCCTCCGGTGTAATCGAAACTGAGCGTAAATGTGACTAACCCAAAAACGACTGCAATCGTGGCAAATTGATTGTAGAACATTTTGATGAACGGTGCGAAATCCCTAATTGAAAGCGGAGAGGAAACACCGGCATTACACACTAGAAGAACGCTAAAGTAAATTTTCAAAACAACCAATGAGTCTTGGGTTTTCTATGCAGATAGGCCCTTTTGAATATTTAATCTAGAATGATGAATTCCAATCACTTGATTATTGATTGAGGCAATACAAGTTTATGTCACTGATATTAATTTGTTTGAAATTTTACCGATTTCCGAACACTTGTAATAATAGTAAATTTTCTTAAATAATTTACTTCTATCATCACCAACGGTTAAACTAAACACAAATCTGGACAACAGAAAGCTACGTGAGATCACTGACACTGTCGATAATAACAATTAAAAGCCACTAAGCTCTCGAGCATCACTTGTAAATAGATCGCAAGAAAATTATGAATATTCATAAATTCCGAGCATGTCGCTGTCTTCCCTGAAAAATTGCTGAGTAATGCAACCTTCCTTCCAGCTCAAATCGTGACTGCTTCCTAAGTCCGACCTGTTGCAACTTCTTCAGGCTCTTCTCAGCAAGGTTATTTACCTTGTAACACACAAACAGTAGGCCAAACAAAACAGTTCCGGCGGTCAAGCGGTGTACCACGCCTGCTTTGATTTGTTACGGTTTTTGATCACTTCAGATGACGGCCCGACGGCTGCGGTCACTTGGATGCTGAAGGTAATCGCACGGTGACGACGTCGACGACGTATTGTGCAGATTTCATGGCCTTCTCTTCGTTATCGCATTCGTTGATATCTACTGTCAAACCCTCCTTCCCCCAAAAGATGATCCGGAATAAGGCGGATATGGTTGACGGCGGTTCTGGTCTGTTTCGTAGATTTTCCAGCGCGATTTACATACGCACTAAACCGGTTTTGCGAGCACCGTCCACGCGAAGATCAGTCAACTTGAGCGACAATTTGTTAAACTTATCAAACACCCTATTGTTGCAGTAACTATCGATCACTTGTTGGAGTTGATCATTTCACAAGTACTTCTTAAGAACCGACCGAAGACGTCGGTGAACCCGCGAAGAACCAGCGCTCGATATCCAGAAGTGATGCTTCCAGCTCAGATTACCGATCAGAACTGATCCCGAGCGAAGATCTCATATCGGATCTCCAAGTTCAGAATGAACGCGAGGATCTCGGAGAACTTGCCCACTCGTTCGTTCGCTCGTGTCTCTCTTGTGGTAAATTTTGGGAGAGTGAGTTGATTTATAATAAATTTTAAAGAAAGCAGTAAATAAGCAATGGTAAATTATGAAGAATGCACCCAAACGAGGAAAACAACATTTTCTGACAAGGGTGTCGGTATATCTAGCAAAAAAAATATTCCAAAATGATATTGTAAATAAACAGTTCATCCTGCTTACTCTAGTCAAATATTACAAACTGGAACAGCTTGTTTCAACCTAAAAATGAGCATTGGCGTCACATGGAGTTACAGAAAGCTGTCAATCGAACACGATGTATTGGATATCAGAAATCGTTCGTTTGGATGTAAGGAATAAAAAGCTTCATGTGACGTCATGATTCGAATTCCCGGATGCTTCGAAACCCGGACAACTCATCTTGTTTTATCAATTATTTGAATATAAGTTTGCATAATAATTGTCAAAACTGTGTTATTTGATGAATTCTAACATCAACTTTCATTTTAAATTGGTTTGAACGCTGTAGTCAATGCTAAAACAATTAAATAAAATAAACATATGAGTTTACCAAAACTGAGAAAAATTTCACTGAAATATTTCAGAGGCGTGCGAAGCACCGGGAAGGTAAAGCAGAAAATTATGGTTTTGATTTCTTTAAATTCTAGTAAAATTCTATACAAAGTTTCGATTGTTTTGATGTTAACAGCTTATTTGAGGCCTAAAGAATGCCAGTCACTAAAATTTCAATTCAAATATGTGCGATTAAAAAGAAAAAAAACGAGTGTCCGGAATTCGAAGCAAAAGAGTCCGGATTTCGAATCAGCTTCTTTCAATGTCCGGGATTCGAAGCACATCAAGTCATTCTAAACTTTAAAAATTTTAAGAAAAATTGTTAGAAAAGATATGTTTTGCATGATTTCTCTTAAAATTACAGTTACAACTTATTACATGATTTTTTGCCAGCTATAACAACAATGATATGCTACTAAGTTAATTGACTGTTCTTTGATAATGCTTACTAGTGAGTTCAATGAAATACAGTTATTTAAGTCCGATGTCCCACACACTAGCGCACTATCTGTTTTGCTGCACGGAACAAAATTTAACCTCACTTTTTTCGTGCACGTACAGTACACGCTATACAGGCGCACTCTACCATATTTCGCTCGAAAATTGCGTACCACCCACGGTACCACCCCAAATCACTCAAATCTTATTCTGAATACTCTCCGATCTTCAACGTGCCACAGCTTCCGCATGTTTGCAAAGAACTCTCCATTATCAGTGCTTCTTTCCTCTCAACAGAGAGCGAGTTCCACTCATCTCCTTCGGCTATGTAGTCTGAGTTTGGTGATTCCATTAGTACGACCCTCGATACAGCAGAAGCCACAGTACCGCAGTTGTTGGTTACGAGAGAACAAGTTTTGTTTTGCTTCCCGGGAAGAGACGTTTGGCATCGACACTGACCTTGTGAGCGGATCTTTGCACCGTAAATCACCACTACTGAGCGCTGCAGCGTTTTTGGATTTAGCACCAGAATGATCGAAGGAAGATTGTAGTGAAACTTTGGGCACAGAAGTTCGAGCGACTTGAGCAATAGTGTAAAATGGTGATCATCAATTGTATCGTTTGGCTTGCGGTGGCGATGTGGATGGTGCTGGCAGCTCCGGCGATCAACACCGATCGATACGGTAATGACATCATCTTCGTTGCCATCAGCGTCTGTAAGCGATCGCGGGTGAGAGAGCTATACAATTTTGTTATTCTTCTTTCGCAGAGGGTGACAGCTGTCCTCTGGCGGATGGTGCCGGGATGGGTGTCTGCCGACACCACGCTTCCTGTCTATCGCTGAAGACTACCCCACAAAAGGACTGGGTGACGTGTTCGTTCGATCGCGATCAGCCGATCGTGTGCTGTCAGAACACCACCAACACAGTAGGAGGATCGGCAATTTCCAAGCTAGGTACGGTTCTCGTGCAGCGATCATCCTCGATTGCCGAACGGATGTGCGACAGTTTCCCGCCGACTTCGGCTCTAACTAACCACATCTTCAACGGGATCGAGGCAGCCCTGAACGAATTCCCTCATATGGCGGCACTGGGATATCCCGCTAAAGGAGAAGAAACCCCGTTTCGCTGCGGAGCTAGTCTCATCTCGAGCCGCTTCCTTCTGACCGCTGCACATTGTCTGAGTCCTCAGAAGCCTACCTACGCGCGTCTTGGTGTGGTCAAACTGATCGATTACGACACCAATGATCCTCCCGTTGACGTCGTCATCGAGCAAACCTTCATCCACCCCAACTACACCGGTCGTCCGCTGAAGAATGACATCGCCCTACTTCTGCTGAACCGCACCATAACCGAGAATTTCCTCCACCCGGCCTGTCTTTTCACCAACTACACCGACCCGGACTCAGACACCTTCCTCACTATCGCCGGCTGGGGCAGCACCGATCCCAACGATGTCAGCACCTCCCCGATCCTTCTGAAAGCCAACGTAACCACCCTACTCCGAGATACCTGCAACAGCACCCTAGCCCAGAACAAGTCCGGCCGGCGAAGTCCCAACGAGCTGCAGGAAAGTCAACTGTGCGCCCTGGGACGTAACGCCCAAAACGAAACCACCGGCGATACCTGCGTGGGTGATTCCGGTGGGCCGCTGGAGCTGGTCGACGGACGACGACGGTACATCGTTGGTGTGACCTCCAGCGGGAAGCTGTGTGGGTCGCGGTGGCCGGGAATCTACACGCGCGTTTCGCGTTACCTGGACTGGATCGAGTCGATCGTGTGGCCAGCTGGGGGAGTGATACCACATTGATGGGATTTTATTAGAACAGACGTGACCTGAGAGACCACGGGGTGACGATATTTAATGTGACATGATCAATAAAGCGTATACAAATCTATGAATGTAAAAATTGTTCATTTGTTTCTCTCGTTTTTGGGAAACGCACCGATGTCGGGTGCTCGGCAGTAGTGGTAACCATCGCGGTGACTCAATTACAGTAGTGCTTCTCAATTACAGAATTTGGCACAATTGTGTACGAAGGAAGCGTTCATTTATAACGTAACGCAAAATTCTAAATTTTTGACTCTCCTCATTTTTTTTTTGGAAAAAAATAAATCAGAGGGGAGGAGATTCTGGGACCATAAACCACATGCATCCACCGCATCCACTTGATTCGTCTTGTGCACCAGTCAGTGTATCACGGCACACAACAAAAAATCGATGGTAAAATCGCACATAAAAAGTATGTAAATTTGAATTCGCAATACGCAATTTCGCAATTTTCAGTGTAAGAACGAGCCTTGACCGATCTTATGCACTACACGGCGTCTTTTTCAGGGGGGTAGTATTTTTTAAGAAATAGCAAGAAAACTGTCATATACATATGAAAGTGTGAAACATCCCCGTTCATTTGCGGGGCGAACGAAAATCTTTGGTCGGGAAAAATCAAAGTTATCCTCATTTGAAGTTTTTGAACTTTTTTCCTATGGGGCGAAATTTCGTCAATTTCAATTTAGTATTGTTAAACGCTACATCGGCATGATTTGTGTTTCAGGTCATATAATTTCTTATGGGAATTGATGCAAGGAACATTTTTCCTGAAGCACGCAAAGTGATTGAAAATAAGGGAAAAAAGTTATAAAGGTTTTATTGAAAATTTGGGAGATTCTCTGATAAAATTGCACACCCCTTTCCCAAAGACCGCAATGTTTTTGATATTCAGATCATTATTTTGATGAATTCTTTTTTGTAAAATGATTCTGGGCCCATTGAGTATCTAAATCACTACAGAAAAGTGTAATTGGTTGGGTTTATGCTCAACTGTAAGTCACATTTATGATTTTGGATTTCAACCGAATCAACATATTGTTGTGTGTTTTGGTTATAAAATGTACCGTTTACATTAAATTTTTAGAGTACATGGTCCACATGATATTTTTTTTTATCTAATTGAGACATGCAGTGTAAATACAATCAAAGGGTTTCTATTTCTAAGCCTTTTGTTAATTTGTATTTCCTTTTGGGCTATATTATTTGTATTGAAACTACAGAGTTGAACTTGCAATTATTTATTGGTAATATCATAAATATTGCGTAAAAATCATTAAAAAGTTTAAATGTATGTAAATCTAATAATTAAATCTCAAATAATTGAGCTTAACATACTAAACAAGTCTGGCCTCCAAATTTGAAACAACGAACAATACAACAATTAAATTGTTTTGCTAAAAAAT
The DNA here is from genome assembly GCF_016801865.2 of Culex pipiens pallens. Taxonomy (NCBI): domain Eukaryota; kingdom Metazoa; phylum Arthropoda; class Insecta; order Diptera; family Culicidae; genus Culex; species Culex pipiens. Next base: position 51,567,848 of record NC_068937.1, on the reverse strand, counting down.
ACACAAATAATTGATCTTTTTATTTACAGTGACAGTGCGTGGCACAATGGTTACGCTGTCCGCTTTGTAAGTGGATGATTCTGGGTTCGATTCCCATCTGCTCCAACCTTCCATCGGATGAGGAAGTAAAATGTCGGTCCCGGCCTTGGTTGTTGTTAGGCCGTTAAGTCATTCCAGGTGTAGGAGTCGTCTCCATGCCATACGTACAAACAACACACCAAACCAAGCCTACTCCGGTGGAATCCCTGGCGGCGGTTGGACTCGCAATCCAAAGGTCGTCAGTTCAAACACTGGGGTGGAAGGTTCCTTGGAGTAGAAAGAGGTTTGGGTGCTCTCCCCATTCAAGCCTTCGAACTCCTAGGTTCGAGCAGAAACTTGCAATAGAGACCACAAAAGACCCGGGGGTCGTTAATGTGGATGGTTTGATTTGTTTGATTTTTGAAGAAGAACCTGAGAAATTGCAAAATGCGCAAAAAAAAAAAACACTATGACCCAATGTCACCATAGACTAATTAAAGACTAAACACTCCGAACAACATTTTCCAAAAAGCATGACTCATAAGCTGTGAACCGCCGGTACCACTTTGAACCGCATTTGGCTAGCCCCTCGTATGACAGATCGAACTGGCAGCGCTGACTTTTTCGATTTCGTTTTGTGCTGATTTACGCGCGCATCTTGTTTGTTTTTGTTTTGCTTTGCAATCAAGGCAGCCGGCTGCGAAAAAGTCAATCAGCTGTTTGTTTGGCGAAAGAGCGGGATTTACTAGTGGTCACTCCGGCGAGACTATCATCCCAGTGCATTCCAGAGCTTCCCCAGGATAAGATTGCCGCCCTGATGGACCACATTCAGGAGGCCGATGCCGGTTCGGCCACGCTCTCGATGGCCTACGCCGGGCCCGTTTTGCCCTCGCCCTGGACCGTGCCATGAACGGTGAAAAGAACGTGATCGAGTGTGCGTACGTCCGATCGGATATTTTCAAAGCCACTTACTTCTCCACGCCGCTGCTGCTGGGTAACACGGTCTCGAAAAGGAGCTGCTGTGAAAGGCCATTCTGGAGCTAAAGAAAACCATCCAGAAGGACGAGGAGTTGTCAACAAAAACTGTGCGAAAAAAAATTTAATAACTTTCATAAATAAACCCTCAAGTACATGATATAAAGTATCCGAGTTTTTGTTTCGGAGGGTTTCGGTTCCGGGCTTTGTGGGGGTCCCTCTACATGGAACAAACTGTGCTGAACTCCACTGGTAACTTCAAGTATGCGCATACTTGCTGACAATCTGAGCGGGGGGTTTTTCGTCTTCCTCGTTGCCAGTTCCAGTTGTTGCCCCGCGTACAGCTCGCCTATAGTGGTGCCCGGGGAGGTCGTACTCTTTGTCGGTGAAGCTGGTTCGGGACGAATTTTTGTGCGACGACGTTATCGCTGGGGTTGGGAACTTGGTTGGGAATGTCAAGTTGGCAGTTAAGGGCAAAGATCTTGGCCGTGTTGAAGTTTTTAAAGTAGGTGCAGTACGTCGAGGTCTAGATAGCGTCTTCAAGGGCTTTCTAGCCTTTCAGGGCGAAGATTCCGGGTTGGAGGAGGTCGGTTTGGCCCCAGCGGTATTAACTGGAGGCGGCCCGCGTCTAGATACGCCGGTTTTGCTTGGCAAACCCGACGGTGTTCACGTGATCGTTTTCTGGGAGGATGACGATTAAAAGTACGAAATCGATCGCAAGCTGCTTGTTGCCTTCGATGGTGAGGCCCAGTTGCCATTCGAATCCCAGAATGACCTTCAAGCATAGGCGCGTCCATCTCTCAGCAGACACGCGGAATGTGAATCGATAGAAATTTGACCACCCTCGAGATTCCCCCCGGACGATGGTTCACTCTAGTAATCACCGTCCTCATCCGGAGCTTGTTCTGTTTGAATCAAAACAATAACATTACGCGAAATGTCATGTCAAAGTCAGAGCTGCCAGTTGATGACATTTCGATCTGTCATTTTTGACAGTGAACCGGTCGTGCCGAGGGGTCATAAAAAGGTTGAGTCATGGTTCAGAGCCCACTGTGTAGTCTTTTATTAGTCTATGATGTCACCCTCTCTGACGGTTGTTGCCCAGAGGTCTAAATGCGACGAGCGCAAATTTATTGGGCCTAATAAGTTAATAAATTCTACCCGAGCGCATCAGTCGGTGTGCTGAGCTGTAGTCAACCAGGAGCACCTACTGATTTTGGAACCATTCATAATGTCCAAAGTGGTTGTGGCTCTGGCATTTTTGCTGATTTACACCGGTTTAGGAGCTTGCAAAAATGTTCCTAATATAGGTAAGTCACTTGTATTTTTTTTTTTTCTAATTGTAGAAAACAGATCGACTAGACTCAGAACCTAATTGAAAAAATGATGTCTACATGTATCATGCAAACGATCTTCAGTTAGAACTGTGGAAGGTGGTGGATTGATATAGTTTTTTTCTACAATTTTTCATCCACAGAAGCAAATCTTGGGGCTGTAGCTGGAGCAAAATGCCAAGACTTTCCCCTAGTTGCCGGCGGGTCTGATCAAGTGTTTAAAGGTAAAGCAGCGTCAATCGTTAACTTCCCGTACATGGCACCCGGCCTGTCTTTTCACCAACTACACCGACCCGGACTCAGACACCTTCCTCACTATCGCCGGCTGGGGCAGCACCGATCCCAACGATGTCAGCACCTCCCCGATCCTTCTGAAAGCCAACGTAACCACCCTACTCCGAGATACCTGCAACAGCACCCTAGCCCAGAACAAGTCCGGCCGGCGAAGTCCCAACGAGCTGCAGGAAAGTCAACTGTGCGCCCTGGGACGTAACGCCCAAAACGAAACCACCGGCGATACCTGCGTGGGTGATTCCGGTGGGCCGCTGGAGCTGGTCGACGGACGACGACGGTACATCGTTGGTGTGACCTCCAGCGGGAAGCTGTGTGGGTCGCGGTGGCCGGGAATCTACACGCGCGTTTCGCGTTACCTGGACTGGATCGAGTCGATCGTGTGGCCAGCTGGGGGAGTGATACCACATTGATGGGATTTTATTAGAACAGACGTGACCTGAGAGACCACGGGGTGACGATATTTAATGTGACATGATCAATAAAGCGTATACAAATCTATGAATGTAAAAATTGTTCATTTGTTTCTCTCGTTTTTGGGAAACGCACCGATGTCGGGTGCTCGGCAGTAGTGGTAACCATCGCGGTGACTCAATTACAGTAGTGCTTCTCAATTACAGAATTTGGCACAATTGTGTACGAAGGAAGCGTTCATTTATAACGTAACGCAAAATTCTAAATTTTTGACTCTCCTCATTTTTTTTTTGGAAAAAAATAAATCAGAGGGGAGGAGATTCTGGGACCATAAACCACATGCATCCACCGCATCCACTTGATTCGTCTTGTGCACCAGTCAGTGTATCACGGCACACAACAAAAAATCGATGGTAAAATCGCACATAAAAAGTATGTAAATTTGAATTCGCAATACGCAATTTCGCAATTTTCAGTGTAAGAACGAGCCTTGACCGATCTTATGCACTACACGGCGTCTTTTTCAGGGGGGTAGTATTTTTTAAGAAATAGCAAGAAAACTGTCATATACATATGAAAGTGTGAAACATCCCCGTTCATTTGCGGGGCGAACGAAAATCTTTGGTCGGGAAAAATCAAAGTTATCCTCATTTGAAGTTTTTGAACTTTTTTCCTATGGGGCGAAATTTCGTCAATTTCAATTTAGTATTGTTAAACGCTACATCGGCATGATTTGTGTTTCAGGTCATATAATTTCTTATGGGAATTGATGCAAGGAACATTTTTCCTGAAGCACGCAAAGTGATTGAAAATAAGGGAAAAAAGTTATAAAGGTTTTATTGAAAATTTGGGAGATTCTCTGATAAAATTGCACACCCCTTTCCCAAAGACCGCAATGTTTTTGATATTCAGATCATTATTTTGATGAATTCTTTTTTGTAAAATGATTCTGGGCCCATTGAGTATCTAAATCACTACAGAAAAGTGTAATTGGTTGGGTTTATGCTCAACTGTAAGTCACATTTATGATTTTGGATTTCAACCGAATCAACATATTGTTGTGTGTTTTGGTTATAAAATGTACCGTTTACATTAAATTTTTAGAGTACATGGTCCACATGATATTTTTTTTTATCTAATTGAGACATGCAGTGTAAATACAATCAAAGGGTTTCTATTTCTAAGCCTTTTGTTAATTTGTATTTCCTTTTGGGCTATATTATTTGTATTGAAACTACAGAGTTGAACTTGCAATTATTTATTGGTAATATCATAAATATTGCGTAAAAATCATTAAAAAGTTTAAATGTATGTAAATCTAATAATTAAATCTCAAATAATTGAGCTTAACATACTAAACAAGTCTGGCCTCCAAATTTGAAACAACGAACAATACAACAATTAAATTGTTTTGCTAAAAAATACACAAATAATTGATCTTTTTATTTACAGTGACAGTGCGTGGCACAATGGTTACGCTGTCCGCTTTGTAAGTGGATGATTCTGGGTTCGATTCCCATCTGCTCCAACCTTCCATCGGATGAGGAAGTAAAATGTCGGTCCCGGCCTTGGTTGTTGTTAGGCCGTTAAGTCATTCCAGGTGTAGGAGTCGTCTCCATGCCATACGTACAAACAACACACCAAACCAAGCCTACTCCGGTGGAATCCCTGGCGGCGGTTGGACTCGCAATCCAAAGGTCGTCAGTTCAAACACTGGGGTGGAAGGTTCCTTGGAGTAGAAAGAGGTTTGGGTGCTCTCCCCATTCAAGCCTTCGAACTCCTAGGTTCGAGCAGAAACTTGCAATAGAGACCACAAAAGACCCGGGGGTCGTTAATGTGGATGGTTTGATTTGTTTGATTTTTGAAGAAGAACCTGAGAAATTGCAAAATGCGCAAAAAAAAAAACACTATGACCCAATGTCACCATAGACTAATTAAAGACTAAACACTCCGAACAACATTTTCCAAAAAGCATGACTCATAAGCTGTGAACCGCCGGTACCACTTTGAACCGCATTTGGCTAGCCCCTCGTATGACAGATCGAACTGGCAGCGCTGACTTTTTCGATTTCGTTTTGTGCTGATTTACGCGCGCATCTTGTTTGTTTTTGTTTTGCTTTGCAATCAAGGCAGCCGGCTGCGAAAAAGTCAATCAGCTGTTTGTTTGGCGAAAGAGCGGGATTTACTAGTGGTCACTCCGGCGAGACTATCATCCCAGTGCATTCCAGAGCTTCCCCAGGATAAGATTGCCGCCCTGATGGACCACATTCAGGAGGCCGATGCCGGTTCGGCCACGCTCTCGATGGCCTACGCCGGGCCCGTTTTGCCCTCGCCCTGGACCGTGCCATGAACGGTGAAAAGAACGTGATCGAGTGTGCGTACGTCCGATCGGATATTTTCAAAGCCACTTACTTCTCCACGCCGCTGCTGCTGGGTAACACGGTCTCGAAAAGGAGCTGCTGTGAAAGGCCATTCTGGAGCTAAAGAAAACCATCCAGAAGGACGAGGAGTTGTCAACAAAAACTGTGCGAAAAAAAATTTAATAACTTTCATAAATAAACCCTCAAGTACATGATATAAAGTATCCGAGTTTTTGTTTCGGAGGGTTTCGGTTCCGGGCTTTGTGGGGGTCCCTCTACATGGAACAAACTGTGCTGAACTCCACTGGTAACTTCAAGTATGCGCATACTTGCTGACAATCTGAGCGGGGGGTTTTTCGTCTTCCTCGTTGCCAGTTCCAGTTGTTGCCCCGCGTACAGCTCGCCTATAGTGGTGCCCGGGGAGGTCGTACTCTTTGTCGGTGAAGCTGGTTCGGGACGAATTTTTGTGCGACGACGTTATCGCTGGGGTTGGGAACTTGGTTGGGAATGTCAAGTTGGCAGTTAAGGGCAAAGATCTTGGCCGTGTTGAAGTTTTTAAAGTAGGTGCAGTACGTCGAGGTCTAGATAGCGTCTTCAAGGGCTTTCTAGCCTTTCAGGGCGAAGATTCCGGGTTGGAGGAGGTCGGTTTGGCCCCAGCGGTATTAACTGGAGGCGGCCCGCGTCTAGATACGCCGGTTTTGCTTGGCAAACCCGACGGTGTTCACGTGATCGTTTTCTGGGAGGATGACGATTAAAAGTACGAAATCGATCGCAAGCTGCTTGTTGCCTTCGATGGTGAGGCCCAGTTGCCATTCGAATCCCAGAATGACCTTCAAGCATAGGCGCGTCCATCTCTCAGCAGACACGCGGAATGTGAATCGATAGAAATTTGACCACCCTCGAGATTCCCCCCGGACGATGGTTCACTCTAGTAATCACCGTCCTCATCCGGAGCTTGTTCTGTTTGAATCAAAACAATAACATTACGCGAAATGTCATGTCAAAGTCAGAGCTGCCAGTTGATGACATTTCGATCTGTCATTTTTGACAGTGAACCGGTCGTGCCGAGGGGTCATAAAAAGGTTGAGTCATGGTTCAGAGCCCACTGTGTAGTCTTTTATTAGTCTATGATGTCACCCTCTCTGACGGTTGTTGCCCAGAGGTCTAAATGCGACGAGCGCAAATTTATTGGGCCTAATAAGTTAATAAATTCTACCCGAGCGCATCAGTCGGTGTGCTGAGCTGTAGTCAACCAGGAGCACCTACTGATTTTGGAACCATTCATAATGTCCAAAGTGGTTGTGGCTCTGGCATTTTTGCTGATTTACACCGGTTTAGGAGCTTGCAAAAATGTTCCTAATATAGGTAAGTCACTTGTATTTTTTTTTTTTCTAATTGTAGAAAACAGATCGACTAGACTCAGAACCTAATTGAAAAAATGATGTCTACATGTATCATGCAAACGATCTTCAGTTAGAACTGTGGAAGGTGGTGGATTGATATAGTTTTTTTCTACAATTTTTCATCCACAGAAGCAAATCTTGGGGCTGTAGCTGGAGCAAAATGCCAAGACTTTCCCCTAGTTGCCGGCGGGTCTGATCAAGTGTTTAAAGGTAAAGCAGCGTCAATCGTTAACTTCCCGTACATGGCCGCACTGGGGTCGAAAGCTTTAGACAACGAAGAGATTAAATTCCACTGCGGAGCTAGTCTCATTTCGTTCGAATTTCTATTGACAGCTGCCCACTGCGTCACAAAAAATGTAAAAACAACGATTGCTCGTTTTGGGGTTGAGAAACTATACAACTTTGCCAACGATAAACCGGTTGATATTGTGATCCAGAACAGTATTGTACATCCAGCTTCGACCATAAATGATATCGCACTTGTGCAATTGGAAAGGTCGATCTACGAAGATTACATTCATCCCATTTGTCTATACACCAACCCAGAAGATCCGACACCGGATATTGATCTAACGATTGCTGGTTGGGGTCAAATCGATCCAAACCATGATCCCGTGACTCCGGCCGTACTACGAATGGGACAGATGAACGTGTGGCCACTGGAAAATTGCACTGAAAAGATTAAGGAACTACGACCGAGACACCATAGAGATATTCAACGCCTTGAAGGAAAAATGTGTGCTCTAAAAACAAATTCTACCGGTCACACACTAGTCGATTCCTGCTTTGGGGATTCCGGAGGACCGTTGGCACTTGAGAAAAACGGCAGGCGTTATCTTGTCGGAGTGATTTCGACGGGGTTTGAATGTGGTACCAGTGGACAACCTGGATTCTACACGCGAGTGTCTAGCTATATCAATTGGATCGAGGAGAATGTTTGGCCGGAAGACAAGCGGGGTTTTGAAACAGATTCTCCTGAAAATTAAATCAGAACTGATGATGCGAAACTGATTTGTATCGTATATATTTACATATTTTTGACAGAGCCAGTGGCCGTAACGTCCAATTCAGCTCATATTTAAAATTTAGACTCAGTACGAACACTGGGACAAGTCCCTGAATGCCTGCTAAAAAGTCATATTTGTTACATACATTCTTTTGATTTAGTGTAGCGTTTTTAAGATTCTTTCGTTAACAGCTTTTTCTAAATGGTTTGATCAGAAATTTATTAACTAGGGGAATGACATGTGTGATCGAAAAAGGATCTAAGGTTTGATTGAACGATAGTAGAAAAGTCAATTACTTTTTAGAATCAATAACTAAACTTTCTATAATGTCGTACTCTCGGAAGAAAATAACACTGCCTACCATTCATACATTGAAGAACTTGCTGTTGATTTTAAATACATTTAAACTGCAATTACTAATAAATTTTACCAATCGTTCAATTGTTGCCATTTAAATAATCGAAAGCCCGAAAATCGTCTTGAAAATCATACCACTCAGACTTTCAGACTCGCTGTGGAGTCAGACAGCTTTTGAAGCGACTCTGACTCCGGCTTCCGATTTCGGCTTCTGGAAATTTCGTTCGACTCCGAATCTAATTCCAGCAATCCAAAAAGACTTATATTTTGGTGGTCTTCCTCGGGCCCTGGGGGTATCTTTCAACTTAATTCTGTGAACATGGTGATCTGGACACGCCCATACGAGATGGTCGATGTCCTGATAACCCTGCCCACAGTCGCAAAGGTTCGTATCACTCATGTTGATACGGTAAAGATGAGCCTTGGATGAGTAATGGTTCGACATAAGGCGGGACATCGTTCTTATGAATCCACGCGTCAAGTCCGTTCCCTTGAACCAGGCACCTTAGGTCATATGGAATACATCCAACGTCCCTTGGTGTCCTCGTTCCATTGGTTTTGCCAATCCAGAAGCGCACGCTGCCTTGGAAAACCGTAGCATTCTTGTAGGCTAATTGGCCTTTCAAAAATGTCTCCACTCTCAGCACCCTTCTTGGCGAGCAAGTCCGCTTTCTCATTACCCGGAATCGAGCAATGAGCGCGGACCCATACCACCGTGATGCTGAAGGACTGAGCCGCCAGGTTGTTTAAAGTCTTGCGTATTTCCGTGAGGAAAAACGCAGACTCCCTGGTCGGCTTCAGAGACCGGATAGCCCAACAGAGCTAAAGCCATCGGTGAAGATTAGAGCGTCCAATTTCCCGTCCCGGGAAAAAAATCACGGGAATTCCCGAAAAATAATATTTTCCGTTTCCTGGGAAATTTGTAAATTTCCCGGGAATTCCCGAAATTCAAGCGGAAGTATACATTTTCTTAACTTTTAGACACTCTTTTTTATTTACAAAAAAAATGAAGGAATTCAATTTTATTTTATTCAATTCAATTTACTGTTCTTATTGAACTTCGTCAGACCGTCTAAAAATTTCATGTCAAGGTTTATTCCAGATGATATTATTTTCTGAACTATCCACAACTGAGAATAGAGTTTGGTTATTTGTTGGACAACAAAAATTACGAAAGTTCATTTACGAAGTCATTTATTAGGCTGAATCATTAAAAAATCATTAAAAAACCACTTTTTTGTATCAAGGGTACCCAAAAAATGCAAACATCAAAAATTCGCTCCTAATATTTGAAAACTTTGAATTGTGATTGCATAAAAATGGTATTTCAAGAGAAAAAGAAGATTCTGATGCTTATCTATTTATTGATGGCCCGAAACCAGTACGATCTGCCCTGGAAAAAAAAATTTGCAGGGATGAATTTTTTTTTCTGAATTATTTTTCTTTTTGTTTCAGTTAAATTTTCAATATTATGTTTTATCATATTCTCTCAAACTGGTCACAGAGATAAATTTGAAAGCAGTTATATGGTTTTGGAAAATGGGTTTATTTTACACACTGTCCAAATACTGAGATTCAAAAATAATACCTACTTTTTGACAAAAAAAAACTAATCATTTTGCCTTCCTCACTGAGGTAAGGCTATAATCCTGCTCTAAAAATGAACTTTTTATTAAAAGCTCGAAGACCCACCTTCATATATACATATCGACTCAACTGAATCAACCGGAATCGAAAACTGAACAAATGTCTGTGTGTGTGTATGTCTGTGTGTGTGTATGTGTGTGTGTGTATGTGTGTGTGTGTGTGTGTGTGTGTGTATGTATGTATGTGTTCAAAAATCTTGCCAAGTTTTCTCAGCACTGGCTGAACCGATTTTGATCGAACCAGTTGCATTCGACTTGGTTTAGGGTCCCATACATCGCTATTGAATTGTTTGAAGTTTCGATAAGTAGTTCAAAAGTTATGTATAAAAATGTGTTTTCACATAAATCCGGATCTCAATTATATGCATGTAAACGATGTCCGGATCCATCATCCGACCCATCGTTGGTTAGGTAATCGAGAGACCTTTCCAACGAGTCCACAACAATGAAGATCTGGCAACCCTGTCTCGAGTTATGACCACTTAAGTGATATTTATGTACTTTTTTGAAGCCGGGTCTCACTTAAATGCATGTAAACGATGTCCGGATCCATCATCCGACCCATCGTTGGTTAGTTTATCAAGAGACCTTTCCAACGAGTCCACAACATCGAAGATCTGGCAACCCTGTCTCGAGTTATGACCACTTAAGTGATATTTATGTACTTTTTTGAAGCCGGGTCTCACTTAAATGCATGTAAACGATGTCTGGATCCATCATCCGACCCATCGCTGATTAGATAATCAAGAGACCTTTCCAACGAGTCCACAACATTGAAGATCTGGCAACCCTGTCTCGAGTTATGACCACTTAAGTGATATTTATGTACTTTTTGAAGCCGGATCTCACTTAAATGTATTTAAACGATGTCCGGATCCATCATCCGACCCATCATTGGTTAGATAATCAAGAGACCTTTCCAACGAGTCCACAACATTGAAGATCTGGCAACCCTGTCTCGAGTTATGACCACTTAAGTGATATTTATGTACTTTTTTGAAGCCGGGTCTCACTTAAATGCATGTAAACGATGTCCAGATCCATTATCCGACCCATCGTTGATTAGATAATCAAGAGACCTTTCCAACGAGTCCACAACATTGAAGATCTGGCAACCCTGTCTCGAGTTATGACCACTTAAGTGATATTTATGTACTTTTTTGAAGCCGGGTCTCACTTAAATGCATGTAAACGATGTCCGGATCCATCATCCGACCCATCGTTGGTTAGGTTATCAAGAGACCTTTCCAACAAGTCCACAACATCGAAGATCTGGCAACCCTGTCTCGAGTTATGACCACTTAAGTGATATTTATGTACTTTTTTGAAGCCGGGTCTCACTTAAATGCATGTAAACGATGTCCGGATCCATCATCCGACCCATCGTTGATTAGATAATCAAATGACCTTTTCCAACGAGTCCACAACATTGAAGATCTGGCAACCCTGTCTCGAGTTATGACCACTTAAGTGATATTTATGAACTTTTTTGAAGCCGGATCTCACTTAAATCAAGCAAAACAATGCCAAAGGGCCGTTGTGGGTTTGTAAACAAAGAGTGTGTCCTGCTCACGCTAGAGGATGTTTACATCTGGCATGAAAGGGATACACTCTTTGTTTACAAACCCACAACGGCCCTTTGGCATTGTTTTGCTAGAAATGTATGTAAACGATGTCCAGATCCATCATCCAACCCATCGTTGGTTAGGTTATCAAGAGACCTTTCCAACGAGTCCACAACATCGAAGATCTGGCAACCCTGTCTCGAATTATGCCCACTTAAGTGATATTTATGTACTTTTTTGAAGCCGGATCTCACTTAAATGTATGTAAATGATGTCCGGATCCATCATCCGACCCATCGTTGGTTAGGTTATCAAGAGACCTTTCCAACGAGTCCACAACATCGAAGATCTGGCAACCCTGTCTCGAGTTATGACCACTTTAGTGATATTTATGTACTTTTTTGAAGCCGGATCTCACTTAAATGCATGTAAACGATGTTCGGATCCATCATCCGACCCATCGTTGGTTTGGTAATCATGAGACCTTTCCAACGAGTCCACATAATAGAAAATCTGGCAACCCTGTCTCGAGTTATGACAACTTAAGTTATATCTGTGTACTTTTTTTTCTGGACCTAAAAAAATAGCTGAAATATGTGTTCAAACCACTCATATTACCCATTGTTGGTAAAAAGTGAGAAAGGCATCAACCACACAGGTGGATTAAGTTAGTTTTTATTTTATATTTTATACGAGTTGAAAGACAGCTTAGCAATAAAAGCTAAGCAAATTATATATTCTCTTGAAGTTATATGTTTTTTTACAAGCAGTCAAGGCATTAATTGATCCTCACGCTTATTTTTACCATTTAAGTTGCTATTCTTTACAATTTTATTGCAAAATATTAATAATATTAATCAAAACCATGATTAGAACAATTTTCGATAAATTTAAAATTTCCTGGGAATTTCCCGGGAAATCCGTTGAAAATTTCCCGTTTCCCGGGAATTTTGCAACCCCGGGAAATTGGACGCTCTAGTGAAGATGAAGTAGTGGTTAGGTGGCATGATCTCGATGATTCGCAGTAAGCAGTAAACCGCGGCTAACTCTGCGACGTAAACCGAACTCGGGTCCTTCAGCTTAAAGCACAGCTGATAAGATTCATGATAAACACCGAAGCCCGTACATCCGTCGAGCTTGGACCCGTCGGTGTAGAATCTGTTGTTTGGAGGAACATGGTTGTACTTTGATGCGAAGATCGACGGTACAACTCCCCGCAGAAGATGGTTTGGGATACCGCGAGTATCGGCTTTCATGGACGCGTCGAAGCCAATCAGGGTGCTGCTGGTTAACGGAGGCGTGCGCTGTACCGTTGTGCTCGGGTTCCACTCCCACGATGACATAAAGTCATAATATAGAAGCATGCGCCGAGACTCAACGTGAAGGTTCAGCAACGTTTCAAAGTTGTCAACTACCAGTTTATTCCTGTAATCACACCGGATCAGGAATCGGTAAGACAGTTCGTAGTAACGAGTTCGTAGAGGCAACCCTCCCGCCAAGACCTCGAGGGTCATGTTGTGAGTTGAGTGCATGCATCCCAAGACAATGCGAAGACTTCGGTACTGTATCCGCTGAAGAACCATCAAGCGTGATTTCGCAGCTGACTGGAAGCAGAAACTGCCATATTCCAGCACCAAGAGTATCGTTGTCTTGTACAGTCGAAGCAGGTCAGAAGGATGAGCACCCCACCGGTTGCCAAAGACGCTGCGCAGAAAATTAGTTCTTTGCAGGCACTTTTGCTTCAGGTAGTTAATGTGCTTCCCCCATGTTCCCTTCTGATCAAAAATTGTACCCATGTACATGAAGTGGTCCGACTGCTCGATAGTCTTTCCCGAGAGAGAAAGATTGAGCTGCGGCGGTTCATGCTTCCCCGTAAAAACGACCAGTTCCGTCTTCTCCGGAGAGAATTCAATACCCTTTCCAACTGCCCAATGGGCCAAGTTGTTCAGGGTATCTTGCAAGGGTTCCAGCAGATCGTCTTTCTTGGCAGCGATTGAAACCACTGCGTCATCTGCGTACTGCTGGCTAAATTGATCTGGCAACGAATGTTTTGAGCTTGGCAACACTGATACGTTTTGCTGGGCGTAAAGGCAAATGCTCGTTTGGATACGTCAAACTCGTGTCTGTTTGGGTACGTCAAATTCACTTCGACCAGTCTCGCTATTTAGGATCTCTACCAGCACCTCGATGGAGACTGAATCGAATGCAACCTTGATGCCTAGAAAGACAGAAGCCATTTGCTGTTTTTTACCACGGGCTATGTCGATCCCTGTGGCCAGCAAGGCTAGACAGTCGCTTGTTCCCTTGCCTCTCCGGAAGTCATACTGCGTGTCTGACAGCAAGTGCTCTCGTTCCATTCATGGTTCGAGGCGGTCGAGGATCATCTTTTCCAACAACTTGCGTAGACACTATATACATAACATGTTATATATGTACCAAAACATGCGCAAGGATCTGGCCTACACGCCAGTGATGGAAATAAACGCTTCAGCGAAGAAAAAAAAAATAACGCCTCAAAAGTAGACATTTACACTATTACTTACCATCAAGCTCATATTTGGAATTTGGGCTCAGTTCGCCCACCAGAACAAGCCCCTGAATGACCACTAAAAAGTCATTTTTGTTACATCCTATTAAGAATATGTTTATATTGGGAAATCGGCTCAAAAATTTGCATTTTCTAAAATTATTATCAGGAAATAGGATCTATGCTGATTAGCTAGAATCTACACCCAAAAAATACATTTAAAGAAAAATTCCTTTTTAACTGCTTCACCCAAAGACAGCGATGGGAGAATCATCATCAAAAGAAGTTCTTTTGACGTTCATCAAGATAAAAATTCGGATCGGAACATGGTTCTCCTCTTTCTCCGAGTACATCGGCAGGTTCAAGACCTGCAAGACCCGCTTGGACCAAGTAACGCTCGTCAGTTACATGATATCCAAGTATGGAATTTAAAGAGTTTTGGTTTTTTTTTATTATATATTGTTTTTAACTGATCCTCGGTCCCAACCTGGTCACAGTACAGTCATCCCACATAGTCGGAACACCCACAAATTCGGAACACTTTTATAATAATTTGTCAATAGCATGCCAAAAGTAGCTTTTCTGTCGACCTTACGATTTTAAGAACCTTCATTTGGACATTATCTTGCTATTTCACTAGTAAAAGTAGTACTTTTTGAACAAAAAACTTCATTCCAGGACTATTTTGTCCAGAGCAGAAAAACACTGCCTCCAAATGGCCTGTTTCATAATTGTGGGATGTTATTGTGCCTCCCACAATTGTGGAACACCTGAATTTAACTGATATTTTCACAAAAAAAAGTTATCAAACCATGTATAAAACATCACTAAGCTTGAGTTTCTTTGATTTCAGTGTGTGAAGTCACTATTTGGTAATAAATATGTACTCCTGGAGGGATCCAAAGTTTGTTTACATTCGTAAGAAAAAAGTGTTCCGAATTTGTGGATTTCAAGGGTCAAAGTAATTCTTCAAAAACTTCATATAAAAGTAAAAAATTGCAGATGTTCGATACAGCATTCGAAAGATCGCAAGAAAAGCTTTCAAATGAAAGTAAAAGCGAATCATTAAGTTCAATTATCGATTTGCTATGATTTTTTGAACATTGGCCGATCTGGAAACCGTTCCGAATATGTGGGATGACTGTACCTAAAAGAACCTAATAAAAATAAGTTAAGAATAAAAAAAAATGGCTCTCCTCTCTCGCGCACGTAAGATCGGTAAAAGGAATCTAGAAAAACATCAGCTTGATGAATATCACTCTAACACTTGCACTTAGAATGACTTAACGGCCTAACAACATCCAAGGCCGGGACCGACGTTTTACGTCCCCATCCGATGGAAGGTGTAACGTCACAATTCGAAAAACGACCAGTCACTTTTTGTAGATGGGCAATGTGTGTAAACAAATAATTTTAAGTGGGGCTAGCAAGGAAATTCACAAAAAATCTTCACCAGCTAAAATTTCTTCGAAAAGTTCGGGAGTGATTTTCTTTTGCGTGTTTCGCCCCCTCTCTTTTTCGTGGGTGAAGAAAGTTCGTTAGCGAAAATGATTTGATTGCGATTATTCCATCCCTGCCCAAAGCATTATTAGGCTAATGTAGCATACGCACTTGTTAAGGAACCGGTCAAGAAAATTTTCAAAAGGGCAGAGGCTTGAAGAAAAGTGCCAGTAAATTGCTCTCTCCCTTTTGTTCTGCTGTTTGTTAACTGTTTCTTGACACCTGGGACTTTTTGGGGATCATGGCAAGGCATTAGCAAAACTTTTTAAATCGGAAAGAACCAGCTTTTATATAAGTGAGTATAATTTATTTGCGGAATCTACTTTACGCACTCCAAACTCTCTCGCTAGTCCACTGCAGGTAATTGGCCACGCGGGTGTACAGTCCGGGCACACCGGACCCACAACCCGAACCAGTGGACACCACCCCAACAAGGAAATACTTTTTGTCCTTTCGCATCACCAGCGGACCTCCCGAGTCTCCACTGCAGGCATCGGTATATTCCCCCTTGGAGTCCTGCTCTCCGATGGCACACAGCTGCCTTTCGGTAATCTTTAGGTTCCAATCATTGTACATGGATTGGCACGAGCTTCGCGGCACTGGGTGAACCAACCCCGTGAGTAGGTCGTCGGAGGTCTCCTGGCGGTCTAAAATGAAAACGATTGAGCATTTGTAGGTACTGCATTGTAAATAGTTGTGATGATGGTCTACAAAAGCGCAATACTTAGATTGGTGATCCCCCATCCAAGGATGGTGAGGTTTGCGGATGCAGGTAAATCCGCCAGTTCCGCGTGCAAACAAATTGGTTCCACATTTGCGCTCATCTGAACTTCAGTGCGGAGCTCAACCAGCCCGATGTCGTTTTGCTTCGTCTTCCTGTTGTGATCTGGATGGCGAAAAGTGTTCGCCACCGGGTACGAATCTGCCAAGGCATCCGTCGCGGAAATGGTACCCATCCGAACTGCGGTCGGTTTCGATTTGAAACAATGCGCTGCCGTGAGCAGAAATTTGCTCGAGATTAGCGATCCAGCACAGCGCAAATTCTCCTCGTCGTACACGAGTATTCCAATAAAGGGAAAATCTCCTACGCCGGCCTTGAATGTCTTGCCGACCACGTGGTCGGTTAGCTTTGGGCCATTATGTGGGGGCACCTTGCCGCATTTGTCCGCCGCTACTCTACTAGCTTGAACGGTATACTCTGCTTTGGGACAGCAAACGACAGGAGTTTTCCCCTCAAATTCACAGTGTCGTTCCTGTTTCAGAATGGTGTGTCCGTTGACGCATTCGATGGTTTTGCGACAGACACCAGTGCCGCCAGCTTTTAATGGACAATCTTGACCTTCTGAAATGGGAAAAGGGAGGTTATTAATAGAATTTCATTGGAGAGATAAAAAAATTAAAATAAGAAAACGGAACTTTTTGTCAAACAAATAAACCGTTTTTCGATATAGTTTTTGGAGCTCTTCCGATAGCATACTCAGAAGGCACACCGGCGAATATGAGCTTGATTGGACTATCCAGATTTTTAAGCGAAGATGGCGTTCGAATTGTGAACGCCCGAAATGTCAAAGTCATGCATGACAGTCACATTTTGTTTTCTCTAATGTTGGTGCTACTGAGTGATTCTGACATTTCGGACGTTCACAATTCGAACGCCGTCTTCGCTTAAAAACCTGGATAGGGTAAGATAGGGTACATTATCCATTAGAGGACCTCTTTCCTATAGGCAATCAAACGTCAAAATTATCCCCCACTAGAGGGCGCTCAAATTTGGGGTGATGTTTTCATTATAACCTCCCACCCAGATACGAGATTTTCTTACAGAATTGGTTCTGTAAGAATCCTGCTAGAATGATTCTAGCAGCCTTGTCAGAATTCTGTAAGAATTTTGCAAGAATTTTCTTATAGAAAATACTGCTCACTGATTGGCTGACTTTTTACCGGTTCAAATCTGTTCTGTTTCGACCATTTGAACAAGATGGACGTTTTTTTTCGCGAAAAAAACACTGGTGGATACTTAGGTAATTTGAGTTCCGTGAACAATCCGGAGATCCTTTCGGAAATCAATACTTCAATCAATAGCTGGCAGATTGAAACACACCATCGCAGGTAAGCCATCACTCCCACAATTCCGGCAATTTGCAAACAGATTTAGGCATTTATGAAACTTAACCAAAAACCTAACCTACTTTTCCGCTCTTTGCAGGCATGGATCTGCAGTTTTGGCGACATTCAGACCTCGGATCTAGAGTCTGGATTCTCTACTCGGCATCATTGGCCGCAACATCGTCTTCAAAGATTTCCAACCCGGACTACGCGTGTGTAAGTGTGCTTCCGAAGGATCAACAGACGCCTGGTGTATTGAAAAGTGATGCGACCGGCATTGAAGCCGAAAATGACTTGTATTAAGCTGAGAAATAAATTTTGTTCGAAATGAAATTTTATTTTGCCTTCAAATTCTAGCAGGATTCTAGCAGAAAATTTTGCCGTCTCATTGTAGCAAAATTCTTACAGAATTCTAGCAGAATGGCCTGTCAGAACAGTTCTAGCAGGATTCTAGCAGGGTTCTAACAAAACCGGTTGCTTTTACCGGATTCTGCTAGAACCGGTTATTGCATTTGAGCTAGAATTCTCTGAGAATTCTTGCAAAAATCTTGCAAGATGATGGCAGCGTTCTAGTAAGAATAATTTTGCTCTGCTAGAATTCTGTAAGAATCCTGCGAGAACGCCGTGACTGGGCAGTCACGGCGTTCTCACAGGATTCTTACAGAATTCTAGCAGAGCGAAAATATTCTTACTAGAACTATGCCATCATCCTGCCAGAACTGTGCAAGAATTCTCAGAGAATTCTAGCTCAAATGCAATAACCGGTTCTAGCAGGAGCCGGCGAAATCAACCGGTTCTGCTAGAATCTTGCTAGAACTATTCTGACAGGCCTGCTGTTAGAATTCTGTAAGAATTTTGCTAGAATGTGATGGCAGAGAATTCTGTTAGAATCTTGCTAGATTTTTGCTAGAATTATTAAGTAGAAAAAAAACAAATAAATATTCAGTAATTATCTTGGTAAATGTATATTTATTCAACATCGTTTTTTGTTATCACTCATATCACTTCACAAAATACACAGTACAAATCCCGGTATTTTCCTTAAGTGCGATGCGACGAATCTTCCTTGAATGTTCACTACTGGCTTCCATCGGTTCCGATTGCGTGGCCATGCATCGGCAAGGGAATCGACCGACATTCGCCTGCGATGCTTGCGACATAATCGAGGCAAACGACCGCATTTTTGTTTTTGTGCATGATCTGCGGTGAATCCATGGATTTCAACCATCTTTGAAGATATCTGGGAAAACAAATAAAAAGAAACATTTATTATGAAGATTTTTACGGCTCCAATACCTAACCAAACCAAGCATGATCTCCCAAAATTTGCATTTTTTAATTTTGTTTGCACCAACTTACCAGAATCGCGAGAACACCTTCCTCTTCCCAGATTTCAGAAAGAAAGAAAAATCGCCGGTAAACACGCGGTTTTGGCGAAAATTTTGTTCGCCACCACCAGGATGGCGAAAAAATGTCTTGTCAGAACATTCCAGTTAAATTCTAGCAGAATTCTTTCAGATTTCGCTCTGCTAGAATATTCTAGTAAATTTCTAACAAAATTCTTACATGCCTGCTAGAATCATTCTAGCAGGATTCTAGCAGAACTATTTCTGCCAGAAAATCTCGTGACCGGGCTACAGCGAGTAAATTGGTTTGAAATTTCAAATTGTTTTATTTCATCATAAAATCGACATTAATAGCAAATTATACCATTTTCAGGTAAGAAATAAATAGCTTAATTGATATAAACGAAAATATTTTTGTGATGGTCGATTTAACCTGTTCATTATCTGATTCAAAATAAGGGAATGTTTTAATCAACCAAAACATAACTAATCAATTGAGAATGTAGATTATTCAAGTGGACAATTATTTTTTAAAGTCACTTCTACCATAAAAGCAAAGATCTGCTTGAAAAATGATAATTGGATTGATTTTCAAAATTAGCAATCTAACCTCATTCACGCGTTTTCAATCCGGATCTCAGAATTTTCAATGAAAAAGGCAACTTAGCAAAAAAATCAAAAAGTCAGTCGATAGAACTTTTTATTTCTTACCTTTATTTTAACTTTATTTTATTCCAAAAGATCAATTTTCTTTAAAAAATCTTAGAATAGTTTTCACTCCCCTTTGCACTTATCGCGCAAAAACGTAAACGTAACCTTGCACCAAAGTTCTCCTACTCGAATGTAGGTGGCGAATAGATTTTTTAGCTTTGGTTTTGGGGGCCTATAGTGGACACTCTGAAGGGTTTTGATGGAAAATTTATTAAAATCACAATTTCAAGCGTGTTTGTGTCTCCAAATCTTTTATTTGGCATGTTCAGCATCATTTAAAACAATGTTGACTGACATTGAATATTGTCCTTTTCACCAAAATAAGTGGTTTTAGTTCAACATCTGAAATCAGTCAAGGCCACTAGCATTTTCACAACAAATCAGCATTTCTATTTTATGATTTAATTAACGATCCAATCATTTTTTGACTGATTGGATAGTTAATTTCATTTCAGTAAGTCAAAATAATGTAAATGGGTAATTCTCTACCAACTCACAGGGCAGTTGCAAAGTTAGAAAAAACACGAAATTTCAAAATGAAAAAAATTGTTCTAAATGAAAAAATGCCCTGCTGGGTTAATGTAGATTCTAAAAGTACATTAAATTTCCCTTAAAATGACGTGTTCCATTTTTTACAGTCTAGTAACGGTAAATGGCAGACTTTTCAAGTGTTTTTTTTAATGAAAAATACATTTTTTCAGAATTTTTAGTACGCCATCAATTTTGGCGTCCTATTTTACATAAAAGTCTCTTTGACTCCAAGTTGCTATCTCATCACCGTTTCAGACTGAAAAATTATGTTCAAAAATGAAAGGGGTCGTACCGCCTCTCCGTCACGAGATATCAAAAAAATGGACACCGGATTCGTGATCAGGGATAAAAGTAATCCCTTAGGACAAAGTTTCACGCAAATCAAAGAGTGGTCGGGGTAGCTTTTCCCGATTTCATGTGAGTTGGTAGAGAATTACCCAAATTTAAGGAACTTTTCTAAAAAAAAGCGAAGAACTACTCATTTTCGAGCGAAATTAAGGGCGTCCATTATAGGACAACGAAAATCCTAACTTTTCCAAAAGTGGACCTTTGTTGTTTTTACCTTAAAAAAATAATAAAACAATGTATTTGAGCAAAAGTTTCTCTTAAACATACAATAAATGCTTGTTGTACTCAATCTAATTGCATATTTTTTTTTCAATTATGTGTACCAATTACGCAATTAAAATTAAAAGTACCGTAAAACGGGGTGACTTTGATAGCCGGGGTGACTTTGATAGGTTTGAGATTTTTCCGCAAAATGAAGAGTACAATTAAGATACGTACGGAATTGTTTAGAATCATACTGACCGTGGTAGAAAAGTGTTCAAAGTACCTCAAAAAGAACTTTTCATAAAATTTTGAAAAGTTTAAAAAGTTAGTTTACTATAGTTAAGAAAATGTCGATGAAAGTCATTATTTTTAACTTCTCAAAGTGTCATGATTTTTTCAATGAACACGCTTTTGAATCGGAAAACGGAATGCATTTTCGGATTCTTTGGACAAATTTCTACTAGGAGAAGGTTAAATAAGTTTGTAAATAATAAATAATATGTGTTTTTGAAACACAATTTAAAAAAAATCTCCAAATTTATAGGCAATTTTAGTTGAACAAATTTCATGTAAAATGTGAAAATTTGTGATTTGTGCTTTGAATTCAGTTTTAAATGCAATATAAATCGATAATTTCATAAACAAAACTAGTTTTAACAAATTTCAGGCAAAATTCCAACATTTTAACAATTTTACCTAAAATTTGTTTGTATTTTGTTAAAAAGCTTATAAACTTAGTTAACTAAATACAAACATTGATTTTTTTTTCTTAAAAACTTTATCAGCTACTTAAGTAATGGTACATTTAACGAACAAATAAAGTTTGAACATCTAAAATATGATTTCAACAAGAAACACTATGACTATCAAAGTCACCCCGGAATTTAATTTAAGAATTTTTAACGTAACTATTTTTCTAAACACTATTGAAAAAACTTTTTTTCCAAAAAAGTGCATGGACTTTGTGTGGCCTACCCCAGTACATGTTTTAAAAATAATAATCTTGAGAAAAACCATAACTGTTGGAAAATATTCCAAAAACAAATTGAAATCCTATCAATGTCACCCCGGTTTACGGTACCAATAATGCTGAAACAGTAAGATTTTATAAATAATTCAAACTATAGTTAGTTGTACTTAACTTAAGCATCATAATTGAAGTTTGAAATGATATTTTATAATAAGGCTGGTACAAAGTTTTTAAATTGTTGTGCTCATGCTCATGCTCAAAAGTGAGCAAAATCCATCTTTTATTCATTATATCTATCATTAGACATAGGGGAGAGTGGGGAGACTTGATCCCAAGCCTGTATCTCGTCAGCATGTGGGTAAAACAATTAGCTTTGTTCTAGAAAGTTGTGCGAAATTGAGTAAAACTCATTGTAGAAAACAAAGAAAAAAATAAAAAGTGTTTAGATTAAGTTACACACATTTTTCTAAAAAGTGCTGCAATAAACTTCCAAGAGATCTTTTTTCTTTGTTTTGACAAGTACAGTATGGCCCATAAAAAAATGCAACATTGTTATTAGGTGTAAATCGGGACTATTTTTACTATTTATGATGTATGTAGCATGTGTACATGTTGAATAGGTTCAAAACAAACAATCAATGCATTTAAAACTATTCCCCTAGCATACAATAAGTTATAGCTCATTGAAAATTATAAATTTGCCAATTTAGTCTACGCCCAGGCCATATAAAGAAAAACATACTTTTTTTCATGTTGGTCGATCTGGATAGCCTATTATGGTATTTTTATGGACTAAAAAGTATACAGCCTTCAAGGTTACTGTTTTTGAGAGTTGTAAGAGTTAGTTCCACCGAATTTTACGCATTCTATTTACCAGTTATAGTAAAATAGTAAACTTTTCAAAAATATCCCGATTCTGAAAATGCATCATTTTTTGAGATTT
Source organism: Culex pipiens pallens (assembly GCF_016801865.2). NCBI lineage: Eukaryota > Metazoa > Arthropoda > Insecta > Diptera > Culicidae > Culex > Culex pipiens. The sequence goes on along the minus strand of NC_068937.1, from coordinate 51,545,292 downwards.
TTTTGGAGCCTGCAATGTTTCAACGCAAAAAATAAATGCTACTAATGATTGTAATTGATACTAACAAATGCTCTGATGTGACTTTTAACAATATAAAGCCGCTGGGTACGCTTTTGAGCCATCGACAACGATTTTAAGTTATTGATTTGTTTCGACAAAATCACACAAAATAATAACCAAAATGGCATTTTTCACACAAATTACCAATTTTAACAAAATTAAAAAAACTTCTTGATTGGGCGTATTTTAGAAGGACTTCTAATGATGCTTTCGGCACATAGTTGGATATTTTAAACTGTTTCGTTTTTGAAATAAAAATTATTTAATTAGGGTAAATATTAGGGTGGGTACGTTTTTCAAAAAGTTCTCGGATCAAGTTTTAGTATGGTTCCCCTTGTAGGGCATGCCCATAGGGACTTTCATGCCAAATATCAGCTCATTTGGTTGAAAACTGGCTGCGCGCATCAAGGTTAAAGTTTACATGGGAATTACTATGGGAAATTGGAACATTTTGTTAAAACGCTCCTACAGGTCTGGAAAAATCACGCGCCAACTTCTGGTATGGTCAAGCCTAAGGGGAATGGTCTGGAGAACACTTTTCCCGAAGAAAGCATATGGATTCGTTGTCCCTAGACCTGGCGCATCAGCAAACAATCCGATGTCTCCGGAATCAACGGTTTTCCCTGAAAAAGCATCAAATTTTCCTTAGCATGCTATGCAAGCTTGATGAACACAACGACATACGTCAGGCAGCTACACGTGGTTGAAATTTTTGCAAAAAAAAACGAATTTGCTATGCATAGATTCAGAATTCGACTTAATAATATCAGGACTGCTCGAAATGATCATTTTCTAGTTAAAAGATGGTTTGCAATTGAATATTTCAGCCATTTCTCACCCACGTGGTAGCTGCCTGACGTATGGCGTCGCGGTGTTCATCAAGTCATGCTATGCAAACTAAGGATAATTTGATGCTTTTTCAGGGAAAACCGTTGATTCCGGAGATATCGGATTGTTTGCCGATGCGCCAGGTCTAGGGACAACGAATCCATATGCTCTCTTCGGGAAAAGTGTTCTCCAGACCATTCCCCTTAGGCTTGACCATACCAGAAGCTGGCGCGTGATTTTTCCAGACCTGTAGGAGCGTTTTAACAAAAAGTTCCAATTTCCCATAGTAATTCCCATGTAAACTTTAACCCTGATGCGCGCAGCCAGTTTTCAAACAAATGAGCTGATATTTGGCATGAAAGTCCCTATGGGCATGCCCTACAAGGGGAACCATACTAAAACTTGATCCGAGAACTTTTTGAAAAACGTACCCACCCTAGTAAATATTGTTCCAAAAATACATTCATAATTGTAGACCGCCTGTACACAGTTTTGGCGAACTGCAAAAAACTATCATGACGATATCTTCAAAACATACTAAACTAACACCATAATACATAAAAAATCTGATTGTTAAATAAATTTAAGAATGGCACCACTTTTTATGTGAAAAAATGCACATGTCGCATTTTTTTATGGGCCATACTGTATAGAAAACACTCCAAAATTATTCAAAAAAATATTTTTTATACATGAATTGTTTGATAAACATATCAACTCCAAAACCCTTACGCATTTGACGTTAAATTTATCATCATACTATTTTTACAATCAATTGTTTAAAAAAAGTGCGTTTAGGGAGACTTGATCCCTGCATTTTTACAGTCACTGGAATCAGCCTCAAGATTAAATAATTGGGCAAGGTTTTCGTTCATAGTTTCCTTTAGTATAGTTGTACATAACTTACTGCAGTTTGAACCATTTTTCAAAAGTTTTGTAAACAAAAATTACCAGCTTTTGTAAACATGCCCAATTTTTGTCTAAAAAAGAAAATTTTAAGTTTTTAAATATTTTGCATGCTAAACTTGTTATATTTTGAACACAAACGTACATGTTTAATGTGAAATTGCTGTAACTTATAGAAAATTAAAAGTTTGGATGAATAAGAAACATTTTGCTTAAGATTTCTTCAAAATGTTGAAAGGGGGATCAAATTACCCCCAACATTTTGAAAATGCCGGTTTAAAATATTTTTTTAAAGCGCTTGGCATGATTCGTAGAGTTTTTCTGATGAAATACCCTTATCAGCCAAACATAGTTGAACGTTTAAGCTTTCAATTCATGCAAAAAGTGCATAGTTTTGTGAGAAATTGACAGAGTTATGTGTGATACAAAAAAAGGGATCAAGTTTCCCCACTCTCCCCTACACCATGCATCAAAACATCAAATATAGGTTAAATTTGGTATAAAAATAACAGTTTTCCTATGGTGGAGCAAGGTCTATAGGAAAAGGGGTCCATACAGGAGAAGAAACCTTTATTTTTTCAAATGGCCTTTTGTCTGCTCAAAACCAAATAACTAATGAAACAAATAGTCAAAATTGTTCAAAAGGCTTCAGATTTCATTGTTTTGTACAAAGGTTATTAAAAAGTCCTTAAAATATTGTTTTTTTTAATGCTCGTCGGCTCTACTAGGGGTCCACTAATGGTCAGATGCTTCAAAAGGGAGGTACCATCACCTTTTTTGAGATATTAACATTGTCATTAACATAACAAATGTCTAGAAGACACCAACTCGCTTCGACGTAAGCCTGAATTGATAAATCGTCGCCGTCCTGCTTACTCGTCGTTCGTGCATTTTGGGCCAAATTGAGTTAAGAAAGCCATTTTGTGCAGCTCACAATGCCTCACCTTTTGACCTTCACCGATCCTTCTAAATTCGATTTCCATCCTGAGATATTCAACGGAATCTGAAAAAACTCCGTGCATTTTTGTCACTTTACATATGAAAGTAGTTTCAATCTTGTCGTGCTATCTTGTCACTTCCTGAAAATTGATGTACAGTCATCCCACAAATTCGGAACACTTTTGTGATAATTTGTCAATAGCATGCCAAATGCAGCTTTTCTCTCGACCCTACTATTTTAAGGACCTTTATTTGGACATTTTCTTGCTATTTCACCAGTAAAAGTAGTACTTTTTGAACAAAAAACTTCACATAAAGACTATTTTATCCAGATCAGCAAAACACTGCCTCCAAATTGCCTGTTCCATGATTGTGGCACTCCCACAATTGTGGAACACATGAATTAAACTAATATTTTCACAAAAAAAGTTATCAGACCATGGATAAAACATCACTTAGCTTGAGTTTCACTGGTTGCAGTGTGTGAAGTCATTATTTTGTTACAAATATATACTCCTGGAGAGATCCAAAGTTTGTTTACATCCGTAAGAAAAAGTGTTCCGAATAAGTGGATTTCAAGGGTCAAAGTTTTCCTTCAAAAACATCATATAAAAGTAAAAATTTGCAGTTGTTCGATACAGCATTCGAAAGATCGCATGAAAAGCTTTCAAATGAAGGTAAAAGTGAATCATTAAGTTCAATTACCGATTTGTTATGATTTTTTGAACATCGGCCGATCTGTAAACTGTTCCGAATATGAGGGATGACTGTAAGTGCGACAACTGATCAAAGGGATTTCAGGTCAGAACACGTTTGACGCACGTAGTTGTAACCAGTGGTTAGGTTGGCTCCAAGAGTGGTGAGACTGTTGTTCCGCGACGCGTAAATTAGCATGCCGAAAGGGAACCCTGTGAAAGCTGGAGAGCGGAACATCCCCACTCGAGTAGCTGTCCAACGCCAATGGACGCTGGAGTAGTTGCGCTAGCCACCACCAGAAAGCGCCACGAGAAGGACAATGGATTCGCTAGGGCGAAATAGGATGAGAATGGGGCGAAATGGGAAGGATGGATGAGGTTGAGGAACGCTGGAGAATCTGCGCCATTGGATCGGTCACTTGCCTGGTGATTTAAGAAGTGGACGGTCGGACCAGCTACATTCGCCGTCAAGTGAAAGTGAAGTGGAACCGGCGCGGAAGACCGGAAGAAAAGGGTCCGTCGATCGGAAGATCTGGACTAGCTGCAGGAGAACCTGCGCAGAAACTGGTCAACCAGGCAGAGGACGATCCCAAAACAACAAATCCCCGAATCAGCCAACCCACCTCCTTTCCGCCATCTTCTAACGCTGCCCATTGTGCCCTACAGACCCCTCGGTGTGTACGCTTCGCGTACCGATCGGCCAGCCCAACCCTGGGTGCCGGAAGCCCGTGTGACCCACACGACACCCGCAGTGTCCCCTACGGCGATCGTCACGCCAGACGATCGCAACTCTACACCGTTACGGTGAGGGAACTGCCGGTCGCGACGCCGCCATTTTGTTCCGAGGAACATCCCTGTCGCGACCATAACCGCCACCGAATCTGCCAGCCGTTACAACCCGTCGACGCCGGAAACCAGGCAATCCGGTGGACTTGTCCACCGAAGTCCTGGGTCCGTCAACAAACCCAGGAGCGTCGAGGCAGAAGGCGAGGAGAGGGTCCGAGTACGTGCTGAAGCAGCTGACCGTCAAGCACGAGCGAAGAGCAGAAGAAGGCGTTCCGCTCCGGTGAACTGTGTCCCGGATGCGTGGAGGCGACAACGACGGCGAGTAGCAGAAGCCGGCGAGAACGACCAGCGGCAGCAGTGACAGTTCCGGAAAGGGGCCCCAAGGAAGAAGGAAGAAGAGGACGTGTGAGGTAGGACTAGGATAAGGAAGTGGGAAGGACAAGGAAGTGCAGCTTGAGTCTGCCGAAATAAACTGTCTCGCAAGTACCGCAATAAAGTGGGTGTTTTGTTCAACGGTACTAGCAGGTGTTTTCCTTTTGTGCCGAATTCGGATTAACAGGCCGACCCTGAGGTGTTTTAGCAAGGGAGGTCTCATCATTGCTGGGGTTAGCCAGCCATTTGTTATATAGTCTAACTAACGTAAACATTTGTAATTATAACTCGGGACTCCAGCAACCAACTTCAACCAAACTTCGGGACAATGCACATAATGGTCAGCCAAACAAAACGTGTTTGTTATTGTTTACATTGCGTGCTTTCATTTTTGTTTATTCAAACATTAAAACGCGTTTTTCTCGGAAAGTTGAAACGGCGAGTGCGACAAGATAGCCCGACGACGTCGGAATCTAAAACTCATTTTTTTAGAATCTTCTTATTTTTTCAATTCAAGCGAAATTTGATATGATTTTTCAAATTTAAAGGAATAATACTCGTAATGTCTTTATTAACCTTTAATATGCAAATATATCATTAAAAATGTTAAGCCAACCTGAGTTCAAAATTTCCTCCTTTTTCTCAAGTCAAGCGATAAACTAGTTCGGAAAAACCCGCGCCGGTTGGGTCACTTTTTAATCGCACACAGTTTTACACAGCTTTCACATATACTACTAAAGTAATGTTTTGATTTCGATTGAATTGTGTGCGTGCGCGCAAATTGACAATAAGCGGGGTTTTACTGTACTATGGAACGAGACACACCCACGTTTTCTCACGAGTTGAGTCGACGATCACTGACCTATCCTGATATCCGAACAAAAAAAGCTCTTGAAACTCTTCACGCTCTCTGATCGTGTCCAAAAGTTTTGATTACAACAGGTATCTGTGGAAATTTCGCGATTTTTGCTTAAACCGGTTTCCTCTCTTCAGGAGATCGGGATGAGTCTTCATACGTACCATACTTGTGGATCCGCTCGAACGGAACAGCCGTCACGAGAACAAGACTTGCTGCCAGGATCAACGTCGTCGATCGTAGACTCATGGTTGACGAATTGAACAAAGTTATTATTGTTGGTTCTAGGATTCGTAGTAAATAAAATCAAACACACACATACAAACACACAGATTCCTGCTGAAACTCAACGACTGAGCAACTTTCTTATCACCAGAGAGCTCAGTAGAACCGTTGTTGAACAGCTCGAAAGTCGTCGTCGTAGTCGTTGATCGTTGATCTTGAATGACAAAACGTCATTCTCAACTCAACGCGAGCTGATCGTGGCTTCTGTAATCCGGCTTAACCGCAAAACTCGCGTGGTGGTGGTTCTAATCAACTCCGATTAAACTGTTTTCAGCTGGTTTTGAGCCACGTTGGGAATGCTGCACTGAAGATGCGCAGCGAGCGATGTTGTACCGAGCAAGTTCTGGCGAAAACTGATCGTCGAGAGGAGCATGGCGGAGCGTTTTAGCCAACAAATTTGGAAGAGAACTTGGACTCGATGAGCACGGAGAGATTGAACCGTGAGAGTGAGTGATTCGTGACCCATTAGTTTTTCGATTTGGTACCGACCTGAGAACATTAAAAATTCGTTCAAGTCTGGAATTTTCGAAAAACTTAGTTTGCCATGACATTTGACTGACGTGATTTAAAAATTAGAGCAGTGACTTTTTACAAATGACGGTTTTTATGTCAAGTTGATCAAACAATCGATTATGAAACTTATGGTTTTCAATTCCTAGGAAACTTTCAGAGTGGCGAGCTAAATTTTGTTCTGCCGTTTCGAGATATGATTTTTCTACAGAAACATTTTTACAGAAGAAAGTTGCATTTTCAGCTTATTAAGCAATGGACCATGGACATCCTTACACATTCATATAGTAGTCTACCATATGCACTGATGCTATATGCACATGATCCGGGGTCAAAATCCGACGACCTCTTGCTTGTTGCGGCGGTTGACTCGTAGATATTAACTCCATGGAGCCCTTGGATGACCATGGATATCCTTACACATTCATATAGTAGTCTACCATATGCACTGATGCTATACGCACATGATCCAGGGTCAAAATCCGACGACCTCTTGCTTGTTACGGCGGTAGACTCGTAGATCTTAACTCCAGGGAGTCCTCGGATGACCATGGACATCCCGAAGTACCCATAGACCTTTGAGATGCATTAATTTTTAGTAAACAAATAAATAAAAAAAATGTTTTTCTAATATTTTAATTTCATACTTATAATATTTTTTTTATAATCGTACAAAAAATGCTAGCTGTGGACCCCCGAACTTGACAACTCTTTTATACATTTGTATTGGTTGTTTCCGTTGTGCTTAAAGGAAATGGCTATGTACCAGGCGCTTCCATATTATTGTAGATGGCTTATATAATTGGAAGGAGACGCATGGTTTTTTTTTTAAATTATTCTATTTTTGATGCTAAAAAAAAATACCACATTCGCATCAGTCCGCGTGGACATAAAATCAAATTCTGTTGATTACATCGGATTCGGGGAAGCATTATCTCTGAGGAACCGATGAGATATCGTGTTTCCCATGACACAAGTTTTGTTTTGTCGAGTCGATAGCTATCGGCTCCCGGCAGAAAGTTGCTCCTAACGCGAACATAGATAATCCCCATCCGGCGCAGACGAAGTAGTTTTCATTTCATCCAACAGCCGTGCACCGGGTTCCGCAACATTCACAAAACGTTCGAATTACTATGTTTTAACTCAAACAGATATGAAAAATCCGAAAATTTTCTTAAAAATCTTTGCTAGGTTGCTTCCTTATAAGGTTAAAAATTAAGATTTGGAAATATTTACCGAAGTACTGGCAGTGTTGGCAAGAAATATAATTTTCAGCATAATTTACATTACTTTTGATCTACTCATCCTAACTTATATTTTGTTGCAACTATGGGACCCTGAACCTGGTATAAATCGGTTCAGCCAGTGCTAAGAAAACAGAGTGACAATTTCGTTAACACACAGACACACGTACACACATACTTACAGACATTTGTGCAAATGTCGATTCTGATTCGATAGGTATAAAGTGAAAGTGGGTCAGGATTATTGAGAAATTAAATTTTCTGTCAATCTGCTGTGAAGTTTTCCATAACAGCTGGGGAAGTTTCACTCCATGTTACCGGCTCACATCTCTCTTTCTATATTCTCGATCCTCAGTAAGGAAGACAAAACATTGATTTTATTTTTGTATTTTGAAGCTAATTAAGCTTGTTACAAATTTTGAATGTTGGGACCATAGATCGAAAAAAACCCTCGGAATATTTTGATTTTTTTAATTTATTGATAGAACTATAACTATAAAAATGTGTAAGGACCCCTTATCAATTTGCGTGAAACTTATTTCCTCAGTTAATGTTGGTTTCTGGTCACAAATCCGAGGTCCATTTTTCGTTATCTCGTTCTGAAAAATTACAAAAAAAAATATTGAAAAAGTGACTATAAAAACATGAAAAAAACTAGACAGCCAAAAGGTAACAAGAAGCTGGTAGTGTACCCAAAATTCTACCAGAAACAAACATAAATTAAACAAGATTAACGTTAATTTTAACACTAAAAATTTAAGTTTTTCGTAGAACAAAAGTGTCTCTAAATAACCTCCTTAACGCGGAAAAAATAAACAAAAATCGAAAAAAGAGATTTGGACAGTAGAGGGTAAACATAAAAGTCCCTTTGACATAAAATTTTCAAACCATCTCCATTTTAGGCTGCAAATAATTGAAAAACACGTATTTTTTTCATGCTTAGCTTGGTTGACCGTACTTTGGCCGAGCTTAACGCTCGCAACAGCGAGGTTGGCGCCGATTAGGAGGGGTCGTACCGTCCCTCGGACACGAGATATTGAAAAACGAACCACAATTATGACAAAGTTTCACGCAAATCAAAGAGGGGTCAGAGCAGGGTTGCGAATGAGCGAGCGCTCACGGAAGGCTTGCTCGCTCCAGCTGGAGCGTGAGTTTTTATCAGGTAGCTCGTGCTCGCTCACGCTCACCGGAGCGTTTTGCGCTCACGTGAGCTGGTGAGCCAAAGTAGGTAGTTGTTTTTTCCTGTTGAAGGATTTGCCTGTTTGAAACGAAGTTTCTAGAACTATCTCAGCACAGGCAGCAAAAACAAACAAGAAAGTGGTCGAACAAACAAAAGTAGGCAATGAAATGGATTTGATCAGCGAGCCGAAATTTACGTTCTATTTAAAAGCTAGACATTTTTCGAACAAGGAACAAAAACTAAATTCATAATGTAAACATTCATTGATGTGATTAGATGGACTGTTTGTTCACAAATCAAATCCATTTTGGACCTTTGTTGTTATGTACAAAAATATTTACAATTTATGTATATTTTATTTATTTTTAAATAATTTTTTAAACAGTTACAATCATCCATGTTCAAAAAATCATATATAACTTGTAATTGAATGTTTTCAGAGGTTTGATTGCGAAATTGTTGAATAAAATCCACTTGTTGGAAGAAGAGCCAACCTTTTCGTGGTTATTTCAACCCTTAGGAATTTTGAGGCATATATTTAAAAATAGAACTGTTTCAAAAATGAAACCCTTTTTTCCAAAATGTTTGCCAAATAAAGACTAACCTTATAGAAATGATTAGCCTTTTCTAAACACTGAATCACTGAAAGATTTAATAAACGGAATTACTTTTTTTTAATGGTAGCTCATTCTGACCCGCACTCTGGAAATGTAGTCAAAACACTGATTAGGTACATAAAAACAGTTTAATGTAATATTTTAATCAACCAAGCATTTAACCTTGATTCGAACTTACCAAATCATAAATCCTCTTGAATCAATTCATTGTTTTGTAAGTTTTTCTAAGGTTTCAAAAAAAAAACAAATTATTCGCTCTACAGCATTGCCTTGGCGTTCTCGATTACGAGATTCCTACTCCTACTCTAAGGTTTACAGGCCCTTTTATTTAGGCGTCTATACCCCTCCGCCCCTCTCTGCTACAATAAGGCCTTTAAATTGTAAAATATTTTTACATTCGACTGTATGTCTAAAAAACTATTTGACCCTTGCGAATCCAACCTTTTATTTAAAAACATGATTGATGAAAATAAGCTATTCCAATTCATATATCATAAAATTTGTTCACAAAGTCATATTTCCACAGCCCTACTGCACCTTACGCAAAAAAATCCATCTAGAATTGAAAAAAAACTTTCTCAAAAACGTTAAATGATTAGCGACACGTCCAAAATGAGCGCTCCGTGAGCGAAATATGAGCGCGAGCGCGAGCGTGGAGCAAACGCGAGCTGAAAAAATCGGAGCAAACGTGAGCGCGGGCAAACGTGAGCTAGCTCGCGCATCGCTCCTCCTCACGAATGAGCGAAAAGTGAGCGCTCACGAGCGCGTGAGCGCGTGAGGAACGCAACACTGGGTCAGAGTAACTGCTGTGTAAGTTGGCGGTGAATAGGCCAATATTTAAAAAAAATTGTTTACTGTGTCCGTGCATTATGAATGATTACAGAGAGACTCTTCAATTTGCTCTGATTGGCACTCAGTTTTGCATAGAACGCGCAACGCTTCGGGTCGCAGCCTTTCACATCTGCTCGGTGAAATTTAAAGTTTCAATAAGTGCGAACAACTTGAGAGACAGAGCCGATTTTGGCTTGAAACACTTCGTAATGATGTTATTCCTTGGACTTATAATCATCAGCCTTACCAGTGTGCTCGGTGTAAATAATAGAAACATTCACGGTAAGAGGACAACCCTTTACTTTCATTCTGGTAACATTGAAAATGATCTCTGTTCGGCTCTCAATTACGAGTTGTGCCAAATCTTAAACAAAAAAAATGATAGATTCCCCTTCTCAGCGGAGATAAGGTTTAGGTGTTTGTAACGTCACTTAGATTGATATGTTTCTTGAACATTCATTGAAGTTTTGCTTTTTCTCGTTAGAGTTTTTTTTTCTATTGGCTGAACTAACATTATCATTTTTAATGAATGATAATTAAGAGCGAGTCCACGAACAGGGCATACCCCTTTGTATGGGACGTCGTTTAGACCTCACCAATCTGCCTGAAATTTTCAGGGGTTGTTTGTACATATAAAACTAGCATCTGTCCAAAATATGAGCACTCTAGGTCAACGGGAAGTGGGGCAAATCGGGACACAAAGTTTGAAGGTTCAAAAACGTCAAAAATCTTAAAAAAGCTATAACTTAGGCAAAATTCAATTTAATTTCAAAATTCAAAATGCATCTTAAAGGGCTTCAAAAATGCAACAAAATGCAGGGTAGAGCATCCCAATTGGTTAATTCTAAAGGGAGTTATTGGCATTTTAGTGAAAAAATAGCATAATTTTCAAACTCAAATAAAAAAGTGTTCCATCCAGATATCAACTCGGATCGACCTGCAGCTTGTAGGGGACATCTGGAACTACCATCTGAGACTGAGACCGCTTTGGGTAAGGCAGTTTAACATGTTGAATAGACACTTTTACTTTTAGTGAATTTTTTGGTTGTAAATTTTTGCTCGGGGGACCCTTTAGATCCCATTTTATGATGATAATTTTATCATATTCGTGTTCCTGAGACAATTTTACAATAGAAACATACATAAAAACGTATATTATCATCCATTTTAACCCTTTAAAAAATGAAAGTTGAAAAAAAACTTTGATTCACATTTATTGAAAATCAAGTTCGTTTCCAAGGATACTAGATGACACCAGAAAAAAGCAGCTTCTTAATTTTTTTAATCTTTTATTTTTTAAAGGGTTAAAATGGATGATAATATACGTTTTTATGTATGTTTCTATTGTAAAATTGTCTCAGGAAAACGAATGTGATAAAATTATCACCATAAAATGGGATCTAAGGGGTCCCCCGAGCAAAAATTTACAACCAAAAAATTCACTAAAAGTAAAAGTGTCTATTCAACATGTTAAACTGCCTTACCCAAAGCGGTCTCAGTCTCAGATGGTAGTTCCAGATGTCCCCTACAAGCTGCAGGTCGATCCGAGCTGATATCTGGATGGAACACTTTTTATTTGAGTTTGAAAATTATGCTATTTTTTCACTAAAATGTCAATAACTCCCTTTAGAATTAACCAATTTTGATGCTCTACCCTGCATTTTGTTGCATTTTTAAAGCCCTTTAAGATGCATTTTGAATTTTGAAATTAAATTGAATTTTGCCTAAGTTATAGCCTTTTTAAAATTTTTGACGTTTTTGAACCTTCAAATTTGTGTCCCGATTTGCCCCACTTCCCGTTGACCTAGAGTGCTCATATTTTGGCCAGATGCTAGTTTTATATGTACAAACAACCCCTGAAAATTTCAGGTAGATTGGTGAGGTCGATGCGAGATGGGTATGCTTTGCTCGTGGACTCGCTCTTAATGGTTATTAGACGGACTCTATTTTCAGAGGGTGAATCCTGTCAATTGCCAAATGCAAATCCTGGAGTTTGCCGCAAAATTATGGACTGCCTCCACAGAGATCCCCGGTCGCCCTCGACGCTTTGTAAGTCAAGTGGGCACTTTCGTGTCGTGTGCTGTCCTCCGGATGCCATCGCGCAGGCGAAGAGTATGTGCGAATCGATTCCAATTCACGTCGAGTCAAGGATAAAACCTCATATTGTCGGTAACGCGGAAATTGCAGAAGTCGGAGAGTTTCCCTTCATGGGACTGTTGATGTACAACGATCCAACGATGCGCTGCGGAGCAGTTCTAATTACGAAAAAGCTTTTGCTGACCGCTGCCCATTGCTTCCGGCGAGAAAATGCTACTCAGGTCCGGTTGGGAACCAATGCAGCCACTGATGAAGGTGCTGAACCTTACGGGATAGCAAGCATAGTCACGCATCTGGATTACAAACCGAAGAAAAAACAGCAACTCAGCATAATGGCCGACTTGGCAATTGTTGAACTTGCTGAAGAAGTTGATCCTGACGAACCCTACATTGCTCCACTTTGCCTGTGCAGGACTTTGGAAGACCTACCTCCTAGCAAGAATTTGACCATTGTTGGATGGGGAACAACTGACACATGTATTGTCCACCGTTAAAACCCTTAAAAATATACTTAAAAGTTTTATTTTCCAGCGACAAAATCCACAGCTGATACTCTGATGAAAGGAACGGTACAAACTTCAACGCACAGCAAATGTCAAGAAAGTTATATGAAAATCAAGAAAACCAGAATCACCGGCAGCCACCTGTGTGCCCAGGGAGATGCAGACTCCCGCGGGGTCCACACTGACGCATGCTGGGGAGATTCGGGAGGACCACTGGTGAAGCTCGAAGGCAGCAAGTACGTTCTGGTTGGAATCGTTTCCAGCGGACATCACTGCGGACTGAAAGATTTTCCGGGAGTTTACACCCGCGTGGCGAGCTATCTAGACTGGATTATGAATGAGATTTCTAGAATTTGAGCCAAAACCAGTGATGAGTAGTTTTCAATGACCCAATGATACCCAAATGAATAAATGAAAAAAAAACCGGTGACAATTTAGAACGGCTAGTTTCGAGTAGGAATCTTGCAATAGAGAACGCCAAAGCCGTGCTGTAGAGGAAACAATTTGATTTTTGAGAGTATTTAATACTTTTCATCCCACTTAGCATTTTCTTTTTCGCTGTGACAATATGTTACGGTGATAACGTCTTTTAAATTTACTCTTTTGCCTTAGAAATGAACGAACTAGTATTTTTTTTCTAACTTATCTGAATATTTCGCCAGTGTAACATTTTTTTAAATAAAATTATATCAACAGCTACAAACAATTATCAATCAGACCGTAAAAATAAATAAAGGCAATAAAGTTTTGATATTTTGCAGGAAGATTCCAAGTGATCCAAAGAATTCAACCACATGTTTTAAATTGATGTTTTTTTTGTATTTGCTTGACATTAGATTTTAAAAACAACAAGTTCAAATAGAATGAAAAATTGATTTTTAACAAGTATTTTTAAGTGTAATTGTATTTACTAACCGAAGAAATAAACATATATATTTGATCATGAATATTTGATATTTCTGTATGACAAACTTTGATTAAATAAAAATAAGGCTGTTGCAAATATTTTTGAAATTGTGTGTTGTTTGGGCTCGTTTAAAAATATTTTGATTTTTTATGAAATCCCAATCGCTTTTTTTCATGCAAACGTTAAAACTGTGCCTAATATTTGAAAAAAAAATCTCTTCACACTTTTTTTAAACATGCAGAGCTTATCTCCGCTGTGAAAAGAAGTCAATCATCTGTACTTTTCTTTTTGCGCTTTGAACAAAACATGGGAAAACCCCACGGAAAGCCCACAATCTTGACCACACGCAGAAAAAATGTTTTGTAGAATCAACCTATGTGAGGTTTGTTAAAAAAAATGTTTCTTTTAATAATTATATTTCTTTAACATGCTAAGTGGTATGGCTTAATGGTCTTCATCATTGTTGTATTTTTCGTTTTGTTATTAAATGTTCACATTCATTTATTTACTTCAAATTGTTTTACATTTTTGCATTGAATTGAATACATTTGGGTAAAAAAGAAAAATCACTTTAACAACTAATCCTAACTTAAATCTAAAATAAAAATTCTTTAAATTATTCAAATTCTGCACGAGTTTTGCAACCACGCAGTGTTGTTGCCATCTCGATGAAAAATTTCAAAAAAAAAAAACTGAAAACAGGTCACTACTGCCTTCATCCGTTGATGCTGGTTGGTTTTCCCTCGGTTGCTGACTGAAGCCTGGAGGTGTTGTATTCTCTGCAACTTTTTGCCGTTTATGCAACGGCAATGGCTGCAGATTTGGAACCACTCGAACAGATTCCGCTCCTGGAGACACCAAAGCAGGAAAATCCACGTCAGTGAATGCTGGTGGCGTTTTGCGACGATTTGGTTGATGCCTCGTCGTCGCTTGATGCCGAATTTTTACAAACTCACCACGTTTTGGGCAGCTCCGATTCTTGGTCGAATGGTCAACACCGCAATTGAAGCATTTGGCTTCGATGTTCTCGTTGATTGTGTTGCAAGCTTGAGACTCTTGATGAAACATTTCCTTCTACCATGCCCAAACTGCAAGCAGTTCGAACATTGTGTCGCGTCACGGTGCACTGGACGATAACGTTCCCAAGACACGATGATGTTGAAAACTGCCCGAACTGCTTTTAACTCAGACGGCGTTGTCGATCCTTTCTCGAAATGAACCAGGTACAGTTGATCACGATACTTGATGTCCTTGTTGTGTGTCTCGTCATCTTGAAGACTTCGATCACGTTCAACTTAAGAGTTTTGAGCTCTTCTTTCAGCACACTCACATCCATGTCGTACAGGCCACGGAGGACTTGTTTCATGGGGCGTTTACCTGGTGGGTCTCGTGGCGCAGGGGTAGCGGCTTCGGCTGCCGATCCCGATGATGCTATGAGACGCGGGTTCGATTCCCGCCTTATCCACTGAGCTTCTATCGGATGGTGAAGTAAAACGTCGGTCCCGGTTTCTCCTGTCTCGTCAGAGGCGCTGGAGCAGAAATCCCACGTTAGAGGAAGGCCATGCCCCGGGGGGCGTAGTGCCAATAGTTTCGTTTTTTACCTGGATCATCATGGCTGTAGTATTCAATCTTGGTGTTGTTCAAGAAATCCCGAACGTAGTTGTAATCCTTTCTGGTAGGTAGCAGAATTTTGAGTCCATCAGCACACAGGCGTATGGAAGCTCGTAAAGCACCAAATCTGATAAACCCGGTCAGCCACTTTGGCATCGAGTCCGATGACTATGTTTTCACAAAAATGGGTGGCACCTTTTCCCGTCGTTCAAATTCTTCCTTCTCGCTCACGTTCACAGGGAGGGTAGCAAACTGGTTTTCAGACGTATTTTGAGCGTCCTTGCGCAAACTGCCTGGCTGTGCAAGTAGCGCATCGACATTCTTTAGCTTCTTCAAATCTATCGATCCTGCTGGTGAAGACCGCCTCTTTTTCTTGTCGTGAGGCATTTTTGCACTTTTTGCACTTTTCAGGAGGTAATATCGGGGTTGGTTCCCAAAGGAATCAAACATGCCTTATTTTTCTGCGTGCAGTAGTCCTCGGCCAGCAGAACTTAGCAGGCCATTTTGACAATTTGCCGTAGTATTGCGGACCGCATGTGAAACACAAATAAACTTTTTTAATTTGAATACCTTGAATGTTAAATTTTGTTAAACTTAATTTCTGCACATTTTTTTTATTTTAATTTCGAATGTTATTAAATGTTTTACAATTCTAAAATTTTCACAAAATTAATTTCTTATACAGTTTCCTTGAAATTTGGATAACTGTTATATCCTTTCAAGGAATTACATACATGTAAAAAATCACAAAATTTCATGTTTCAAAAAATGTGTTAAATCCTTTCAAAAGATGATTTTGAATCACTCCTGAACGTTTCATGAAGATATTTCATTTTTTTTTTTTTTTTTTAATTTATATTTATTCAAATTTCTTTTCCATGTACATTCATTCAGTTAAAATATTATTGAGTGTCCAATCACAATGACAATGACAATGACAATGACTTTTTACCTCAATTTTAAATACTAGCAACTTTCATTTATTCATGAAATATTGTAGCTTTCGCTATTCAGTGATTTCAAATGTAGGAGGTCCTACATGTACAAAAGGGGCAGGGCCGTAGCCAGGATTTTTGTTCGGGGGGGGCTTGGGTGCAAAAATTCAAGGAGTATAAAAATCAGCAAATCATTTTTACCATCACTTGGTTTGTGGTATAATTATTGAGATGAATTGTAAAATTTTAATGTAATGTATGCAAAAAAGTTTTCGAAGATTTTCATATTAAGTTATCAATGTATTTATTGAAGAAACTCGTTCGTCATTTTTTTTTTCTTTATTTTAACAGCTAGTTTGTATTAAAGGAGTAGAGAAAGTGTTTTTTTTTAACATTTTCTTGAATTGTTTAATTGCAATCCAATTTCGTGATAAACGTCGCTAAATTTAAAATATACTTAACTCGAATCAAATTTTTGAAAGCATAATTTTTTTTAAAAAGAAATATCGATTTATCTAACCATAAGTATTATGTCTGGATTTACATTTTCAGCTGTGTGATAATTGTGATGGTTTATCTAACATTTTTCATTTTTTCTATTTTCTAGCACAACATAAAACTCATAACTGGAATATTTGTTTTTCTTAAAATTTTATAAACTAACTTAAACAATGTTTTATTTTAATTGTTCTAAGCTATTGAAGCCATTTCATATTTTGCGAAGCTCCTGGTGCTCTCAAAAATAAATAATTTTAATGAAATACAAAAAAATATAATCGTTGAAATTTCAGCTGGGTAATTCTCTACCAACTCACACGAAATCGGGAAAAGTTGCCCCGACCCCTCTTCGATTTGCGTGAAACTTTGTCCTAAGGGGTAACTTTTGTCCCTGATCACGAATCCGAGGTCCGTTTTTTGATATCTCGTGACGGAGGGGCGGTACGACCCCTTCCATTTTTGAACATGCGAAAAAAGAGGTGTTTTTCAATAATTTGCAGCCTGAAACGGTGATGAGATAGAAATTTGGTGTCAAAGGGACTTTTATTTAAAATTAGACGCCCGATTTGATGGCGTACTCAGAATTCCGAAAAAACGTATTTTTCATCGAAAAAAACACTAAAAAAGTTTTAAAAATTCTCCCATTTTCCGTTACTTGACTGTAAAAAATTTTGGAACATGTCATTTTATGGGAAATTTAATGTACTTTTCGAATCTACATTGTCCCAGAAGGGTCATTTTTTCATTTAGAACAAAATTTTTCATTTTAAAATTTCGTGTTTTTTCTAACTTTGCAGGGTTATTTTTTAGAGTGTAACAATGTTCTACAAAGTTGTAGAACAGACAATTACAAAAATTTTGATATATAGACATAAGGGGTTTGCTCATAAACATCACAAGTTATCGCGATTTTACGAAAAAAAAGTTTTGAAAAAGTTACTTTTTGCGTTTCTCTTTGTTTCGTCGTCCGTGTCTGTCGCGGGTGACCAAGAACGGCCATGATCGATGACGACCAACTTTTTCAAAACTTTTTTTCGTAAAATCGTGATAACTTGTGATGTTTATAAGCAAACCCCTTATGTATATATATCAAAATTTTTGTAATTGTCTGCTCTACAACTTTGTAGAACATTGTTACACTCTAAAAAATAACCCTGCAAAGTTAGAAAAAACACGAAATTTTAAAATGAAAAATTTTGTTCTAAATGAAAAAATGACCCTTCTGGGACAATGTAGATTCGAAAAGTACATTAAATTTCCCATAAAATGACAAGTTCCAAAATTTTTTACAGTCGAGTAACGGAAAATGGGAGAATTGTTAAAACTTTTTTAGTGTTTTTTTCGATGAAAAATACGTTTTTTCGGAATTCTGAGTACGCCATCAAATCGGGCGTCTAATTTTACATAAAAGTCCCTTTGACACCAAATTTCTATCTCATCACCGTTTCAGGCTGCAAATTATTGAAAAACACCTCTTTTTTCGCATGTGCAAAAATGGAAGGGGTCGTACCGCCCCTCCGTCACGAGATATCAAAAAACGGACCTCGGATTCGTGATCAGGGACAAAAGTTACCCCTTAGGACAAAGTTTCACGCAAATCGAAGAGGGGTCGGGGCAACTGCTGTGTGAGTTGGCGGAGAATTACCCAGCTTCTGAAGTGTCTCCATGGCAACAAAAAAAAATTACGTCGAATCTCAAGTTTACATCAACTGAGTTTACATGTGATTCATTTTTTCCGTGTCGAGTAAATTCACATTTTTTTCTGTGTAGGCCTATAATAAATATATATTTGAAGAAAAAAAATCAGTGCCTGTGTTTAATTTTAATGTGTTAAAAAATTTAGATAAAATGTATTAAATTAATTTTTTTAACGCCAAAATATTCACTGGAAGAGTTGTGAATAATGCATATGTAACCATTTTTAAATGCATATGTAACCGTTAAAATTTTTCTCAATTGCATCAAACATTAAAACGAATCATGTTTAACTTTAATATTCCGACTAAACGCCATTTTCAAATTCATTACTCATTGTATTCTGAAAATTGGTCCAGAATTTGAGCAAAAATAAAATTTTAAAACATGACAAAAAAATTTAATCATATCTCAATTCTAAAGATAATTTTTAATAAAATTTTAATCTATATACATGTTTAATAATTTAGGATTGTAACCATTTATTAAAATCGATGTTTGTTCAAGTAATATCTTGACTCTAGGAATGGTTTAGAAATTTTATATTTACGAAACCTTGCTAAATTAAAAATAAAGAAAACTTTATGTAAGAATTCATAAATTGATTAGTTTTATCCTGTAAATCTAATCTTAGTCTGCACTTGAATTCAAACATACCAATATTCGAAGCATCAAAAAAATAAGATTATTAAAACATAATTTATTGAAATGATTGAAAATTATTTTTTGAATATCTTTATTTAAAAATGATAAAAAATGTTTTTTTTTATAATTTAAGGATTTTTTTAGTTGTAATTATTCTATATTTTTTATGTATTTGATTTTTTTCATTTTTGGAATTTCTGTTTTTTTTTGAAATTATCATGTGTAATTATTATCTTAAAGTTTTGTTTTAAAAGTAAAGAATACTTTATGTAAGAATTCTTAAATCAATTACATTTTTCCTGTAAATCAAATCTTAGTCTGAATTTTGCTACAAGAACTATATTTTACTTTCAAACGAAAATTTTAAAAAATGTCCTGTAGTACGGAGACTCTTAAAACTCCATACAAAAAAATCTCAAGGAACGGTCAAGAAAAGGTTTACGAAAAGACTTCTCTTAAGCGGTACGCAGCTGAAAAGGAACAGAAACAAAAAGCGTCGTTTGATATTTCTTCGGGAGCAATATGTGTTGATGAGATTTTGATTTGTTTATTTGGATGCGACTGAAAATAACGTTTGAAAATAATGTATTCGCTTAAATAATATTGAAGAATTGCCTCATGAAGCTGACTATCAAAACGCTGAATCTTAAAATGCTGAAATAAGGGAAAAGCCATTACAAAAATCACTTAATTTTCTGGTAAATATAAATTAATTTAGGAATACTAGAATTCAAACATAAAAATATTTAAAGCATCCAAAAATTAAGATTGAAAAAACATAATTTATTGGATTTTGAATAACTTAATTTTAAAATGATATTTTTTTTAGTTTAGGATTTCTTAAGTATCAATTATTTTATTAATTTTTCAGTTTTAGATTTTTTTATTTTTGGAATTTCAGATTTTTTGATATTATTCTGTTGAATTGTTATCTTAAATTGTTTATGTTTTTATTATTTTTATTTTTGATTTCTGGCATTTCTTTGTCTTATACCAAAAAAATTTAAATCAAAAATTATGAAAATTTAGAAATTTGAAAGTTTAAAATTTTTAAATCTTCAATTAGCCGTTGCGAATATTATTCTGAAGTTTATGTCACTAAACTCTGACCAAAGTTGAGAGGGTTACAAATCAAAACTACAAGCTATGGTTTTATTATTTTAAGTGTTCAAAACACACTTTAAATCAGTACAGTTGTTTTGCATCATTAGTTTTCAAAATATCTAGCTGATGGCGAAATCCTTTTTTCGTGAGAAAAAACTTTCCGCGGTTCCGCGACATGTTACAAAAATTCTAAATATTTTTAAACGAGCCCAAACATGTCGTATATGATTATCAAAGCAGGAAAAACATTTCAAATTTGTTTTCCGGACCGACCTGGTCGCTGGTCCTAAAAAGACTTAATCGAAATAAGTTATTTCCATTAAAATTGTGAAGCTATTTTTTTTTAATATTGTATTTGCTCACTGTTTTTTGGTCCATTTTGAAAAGGTGGCAACATAAACTTTGGAAAATATTTACAATGGATATTCAGAAATAAGAAATTATAAAAAAATAATAAAGAAATTTTAAACTTTTCAAAATGCAAATTCTAATCTGTAAAATCCAAAAAATATAAATTAAATAGTTTAAAAATGAATTATTGATCAGAAATTATATAATTTGAAAGTGATGTTTAATTAATTTAATTTCAGAGTTGTTGAATCCAAGCTTAAATTTTTTTAACGTTTTGAATTTTTATCATTTTATTTCTTCCTTTAAAAATCGCAAGCTCATGCACAAAGTGAAAATAAGTTGATAATAAGTATTCACTTAGTTGATCTTCCGACTTTTGATATATTAAATAAAAATTGGAGATTGGCCACGGTGGAAACTAAAAAATGTGACCAAAAGAAATCATTTTGGACGAGTGGTTTCGGAAAAAAGGTTTACGAAAAAGTAATAAAAAAAATACACGCAGATATTTCTCAAGCATTTTTCTCTAAGGTCTTAAATATGTAACTAACCATATTCTTAAAACCAAAACGATAAAATTCGAATTGTATTTCTGATAATAGTCAAAATTCACTCAAATGTTTTTCATATTAAATGCTTTCGTTTTTGAAAACAAAATCTAAATATTTTTTGAGAAATTATGATAAATTTTGAAAAATGTAGAGAAAAAACATGTATTAACAGTTTAAAGGTTTTAATGCAAATAAAGGAGGGCTATTAATTTTACAATCCAAATTCGACTAGCCAAAGCCTCGATTATCCAAAGTTTCGATTATCCAAAGTTCGAAGGACTTCGGATAACCGAATCAGGAACAAATGAAATCGGCATGCTTTATTTTCTTGTTTTTGACATCAAATTCGGCATCTGTTTTTTTAATGGTCCAATACACCAAGTTTTTGCTTTTTGGGTGTTTTTTAATACCCCTGACGGTTTCAAAAGCACCCAAAAAGCAAAAACTAGAAATTTGGTTTATTAGACCTTTAAAAAAACACCATATTTCTTGACCTCCATTTTGACCGCCACATTGAATCCAAAAATTCTAAATTATTTTATGGTTCTTCAGGGGTCATACTCTACAATCAAAAATAAGACAACAAGATCTAAGGATTTTTGCTGTCCCTATTCAGACTGTAGTCCCGATTCGCCCCAGATGACGGTAATTATTTCTATGTAGCCCCTTAGAGCAGTCCGCTCGGAAATTGCTATTTTCGATGGTTAATAACTTTTTAGCAAAAAACCCAAAAAAATAAGGTGTCTTCGGGAAAGTTTTTCCAAATTTAAAGAAGATATTAGTTCTTAAAATTGATAAGAACTGGATAGTTATTGCGCCTTCCATTGGTCAAAAACTGAAACAGTTGCTTTTCTCCATACAATTTGATGATTTTGTCCAAACTTGGTGGTCAGTGGTCAGAAAAAGCTCAAATTTTGGAACTTAGGCTAGTGATGCGTAAATCTTTGATTTCAGGGGATAGCCCCAAGTAAGCCCAGATTTGGACCATCCTAACCAATGTAACGCTAAAACTACAAGATAAATGAGATGTTACTGAATGGAACAATGTTCAAATCTGCAGCTCAATTTTTAAATATCCAAATTTTGGATCCATAATCTACAAAAACTGAGCCCGGCAATGGACAGGCAAATTACTTAGTTTGATCAATCAATTCTTGATTCTCTATCTTACAAATTATTTCTGGGAAGAGAACACACAATCATTGATTTAAGATTTTTTTAAGGTAGTTCAATTTAAAAAAAAATTAGAAAAAATTTCGGGGGGGGCTGCAGCCCGGAAGCCCCCCCCCTGGCTACGGGCCTGGGAAAAGGGAAAAGGGATACCTTAAAACTAACTTATAAACTATATAAAGAGCGGATCAATGCAGCTGAAGACTGCAATGATTTTTGTCGAAATGCATCAATTATCTTATTGGACATAACATCCAAAGTGTCCACTTCGGCTAATTGATGAAGTTCACTGGTGCTGAACCAGGGAGGAAGTTTCAGAATCATTTTCAGAATTTTGTTCTGAATCCTCTGAAGTTTTTTCTTCCTGGTTAAGCAACAGCTTGTCCAGATCGGCACAGCATAAAGCATGGCAGGTCTGAAAATTTGTTTATAAATTAACAGTTTATTCTTGAGACAAAGTCTAGAATTCCTGTTTATAAGTGGATACAAACATTTAATATATTTGTTACATTTAACCTGGATACTTTCAATGTGATCCTTGTAAGTAAGGTTTTTGTCAAAACCAAGTCCAAGATATTTCACTTGATCCTCCCACTTTAAATTTACCTCATTCATCTTTATAATGTGATGACTTTTTGGTTTAAGAAAATCAGCCCTTGGTTTGTGAGGGAAAATAATAAGTTGAGTTTTTGCAGCATTTGGAGTAATTTTCCATTCTTTCAAATAAGAATTGAAAATATCCAAGCTTTTTTGTAATCTTCTTGTGATGACACGAAGGCTTCTGCCTTTGGCGGAGATGCTTGTGTCATCAGCAAAAAGTGATTTCTGACATCCTGGGGGCAAATCAGGCAAGTCAGAAGTAAAAATATTGTATAAAATTGGACCCAAAATGCTTCCTTGAGGGACGCCGGCACGTACAGGTAGTTGATCAGATTTGCTATTCTGATAACATACCTGCAGAGTACGATCCGTCAAATAATTTTGAATAATTTTCACGATATAAATCGGAAAATTAAACCTTTTCAATTTCGCAATCAAACCTTTATGCCAAACACTGTCAAATGCTTTTTCTATGTCTAGAAGAGCAGCGCCAGTAGAATAGCCCTCAGATTTGTTGCTTCGAATTAAATTTGAAACTCTCAACAACTGATGAGTAGTTGAATGCCCAAGGCGAAATCCAAACTGCTCATCAGCGAAAATTGAATTTTCATTAATGTGCGTCATCATTCTAATAAGAATTATTCTTTCGAATAATTTACTAATAGATGAAAGCAAACTAATGGGCCGATAGCTTGAGGCTTCAGCAGGATTTTTATCCGGTTTCAAAATCGGAATTACTTTGGCATTTTTCCAACTACTGGGAAAATATGCCAAATCAAAACATTTGTTGAAAATTTTGACCAAGCAACTTAAAGTTGCTTCTGGTAATTTTTTAATTAAAATGTAAAAAATGCCATCCTCACCAGGGGCTTTCATATTTTTAATTTTTTTGATAATAGATTTTATTTCATTCAGATCCGTATCAAAAACTTCATCTGATGAAAATTCTTGTTCAACAATATTCTGAAATTCTATTGAAATTTGATTTTCAATAGGACTCAAAACATTCAAGTTGAAATTATGAGCACTCTCAAACTGCTGAGCAAGTTTTTGAGCTTTTTCCCCATTAGTTAATAGAATATTATCACCATCTTTTAAAGAAGGGATGGGTTTTTGAGGTTTCTTAAGAACCTTTGAAAGTTTCCAAAAAGGTTTGGAATAAGGTTTAATTTGTTCGACATCTCTTGCGAACTTTTCATTTCGCAGGAGAGTGAATCTGTGGTCAATAACCTTTTGCAAATCTTTTTGAATTCGCTTCAGTGCAGGATCACGAGAACGTTGATACTGTCTTCGGCGAACATTTTTCAGACGAATCAGAAGCTGAAGATCGTCATCAATAATGGGAGAATCAAATTTGACTTGGACTTTGGGAATAGCAATATTCCTAGCATCCAAAATTGCATTAGTTAAAGATTCCAAGGCTGAATCAATATCATCTTTGGTTTCTAAAACAAAATCATGATTTAAATTATTCTCAATATGATGCTGATACCTGTCCCAATTAGCTTTGTGGTAATTAAACACAGAACTATTGGGTCTGGTAACTGCTTCATGAGAAAGTGAAAAAGTTACTGGAAGATGATCAGAATCAAAATCAGCATGAGTCACTAAAGGACCACAATACTGACTTTGATTTGTCAACACCAAATCAATTGTTGATGGATTTCTAACAGAAGAAAAGCAAGTTGGCCCATTCGGGTATAAAACCGAATAAAGACCAGAAGTGCAATCTCTGAACAGAATTTTACCATTGGAATTTACTTTTGAATTATTCCAAGATTGGTGTTTGGCATTAAAATCACCGATGATCAAAAATCGAGATCTATGCCGAGTAAGTTTATTCAAATCCCCTTTGAAATAATTTTTATTTTCCCCAGTGCATTGGAATGGCAAATATGCAGCTGCAATCATAATTTTTCCAAAAGAAGTTTCAAGTTCAATGCCCAAACTTTCAATAACTTTTAACTTAAAGTCACGTAACGTGCTATAAGTCATACTACGGTGGATAACTATTGCAACTCCACCGCCATTTCGATTCATTCGGTTATTAGTTATAACTTTATAATCTGGATCACTTTTCAAATAAGTGCCAGTTTTTAAAAATGTTTCGGTTATAACAGCAACATGCACGTTATGAACTCGTAAAAAGTTGAAAAATTCATTTTCTTTCGCTTTTAAAGAGCGAGCATTAAAATTCATAATATTGATGGAATTACTTAGATCCATGATTAAACTTCAGGGTAAGAACAACATCATTCGCAAATTTTAATCCAATCTGGATTGCTTCCATCATGGATGTAGCATTACTCATTGTTTGAATCAAACCAAACAGTGAGTTTTGCAAAAAAGTCATTTTTTCAAACGTTACATCGCCGAGATCAGAAGATCCCAAAGCGTTGCCAGCAGAAAAATTTTCAAATGAGATTTGAGGTACCTGCCCAATTTCAGAAAGATTGGTAGAGGATTTAAAATTCGTGGATGAACCCGAAACGACGTTAGCATAAGAAATGCCATTGTTGTTACCTAACTTTTCCACGGTAGGGGTATTTCTAGAATTGTTCGAGTGAGACAGCACGAACGTTTGATTTAAAGATGCAGGTACAACCTGACTTTGAGAAAATTTCGGTTTGGATTTCGGCTGATGCTTAGCACGAGAATCCAAAACCTTTTTTCTGATGGGGCAATCCCAGAAATTTGATTTGTGATTTCCACCACAATTTGCACATTTAAATTGGGTGACTTCTTTCACGGGACAATTGTCCTTGTCGTGAGAAGAATCCCCGCAAACCATGCATTTTGGAACCATGGCGCAATGATCAGTACCGTGACCGAATGCCTGGCAACGCCGGCACTGGGTCAGATTCTGGCCATTACCGCCATGTTTCTTAAAATGCTCCCACTTTACCCGTACATGGAACAAAAACTGAACATTGTCCAAAAGTTTCAAATTGTTGATTTCATTTCTGTTGAAATGAATCAGATAAAATTGTGAAGTCAAACCAAAGCGAGAAATATTCCCGTTTGATTTTTTCTTCATTGGTATTACTTGGGATGGGGCAAAGCCAAGCAACACCTTAAGTTCGTTTTTGATCTCATCCACCGACAAGTCGTTGGAGAGACCTTTCAAGACCGCCTTGAATGGCCGAGCATTCTTGGTCTCATACGTGTAGAAATTGTGTTTGTGGTTTTTCAAATAACCAACAAAAGTTTGGTGATCTTGTAAAGATTCCGTCAACAAGCGACATTCTCCTCTTCGACCAAGCTGGAACGAAACTTTCAAATTGCAAGTTTCCTTGCAATTCTTCAGTTGCGTTCGAAAGCTGGCCAAATCGGAGACGGAAGTCACAACAATTGGCGGAGCCTTTACTCGTTTCTCGACGGCAGAAGGCTCAGTACGAGGAGAAGGTTCCTTGTCATCAGTTTCGGATAAAACACCGAAACTGTTTGTCAATGGAATTGGAGGATTGACCTCACATTCAGAATCAGAATCAGACCTCAGAAGAGGCTGTTTTCTTTTTCTGTTTCCGTTAGCCGGTTTAGCATTCAAACGCTTCACCGACGTAACGACCAAATCTTCAGAAGATTTGCGTTTACCTTTGTTTTGACGCATTTTGCAAGCAAAGTTCTCTTAAAAAGATGGCTTCGTTTGTAAAATACAACAAAATTTCAGGCGGGGTTAGTCTTGAAAAGACTGTTTAGAATTTTGGAAAATAACTCAGGTAGTCTTTAAAAAGACTGTGAATTTTGTTTTGAAATAACTCTGAGCTTAGGTAGTAAAAAATACCGCAGCTCTAGTGTCCGTTCACCACGAAGGTTCGCAAGACCATGAAGATATTTCATGAATAAACTGAGTAAGAGACGTTCTAAGTTAACAAATTTGCCACGCGCTAAGCAAACTGTGAAAATTTGTGAACGTTTTGCCTTCCTCACTGAGGTAAGGCTATAATCCTGCTCTAAAAATGAACTTTGTATAAAAACGTCGTAGATCCACCTTTATGTATACATATCGACTCAGAATCGAAAACTGAACAAATGTCTGTGTGTATGTGTGTGTGTGTATGTATGTATGTGACCAACAAACTAGCTCATGTTTCTCGGCATTGGCTGAACCGATTTGACCCGAACCTGTTGCATTCGACTTGGTTTAGGGTCCCAAAGATCGAGTTTTATACAGATTGAAGTTTCGATAAGTAGTCCAAAAGTTATGTATAAAAATGTGTTTTCACATAAATCCGGATATCACTTAAATGTATGTAAACTATGTCCAGATCCACCATCCAACCCATCGTTGATTAGGTTATCAGAAGACCTTTCCAACGAGTCCAAAACATTGAAGATCTGGCAACCCTTTCTCGAGATATGGCCACTTAAGTGATATTTATGTACATTTTTGGATGCCAGATCTCACTTAAATGTATGTAAACTATGTCCGGATCCACCATCCAACCCATTGCACAGTGGGGCCAAACCCGGTGCTAATCCCATGAAATTGATTACGAGAAAGGCCGCAGGTTTTTTGACCTCAAAAATAGTGTTCTATACGTAAAAAAGTCCGAAAAATCGAATGGTGATGACCCCATCCACCGGAAACCACGGGAACAGGTCCATTTTGCCCCTTTTCTCCTAAAAATCAACTTTCTCAAACTATTTGACTTGTACAGAAAAAGGCCGCAGGGTTTTTGACCTCAAAAATAGTGTTCTATACGTAAAAAAGTCCGATAAATCGAATGGTGATGACCCCATCCACCGGAAACCACGGGAACAGGTCCATTTTGCCCCTTTTCTCCTAAAAATCAACTTTCTCAAACTATTTGACTTGTACAGAAAAAGGCCGCAGGGTTTTTGACCTAAAAAATACGAAAAATAAGAATTAAATAATTTAAGAATTTAAGATAAAATAAAAATCTTAAAATCTTGAATTCTTAAATTTAAAAATTTTTAAAATTTGAAATTCTTAAATTCTAAAATTCTAAAATTCTAAAATTCTAAAATTCTAAAATTCTAAAATTCTAAAATTCTAAAATTCTAAAATTCTTAAATTCTTAAATTCTTAAATTCTTAAATTCTTAAATTCTTAAATTCTTAAATTCTTAAATTCTTAAATTCTTAAATTCTTAAATTCTTAAATTCTTAAATTCTTAAATTCTTAAATTCTTAAATTCTTAAATTCTTAAATTCTTAAATTCTTAAATTCTTAAATTCTTAAATTCTTAAATTCTTAAATTCTTAAATTCTTAAATTCTTAAATTCTTAAATTCTTAAATTCTTAAATTCTTAAATTCTTAAATTCTTAAATTCTTAAATTCTTAAATTCTTAAATTCTTAAATTCTTAAATTCTTAAATTCTTAAATTCTTAAATTCTTAAATTCTTAAATTCTTAAATTCTTAAATTCTTAAATTCTTAAATTCTTAAATTCTTAAATTCTTAAATTCTTAAATTCTTAAATTCTTAAATTCTTAAATTCTTAAATTCTTAAATTCTTAAATTCTTAAATTCTTAAATTCTTAAATTCTTAAATTCTTAAATTCTTAAATTCTTAAATTCTTAAATTCTTAAATTCTTAAATTCTTAAATTCTTAAATTCTTAAATTCTTAAATTCTTAAATTCTTAAATTCTTAAATTCTTAAATTCTTAAATTCTTAAATTCTTAAATTCTTAAATTCTTAAATTCTTAAATTCTTAAATTCTTAAATTCTTAAATTCTTAAATTCTTAAATTCTTAAATTCTTAAATTCTTAAATTCTTAAATTCTTAAATTCTTAAATTCTTAAATTCTTAAATTCTTAAATTCTTAAATTCTTAAATTCTTAAATTCTTAAATTCTTAAATTCTTAAATTCTTAAATTCTTAAATTCTTAAATTCTTAAATTCTTAAATTCTTAAATTCTTAAATTCTTAAATTCTTAAATTCTTAAATTCTTAAATTCTTAAATTCTTAAATTCTTAAATTCTTAAATTCTTAAATTCTTAAATTCTTAAATTCTTAAATTCTTAAATTCTTAAATTCTTAAATTCTTAAATTCTTAAATTCTTAAATTCTTAAATTCTTAAATTCTTAAATTCTTAAATTCTTAAATTCTTAAATTCTTAAATTCTTAAATTCTTAAATTCTTAAATTCTTAAATTCTTAAATTCTTAAATTCTTAAATTCTTAAATTCTTAAATTCTTAAATTCTTAAATTCTTAAATTCTTAAATTCTTAAATTCTTAAATTCTTAAATTCTTAAATTCTTAAATTCTTAAATTCTTAAATTCTTAAATTCTTAAATTCTTAAATTCTTAAATTCTTAAATTCTTAAATTCTTAAATTCTTAAATTCTTAAATTCTTAAATTCTTAAATTCTTAAATTCTTAAATTCTTAAATTCTTAAATTCTTAAATTCTTAAATTCTTAAATTCTTAAATTCTTAAATTCTTAAATTCTTAAATTCTTAAATTCTTAAATTCTTAAATTCTTAAATTCTTAAATTCTTAAATTCTTAAATTCTTAAATTCTTAAATTCTTAAATTCTTAAATTCTTAAATTCTTAAATTCTTAAATTCTTAAATTCTTAAATTCTTAAATTCTTAAATTCTTAAATTCTTAAATTCTTAAATTCTTAAATTCTTAAATTCTTAAATTCTTAAATTCTTAAATTCTTAAATTCTTAAATTCTTAAATTCTTAAATTCTTAAATTCTTAAATTCTTAAATTCTTAAATTCTTAAATTCTTAAATTCTTAAATTCTTAAATTCTTAAATTCTTAAATTCTTAAATTCTTAAATTCTTAAATTCTTAAATTCTTAAATTCTTAAATTCTTAAATTCTTAAATTCTTAAATTCTTAAATTCTTAAATTCTTAAATTCTTAAATTCTTAAATTCTTAAATTCTTAAATTCTTAAATTCTTAAATTCTTAAATTCTTAAATTCTTAAATTCTTAAATTCTTAAATTCTTAAATTCTTAAATTCTTAAATTCTTAAATTCTTAAATTCTTAAATTCTTAAATTCTTAAATTCTTAAATTCTTAAATTCTTAAATTCTTAAATTCTTAAATTCTTAAATTCTTAAATTCTTAAATTCTTAAATTCTTAAATTCTTTTTTTTATAAAATATTTATTCAGTCATTTGTAAAAGCTAATTACATGATGAATTCTAGATTTCATTTTCCAAGTGAAAATTAAGGGAATCTACATCAATCTGATTATTACATTGATTAATAAAGTTGATGTAATTGATGAAAAGTTTCATCACTTTGTGTTTCACATCTCGTCGTAATCTTCGTAGTTCTGGTTGAGCAAGGCTGTTGAAGCTGGTGGTGCCATTCATCCCCGCCGCTGCAAGGTGGCGTTGGAGCGTTCTCCACGCACCGGTCACTCTGGAACAGGCGCTGAATTTGTGTTGTAAGTCTTCTCGTTGCGCACCACAATGTGCGCAGTTCGGTGTGTTGACGATGTTCATCCGATGGAGCAGCTCCCCGTGAGTGGTTTTCTTGTTCACCAGTAGGAAGTACCAGCTTCTCTCAGCTGATTTTAATTTCTTGGAGTTGATGTTGCGCCATATCAGCTTCCAGTCCAGGGTAGGATCGCTCGACATGACTTTTGGTGTGGCCACTTGCTGAAGGAGGTTCGTGTGAACACCCGTCGCAGTGGCGTTGTTGATCAGCTGTTCCGGCAGGTAGGCAATCTCCTGGCAGACTACCTTGAGACATGGGCAGTCAGTTGGTATCGTGTGCAGGTCCGGAGGGTTCTGGATGCGCTGCATGAAGGTCTTGTAGAACGGTGTGCTGTTGCTCTCCTGTAGGTGTCTGTTGGTCAGCAGTGCTCGACATTTGAAGTAAGGCAAGTGGAGCTTGAGACCGCCTTCCTCGATTGGGAGCGCCAGTTGATGCATTGGCACCCTTGCCTGGTGGCCGTGCCACAGGTAGCTGCCCATAATGGAGGTAATCTTGGCGATGTGAACTTTGTAGGGTGCAAGTACCGAGGAGAGATACCACATCTTCGATGTGATGAAGACGTTCAGTAGCGTAACTTTTTGATGCAGTGTTAAACTGCGCATCCTGTGGAGCCAGATCAGCTGTCCCATTTTTGTGATCAAAGTGTCCCAGTTCTTGTTGATCATCTGGCGTAGAGAGTTCAGGTAGATCACTCCGAGGACCTTAACCGATTCGCTCGATTGTATCCACGGCAGCGCAAGTCTGTTTCGATCGTTTATGTGACCCACATCGATGGCCGTCGTCTTCCGTAGGTTGAGCATCGCGCCGGAGCATCCTTCGAAGTCACGAAAGAGACCCCTAACCTGCTCAGCTTTGTCAGCGTTGGTGGTGATCATGCTGATGTCGTCGGCGTAGGCGACGACAAGATCGTGAGGTCCGTCACAGATACGCTCCATTCTCGCTACCAGTGGATGCAGGTAGATAGCAAACAAGTGCATTGCGAGAGGGTCACCCTGTCTAACCGATCTCTGGATAGGAAAGGCAGCAGAGAGGTGTCCATTGATGAGAATCCGAGAGGTGGAGCGCTCTCCGATCCTCTCTAGCAAATTCACCAAATCGGGGTTGAGACCAAGCGAGTTCATTGTGTGATAGAGGAAACCTCTATCAACACGGTCGAAGGCACTGGAGAGGTCGAACGATACCAACTTCCCAGAGAGTCGTTGGCTGCGTAGTTGTGCGATGCGGTCTTTGAGCGAGAGAGTTGCTTGGTAGATGTTTCGGTCTCCGTTCGAGCATTTCTGGACAGGGCTGATTATATCGTGTTCGCGCAAAACACGATCGACTCTCGCTTTCAGGATTCTGGCCAGCAACTTGTAGTCGTAGTTGAGCAGCGATATAGGGCGGTATGCAGTGATGGAGTTTCCAGCTTGTTTTTTCTTCACCAGGACGATCACACCGTTCACGAACTCTTCGGGGATGTCACCACGAAGCGCCTCGTTCAGCAGCAGATTCAGCTCTCGGTGAATGATGTCGAATGTGCGTACGTAAAACTCTTTGGGAAGACCGTCGGACCCTGGGGATTTCTTCGACGAGCTGAATTTGATCGCCTCGTAAATTTCCGCAGTTGTGATTTCCTCCATGCAGGCATGATTAGAGATGCTGTCTGGTGGAACCACCCTAGCGCAGTCGAATTCGGGATTTGCTCGCGTCTCTCCTTCTGCGTACAGGTTTCGGTAGTAGTTGACCACGTGCTCTTGGATCTCATCTGAACTCTCCAGAGAGGCGCCAGCGTCGTTCTCCATGCTCTCGATGATCGTGCGTTTCCTCGTTCTCTCTCCAAGCTGGAAGGTTGACAACGGCTCGCCAGCTACGTGAGTATCGTTGATACGCACAAACAGCTGAGTGAACTGCTTCTGTAGTAGAAGCAATTGGGACTTGATGCGGTTGATGGAGGTCAGCATGTCCGGATTGTGCAGGTACGCGCGATATGCCTGGTGAAGCTGCGCGTAGAGATGCTGCTGTTTTCGAGTGAAATCATCAAACGCCTCCTTAGACTTCCATCTAAAGAAGGACTTCATTTTTGGTTTCGCGAGGCGCAGCCACCACTGCATCCAGGAGTTGTAGCTACGGCGTTGTCGCGTCCAATAGTTCCATTTTTGTTGAAACTCCTCGATCGTTTCGTCTGTCAAGACGTACGGCCGGAGTGACCAGAAACCCATACCATGCGCTCGACCTTGGTTCGGTAAGCACAGGCGGGTTGTCAGGGACATGTGGTTTGTGAATGAGCAGGCACTCACGTAGGCTGTACGCAGCTGATCCCGCAGGTTCGAGCTCACGTACACACGATCAATGCGAGAGGCCGAGTTGTGTGTTATGTAAGTGTGTTCGACCCGAGTCCCATGTAGTGCTTCCCATACATCCTTCAGTCGAGTCTGTTGGACAGTGTTTTTTAGAGCAAGGCTGTGGTTTCCCTCTCCCGTAGCGTCTCTTGCGTTGATCACCGAGTTAAAGTCCCCGGCTAAGATAGTGTAGTTGGTTTGGTGTCGCAAGAAGTGAGCTAGTGTGGTGTTAAAGAAGGTTTCCCTGTGTGTACGTTGTTGGCTTCCAGAGGGCGCGTACACATTCACCAGTGTAACCGACCCTTGCAGGCGTAGGGCGATTACTCTGGAGTCCACGCTCTTTTCGACGTTCGTGTACTTGATGTGGTGTTTGAGAGCCACTGCTGTGCCCCTCCGATTGTGATCGACATTGCATATGACTGTGTACCCAGGGATAAAAAGCTCGTCGCTGTACACCTCTTGCAGGAAGAGTATGTCGAGATCGTGTGTGCGTGTGAAGTTGTGTAGGGCGTTAATTTTGTTTTGGTTGGAGATAGTGTTGATGTTAAGTGTACCAATATTAAAGCTTTGATAATCCATTGTGTTAAGGGGAAATTAGGGGTGTGTTGGTGTTTACGTGCTGGTCTTTGGTTTCTTCGGGGGACGGCCTCTCGGACGCTTACCCGATGCAGATGACGTAGAAGATCCATCGGATTCCTCTGCGCCGTCACCGTCTTGTGGAAGTGTGAGTGGAGTCTTGAACACGCATAGTTGGTCGCCGTCGCGGATTATGGTCTCCTGCAGGATCGGTGTCGTCTTCTGGCGCATATCAGCGAGGCCGTTGGCGTCGCCGCTGCTCCCGCCGTCTTGAATGATGATCCCGGGCTCCGCAGCAAAACCGCTGCCTCCGCCACTGCTACCATTCCCTTCGGTGGTTATCTCGGAATTCTCTGCATCGGTGTGTGTGTTGTCGCCATCACAGTCCATACCGGTGTTGTCCTCAACGAGAACTGCCGGCACGAAACGGGGTGAAGGTTTGGTCATGAGGGCATCAGCGTAGGACGACTTGCCGGTTGGCTTCTTGGCATCTTTGAGGCGCTCGTTGACGCTCACCTTCTGCAACAACAGCTTCTTGTTCTGCGTACAGGGGATGCCACTGTGACTGTATTCGCCGCAGTGACGACAGGTGGTCTGTTGTCCGATGTATGTGACGTATGTGTGTTGGCCCTCGATCGAGATGAATGACTTGATTTGGTGCTTCAAGATCATCTTCACCTCGCGAACGCCCGTCTTGAGTCCTGCGAGCTCATATTTCTCCTCCCACACCAGCTCGCGCACGGACAGGATCTCGCCATACGCAGACATGAATTTCTTGACTTGATCGTTGGTGATCTCTTCGGGTAGGTCGTGTAGGCGGACGTCAACGGCCCCATCTTCCATCTGGATTTTGATGGTGTACTTCTTCCCATCAATCTCGAACGCGTGCTTGTTGTTGTGCTGCAGGACTGTTTGCTGGGCTGTGGCTAGATCCACACACTTCACAAACACACACCAGAAGTAGTGGTTGACTTGGAGTCGTTCGATCTTTTCTTTGGGAATCCCCAAGGTCGTCTTGACGAAGTGATGGATTTCTTCAAAACGCGGTTTTTTTGGAAGACTAGCGAAGTCGATTTTGAACGTGTTTACGCGGCGTATTGTCGAGCTCATCTTGCTAGATGTAGCAGGTCGGTGCTTTTTGCAAAAAAACTTAGCCCGTAGGTACGGGACAGCAAAAAACCAAGCCGATTACAGTCTTTCGGATCGCACGATTTTTCTAAAGACTGCACTATGCGTCTGCTCTCTCTGAGAGGTGAACGCTGACTGAATTCTTAAATTCTTAAATTCTTAAATTCTTAAATTCTTAAATTCTTAAATTCTTAAATTCTTAAATTCTTAAATTCATAAATTCTTAAATTCTTAAATTATTTAATTCTTATTTTTCGTATTTTTGAGGTCAAAAAAACCTGCGGCCTTTTTCTGTACAGGTCAAATAGTTTGAGAAAATTGATTTTTAGGGGAAAAAGAGGCAAAATGGACCTGTTCCCTTGGTCTCCGGTGGATGGGGTCATCACCATTCGATTTATCAGGCTTTTTTACATAAAGAACACTTTTTTTGAGGTCAAAAAACCTGCGGCCTTTTTCTGTACAGGTCAAATAGTTTGAGAAAATTGATTTTTAGGGGGAAAAAAGGGGCAAAATGGACCTGTTCCCGTGGTCTCCGGTGGATGGGGTCATCACCATTCGATTTATCAGGCTTTTTTACGTATAGAACACTATTTTTGAGGTCAAAAAACCTGCGGCCTTTTTCTGTACAGGTCAAATAGTTTGAGCAAATTGATTTTTAGGGGGAAAAGGGGCAAAAATGGACCTGTTCCCGTGGTCTCCGGTGGATGGGGTCATCACCATTCGATTTATCAGGCTTTTTTACGTATAGAACACTATTTTTGAGGTAAAAAAACCTGCGGCCTTTGTCGTAATCAATTTCATGGGATTAGCACCGGGTTTGGCCCCACTGTGCATTGTTGGTTAGGTTATCAAAAGACCTTTCCAATGAGTCCATTGATGATCTGGCAACCCTGTCTCGAGGTATGGCCACTTAAGTGATATTTATGTACTTTTTTATTCCGAATCTAAAAAATAGATGAAATTTTTGTACAATTCCATCATATAATAAGTGAGGAAGGCTCCAACCACATAGGTGGATTAAGTTAGTTTTTATCTAAACACCGAGTTGATTTGCGGGTGCCACGATATCTCGAGATGGCCAAATTGGCTGAAATTTTCCAAAGAATCCGATGAAAATATTTCAGACATAGGCTCTCTGGTCCACCAACGGTCAAAACGCCATTGTAGGTTTTCATACGACTTTTTCAAATGTTTGGCTGTTTTTTCGGATCTCAAATTATATATTTTTTTTTGAAAGGCAAACTAATCATCTTTCATTAGTCAGTCAAAATCAGTTGAAATGACGGGGAGTCATTATTTTTTTAAAAAAAGTGGTTTTTGCGCAAATCGACGCAAATGACAATTTAGACCACCCTAACATGGCACCCTATTACGGCAAAAAAACACGGGTCCGAGCACGGGTCTAATTATTTCGGCCACCTTGAAAGAAATATTATGTTTTTTTTTGCTTTTTTGAATTTGTTGATTTAAATAAACTTCATGATTGAAAATTTCTAAAAATAGCTGAAATATAGTAAACTTCAACTGAGAGATGTTGTTATTGTGTAGAACAAAATTCATTTTTTTTAATTTTTCCACATTTGGCCCGCAAGCCTACTTGAGCAAATTTGGCCCGCCATTTAAAAACTTTGGGCACCCCTGTAGGTAGTCCCAGATGTCCTCTGGTCGAACCGAGTTGATATCTGGATGGAACACTTTTTTATTTGAGTTTGAAAATTATGCTATCTTTTCACTAAAATGCCAATAACTCCCTTTAAATTTAACCAATTGGGATGCTCTACCCTGCATTTTGTTGCATTTTTCAAGTCCTTTCAGATGCATTTTGAATTTTGAAATTTAAATTGATTTTTCCCCAAGTTATAGCCTTTTAAAGATTTTCGACGTTTTTGAACCTTCAAACTTTGTGTCCCGATTTGCCTCACTTCCCGTTGACCTAGAGTGCTCATATTCTGGCCAGATGCTAGTTTTATATGTTCAAACAACCCATGAAAATTTCAGGCAGATTGGTGAGGTCCAAACGAAATCCCACACAAAGGGGTATGCCCTGTTCGTGGACTCGCTCTTAAATCACTCCTGAAAGTTTCATGAAGATATTTCATGAATAAACTGAGTAAGAGACGATCCAAGTTAACAAATTTGCCATGCGCCAAGCAAACTGTGAAAATTTGTGAACGTTTTTATCTAAACACCGAGTTGATTTACGGGTGCCACGATATCTCGAGATGGCCAATTTAGCTGAAATTTGTTAAGCGAAATTTTACGAAGAATCCGATAAAAATATTTCAGACATAGGCTCTCTGGTCCACCAACGGTCAAATCGCCATTTTAGGTTTTCATACGACTTTTTCAAATGTTTGGCTGTTTTTTCGGATCTCTTTTTCTTTGAAAGGCAAACTAATCATATTTCATTAGTTTATAAGTCAGTTAAAATCAGTTGAAATGACGGGCAGACGGTAATAACAAAATTAATAATATTTCAATAACAAATCCTGTTAAAATAACAAAAAGTGTTATTATTATATCCAAAAGATCAACTTCAAGAAGAAAAAATAATAACAGTTTCTGATAAAATAACAAAATTTGGTATTGAAGTGATATTATATTGAAAATGTTTAATAACACGCTGATAAGAGGAAATGTTATACATTTCAAAAACCCTCCTAATAACAAAATTTGTTATTCGTTCGGAAATAAAATTACCATAAATCGCACAAATGGAAAAATTTCTAGGTGTCCATGACACAATCTGTTATTATTTTTCCTTTTGTTAAATATGTTTAGATCCTTGGGATAATTTTGTCTAATTTCGTTAAGCTTAATTATTCTAAAAAGTTGTAATTTTGAAAGTTGATTTTTTTAATTATTTGATACACCCCCTAAGGGACTTTGCTAAAATTGGCTAGAACTATGGGATAATTTTGACCAATTTCGTCGGGGTCATTATTTTGGCCATGAAATGGGGTCCTTAAGCTAAAATTATTCTAAAAAGTTGAAATTTTGAAAGTTGATTTTTTTAATTATTTGATATACCCCCTAAGGGATTTTACTGAAATTGGCTAGAACTATGAAATAATTTTGACCAATTTCATCGGGGTCATTTATTTCACCATGAAAAAAAAAAATAATTAGCTAAAATTAATCCGATAAAATTAACTCTTGAGAGTTATTTTTTTTAAATTTTGTTATATTCCCTAACGGAATTGATTTATTTATTGAGATTTTTTGAAGTGTGAATAACAAAAACTGTTTTTAAGAAATTTTTTTAACAAAAACTGTTATTATTTTCACAGAGCCAGGAAGTCGGAGCTGACGTTGAAGTTCAAGCTGGAGTGAGACCTCGGAGACTGCATCGAATTCAGCAAATTTTCAGCAACTTTTACGTGGAGTCGGAATCTGTGAAGTCGGGTATTTTTGGAGAGCTGAAGTCGTCGTTGACGTCATATTCTACATCCAGAGTCGGAGTTGTCTTCAAAGTATGGATTCAAAGTCGCTTGGAGGTACCCGACTCTGCAGCCCTGACTAGTACAGAGGAGTTATGGCAACTGCAGGTTTATTTGCAAATTACAAATAAACCAAAACAATAACTTTTTTTGTTATGGAGACATACAAGTTCAATAACATTTTTTGTTATTTTGCTGCTCCACCTCTCCGCACAAAATAACAAATCTTGTTATTCCTTCATGATTCCTTCTGTGTTATTGGTTCGTTATTGCAATAACAACATAATAGCAGTTTAAGTTATTCTTCGAACAAATCTTTGTTATTGATTTTTGTTATTTTAACAACTAATCCGATCATCCCAATAACAAATCGACGCAAATGACAATTTTTTGAACCACCCTAACACGGCACCCTATTACGGCAAAAAACACGGGTCTAATTATTTCGCCCATCTTGAAAGAAAAGCACATAGCAATATCACATGTTTCACACGTGAATCTGCCCTATGCGTAATTCTCTACCAACTCACACGAAATCGGGAAAAGTTGCCCCGACCCCTCTTCGATTTTTGTCCCTGATCACGAATCCGAGGTCCAATTTTTGATATCTCGTGACGGAGGGGCGATATGACCCCTTCCATTTTTCAACATGCGAAAAAAGACCTATTTTTCAAAAAATTGCAGCCTTCAACGGTGATGAGATAGAAATTTGGTGTCATAAGGACTTTTATGTAAAATTGTACGCCCAATTTGATGGCGTATCGTAAACTGGGGTCAATCGGGACACATGGGGCGAATTGGGACAGCAGTTTTAACCATGTTGGAGCACAATATTTTGATTTTTCTGGTTGGTTTCGGTTAGAACCGACTCAGACCAACAAAATGTGTACATCCATTTCCAAATTTAAAAGCTTTAAGTGCTTTAAAAACTGCTGTCCCTATTCAGACTGTAGTCCCGATTCGCCCCAGCTTACGGTACTCAGAATTCCAAAAAAACGTATATTTCATAGAAAAAAAATTAAAACTCTGCCATTTTCCGTTACTTGACTGTAATTTTTTTTTTTTTGGAACATGTCATTTTAAGGGAAATTTAATGTACTTTTCGAATCTACATCGGCCCAGAAGGGTCAGTTTTTCATTTAGAACAAAGTTTTTCATTCTAAAATTTCGTTTTTTTTTCTAAATTAACTTAGAACTCATGCCATCTTAGAACGGTTCTTTCAAAAGATCGGAATTCAAAAAGAATCGCGACTCTTTTTCAGTGAGCCCTGGTTCGTTCGCTATTTTCAGTGAACCGGCTCTTTGAGCGACTCGCTCTTTTTTTTTGTCCACCACTACAAGCGTTATGCGTGCATACTGGGGCCATGCCCATAGCATTTGCAAATTGACGCTCAGTTATGCTAAGAACGCTCACCGCTTCGGTCGCAAATCTGGACGCTCTCAGCGTTTGATTCACTAGCACTTGCGGTATAGTAATCATCTCGTTTGAATTGAAGCCGTTTGCGGCTAAATCGATTCTAAACAAAATGATTTTAGCTCTTGGTTTTACCCTGATCAGTCTAACCAGTGTATTTGGGATAAATAACAACAACTTCAGAGGTAAGTCGTCCAACAATTGCGGTTCAATTTCTAGTTTCCATGTAAAATCCTTGCAAAGATGAACAAATCGGTTCAAGAACGTCTCGTGTGGGGTTTCCCTCCAGAAAATTGAGCAAAATTTCTAGAGCAGCGATAAGCTTGTTGTATTTTTGTGCGGCGTTTCTCAGCTGTGCAAAACACGGCGTTTGTTGATCATTCGTTGAAGTTCTTGTAGGGTAGCAATATTTGATGAAAAAACTAGCCTTCTCACTAGCGTTTCTCATTGCTCTAACAAGAGGTTATGAGCCCGGACGTGCGCGAAGACTAGCAAAGATGTCCGATCGGATTCACGGGATCGAGCGGCTGGTCGGTCGGGAGAACTGGGCCGACTGGAAGTTTGCGGTCCAAACCCACCTCGAAGTTGAAGACCTGTGGGATGCCGTCGAACCGAAGGGGAAGGCGGATGGAACGGTGGAAGCGGTCGACCCGGCCAAGAGCAAGCTTGCGCGAGGGAAGATCATCCAGTTCCTGGAACCGGTAAACTATTACCACGTTCGCGAAGCGAAGACGGCGCAAGAAGCTTGGAAGAATTTGGTCGACGCGTTCGAGGAAAGCGGACTCACGCGGGAGGTCGGATTGCTGCATAAGCTCATCAGGACCGATCTGGACAGCTGCGGAACGATGGAAATCTACGCGAACCAGATCATCTCGGCGTGCCGCCAGCTGAAGAGCATCGGATTCCCGATTCCAGACAGGTTCGTAGGTGCGTTGCTTTTGGCGGGGCTGCCTGGACCGGTTCAAGCCCATGGTGATGGCGCTCAAGAACTCCGGAATGGCGATCACGGGGGAGGAGGACGAGCTGTTGCCAGGTGAAAAAACTTTCGTTGCTAAGCGGCGAGTCAACAAGCCAGGTGGTTACCGACGCAACACCCAAACAGTGGGCGGTTTCGATGACGACGACCAAACAGCGAGCGGCTCTCGTAGCAACCACGGATCGCGAAAAAGTCAGCCGGAGGAACGCGGCCCACGGTGCCGAAAGTGCAACAAAATTAGCCACATTGCGAAGCACTGCCCCGAGAAGGATGCCGTGCGCGGGAAGCAAGCGTTGTGTACGGTGCTGTCAACGTTCAAGGCACTTTGTCCCAGATCTGTTGCTGTCGATCGCACAAATCGTACGGAAGGGCAATACGGTGCTGTTCAACGCGGACGGCTGCATCATCCGGAACGTTGATGGCGGCGTCGTTGCGACCGGTGTTATCGAGGATGACCTGTTCTAGGTGGACCAGGGTAAGAACAAGGCGTTGGCGTGCTCGCACGTTGAGACCCTTGAGACTTGGCACAAGCGCCGTGAGCAGCATCAAGAAACTGGCCAGCGGTGTTGCCAGCGGTGTGCAGATCATCGGAGACGGCATGGACGATTGCCAGATTTGCTTGATGGGGAAACAAGCTCGACTGTCGTTCAGCAAGAGTGGTTCCCGCGCCGAGGAGTTGCTTCAGATAATTCATTCCGATATCGCTGGTCCGATGGAGTTGCCGTCCCTCGGCGGTTGTCGATACTACGTTTCATTTATCGACGACAAGTCCCGACGAGCGTTTGCGTAATTTCCCTTGACTTCGGTACAACTCCGAAGGTTGATGCCGCTCAGCAGCCTGGACTGGTTCCGCCGGAACCGGATGCCGTTGAGGAGGAGCAGCCTCTCGGTTCAAGGCACGGTTGGTTGCGCAAGGATTCAGCCAACAATACGGGACCGACTACGACGAGGTGTTCGCGCCAGTGGTGCGACAAACGACCTTTCACGCGCTGATGGCTGTTGCTGCGAAGAAACGCATGACCGTGAAACAGTACGACATCAAAACCGCCTTCCTGTACGGCGATCTTGAGGAGGAGATTTACATGCGTCAGCCACGCGGATTCGAAGGCGCCAAAGGCAAGGTGTGCAAGCTGAAGAAGAGCCTGTACGGACTGAAGCAGGCGGCGCGGTTCTGGAATCAGAAGCTTCACGAGCTGGACGTTGGTGCTATGTTCTTGTGTACGTGGACGACTAGGTTGTTGCGAGCGAAGATCCGAAGATGATCGAGGCCTTGGCTGGCGCGCTGCAGCAAAACTTCGAGATGAGCGTGTTCCTCAGGACATCCGGTTCTACCTCGGCATGGAGATCGAGAAGAACGCACAAGGTGATTACTTCCTGAGCCAACGGAAGTACATCGGAGAGGTCGTCGAGTCGAGCGGTCTTGCGGACCAGAGCCAGAACGGAACTGACAGCGGGATCGTTGGATTCTGCGACGCCGACTGGGCGGAGAACCGTGAGAACAGAAAAACCAACAGCGGGTTCGTGTTCAAGGTCAACGGCGGAACGGTGAACTAGGCATGCAGGAAACAGAGCTGTGTGTCGCTATCAACCGCTGAGACCGAGTTTGTATCGCTTTCCGAAGCGGTGCAGGAGGCGCTGTGGCTGAAGGTGCTTCTGCGAGAGCTGAACGACGAGCAGCAAGTCCTTATCCAGGAAGACAACCAAAGCTGCCTGAAGATGTTGTCTGCCGAAAAGTTCAGCAACAGGACGAAGCACATTGCCACGCGATTCCACTTCACGAAGGACCAGATCGAGAAGGGGGAGGTAAGCTGCGTTTACTGTCCAACGGAGGACATGGTGGCGGACCTTCTCACGAAGCCACTAGCCAGGACCAGGACGGAGAAGCTGGCTGGGATAATCGGCTTGGTCGCAGCAGTCTAGGAGGAGTGTTGAGTTAAGACTGCGCGCAATCAAGTAGGCACTGTGTGCCGGCAGCTTGGTTTGATTATTAGTTCAAATAAACTTCTACCGATTGGACGTTTTATAATTCCAATGCGTTTCTCGTTACTCTAACAAGACTGTCATATTATACATTTTTAGAAATTTATTTAAAAATACCTTTCCAATGAGCCTAAAACATTGAAGAACTTACAAAGCTATCAACATTTATGAGCAAAGTGTGACTCATGCACTTTTTAGGGGCCGGATCTCAGATATTTTGATTAAAATGATGATCATGCGACTCGTCGTCAGTTAGATAATTGAAAGACCTTTCAAAGTTGAGAGCACTGAAGTCTTAATTTTAAGAGTCAATTCGATTTGTAGTCTGATCACAATGTATACTAGTTTAGCAGGTACTGTTTTTGGATTCTTCAAGAAAATCCGTCATTTTCTTCATTTAAGAAAGGTGTTTGAATGATTTTTCCGACATTATTAAATATTGTTGTTTTGGCTGAATGTTATCGCTAGTGTGCGACTTTGTGACAAGTCTGTTGTAAAAAGATAGGACGTTTAACAAGAAAGTACACACACGACGATGTTATATATAATTAGAGAAAGGCACCAACCACCTAAAGGTGGATTAAGTTTCGTTTGTATTTTTATTTCAGAAAACGATTTCTGCCAGCTGTCGGGTGAGAAACACGGAATATGTCGCAAAATTCTGGAATGTCCTGAGGGAGATAGATCGGCTTCGGCGCGCTGTACATCTACCGGACAAGCTCGGGTTGTTTGCTGTCCCATAACCGCACAAGCTTTGTGCATACAGGTTCCAATTCATCGAATCTCAAGAGCGGGTCCTCATGTGGTTGGCAACACCGAAAACGCCAATGTCGGTGATTTTCCCTTCATGGGATTGTTGAAGTACAAAGATCGAACGAAGCGCTGCGGTGCGGCTTTGATCACCAAGAAACACTTGCTGACCGCTGCACATTGCATACGGAACGGGAAACCTACTCATGTCCTGTTGGGAACCAATTCGGCAAATGATTCAGGTGCTGAACCATACCGAATAGCGAGAATTGTTATGCATCCGAAATACAATTCGTTGAAGAGTAGCAACGACATAGCGATTGTTGAA
Organism: Culex pipiens pallens; assembly: GCF_016801865.2. Taxonomy (NCBI): domain Eukaryota; kingdom Metazoa; phylum Arthropoda; class Insecta; order Diptera; family Culicidae; genus Culex; species Culex pipiens. The sequence continues at coordinate 51,502,167 of NC_068937.1, read as the reverse complement.
ATGGCTGAAGAGTACGACACAACAAAGGAAATTGATCCACTTTGCTTGTACGGATCCGAGGAAGACTTGCCGTCGAATGAAAATTTAACCGTCGTTGGCTGGGGATGGACGAATACAGGTATTTTCAACATAGTTATCTTTTGTCGAACTCAGATGAACAGAATTTTATTTTCAAGGTACGCATAACGTTTCCGACATTCTGCAAAAAGGCACGGTGAGAACAACAAACTTAAACAGTTGCCAAACAAGTTACAAAGGAGTTAAACGGTCCATCACGAGCCACCATCTTTGCGCTCAAGGAGAAGCAGATGCCAACGGTGTCTACACAGATGCGTGTAGTGGTGATTCCGGAGGACCACTGGTGAAGCTTGTGGACAGCAAATATCACCTGCTTGGCATTGTATCGATTGGCCACGACTGTGGACTTAAAAACTATCCTGGGGTGTACACCCGTGTGGCGAACTATCTGGACTGGATCATAGCACAATTATGAATGCCATAAGTGAGAAATACTCCAAGTATAAATAATACTTGTACCCGCAATTAGAGACCCTAAATTAGGATCTTTACCCGCAATGACAAAACATGATTCAATAAAAACCTGAACTGGAAATAAATTAGTGATTGTTGTGGTGTACTCGTCACAGAAACTTAAATAAATACTGTCACTTTGACATGTGTTATCTACCAACCTAATAAAAATGTATTTTGATGAGAATGAAAAAGCAAAGAAGATTAATACAAACTCAGGCTGAGCCACTTTCTCGAAACAACCGCCAAGTAAACAAGTCGTCTCTCTACGTATCGTCCGAAAATCCTTCTACTCGCGTAGTTAGTTTGATACAGACGGGACAAATGCAGCTACATTCAAACCCCGATGGTTTGACACCAACTGTTGTCAAACGAACGGGGTCACTTTTAGTTTGACACCACTTTTACACGGAGTTCACACAAACTACCAAACCTTTGTTTTGACGAACTGTCACTTTTTAGTTTGACTTTGACCAACCAACGGGGCACAAACTAAAAAAGTCTCAATCGAAAAAGTGACCAACCACCGGGGGTTGAGTGTACAGTGATCACATTATTTAGGGCCTTTCTCGTTTGGTTTTAAACTCAACTAAGATTCTATCTAACAAAATGTTATTTAATAATAAATAAATACTTCTTAACAGCTAAAAAGTCTAAAAGTGCAGAGAGCATCTCTAGAAATAAATCGCATTCAAATGGCAGTACTGCTAGCATTATCACTGTCGTCGTCGTCATCATCATCCTCTTCCTCCTCCTCTTCTTCATCACTTCCACCCCGATCAAACCCATTTCCGTCCTTACTGCTCTCGTCACCACCATCGCCTTCGTCATCATTCCCCCCGTCATCGATCACCTCCATATCGTCCCGATACTTGGGAATGTATAAATTCGCGCACGTGTGCTCCCAGATGTTCTTCGGGTACTTCCGCAGGTTGTGCCACCGGTCCTCGGCCACGTCGTAACACTCCACACTGGCCGCCGTATGGCGGAAGATGTCATCCGAGCAGAACCCACCGATGATGTAGATCTTCTCTTGAACCGCTACGATCCCGGCGTGGTATTTGGGAGTCGGGATCTTGGTGACGGTGTGCCAGGTCGGGGACTTGCTGAACAGGTCGTAGCAGTCGATGCTGTCGGCGAGGACGCGCTGGCCGTTGACTTCGTACCAACCGCCGCACACGTACAGCTTCCGGTTGATCGTGAACATTACGTGATCCGCGCGAGGGTGCAGCATATTTGGGAGTTTCTCCCACTTTTCGTTGAAACTGTAGTAGCTCCAGAGCGAACCAAGGACCGCACCGTACAAGTCTAACCCTCCGGAAACGTACAGAGTGGCACCGAAGGCAGCACCAGCATGCTGGGTCCGATACTCGGGCAGGGACTCGATATAGACCCACTTGTCCGCAATGGGATCGTACTGCTCACACGTCGACACCGACCGATCTCCGTCGTCGTCCATCTCGCTGTTGCCACCGACTGCGATCAGACTGTGACCGACGACGTTCAGTGAGAACCGACACCGGTCCTGCTGCAGCGGTGCGATCGTCTCCCACTTGTTCTTGATCGGGCAGTACCGAAAGCCGAACGGATGGATGTACTCCTCGAGCGAGATGTCGTAACAGCCGCCGATCACGTACAGCGCGTTGTTCAGCACGACCACTCCGAAGTTGCTCTGCTTGATGTGCGGAATCGTCGTCAGGTAGCGCCACTTGCCGTTCAGCTTGACGTCCTTCCGCTTCGGCTTGACCTGGCGATCTACGTAGCTGATCTTGATCTTGCCGCTGCAACCTTCGCCAACCGATTGGTTGCGCACAAGCTTCACCTTTCCGAGCGATGTCGCTGGCGGGTGCTGCGCTACTCCGTCGCCAGGGAAGCAGTAAGTAATCTCATTTGTAATTCCAGACAGGTCGAATCCACCGATCTTGATGATCGCTAGCTCCAGCCCGCGATAGTTCTGAATCTTATTCAGCGGGGATATCTTGTACTTGATGCATTGCTGGTCGCCGATCTTCATGATAAAGTCGTACAGTTCGTATCTGGAAGAAAGTTTTGAGTTTGAGTTACAAGCAACATTGATCTCGTACCATACTGACCTGTCGATCCACCGAAATTGGAACTCCTCCGAGCAGAGCAGATTGTACAGCTCTTGCAGCGAAATGTCCATAAACCGGATGTTGTTCCGAATCAACTGCCGATAGTTGGCCTGTCCTCCGCTGTCCGTAACCGGTGGCTCGTCACAGTTGGCCTGAATCCAGCGCAGTAGAATTCCCAGCACTTCGATCTCCGTACAGGTCACCGGATAGTCCCCGGCCAAAATCAGCTCGATTTGGCGCTCGCTCAGCCGGAAGAACTCCTGCGACTTGCTGATCACGTTCAAATGATGGCAGATGAATCGGTAAACCTTGTGGTTGAGCCGTTTCAGCGAGTACATTTCGGAGATGATCAGCACGTCGATGTAGTTGTCCAGATCGAGCTGCTGGTCCAAATAGTTGAGGCAAGCCTCCACCACCGATTCCAGCTGGATGTAGCTGGCCGCCGACAGGACTTCCTGAATATTAGCCAAATTGAGCGACAACTTGGCGGTGTAGATGTAGTCCAGCAGGAGTTCGATGCCGAGCGGAGAAATGTTCCGGAGGTTTATCTCGCTAAGACGGGACTCGCGCGTGTGATCCGAGAACATCGCCCGGAAGTACTCGCTGCACGCGGACAGGACGGCACGGTGAGCCTGCGGGGGTTTCGGATTGGGGGAAAACATAAACGCTTTGATATTTTTATACAATTGAATATTGAATGATTTTTTTTCCTTTGCAAAAAAATGCAATGCTTTTTTTAGTAAGTGAATAATTGAAGAAGTGTGGTTCTAATTTTTTTTAATTAAATAATTTGATAAATAAAAAATTGCTTTGAATTTTTGCTTAATTAAATGATAACCCAAGCCAATTTTTCAATTTTCCCTAAAATAATTTCCGAACCAGAAGTTGTTCGACAAACGGTGTGAACAGTGTACAAAGAGAGGCACTTCTTGTGCGTTGTAATTACCCATAAAAAAACAGCCTAAATAAGAGTACACAGAAGGGGTATGCATCATCATCACCATGACCCGACGTGAAAGGTAACGAGAAGCATCATTCGCATCGTGCATCAAAGAGACTCCGGCGGTGGTGGAAGTCGAAGGTAACAAAAAGTAACCATAAACAGACACAATTATGCAAGTGTTTCGAAAACGAAGTTTTCGGGTCTCTCGTTTCAGTGGTCTGGGAAAAAAGATGCGTTTTTGATACATTTGGGTGAGATATTGATATTGTCGGAATAGTGGCTGTGGGAACATTCCCGTTGAATTGGGCAACGTTTGAGATGAATTGGCTTTATCTGATGCCACTGACATCAGTCTTGTTTTTTTTACGTTTCGGCTTACTTTCCTCTTTCAGATTTCTGTAGGGTCACATTATTTCTGTTGACAGTTCTGAACTTACCCGAAAGACCTTTCCTTCCGTTCGTAGCGTCACGTCCACCAGCACTCCCTTGAGCCGCAGCTCGTTCAAGCCCTTCAGAATCGTTCCAGTGTGACTGAAGGACTCGAACACGATACCGTTCAGCTCCTTGCCCTCATCGCCGACAGCAGCAGCCGCAATCGGAACCACTTCCACGGCGGCCATTGCGTAGCAATTGCAATTGCGTGTCCACAGTCCAATCCGTCCGGGGACAAGTTCCACCTTAAACTGCAAACTTCCCACGCCAGCGTGCGCTGAAGCCGATCGACATTGTGCAACCGCGCGGCCACAACACGCGGGCCGCAGCAGGCCAGGTGTTTTGGGACGGTGGTTTCGGTTGTTATGGGCGACGACGACCGTACGGGGGCAGTCAAATGTAGCGTTAAGGCCGACAACACGGTACACCGTAGCGGCGCCGACTACCGTCCGTGGAGCGCGTGCTGCAAGAAACAAGTAGCGGGGGAGACTTAAACGACCGAAGCTGGGCACAACTACGGTTAACGATTAGCATTGAATGTGTACGAAACGACACACCACACTCTGAGAGTTGAAGATCCGTGCAAACCGATTTCTCCTTGAACGGGTTCGCGCACACACACTCACACACGTGGGCACTTAAGGTGTCAGCAGATGTCCGTGCATCATCTCCGTGTCATGGACCTAGTCCGCTTCCTGATTCAGAATACCAATTGTTTGCTCTTTACAGCACGCAGACAGCGTCAGCAAAATAGCTATGCGAAACCTCACGCGACTTTGACGCGAGTTTCGTCCAATCAAAGTAGGTCAACGACTCTTCCAGCCAACGCATCGATCACGAACCCGTGCATTCCGCACGTTTCCAGACCCCCCAAAAAAGCAAGAACCAACCAAGAAGGCTAATTAAAACTGTACCTTGAACTTTCGGGTTACTGGTCCAGGCACCAGCATCCAACAGGTGTGTGCAAACTCAAGAACTTTGGTTCAGCACCAGCTTCGGACTTCTGCGATCATCGGGCCACGACTGAGTCTGTGGATCGAACAGCACAGCAGGCGAAGCCTTTGTTTTCACATTGCATGGAGCTTTAGATAGTTGCGAACGAAGTAGACGACGACGATGAACGAGTTGGAGTTGGTGGATGGAGGAGTTTGCAGACACCAATACCATGCATGGAGACGAACCGAAGTAGGCGCTGCGCTGGTGTTGGTGGTTTGTTGTCGTTTGCGGCGTATGAATGCACCGACTTGTTGGGACTTGTTTTGGGCAGGAAAACGTCAATGAAGACGAAGGAACGCTGAAACAAGAGGTAGCGTATTCAGTCCGTTGTGCTTTGCTGAATCGACTTGTGAATTAAATCGTCAACAAGTTAGCAACTGCAGGAATCAAAGTAGTTTTGTCACAGACATAACCGGAATGGCGTTGAATAACTGAGCAGCAGAGGTACTTAACATTGAAGTTCGTGCGTATGAAATGCGTTCTGGATTCGTACGTATCCGTGTTCAGACAACTGTCACTTCAACCCAAAACCATATCGGTAAAGCAGAACTCGACAAAGTCGACCAAATAGTTGCATGAGTATGACGGTTCTCCATAGAAACCGTCCCATTTGCCGAGCTGTGCTTCCACTCTGGCGTGTTTCGTCCTTTATGGTCGGCTTCCCTAGACGTTTGCCGTCAACGATGTCAACGAGTCGCGCAGTCAAGTCGCTTGTTTTGATCTCGTCACACCAACTATCCCGGCCGTGTCCCTCCCCAACATCAGTTCGTAGTGTTTGTTGCGTGACTCCGCGAGCCAACCTTTCAGAGTAGGCGGCGTTCTCGTGCAGAAAACTCCTTCAGGGAATCGAAGTAGGCGGCTCGGGGCGCCTACAAGAAAGTGTTTCCGCACGTCTTGGCAACTTGATTTCGATTCGCGAACGGGTCGTGTGACTTGTGTTGGGGAAAGTTGCTTCGAAACATCATCAGGTAAAAACGGGAGTCACTTTCGGCTCCTAAACAAACATTGCGTCTTTGAAGTTTCGATAATGCGTTTAGAGATTAGATAAAAAATGTTACTCTCACACACCTTATAACTTCAATAAACGCGTGCAATTTATGTTATCTAATTCTCCCTTATTTCTTATGTGACTCATTCAACCGTGAAGGGACGGCAGCAGCACAATGACGAGCGGAATTTTGACAGTTTTTTGGAGATTTTTTCACTGGGGACCACTGACCGCAATAAGTAAGTAAGGATATCGATATATGTTGTTAGGAGATAGTTGCATAAATGTTTTATAGTGAATTTTGGGCTAATAATCATTAAAACAAGATAAATACTGAATATTTTTGGAACTTACAAATTTTAACCAAAAATATGAACTAGAGATATCTATTTTCATTTTTTTAATTCTGTCATTGTTAATTGGAAACTTTTTAATAATGTTAAGGAAACTTGTCAAATTATGTGTTTTATGTGTCATTTACTCATCAAAATTTTAATGAATAAATATCATGATTCCTTAAGCAAGCAATTATCAAGTGTATGGATACAAAACATGTTTTAAAATCGAAAATGGACTCAAAATTACTGTTGCTTGCTCATAAGTCATATTTTTAATGACAATAAAAACAAGATAAAGTTTTTTTTGAATGTTTTACTGTTGAAAATGCATTCAAAAGTATCACTTAAATACGTGTGTTTTCAATTCAATATGTTCAAAACACCGTCACAAGCCTTCTTTAAAGTTTAATATAAAAATCAATATTTTAACAAAACAATTGCACAAAAACATCTACTCCAAACTATTTGAACAACAATCAAGGTATTTGAAACACCTTTTTCAAAAAAAGATGAGATTCATAAGACTGCTATAACATTGCTGATTCTTTATTATTTATTCACAAAAACAAAAAAAATCAGCTCGTACTCATGAAGAGTATTATTCCTGAAGTTATTTGCAGTTAAATTTCGATTTTAAAACATGCTTTGTATGCATGCACCTGTTAATGTTTGGTTAAAAAAAAAAATATTTTTTCATAAAAATCCAATAATACCCTAAACAATATAAACCCTGCTAAACTGTCGATTGCATCAGCCAAATTAGACCATACTGATGATATTTGTACGTAAAACATGTGTATTTTTTATTTTCTTGTTAAAATTATGTTTAAATATGGTTTTATTATTTTAACTTCCTAATAATTCCAAAACTGAGTAAAGATTAAATTTTTAAAATGTTTGGCGATTTGCAACCTTCTACAATGTTGTTTCTTGTCGTATTTTGCTCATTTTGGTGAGTAACTGATACATTAGGGTGTAATATCAAAATCGATTTTCCAGCACAGCACTTTTTCAGTTCCTTTTGGGGTCCTAAACAACTCCCCAAAGTTTGGGACCGATTGGTTTAGTCCTCACTTTGCGCAAAGCGATTCAATTTTCCATATAAATTTGTATGGGGAAAACCATTTTTTTGGATTTTTATATTTAACAATTCGACGTTTCATGCCATACCAAAATCGGACTCATATTCGGATGCTCTGGAATCTGCTCTACAACTTTCCAGAAGAGAGTATCGAGAAATTAAAAGTGAGAGTGTGTGCAACATGGAGTTAAACTTTCTGTGAAGTTGCTGTGAAGATTACCATAGCACTTTGAAAAGTTTAACTCCATGTTGCACGCACACACTCTCACTTTTAATTTCTCGATGGTGTTAACTTGCTCCTGAAAGAAGATATAGCGCCCTCAAAACTCGTCTAAAACGTGATTTTCGAGCAAAAAACACGCTTTAGACGAGTTTTGAACACGCTGTATCTTTTTTAAGGGGCAAGCTAGCACTATACTCTCTTCTGGAAAGTTGTAGAGCAGATTCCAGAGATTCCGATTTTGATATAGCATGAAACGTGGATTTAATAAATATCAAAATCCAAAAAAATGGTTTTCTCCATACAAATTTATATGGAAAATTAAATCGCTTTGCGCAAAGTGAGGACTAAACCAATCGGTCCCAAACTTTGGAGAGTTGTTGAGGAACCCAATAGGAACTGAAAAAGTGCTGTGCTCACTAAATTTGGACAACTTTATTTTTTTCCATACAACCATATTACACCCTACTGATACATACAACACATTATGCGACAAGTTTCCTAAACATAAAAGATCAGAAAAGTTTCCAATTAATTTTGAAGAAATTTAAAACAAAAATCTTAAAAAATAGATATATCTGAAATTTCTCGATGAAACATTTCGCTCTTTGAAGCACTGGAAAGCTGAGAAAATTTCCTTTGAGACACATTTGAAAGAAGCGATGACTATTTTTCTTTTTATAGTTGCCCAGAAAAACACACCGTGTTGTCAAACTTTCAGTTCTCAGCGACTACAATTATCATGCTCGAAATCTCATCTCCCAACGTTCACTGCCCTTCTTTCCCTCGCGAGATTCTCAGCACGTAGAATTGCCAGTCTCCCGTGTGACATTCTCCTTTTCTATCTCATTCTCTCAATCACAATCATCCCACCTGCAACAAAGTGTAGCCACCAACGCGTTTTCGGAGAAAACGTTAGGATCTTCGGCGAGTGTTCGTAAAAGCGGAAAAGAGATGGAGTGATAGAAAGTGAATGCTCTTTCTGGCAATCACGATGTAAACAAAGAGAACTCACAAGCTATAGTGACGGTCGCTATACTCTTTGATGTTTTGACGCAGGAATCATCAAATGACAGGTTTTTCTATCATTCATTTACAACACTAGCTTAGACTGAACGAATTTTGTTTGGAATTTTTCTATTCGGTGCAGTTTCGTGTCCCACATTTTCATGTTGAAAATTGTAAATTTTGATTATGATCCGGCTCTTAAATCAAAACCACAACTTCGGACCGTTGCGGATATATTGTGAAGGCAGACAAAAATCAAAATATGAGCGCAACCTGTCAAAGCCTGTTGCGCCACAGGCTGATGTATACGCTTACGACGAACCAATCAATTTTTGTACGGCGTAACAGATTTTTTCGCGCAACAGAAGAGAGGCGCACTTCGGTTTGGTGGTGCGCGGATAATATTTAGAAAATCTATTTTCATGGCTTTTATTGAAAGCCTTTTTTTCATCCTTCAGTAGAAAAGCAACAAGACATCAATCACTGAGGCAAATTTAAAAAGGATCTGACACCCCTATCAAAAATTATGAGCTCATAATTGTTTATTACCCACTTTTTTGTAGCTGGATTTTGAATATAAATACAATATAAATATGAGGAAGGCACCAAACATCGACAGGTGGATCCAGTAAGGCTTTTGGTATTAAAATGGATTTAATCCATCGTTTTATCTATAGGTATTTTATAGGATTTCAGGGTGATTTAAAAACTGGGCAACACAAATTAAGTCATTATTTTTCGACGAAGGGAAACTCTGCATTGGTGAATTACATACAACATTTCAATTAAAGTCGCATTACAAGCACCTTGGACAGCCTGAATGCCATAAATCATCAGGTAATACTTTTCCGCACTAACATTTCCTTCTCTGGTACTTGAAAAGGCTGTGACCGTAAAAGAAAACTCATTTCCTCTAGGTGGTAATAATAATGTTTGTAATCCTCGCAATTTTATAACCCGTTCTTCCCCGTAATTGTTTCTGCCAATTTCCACACTCTTGAGACCAGGTGGAAAACGAAGCGAAATGATTGCATGTCGAGAACATTGTGTACACACTCCACCGACCGTTTTATGCTAATTAATTGATTCTGCTCCCATGCTGAGGGACCGCTCCGTGGTCTAGGTGTGTCCTGTTGTGACGGCTCTGTCTACCACGACGAAGGTGCCACGTGGTGACACGTGGAGTTATTAACGGCTGTGCAAGCATCATTGTGGCGCACGGAACATAATGAGGGCGAGGCACGAATTGTGTTGGTGTTTTTCGTGTTAAATTCCATGATTTTATTCGTGGGTGAGCGCGCACTGGATGATGGGAAATTGGGTCACATGGTGGACTAAATACACTCATTTAAAAGTTGACATCATGATTGATGGTTCCAGGAAATAGTTGATTACATGGGGAGGTTATGTGATGGATGGAGCTTTCATTTACCCTTTGTTTTCTTCGTGATTCTGCATTTCCTCTTACGAAAAGTTGATTAGCGCTCGATTCAAACTAATTTTTCGCTCAATGTCAAGCTCAGCGTTGCGACATGTACAGATATTTTTGCACAGGCCAAACACTCAAACTAATTATTTTTACAGTTAAAATACACTTGAGTAGTTTTTGTAAACTGCACTAAAAAGATAAACATTTTTTGCATCTTTTTACTTGTTTAGTTTTTGATAAAAATGTTTTTCTTTAAAGTTATACTTGATTGAGTGTTTGGTCTGTGCCAAAAATATCTGTACGTGTGGCAAGCCTGGTCAAGCTAACTGAATTTGCGTTTTTGTCACAGCGATAGAATGCATTTGACAGCACTTTGTTTACACTACACTCTGACAAGAAGATACTCATTTAGAGCTTAAATCCACTTTCACCATACTGTTTTCAGTGGGGCTACATTAAGGCTCTGGAAGGCATCATTTCCGATCGGCCATTTGGCGGCCATCTTTGTTTTAGAAAAACATTCAAATCTTGATTCAAAATGTATCAATCAAAAAGGGGTTTTCTTTGTGTTGTTTGTAGAAGCATTTTACATATAGTGATTATTTTTTTCATTTCAATTTAATATTTGTGGACCCTGAATTCTGAACCATCATTGACAGTCATTGCCCTAAAAGTGAAAGACATCATCTAACACCTTAACAAGACCCAATTAAATGACCGAATTTTCATTCCTTCCAGCCATCATCAAATCCATCACGTTCATGACACTCTACATGAACGCCATGTGGTGGCCCCCGAACCGGTCCCTCGGGGGCTTCGTCAACCAGACCATCTTCCTGATACTGTCGGCCAGCACGGGCTTCAACTTTGTGATGGCCTCGCTGATCGGTCCCAAGTTCCTGCCGCTGCGCTGGCGGCCCAAGAACCCAAAAGACGAACAGTTCCTGCAGTTTTGCTCTAGCTGTGAGGGTTTCAAAGCACCCCGGTCGCACCACTGCCGGAAGTGCGATAGGTGCGTGATCAAAATGGATCATCATTGCCCTTGGATTAACCACTGCGTCGGATGGGGCAACCATGCGTACTTCACCAGCTTTCTGGCGTTCGCCGTGGCCGGGTGTCTGCACGCGACGGTCATTCTGTTCGGATCGCTGTACGCCGGGCTGCACCGAGATTGGTACGTGTACTACGGCCAGTACTCGAAGGCAACCGTCCATTTGGGACTGTGGAGCTTGATTCTGGGCGTGTTCAACATCGGATTGGCCATCGGAGTGATCATCGCCGTCGGAATGCTGCTGTTCTTCCAAGTTCGTGCCATCGTGAACAACCGAACCGGAATCGAGGACTGGATCGTGGAGAAGGCCAAACATCGGCGAGAGGGAACGGAGGAGACCTTCCGGTATCCGTACGATCTGGGCAAGTGGAAGAACATCATGCAGGTGGCAAGCTTGACGTGTTCTCCCATCGGTAATGGCGTCGAGTGGGCCATTGCCGAAGGGTGCGATCAGTTTACTTTGACGGTAAGTTTTCGTGACAGCGCCTAGTTTGCATGATGGCGTTGACGTTTGTCAGTGTCATTTACACAATTCTTGTGACATCTTTGACTTAGAATTTCTGTGTCAAGATACTGACACTGGCCATTTAAAACTGACATTTCGGAAACAGTTGTTTCCGATTTTGCTCCAAATGTCACCAATTTAGTTTACAGTGAATGTGAGCAAATTTATGTCCTGTTGTATGCAAACCAGGGCCCCGGCGATGGCCGGATATGACCTACCGAACAACATTGGCAATATGGCGTCGTTTGTTTACAAACATGAGATTGTTTGTGGACGAACCGAAAAATTTAATTTTTTGTATTGTGCAATAACATTAAGTCTAACAAAACAGACAAAGTTTCGTTAAATGCTAGACCAAAATTTATTTTATTATTATTTTTCAATTTAAACCTATTTTTTCGCGATTCTGATCAACATTGCACATCAAATCATCGTGGTTTTAGTGTATCTTTAGTTTTCACATCGATTCACTGTAGATTTGTGTTTAAATTTTGAAATTTAGCATAAATTAAAATAAGTTGCAAAATTCCCAACTTCAGCCATGTGCAACAATTTCCACATCACCCATGCGGGAAACCGATAATGGGGTAATTCATGCGTTCCAAACTGTCAAAATTCCAAAACGTCATTGCCAATCTTCGGTTCGCTCCTTTGTTCGTGTTTGAAGTTTCGGTCCGAGACTCTGATGCAAACAGTGTCATAACCCCACTTTTTGGTCCCTCCGCAAACGTCAAACCATATAAATTTATTGCCAGGTCTTTTTTCCCAAAAAGGTCCTGCAACGATTTTCAATGGTTTACAAAGGGAGTAGAAAAAGTGTTAATAAATCACTTCGTCCATTAACACTTGTAGCACCAACGGGGTCAAAACTTACGCGAAGCTACAAGTAAAAAAAGTTGGATATGCAACTTCAACCGGCTGTATCTCGGCGGAAACTCAACCGATTAGGATGATTCTTGTTGCATTCGATCCGGAAGAAAGTCAAGAACAACTTCAACAAGGTAGATCCAAAACAGATGCGTCTACCTTAAGTTATAATAAAAAAAGGCATTTCCAACTTTTTTTCCAAGGTTTGTATGGGCCGGTGGAGTTGCATTTCCAACTGTTTTGACCTCGTTGGGGCTACAAGTGTTAAAAAATGGTTGAACTACTCCACAATCCTATACCGTTCCCAAAACAGCGCGAGCAGCTGAAGCAAAAGTCGGAGAAGCGAGCCCGGACGCGAACGTACTCCATCAACCGGTCCGTTTCCGGCAGCTGGGTTCCCCTGTGGTCCCAGGGCTGCCGTGTCTGCCTGAGTCCACCGCTGACGGACGAACCCCGCATCAAGCTAGACGTTGGCGATGTGGTCCGCGTTACAAGATGGCGAAAGTAAGCAGCGCTGGTCGCCATTTTGAATTTCCCCAACTAATCTTTATGTTTCTTTTTAGACACTGGCTGTTTGGTGAAAAGGTCCTCGAGGAAACGGAAGAACCCGAGCGTAACGGAACGGTTCAGAAGGCACAGAAGAAGCAAAAGCAGCACAAGAAGAAGTCCGATCAGCCGGAAGTGGAGGAGCCCGAAAAGGAAAAGGAAGAAGAAGCGCCCAGTAGCAAGACGCCACACCGCCGGATACGGGGCTGGTTCCCGCGGCAGTGCGCCGTCGAGTTGGTCGAGGATGACGACGACACCGAACAGCAGAAGCACTTCAGCGAGAAGAAGAAGAACAAGTAGATGGAGGAGTGTGTTCCGTCGTGCTTATTGGTGGCCATTTTTATTGGCTCGGCTCCGCTAAACGAAGCGGGGGGAGCCGGAACTAACGAGCGAATAGAAGTGACTTTTAATCTAAAGTATTTTTTTCCTCTTAATAAAAAGCTTATATTTTGTAATTTGCAACTTTTTCTGACTTTATAGGGACACAAATAAATGTGGATCGCATAGTTCAATTTGTTTTGATTTGCTTCGAAATCTTTATTTTCTCATAGTGTATATCACTAATTAGGGGAACAGCAACCTCGTTGGATAAATGTACGACTCGTGCTGAAAAAAACATCTTTTTGCAACTTGTTGCATAAACTACTATTATTCATTCCCTAAATTTTTTATTCATTCCCTAAATTGTCTTCGTAGTTATTTACAACAATGTTTGACAATTTTTGCAATCAGATTCTTGCAGGATTGGGTCCGTAAGTTTGACAATTTTCTAATAAGAAGACAACAATTTCCTTGGTTGCTGCGCAAGCTTAACCTACCAAACATACGAGAATTTATAGTTTTTTTTTCTTAATTCATTCGATTTTTTACGTCCTCAATTCAAAAACAGAATAAATTTACTATTCTGCTTCAAAACATAATGTATCACAAATGTATTTAGATGGGTATTAAAAAGACGTTCCAAATGAGAGGTTAGAGTTGAATATCACTTGCAGAACTGTCAAACCGACTAATTTGAAAAAAAAGAACAGCTTTATTTCGGGTCCTCTTCAAATGTTTGTCTTGCATTTAGGCCGTTGAAAATGTTTTTTGAAGTTTATGTCCTTCGACCCTGGGGGCAAAAAAAAGTTGAAAATTGAAATCACAGGCCACGGTGTCAACATTTGAATAAAAAAAAATGAGATTTTAAATGCATTATACATCTGTCCAGTTGTTTTGAAATCATTAACCCTCTTCTGCCCAATATTTTTTTTGAAAATTTTTATTTTTCCCTTGTTTAGTTGGTCACTTTGAGCTCCTTTTGTACTACGAAAATTTTACTTCTCTTGTTTTATGTTTTTCTTGCTTCATTTTTAGTATTTTAATTTGCATTTGTCTTGTTTAGTTTATGTTTGTTTTTGTAATATTTCGACGTCGTCGTGCTATCTTGTCGCACCCGCCATTTTAACGTTCCGAGAAAAACGCGTTTTAATGTTTGACCTTGAATATTCAAAAACGAGAGCACGCAATGTATACAATAACAAACACGTTTTGTTTGGCTCACCATTCTGTGCATTGTCCCAAAGTTTGGTTGAAGTTGGTTGCTGGAGTCCCGAGTTATAATTACAAATGTTTACGGTAGTCTAGCTTGTACGTGCGACAAACGCATCCTGACTTTCCTGGCCTGAAATCCCTTTGGCCTTTTGTCGCACTTACATCAATTTTCATGGAGTGACAAGATAGCACGACAAGATTGAAACTACTTTCATATGTAAAGTGACAAAAATGCTCGGAGTTTTTTCGGTTTTTGTTGAAAAAAAGTTACATTTGGTTTACCCTGTGATCAATACGTCAAATGCTGTATCAAGTAGGCGAATGTCTGTTTTCCCCATAATCCAAAAAAAAATGTTAAAACATATTTTAGTTCATTCTAAATAGCATTTGAAACTATTGGCACTACGACCCCCGGGGCATGGCCTTCCTCTAACGTGGGATTTCTGCTCCAGCGCCTCTGACGAGACAGGAGAATCCGGGACCGACGTTTTACTTCACCATCCGATAGAAGCTCAGTGGATAGAAATGGCATTTATTCCAACCAAATTTACAACTCCAATACTTCTAACTTACGTGAAATTTTCCAAGGATTCCAAGCATTCGTCATTTTGCCTAAAAATCTCAAACCTATCAAAGTCACTCCGTTTTACGGTGCCATTTTTTCTTGTTTTTGGGAACAAAAAAACGATACTCGGCGGCTATGTTTGTTCATTCTGCTTTGGGTTTTGTCCGTTAAAACTTATAATAAAATTTTTGAGACTCGAAAATAGTAATAAAAACAGATTGAAATCGAATTTTGGGGATCTGTGAAGGTCAAAAGGTGAGGCATTGTGAGCTGCACAAAATGGCGTTCTTAACTCAATTTGGCCCAAAATGCACGTACGACAAGTTAGCACGATGGCGACGATTTGGCCTATTGTACCGCCTCCTGTCATTACATTTTGCCTCTCTTATTTTAACATTTTTTTACAGTAACTTTTTCAATTTTTTGCTTGTTTTTCATATTTTCTGTTATAAAATAGAATCAGTATCATTTAAATTGTAAAAACTGCGTAAAGGCATTGTCTGGGACACTAGAAAAATTGCTGCATACTTCTTTTTACTTAAAATATAGATATGTTAGTAAAAGACACAGCCAAAGTTGAGCCCTAAAAAAATTACATTTTTAAAAACATTGGCAAAGTCACATAAAACAAGTAAAACTTCCAACCCATAAATTTTATAAAATTTTAAGAGTTCTTCTTTCCAATGCTTTTGAAAGATCAAAAATAGGTTGAAATATGGATTTTTGGCGATTTTTTAAATCGAAACCCATCTAAAGGCGGGGTTGGGTTGTAGAGGGTTGAAAATCATTCAATCATTGATCGGATTATTTATAGGTTATTCGAACTTGGATAAAATAATCAGCAATCGTAACCATTTTATTTTTCTTGTTGAATGTTACTTTAACTATGGGAAAATTGTGACCAATTTCCATAACTCAAATATAATTATTTTACAGAACCATGGGAAAATTTTGACAAATTTGATCAAGGACATTATTTTAAGACCATAAAATGTGGTCATGATACTAATACTTTGAATAAAATTCAAAATTCAGAGAAGATTTTTTAATTATTATTTTTGAAGGAAATCAATAATTCGTTTGAAAACTTTCAAAGTGTTCATAACGAAATAAATAATTATTTTTTAAATTGCTAGAACTTAGGGTACTTTCACTTGGATAGTTATTTGATCACTTGGATAGTTTGTCTGGCTTCTGTTAATTTTTACATTTACAAACAAGCTAATAATTTAAAAACAATAAAAAACGTTATTTAAACACCATTGCAAAAACATATCTCACCAATACCAAATTGTGCCATCAGGAATTTTTTTTTCTCTGCTATCGGATTTTCTTGTAATAATTTTTCATAACAGCAAATCGAGCAAATCTAGCTGTTATTGTTTTGTGTTATTATTTATAACAGCTAATTTTAGTGTCAGCCTGAACTCCTGACAATAAAAAAAAACTTGAACTTTTCCAGTTATATCCACCTTTTCGGGTCAAATAGCAAAAAATGGAACCAAATATTGCGATACAAATTGAATTTAATGAATTCTAAAATGACGGCTCTATAAGAATCATGTTAAAATATTCGACAATATAGATTGATACTTAGAAACTATTTCCGCAAATTAAAGAAAAAATCCGCTTAAACATATTCTTGAGCTCATTATGTGAGTTTCTTTGTCACTGGGTTAACACGGTATTTAGTCAAAATATGGTCTCAACTAATAAAACAAAGATTCCGGGCACCAACATTAACGCTTCGAGGATCACTGAATCTACTTTCTGATTTGTTTAAGTAAACCTAAAATATTCAGATTTAACTTTCTTCGTATGTTTCAATCACAACAAAAATGTATGTCCAATTCTGGCTTAAACCCACTAGCTGTTGTTTTTATATAATTGTTGTGGAATAATTTTGAAAAACAAAGCGCCTCCATTAAATCTACTTATCTTACAAAGAATCCATGGAGGTGCATGGTTTCTTAAAACGATTTTATTGCATTTATACTCGAAATTGGATCTTGCTCGGGTATTGATCACTAATTTATTTAGTCATTTGAAACGTTGTTGAGCTGTGTAATCAAGCATTACAAAAAAAATACTCTTGAATCGCACTAGAACTACTGCAGAGTATTCGAACAAGCTTCCGTCGCACTACAAAACCAACAATTTATTCTCTGCCGGTGATATTGAGAAGGTCAATCTTATCGTTTCCCAGTATTCCAATCAAACTCTTTCGATAAGGCTCTCGATTTCCCTGAATGCAAACTACCGGTTACGATAATACCAAACCGAACCAAAAAAAAAACACGTTTATTTATAAAACCTTTTGATACACCAAAACAATCGTATCAAAGCCCAAACTCACTGCTCCCCTCAAGTCTTCTTCCTCTCCGGCACACTCCGGCTCAGCCACTCCAGATAAGGCGGATTGCCATTCTCGATCGGCACCGAGATGACCTCGGCCACACTGTACGGATGGTTCTCCCGCACAAACTTGGCCAGCTCGTCTACGCGGCTCGTCCGCGTCTTGATCATCAGTAGCGTTTCGTGGTCCTCGTTCAGCTTGCCCTCCCACTCGTACACCGAGGTCAGTCCGGGGATGATGTTCACGCAGGCCGCCAACTTGCGCTCCACCAGCTTCCGGGCGAGCGCCTTGGCCGAGTTTTCGTCCGGCGTCGTTACGTACGCGATCGAGTGCTGGCCGGGCTCGTACGGGCCGACCTCGGCTTGATCGGCAGACGTCGTGGACATACTGGCTGTTACCTCGTTCTGTTGCAGGGTCACCGGAACGGAACTCCTGGTCGGAGGTAAGAGAAAGCTAGAGGTTAGCACCCGTGAAAGACCTCCGGTGCGTGCGATCAGCATATTACAACCGTTCTGACTACTGTCTGAGGATGAGACACTAGAACCGGAGAGAAGCTCACGCGACAGCTGCTTGAGATTGTTGACTTTATTTGTTGGATTTGCTGCGAGAAAAGGGGATGCCGCACAGAGAGAAATCTGTAAACACGTGTTGACGAAAATGAAAACATTGACATTGTTTTCAGCTTTCAAAAAATCTTGCTACGAAACAATACAAGGGCATTACAAACAACAATGTCTGTGAATATTACTGGCAATCCTCAACAAATAATATTTGGATTGTACAGCTTTTTAAACATGCCAAAATTTATGTACAGTAAATTATCGTTGAAAAAAGGTGGCAGCATTTTATGTAAAGGAGATTTTTAAAAAAAACATACAATGTTGAAATTTGAGTTCAGAAAAACAGCTAAAATATTAAAATTGCTAGCGTTTTAATAAGACTTGATGAAATCCAAATTCCCTTTGTTGAATTTGAATGGTTTCCAAATGTGCCATAATGATTCAAAGTAGTTTCACTTTTTTCCATCCGTGTTATTTCTGTTTTTGTTGTGATTCTGTCTCAAAGTTCACCCGCAGAGAGAAAGGAATAAAATATAGAGGGGAAAAAAGTGCTGCTCCAAGCTTGACTTACTCACCTTTCGTCAATGACGATGGCGACGTCGCTGGAGCGATTCTTGATAAGAACGGCAACGAGCACTGCTGATAGTATGGTCACGATGCAAATTATGGCCAACGTTGGCGGCGGCACTTCGGACATTCACGCGGGTTCGCAAACCAGCCGGCCGGTTCTTGCTGACAGCGCGATGAGTTTATTTTTGCTTATTGGATTCACTTTGGGTCAGTTGTTTGTGGTTGTGTGAAAGTTGGAACTTAGGGTAATTTAAGCTTTATTTGTCTTAAAAAGCATACGCAAATTTCAAAAAATTAGAAACCTCAAATATAGGAATGAGTTTGAAACAATTTAACAAAAAAAAAATAGTCAAAACTATCACCACTTACTCTAATGTATACGGTCGATAAGAAGAGCACAAGCTAGTTGAGAGAATACGCGATAGAGCATGCGTCTTTGTGTGAGTAACACTGTGTGCCAAATGTGACAAATAACTTTGTAGAAACGAATTAAGATTTGTTTTTACTTATGGATACTTAATGAACAAATTTTATGGGAGGTTCAAATATACAAGAAAAAAGGTTGTATTCAAATTATAAAAGAACATGACGTCAGAGCGCCGGCACTGCAGACCGCTAAAAATCAACTTTTCCAAAACTACAGAAGATTTTTATGGAATTGAGAAAATCAAGATTTGTTTCAACGCAAAATCGGCTTTGATTATATTCAACAAAATTTTTGTTGAATCAAACCTCATACAGACTGATCGTACAAAATATTTTTCTGCGTGTCTAAGTAAACATGCAGTATTTTTTTGTTTTGTCCCAGATTATTCTTTGACAACCTTTGGTGCAACTTAAAACTAGGGCCCATTCATAACCACGAGGGAAGTTTTTTGGAAATTATAGCCTGCCCCAATGTGTCCTCGTGGATTATGAATGGCCCTTAGGGTGACAATGAATAAAATCAACATAAGGGATACCCTCTGACTCGATTCCTTAGGCAAAAATAAGTAACTGTGTCAATTTTGAGCCAAATCAATATAGATCATTAAAATTCGCAAAAAAGGCTCAAAAAGAGGACTCACCCAAAATTGTCCAAGTGTTAGATTCTTGTAGGAATGTAAATTCCCTACAATTTTGTGGAAGAGTGCAAAACGCTCCCACGGTATGGAGGAAGCAAAATGTTATAAATCGAAAACACCAATGGGAGATTTTCAGAGTTTTGGCTTTCTCACTGAGGTAAGGCTCTAATCATACTCTAAAAATGAACTGTGTATAAAAGCGTCGTAGACCCACCTTCATGTATACATATCGACTCAGAATCGAAAACTGAACAAATGTCTGTGTGTATGTGTGTGTGTATGTATGTATGTGACCAACAAACTAGCTCATGTTTCTCGGCACTGGCTGAACCGATTTGACCCGAACCTGTTGCATTCAACTTGGTTTAGGGTCCCATAGATCGAGTTTTATACAGATTGAAGTTTCAATAAGTAGTTCAAAAGTTATGTATAAAAATGTGTTTTCATCTCACTTAAATGTATGTTAACTATGTCCGGGTCAATCATCCGACCCATCGTTGGTTAGGTTATCAAATGACCTTTCCATCGAGCCTAAAACATTGAAGATCTGGCAACCCTGTCTCGAGATATGGCCACTCAAGTGATATTGATGTACTTTTGGAAGCCGGATCTCACTTAAATGTATGTAAACTATTTCCGGATCCACCATCCGACCCATCGTTGGTTAGGTTATCAAAAGACCTTTCCAACGACTCCAAAACATTGAAGATCTGGCAACCCTGTCCCGAGGTATAGCCACATAAGTGTTATTTATGTACTTTTTTATTCCGGATCTAAAAAATAGATGAAATTTTTCAACAATTCCATGATATCAGCCATTGTTGGTAATAAGTGAGGAAGGCTTCAACCACAGAGGTGGATTAAGTTTTTTTTTGAAAAGGTCCAATAAACCAAATTTCCAGTTTTTTGCTTTTTGGGTGTTTTTAAAACCACCTTGAGCCAGGGGTATTAAAAAACACCCAAAAAGTAAAAACTGAAAATGACCTTTTTTTTATAATAGGACCTAATAAAAAAGCCGAGATTTATACGTAAAAAGTTGTGTTTCACCTTCCTCATTAAGAATATGTTCGATTCAAAGTATTCTACGGTGAAAATAGCGTTTTCAGAATAATGTGTTTTTAATACTAATGGAGATCCTTGGTACTAAATAGAAATAGATATATTTGATTATAAAATACTTACCGTAAACTGGGGTCAATCGGGACACATGGGGCGAATTGGGACAGCAGTTTTAATCATGTTGAAGCACAATATTTTGATTTTTCTGGTTGGTTTCGGTTAGAACAGACTCAGGCCAACAAAATGTGAACATCCATTTCCAAATTTAAAAGCTTTAAGTGCTCTAAAAACTGCTGTCCCTATTCAGACTGCAGTCCCGATTCACCCCAGATTACGGTATTAACAATTTTTAAAACGCAATTTTCACCGATAGAATATTTCTAGAGTTTTTTTAATAGAATAGGTTGAAACACAATAGCTTACAGTACCTTTTCAAAAAAAAACTCTAGATTTTGAATCGAACATGTTCTTAATCAAGAAGATGAAACACAATTTTCTAAGTATAAATCTCCCATGAGTGTTTTCGAATTATAATATTTTGCTTCCTCCATACCGTGTCCGAGTTGATCCTGATTTTGGTAATTTTTCTAGTTGAAAGTATTTTCTTAGATTCGAGAGAATAGTGCTACCATTTACGGACTCAGAGAACACAGCTTGAAATGGGCTAGACAATTATTCCTTCGAGGTTCATTTGCAAAAAAAGTTCGTCCGTCAAAACAAAAAACGAAAAGTGTCGACTACGGGAATCAGAGACCTTTGACAAACTAACCCAGTGACTTTACTGCCTCGGCCATCACAGCTTGGTGACCGAGGAGTGGTCAGAAGTAGATGTATGACACTTGTTCAAGATTTATTGTATCAATTAACGAATGAACACATTTGATGATAGTGTGAGTCTCTCAATAAATTTTGAAGGAACGATTATTTCGCCCCAATTGTGGGTGTACTACTTTAGACAGCCTTGTGGCGAATTGAATTTCCTACAAGAATCTCATAATTGACAACTTTTGTGAGACCTGCGCCACCTGATGCCAACTTTTTTTTCGGAAGAATTGTGCCAACCCAAAACAGATGAAAAAAGTGACTGAAAATAATTTAAAAAAGTTTAATATTGTTCAAACAAAATTAAATAAGCAATTTAAAAAAAGTGTGAGAATAATAATACCGATGAAAATATTTATCAAAGTTTTCGTCCCTTGGCCAAAAAGTGCAGTGCTGTCCGCTATTCCTACATATTGCATACTATTTTTGCTTGTATGCAATACCGACGAACCACAATAATTCTCCATACAAATTTTGGGAAAAAAACGATTATGCCCTGTCTAAATATTTTTGAAAAAAAAACTCAAAATAAGTTAATTTAATCGTGTTGAGTGTATCTTGCAAATCTCTTTGTCTTGAAAATTCTAAAAGCATTTCTTATAATTCCAACTTTGGAATATTTTTTGGTGGTGGTTTTTGCATGTTAATTAACAATTTAGCTCAACTTAAACAAAACTATCTAGTTGCACTGTGAGTTAAACACAGCTCAATCCAATTGCCCAAATTAAAAAAAAACAATTTAAAGTTGAAATATAGCATACATAACATAACCACACATAGCTACATATCTTTTCGTTTTATTGAAACATTTTTTTTCTGATGGTGTTAAATCTAAAGTGAAAATAAAACGATTGGGTTTTAAAACAGTTTCTTTATTTAATTAACCATTACCATTTTTAATGCAATTATCTGTTTTAACTTTATCATATATGGAAAAAATAATAAGTGAGAAATAATTTTACAATAAATTTGTCATGCCTTTCAACACCCAGCCCCCAAAAATGTGGGAAAGGTCTAGATAGTTCTAGTATTTTGCAAAACTCGATTTGATCAAATCTGGAAATTCTGCAAAAAACCATAGCTTTAATAAAAAAAAGAAGCAATCGCTACAAAAAAAAAGTTGGAGCGATGTTTTCGTTACAGAAATTACAGTTTTGATCAAATCGAGTTCTGCTAAATTCAAGAATCATCTAGACGTCCATACAATACAAATCCCTGGAAAAAGTAATTGGCTCGATTGCTTGAAGTATGACGTGGTCTAGCGAGTTGAAGATACCGAGTCCGAGTGCGTTGAGCGGTCCAGTGTTAAGGTATTTTCTACCAAGGTTTTAATAAGAATTCAAAAAAAATATTTTAATCCAACACAAACTGAAAAACTCAGCTAAAAACGGATGCTTCAGAAAATAACAGACACAAAGATTAGGTTTACAAAGTTGAGTCATTCTACAAATTCATGCTATAATAAAATAAATCTTTTTAGTATTTTTCCACCTCGAAAATAATGTAACACTTCCACGTCAGAACCGTTCCAGCCGGTTCCGTTTCCATAAGCTATCACATTTCACAATTGAATGAATTATTAGGGGCAAAAACGAAAATCTCAAGGAAAAACTATCATTCCACTGACGAATGCCTGTCACGTTAGTGCAGTGCTGCTGACTCAAATCAAATCACAAAAGCGTTTAGCTTAAGCATTTGGCTGATGCTATCTTTAAATCTCAATTTACACTCACATAGTGCTACAGTGATTCTGGTAAATCCACTAAACGTATCCGGGCAAACTGCAACTGCATAGACATCTCGTGCGAAACCCTTTTTGTAGCCAATTAACGCCACCTAATTGAATTAAGTGACTTACTTAGAGAGCGGTGGCACGTGCCGATTTCCCACGATCTTGTTGCAAGCTAATTTGCCCAGAACAATTGGTTCGAACTAAACGGCAATTAATTTATACTTTCTTCCAATCGGTTCAATTGAACTAAAGCTCAAGGTGATTGAGTCTGCTTAAATTTGGTTGATTGAGAAGAACGAGCAAAATTAAAAGAAAAGTTCGTGCTGTGCGAAATAAACGCGGTTCGTTTCTTGATCGTGCGTTGAAGTCTCTTAGCAAATCATCATTTCCATCAGCTATTTTTCCAGAAAATTGAATGTTTTCTTAAACTAATCTTATTTTACTATTGTTTTAATTGATTCGAATTTACATACTTCAGTAGGAGGTGCTTCAATCATTCAAAATTATTTGAACTGAAAATGACTGTCAAGAAGACTGCGAAACACGTTCCAAAATTTGCGTTTTCAAGTCACAAGGTTCGTTTGCGTGGGTGGTGTCTTTCGTGCTTTCTTTTTGTTCGCTCGAAATAAAAAATCCAACGCAGAATAAAAAAAAACCCCAATCAAAGCGACGAGGCTCAGAGCCATCGTTTTCAGAATGGATTCGCGTCAGCTGGTTGACACCGGTTAACGCCGGAGAGTGGTGATGGGCGTGTGTAAGCATAACGGGAATCGAGCACGATATTTTGCAAGAAAAAAAATCCCGAAAAGTGCACTGAAAATGTATGTTCGGTAAATGAAAATACAGATTTTTCATTTTTCTTTAAAACTGTAAATAGAATAAACACACTTTTACACTTTACATAAAATAACAAAATTCTAAAATATAGTTTGCTTTATCTGACCGAAATCTTTCCGTGAGTTGACAGCATAGAATCAAGCAAATTAGCATACCCGATCGTGAAGTTACAGCATCTGGTTGGGCCCACGAGATGATGCAAGAAATGATCGATGGGTGCGTCGCGTCTCGTCTCGGCTGGCAAGCAGATTGTTGTTTGTTTGTTAGTAGGTAAGGATCTGTACTGATGGAAAAGCATGAATGGGTCCCTGAATGGGTAATATATGCTCTTCTTTCAGTGTGTCTTCGGTTGTGTTTGAATGACAAATTTGGGTTGCCTGAATTTTCAACTTTTTAGGCACCCATCAGCACTTTGACGATGGACTCTAAAATTCGCTTCTAAAATGATAACTGTGACCACGTGATAAATAGTTTAATTTACATGTAAAAGGTGAAACGGGACGATTTTTGTTTTGGGAAGCAGCCAAAAAATATGCAGATTTTTAGTGACGAACCAATGACGAAAAATGGATTCAAAAGTTTCATTCAAAGTCCCAAAGACTGACTCTGTTAGAAGACATTTACGGATCTTCAACGGTAAACAGGGTTTAGAGAATTCTATGATCAATATAAAACCATTTTTTTATACATATTTTAAATTAGTTGAAAATGGATGCAATTGCAAATTACCCTTACGTTTTATAGGAGAAAAAAAATTAGGTGTGAATCCCTAGTAAATTTGCAGACAAAATTTAATACCGTCATCAGAGGTGACGTTGGGTCTGGGGGTGAAATTGAGACATACAAATTTAACCTTTTTTTATAGCCCAATCCCACCCTCAGACTTGACCCCTGATGACGGTTACAAAAACTGTTTCATATTGTAAGGTTTAAACTTAAAAATTTTGGGTTCACAAAATTTCCTCTAAACTAGTGACCCTCAAAGGAGGTACCGGGCCTACTTGATTTACATGGCAGGGGGTATCAGCCTAGAAGAAGCTTGAGAATCGCTGCTCTACACAGAAAAAAATGATGGTAATATTCATCATGAAATGGTGACAGATTTTGTGGCAAAAAAAATGATTAATTTTTTTCATTTTTTTTTTTTTTTTTTTTTTGGCGCAAAATCTGTCACTATTTAATGATGAATATTACCATCATTTTTTTTCTGTGTAAAGGAAGCAAAAATTTTTCCAATATTTGTTATGTGGCTTAAAGTCTTAGAATAAATAGCATACCGTCAACTGGGACGAATTGGGGCAACAGTCTGAACAGGGACAGCAGTTTTAAAGTATTTTGTGTTGTTATGTGGCTTTTCTATCCGAAACAATCAAAAATATCTGAATATTGTGCATAAATATGGCTGAAACAGCTGTCCTAATTCACTCAATGTATATCGATTCACCCCAGATGACCAACAGGGCGGCCGCTTAAATCTCATGCCCACAATTTTTGACTTTTTCAATGTTTCGATTTTAACACATGAAACATTTTTGACCTGCATAATTTATGCATGTCTGCAAATCCACGGCTTAATGAAAGTAAATATAAAAGGTCGTCCCTCAAATTCGGAACAGTTTACAGATCGGCCAATTTTCAAAAAAAAATCATAGAAAATCGAAAATTGAACATAATGCTTTGCTTTAACCGAGAAAAGTATGACAGAACTTGCAAGCAATTTAAATTGCAGTGATTTAAACACGCAAACAACATTCCAGTAAATCGAGTGGGGGTGCGAGAAAGTATTTTATTATTTTTTCTTGTCTAAGAAAGCATTGTTTCTAACACCATAATCTATCAGTTTTTCACCAATGTGTAACAGGTCGTATCGAGGTGCTCCGATTTGGATGAAACTTTCAGCGTTTGTTTGTCTATACATGAGATGAACTCATGCCAAAGGGCTCATCCCTCTACGACAAAGAGAAGTTGGGTAAAACGGGCATTGAAGTTTGAGGTCCATAGCTTCTGCAAACTACTGTTAAAAATGGATTTTTTAAAACCTTAATATCTTTTTGCAACAGCTTCCAACACCCATACTTCCATAGGTCAAAAGATAGGTAATTTTATATTTATAGTTTTTCGATTTTTCTATAACAAACATTAAACAACGTTAGTTTTTGCCCTGTAGCCCGTTATAGCGGCACTTTTTGGTCTCAATTTTGTCATATTAGGAATCCTCGGACAATTTCACGTAAGTTAGAAGTATTGGAGTTGTAAATTTCATTGAAAAAAAAACCATTTAGAATGAATTAAAATATTTTTTAACATTTTGTCGGATTACAGATATTCGCCTACTTGATACAGAATTTGACGTATTGATCACAGAATAAACCAAAACTATTATGTTTTGTTTAGTTATTTTTCAAAATCAAATTTACAACTCCAATACTTCTAACTTACGTGAAATTGTCTGAGGATTCTGAATATGCCAAAATTGAGACCAAAAAGTGGTGCTAGGGCAGCCTACAGGGCAAAAACTAACGTTTTAAAATGTTTGTTATAGAAAAATCGAAAAACTATGAGAAAAACGGCGATTGGCCAAATAGTTAATACCGTAGGCTTATAGTCCATGAAATTACCTATCTTTCGACTTATGGGAGTATGGATGTTGGAGACTGTTGCAAAAAAAAAAATAGGGTTTAAAAAAATCCATTTTTAACAGTAATTTGCAAAAGCTATGAGAAAAAATCAAACTAATCCTGGATGTCTATGGCACATTTTGAAGTGCTTCAAAAGACCTTTCGAATGCATCTAAGAGAGTTGGAATAGAAGAAGTTTTACGGAAATGCGAGCAATTTTGAGATTTTTTTATGTTTTTTCGACCTCAAACTTCAAAGCCCATTTTACCCCACTTCCCTTTGTCGTAGAAAACTCATATTTGGCATGAGTCTCATGTATAGACAAACAAACGCTGAAAGTTTCATCCAAATCGGAACACCTCGATACGACCTCTAGAACAAACCGAGCAATATTTACAAATACTGCCTCTTAAGAAGTGAGCACCTGAAATTCCTCGACATGACTTCAAAATAGAACAGGCTTTTTCTCATATCAATTTTAATAGCATTTATAAGCATCCTACTCCGGTGGAATCACTGGCGGCGGTTGGACTCGCAATCCAAAGGTCGTCAGTTCAAACACTGGGGTGGAAGGTTCCTTGGAGTAGAAAGAGGTTTGGGTTCTCTCCCCATTCAAGCCTGCGGACTCCTTGGTTCGAGCAGAAACTTGCAATAGAGACCACAAAAGACCCTGGAGTCGTTGATGTTGATGGTTTGATTTTTGAAGTAGTTTTTTTTTTTGGAAATATACTAAAATTTAGTTTTTCCAAAAAAACCCGATTCTAACAGACTATTACAATAATTCTGCAGTCTTTATTTTTCATTGTCATTAGAAATGATCCCTTCTGAGGAATCGAAAACAATCAAACAAACATAATTTAGGAGAATTACCATATGTTTGGCAGGTTGAGCACTGGCTCTTTTCACTATTCAATCAAATTTTGTAAAACTGTGCAAAAGTTGCTTGCTCACTTCCTATTGAACTATTAATCGCTCGATTTCAGTTGAAAACGCTTTTAATTGAGCTGTTCCCCAAAACAATTCTTATGATATCAAATTTGAACCATTCCATTTTGTTTATCTTTGTGATGCTACAATGATAGCTTTTCTTTAACCTTTTTCGGGTAGAATTTGGTTCAATCCAAAATTATTTGAATATTAACCTTAGGTAAACCAAACAACCAATCAAAACACTTACCTGAATCTCAATGTTTACCACCAAACCGGCATTACTTTCTTCTCAGAGAGAAAGGCACGAGCCCAACTCTCGCAAACGGGGCCAGGTAAGTGAGAGAAAGAGGTTCGGCTCGGCTCGGCTCGTGGTGTATAAATTTCTCACCTGTCGCAGTCGGCCGCGACAGTGTTGTTTACCGTGCGTTCGTGCTCGGTTCGTGGCCTGCTGCGCGTGCCACCCCAAAACAAAAATCGTGTCGTGTGTGTGTGTGTTTGTGTTGTGCTTTTTAGTATTTAAGCAGTTTGTTTCCTTCCTGCCGGTGGCTTTTCGGCGCGAGCAGGCTTCGGTAGTGGACGGCACTTTTAATTATTTTTCTCTTGGTTCCGGTCAGCGTGTGTCGTTATCGTGAAATTGCTTAATTTTGTATGGTTTACACGGGCGGCGTACGGCAAAATTGAGTAGCGGTGTTGGAGTTGTTGACGGAAATTGGTTCCGAAGCAAGGTGGGTAAATAAAATGAGGAACTAATATAAACACACAGTAATTTGGAGATTTTCGATAGTTTTTGGTGCAGATTTTTACGTGAACAAATAGTTATATCGCTAACGGTGAAATATTTGTGTTCGGTTAGGTTAAGTTCGTCAGAATTCCAATAGTATGAATAGAATTGCGGTTGTTTTGTGATAGTCAGCTGAATCGGTGCTAAAGTGTGTTTTAAAAGACCGATCGTTAACTTATTAGTGGCAATGTGTGTGGTGTTAAAAGTTCAAATAACATGTTATCAAAAAGTAAATCATATACATGTATAATTTAATGAATAATCAATCCCAATGCTCTAAGATTTTTATAATTTTCTGTTTTCAAACTTTTAATAAATAAAACACGTTCACCCTCAAATTTGAAAGTCCCAAGTGACACCGCGTTCGACATCGATAAAAAAAAACAACCAAAACAGTTTAAGATCATCAAAATCTGTTTGAAAAAATCCATCGAAACACATCGATCTTTTTTTTTTTTTTTGTTCATAAATTCAATTTTACATTCACTTATTTTCGCTACGAAATTAAAAAAAATGTCTTTTGATTTCAAGGCCTACTGTTCTTTAACGCCATATCTGGAGTTTTTTTAATAAGGTCGAATAAACCAAATGGCCCAGTTTTTGCTTTTTGGGTGTTTTTGAAACCGCCTAAATTCCAGATATATTCTGTTGTAGAAAATCGATGGATAAGTTTGCTGAGCAATACAGGACATTCCACCTTAAAAACGTGATATCTCAAGAAATATTCAATTTACCCTGAGGTTTTGATTGACTTTGATGTTAAAAAAAAACACTCAGTAAGTGCTCGTCCAAAGGGTTAAAATAGTGCGTCCATCCCGGGAATTTCCTGGACGAAAATCCCGGGAATTTTAGAATACCGGGATTTTTCATATTTTGTCCCGAGAATTCCCGAAATTGAAAACATATCAAATTTTGGTCTAGAAATTCAGATTTGGTTGTGGAAATTAGTAATCGATAAGCATTTTGAAGCAATAAAATTTGTGTTCGGCATATAACAGCATATTAAAATATTAAACTTTTCATCATAAAACGGCATCTGGAGCAAATCAGGACAAAAGTAACGAATAAAGACAGCTGTTTAAGCTAATTTGTTTTTGAATAATGTTCTGATGGTTTTGATTGATTTTGATTACAACAGGAACAGATGAAAACAATTAGTACACCGATTTCCAAATTTATTGCTATAAAATCTCCTGTACCTATTCAGACTGCAGTTTCGATTATCCCCAGTTGGTAATTGGTTGGTAGTGACTTAAAGATATTTTTTAAAATATGTTTTTAAATATAAAACATAAAATTCTAAAGTTATCCAAAGTCTTACATTGTCTGGTATAATTTTATTTCTTGTTGTTTTAGACACTTTCAATGAAAAAGCTTTTAGTATTATATAAATGTTATATTATATAGATAAAAAAATAAAAGAAATATATTCAAAATTCTGGTTCAATTAAATTCCAAAGCAAATCAAAGAACACTTTTGACAAAGAACTTTGTCCTAAGGGCACTGTCTACGGGTGTCAATCCAAAATTTCGCGAAGCGAAAGTGTAACGATTTTCTGTCGTTTTTCAAATGCTTATATCTTCCCCCCCTTTCAAACAATCTTTATGTTTTACCCACCAAACGAAAGGGGAAGTCTTAAAGTACAAGTTGACTACCTTACAAAGTTGATAAAACTTTGTTAAAGTACTTAAAAGTTAAGATGAAAATAAAAAATGAATGCAAGAAAAATTCCGGCTGCTGATTGGCTGAAAGCCCGGAGCAAATGTTGCTTCCTCTCCTGCTTTCGCAAAACTCTCACGTGAGAGTTTGACCCACTGTTGCCACATTTCATGCGAACTATATAAGCTAGCACTTAGCCTCAGAAAATTTCAGTGCCTAACGAGGTTTCGTCAAAGACGGATCCACGGTGGTAATTTTATTGCTCACACACACACGCACACATTGAAAGACACAGTATGTGCACCAAATTGGGAGGAATTCTATTCTAATGAAGATTGTTAGGAAGGTCACCGGAAAACCAGAATGATTTGGGGTGATGGGGTTGGGACCACATTTATAGGATATTGGCCAAACCCGGAGTGGCCATTGCCCTGGGGAAGGTTCTACCGGGAGATATTAATCGAACCATAAGACTTGGGATAATATGGGTATCAAAATTCATGGTTTTTGAAACTGGTAATTAAAATGAACATTTTGACCGGATTGGCCACACCCAGAGTGGCCAGTGCCCTAGAGAAGGTTCTACCGGGAGACATTAATCGAACCATACAACTTGGGGCAATATGGGTATCAAAATTCATATTGGTTTTTGAAATTGGTAATTAAAATGTCCCGCCCGTGTGGATCAATCCGACCGCGCACTGGACCCACAATCCAGACGTTGCTGGTTCGAATCCCGCGGCGGGCGCTCTAAGATTCTAAGTGTAAATATGGGTATCCGGCGCCGTCGCTCCGTGCCGTACTCAAACATTTAGGAGCCCAGGGCGGCGAAGTCCTTGTAGTTAAAAGGAAGACACTAGTGGTTTGTACTAGCAATGGTGGCCGACAGCTATTAAGTCAACTTCGTTTTTTTCAATTAAAATGGCCATTTTGACCGGATTGGCCACACCCGGAGTGGCCATTGCCCTGGGCAAGGTTCTTCCGGGGGGACATTTACCGAACTATACGACTTGAGGTAATATGGGTATCAAAATTGCCCCAAGTCGTATGGTTCGATTAATGTCCCCCCGGTAGAACCTTTCCCAGTGCACTGGTCACTCCGGGTGTGGCCAATCCGTTCAAAATGGCCATTTCCGTTACCAGTTTCAAAAAACATGAATTTTGATACCCATATTGCCCCAAGTCGTATAGTTCGGTAAATGTCCTCCCGGAAGAACCTTCCCCAGGGCAATGGCCACTCTGGGTGTGGCCAATATTCTACCAATGTGGTCCCAACCCCATTGCTCCAAATCATTCTGGTTTTCCGGTGACCTTCCTAACCACCTTCATTAGAATAGAATTCCTCCCAATTTGGTGCACATACTGTGTCGTTCAATGTGTGCGTGTGTGTGTGAGCAATAAAATTACCACCGTGGATCCGTCTTTGACGAAACCTCGATAGGCGCTGAACTTTTCTGAGGCTAAGTGCTAGCTTATATAGTTCGCATGAAATGTGGCAACATGGTGCAAATTTTGCTTCCTCTCCTGCTTTCGCAAAACTCTCACGCGAGAGTTTGGCACCACTGTTGCCACATTTCATGCGAACTATATAAGCTAGCACTTAGCCTCAGAAAATTTCAGCGCCTATCGAGGTTTCGTCAAAGACGGATCCACGGTGGTAATTTTATTGCTCACACACACACGCACACATTGAAAGACACAGTATGTGCACCAAATATTGGCCACACCTGGAGTGGCCAGTGCCCTAGGGAAGGTTCTACCGGGAGGACATTAATCGAATCATACGACTTGGGGCAATATGGGTATCAAAATTCATGGTTTTTGAAACTGGTAATTAAAATGGCCATTTTGACCGGATTGGCCACACCCCGAGTGGCCAATGTCCAAGGGAAGGTTCTTCCGGGAGGACATTAATCGAATCATACGACTTGGGGCAATATGGGTATCAAAATTCATGGTTTTTGATACTGGACATGAAAATAACCATTTTGATTGTGGTGACCACAACCTAGGGTGGCCGGTTCCGTGGCATTTTCCGAACCATACTTGTTTTGGCAATATTTTCGTGTTTTGGCAATTTATTTCCACAGAGGTGCCAAAGATTGGAAACATTTAATTAGAATAAATTATTCAGGATTAAATAAATAGGCAATGATTTAAAAATAAAATGTAATAGAATAATTTTTTAGGAGTTTTGTACAAAGTTCTTTGTCATATTGGTCATGTAGAACATAACCACCTGCACCTTTTTTAATGTGTTTTAAACTATCTAAAGACTGCTGTCCTTGTTCAGATTGAAGTGTAGCTTATCACACTAACAGTTTTGAGCTAATTCTATGATTTAAATTAGAAAAACGTAACAAATATAATGAAAACATAGATCTTATGACTGCTGCAAAAAATTCCCGGGATCCCGGGAATTCCCGGGATTAAACAAATATTTTTCCCGTTTCCCGGGATATTCTAACCCGGGAAAATTGGACGCCCTAGTTAAACATGCATTTTATTCTTAAAGCGCGAAATTTTCATATCTGGCAACACTGTACGTTAATTTTCAATACGCCATTGGATTCTATGCCAAAATGTCTTCAAATTTGCTTACCGAAATGTTGATTGTTTGTAAATTTGTTTATTTTTTTATGTAAATGTAAATGACCCACCCACCCAATGTTTTTTTAAATAAATATTTTATATTAACATCTTGATTCTTGATTGAATGCATCAATCAAAAAATCTTTTTTTACCATTTTGTTTGTAGAAGCATTCAACAAGTTGTGATTAATTTTTAATTGCAATTTACTGTTTCTGGACCCTGTACCATCACCGACAGTCATTGAGTGAATGACACCATCTACGAAATGTAACATTTTATAATATTTATAAAAATAATCTAACAACGTTACTTTATTCACCTTAAGGCGGTTGGTGCTCGTTGGAAGGGTATTTTTGACAAATTTCTCAAATTGACGAGTTTTCTTACAAAAACCCCCCTTTTACAATCTTCGGGACTTCGCTCAAATTGTTTTTTTTTTCAGTATAACTTCTGAACTACTTAACTAAACATCATCATTTATAGATAGTGACTTAATGGATCCCAAGGCGGATCGAATGAGATTAAAATGATCAAAATTGAATCAACATCCCACCACACAAACAGAAATTTGCTCAAAATTTTATTCTGAATCGATATGTATACGTGAAAGTGGGTCTAGGAAGTTTAATTAAGAAGTTGTTTTCAGAGTAATTTTATAGCAAATTTTATAGGCCTCATTCCTCATTGAGGTGAGAAAGGCAAAAATCAAAATCGTGAAAAAATCATTTTCGCCGCTTCATCTTTAAAACCATAAACGCAATTGCATTTCTTTATTTTTGACAATCCCGTTTCCAAAACCATGACACTGTAATAAAGTCCCATAATATCCATACAACTTAACCCAAAAACATTGTGTACATATTTTGGTTGACACGATGTTTGGCATATCAATTAACCACAAGTTTATGTGAATTACATCATGAATTACCTGTGGTAATCAATTCTTTCTGTTTGGATCAAGATTCAATTTATTGACCGAATAACAGAAACAAACAACTTTTGAATAGTTAATAAATAATTAATATCACCAAAACATCATTCTTTAATAAATATTATATAGGAAATTTATCTTCAGATACCTTCAAAAGTCCTACTTTACCTTTGGGCCGATCACGGCCTACTTGCGTTCCCCGACCACGTACTGCGGAATCGGCAAATCGCCACCACGTTCTGGCCTGCTCAGATCACCCCGATCGCAACCGCAGCAAGCAGAGTTCATTGTCAACGCGCGACCAAGTAACGGCATTGAGCGCCTTCGCTGCGGTTCGATGCGTGGTGAAATTTAATTAGCATGTACTTAATTTCATCGACGTCTGCGATTGTTTACTTTGGGAACCGGTCTGGCTTGATTGTTTTTTGTTTATTCTTTCAAGAAAAATATGAAAGGTAAATTTAAAAACAAATTTCGTCCATAGAACACAGCACAAGTCAAATGAGCTTAATTCAAATTAATCAAACTACCCAATTCTCACAGCTTGACTCAATAAGGCCTCCTGCGATGAATTTATCGCGATGACAGCGCGAAATCCGATATGGTCAAACCTGTCGGGCTGGCCGTTGACATGGCAGCATAGATTTTTCGCAAACGTGAGGCCCATCTTGGCGCCTGAACTCAGCCACCACCACGGGCATACGAGTTTACCCTAAACACCCACCACCCCGGCCTCCCTTAATCTTCATTTTAATACGAAATCAAAGTCAGCCTTGGCACCGTTACTATAGCGAATAAGTCCAACAACCACTAACTGGCTACTTCGGAAAGTTGCGAGCTGAGTTCAACTTTATATTGCTTGCTTTTTTTCCATTTCCAACAACACAAGCGCCAGGTCGGTAATTTGTTTTACTTAAATTCTTCGACAGCGTTAATCTTCGTCGTCGCTGCTTTGCGAGACTTCTCGCGCGGACGCTGATAGTAGCAGCTCACTTTATCTTAATTTATTCGATTCGTTGTTGAACGTACGCTAAATCTTGTTGTGGAGCTTTGGATAGATTAGTTCGACTTACAGCGATGAAATTTTGGCATGGGGTCAAGATTTAGATTCAATCTGGTGACAGATTGCCATGATTATCATGATTATTTTTAAAATCAAGCATACGAAGCCAAATCAAATTTAGTGTTAATTATTGCACTAATTTGAGGCGAGACAAAAGTTTCACTGAAAAATTTAATACAGTGAATAACATTCTAAATGGACAAAGCTCCACCCTGCATTGTTTAGAGAAGTTTGGGGTGATATGGACAACCTAAAGAATAAGCTCTGCTACAGATATTTTAAAGCATTGTGCTGCCGCTCTAATCGGGTCCGTCCCACATGTAAAAACAGCAAGCCGAGAAAAAACGCATGTCAAATTTGTCCCGCCCATTTTGTGGGGTTATTTGAACAACTTTTAGGCGAAATTTGGGCACATTTTGAAGGATGGAATCTGGTGATTTTTCGAGCATATTTTTATCGTTGAACCTGGTTTAGTACCAGCTTTTTATTTTATTTATAATGTTTTAGCTCACAACGTTTTTTCAAAGGTTATACTGAAGATTTGTATGTATGTATGTATGTATGATCCCCATAGGTGAACAATTCGATCATCTTTTACTCCGTAATCTGTACCGTCACGTGCATAAGGTTTTTGCACGAATTTTGATGCTACTAATACCGGGACAAAGATCAAAATAATTTCCCTCTTCCATCCCCAAGCGCCGGAAATTTGTAGCGGGTGTAGGGACACTTTGCATAGGCGCCCTTGCTCCCATCACGTCACTAAGGGTATGGAGCGACGAGAATTAATAAGCATGCCCCCCCAGTGGAACCTTCATTAGAGAAGCAGGCAATCCACAACTCGTGGCCGAAGCAGGCAGTGCGTGGCCGAATGGTTACGCTGTCCGCTGTGTAAGCGGATGATTCTGGGTTCGATTCCCATCTGCTGCAACCTTCCATCGGATGAGGAAGTAAAATGTCGGTCCCGGCCTTGGTTGTTACGCCGTTAAGTCATTCCAGGTGTAGGAGTCGTCTCCATGCCATAAGTACAAACAACACACCAAACCAAGCCTACTCCGGTGGAATCGCTGGCGGTGGTTGGACTCGCAATCCAAAGGTCGTCAGTTCAAACACTGGGGTGGAAGGTTCCTTGGAGTAAAAAGAGGTTTGGGTGCTCTCCCCATTCAAGCTTTCGGACTCCTAGGTTCGAGCAGAAACTTGCAATAGAGACCACAAAAGACCCGGGGGTCGTTAATGTGAATGGTTTGATTTTTTTTTGCAATCCACAACTCACAGCGAATGATCAAGGGAACACCCTACCGCGTATATAATATGGTTGGCGTCAGAGCTGAAAATGTCAGGGGTCCTGACGCGAAAATCGGTGACGCATACACGATTTTTTCAGATCCATTCACTGAACCGCAAAACCGTGACATAAACAAACCCGAATCAGTCGTGAGTGCCCTAGCTCGCTGAGCAGCTGCAATGCGAGGCAGTAGTCGACCAACGCTCATTCGACGTTGCACGCACACACATAAAGAAACAAGTTTTTACACAAAAAGTTGGTATGTATGCGTGGAAATGTTCTGCGAGGAAACGCGTCGCAACAAGTCCAGCTTCTTCGCTGGCTCTGCTGTGTTTTCGTTCTTGGCGCGAAGAAGAAGTGTGGGAAAGTGAAAAAAAGAAATTTCAGCCAGTTCTGCGAGGAAACGCGTCGCAACAAGTCCAGCTTTTTCGCTGGCTCTGCTGTGTTTTCTTTCTTGGCGCGAAGAAGAAGTGTGGGAAAGTGAAAAAAAGAAATTTCAGCCAGTTCTGCAAGGAATCGCGTCGCAACAAGTCCAGCTTCTTCGCTGGCTCTGCTGTGTTTTCGTTCTTGGCGCGAAGAAGAAGTGTGGGGAAGTGAAATAAAAGAGAAATTTCAGCCAGTTCTGCGAGGAAACGCGTCGCAACAAGTCCAGCTTCTTCGCTGGCTCTGCTGTGTTTTCGTTCTTGGCGAGAAGAAGAAGTGTGGGAAAGTGAAAAAAAAAATTTCAGCCAGTTCTGCGAGGAAACGCGTCGCAACAAGTCCAGCTTTTTCGCTGGCTCTGCTGTGTTTTCGTTCTTGGCCCGAAGAAGAAGTGTGGGAAAGTGAAAAAAAGAAATTTCAGCCAGTTCTGCGAGGAAACGCGTCGCAACAAGTCCAGCTTTTTCGCTGGCTCTGCTGTGTTTTCGTTCTTGGCGCGAAGAAGAAGTGTGGGGAAGTGAAATAAAAGAGAAATTTCAGCCAGTTCTGCGAGGAAACGCGTCGCAACAAGTCCAGCTTTTTCGCTGGCTCTGCTGTGTTTTCGTTCTTGGCGCGAAGAAGAAGTGTGGGAAAATGGAAAAAAAGAAATTTCAGCCAGTTCTGCAAGGAATCGCGTCGCAACAAGTCCAGCTCTTTCGCTGGCTCTGCTGTGTTTTCGTTCTTGAGTCGAGTCGCATGTGTTTTTCGCGTTTCGTTTTCGTCGTTCGTCGTCGGTGCGTTATTCGGATGAGTGCGTGTGCGTGTATGTGAAGGTGCTGGCTCTGGTTGTCACGATGACAGCTGAGCCAGTCCATTTTGCGGTGACCTGTATGTTTGTCGATTCTATTTTATTGACGCGGCATTTATTTTTTTTCTATATAGTTAGAATGTAAAGTTCGAAAATCGCGATCGTCTTTCTCGTTAGTCATGTTTTTGATACACGTCATAGTCGGGTTTCATTGCTCTATGATTTGCAATTGTTTCATGATACGATTCGTTCTAATTTGCGTTAGCAAAATATAAATTATATTCGATCATTTGTTTCCCGCGAAATTATCTTTTACCATATTAGCTCGTACAGCACGGTGACAAATCTGGTTTCAACGCGATTGTTCAAGCCCTTCAGATAACATCATAACTTATCAGTCATCAGTAATTGGTATAAAAATTTTAAAGTATAAATAGTCTAAGGTCAACTCTACGTAAATATGTTACGCTGAGTATAATATTTCACCTTTTAATTACACATAATTTTGATTCTATCTTTCCGCAGCCGGCTGTCTAAGATTGAATCTTTTATGCTAAACTCAACACCAAATAACCGGGAATAGTCTCATCCGCATCATCCGATTGTTTGCCTTGAGAATACATAATACATCACCCTATTAAACAAAATTCATTGATTATTGGGCCACATCATCATCCTCTATGATGAATCCTGGCCATTACCCTTTCCCACTAACAGAATCCCAAGTAGAAGTAGTTTTCCGGCACACGCGGGGGTGTGGATATCGTATAGAACCCACCCTTGGTAGCAGCCTGTGCTAACTAACATTCCCGTCCCATTCCCTCGAGATCTACAAACTGACATGGCGGGCGCCGTTGGTGGCCAACGACTGTTTCCTATTGGCAACGGCTCTAGTTTTGATGATCGTGATGTTTTATCTTTTCAGCGCATTCATGCATGCTGTTGATAAGGGAAATATCATCATCGTTGAAGCGTATGACCGGTTGTGCTGATAGAATATTATGGTCCTGTTCAGCAACGGAGAAGGACAACCATGGGTGGTCTCTCATGCTCATGCTCATGCTCAAGTTGGTATGTATGCGTGGAAATGTAATTTTGAATATAAGTTATGGTTGTTTTATGTGTTTTGCACAGTATAGAACCATTCACTTTTTTAAAAATAGTCAAAATAATGTTTAGAGAGGATTTTACGAGTCAGTCATACGACACGAATTGAGTGAGTGTAGCTCATTTTTTCACGTCTCTCATTCTCCAGCAGCCGACCGGCTCGAGACAGGCGGCAGTGGTTTAACGGACACAGTAGGCTTACAGTCAGATGCTAGCAGTGAACTGACATTTTGGTTTGCTTCATGTGTACGCTGGGTTGGAAACATTTTGCAGGCCTGGTTGGCGTAGTTGTCTTCAGTAAAATGTATGAATGTTAGAGTGGATGTAAGGGTTTTTTTTTTTAATTTAAAATGGAAAGCTCTCCTCAAAAACTAAAATTCTTTTAAAAAGGCTCAATTCCAAGCGTCTCGCCATAATCCACTTGAATCTTACGTTTTCTTGAATTCCTATCTTGAATTTGGCTTGATCAGCAGAATTCCCGGCAACGGACTTGATATCTCACGCTAACAGCAAGCGTCACATGACTTTGAAGTGGCCACACCTACTTCCAATACATCCCCGATCGATGCCGTCATGGATTAAATGTGGTAGGTAGGAACTGGACACACAGGAACGCTTGAGTTAATGACCGCATCGCAACTGTTGTTTTTGACTTTTTTTGCATCCCTAGCCGTGGAAGTCGAAATTCTAATGTTCCACGAAAATAACTTCCAATGCACTTCCACCAGTTCTGTTAGTGTGAGCATGAGCATGAGACACCACCCATGGTTGCCCCTCCGTTGCTGAACAGAACCGTTATATCCTTTCAGCACTACTGATCATAGGCTTCGACTATCAAGTGGTGTTTCCCTTATCAACAGCATGTATGAATGCGCTGAAAAGATAAAACACCATGTGTGTGTGTGTGTGTGTGCAACCGACCAAACGGGACCACGCGGCCGCTTCTTACAAATTGAGTTGTTTCCATGTATTTTTAGATCTACATTCTATACATGCAAATAACTCGCATAGGCATTTGGAAGGTGTTAGCTCTGCCGAGCTTCGGTGACCCATTTCTACGCTGGCTAGCCGAGCGCGAGGTACTTCAGCTTTGTCGACAAGCCCCGCCCTAAAGAACGTTTGCACCGATCGGATTCAAACGTTATTTAGAACTTCCGAACCCTTGTCAAATGGACAAGGACCCAGCGCGTATATAGTTGATGGTGGTAACAGTATTCCTAATTCCAATCTTAGCTCACCAAGTCGCGATGGCCTAGTGGTTAGCATTTTTGCTTACCAATTCAAAGGACGGGGGATCGAACCCCGACTCGAGCGACTTTGATTTTTCGTTCATGTTCAGAATTTCAAGATTTATATATCCTATACTTTCTCGTTGGGAGCAGATGGGAATCGAACCCAGGACCATTCGCTTACAAAGCGAACACCGTAACCAGTCAGCCACGACCGCTCCTCCTGAAAAGATAAAACACCATGATTGCCAAAACAAGATCAGTTGCGAATAGGTAACAGTCATTGGCCACCAACGGCGCCCGCCATGTCAGTTTGTAGATCTCGATTTTAAGGGACGGGAATGTTAGTTAGCGCAGGTTGCTACTAGGGCAACTGATATACTCTGTACTGACAACCCACGAGCGCCAGGAACCTGAAAAATTGTTAGAAGGATAGGGTGTTTGGTCAGGATTCATCATAGAAGATGATGATGCGACCCAAAAATATTGTGTTTGTTGAAAGGTAGTATATTTTATTCTCAAGGCAAACAATCGGATGCTGCGGATGAGACATTTCCCGTTTAACTGTTGTTAAATTTTTAATGAAATGGTTTAATCTTAGAAAGTCGGCTGTGGAAAGATAAAACCAAATAATATTTACAGTATGTCAAAAAAGTATTTACACCCCTTGGGCACTATGCACATTTTGTGATGAAACATGTAAAAAATTTAAAGTTTGACAAGAACCTAGTACTACGTTTTGTTCAGAAACTCATGCCAAACATTTTGCTACAAAAAGCTCATGAAAAGATGATTTCTTTAAAAAGTTATATAACAAATACTATTACGAAAATAAAAAAGGTGCAAAAAAAGTTTGTACACCTTTCGAAAAATTAACATAAATAATGTTATTTGTTGACAAATCCCCATAAATCCAGTCTCCCAACTCCAAATAGGCATCCTAGACTGATTAAAAAAATAATTTGGATTGAATATAAAGTTTACTTACTACTTAGTATAAAAGTTTATATAACTCTGGAAATTCTATATAAAACTTATCTAAACTTGATTTTGCAAACTTTCAATTCAACTAAATGTCAATATATTACCATAGAATTGCTAAATAAACATTTTGGAGAGGGTATAACACCGTTTTGGGGGTATTTGTATCGATAGAATAGATTTTTCGTTGGAATTTCGTACCAACCCGGAATTACGTCGTAGGAAAATCCGCCGGCATCCGAACCGGTCCACGATTCACAAGTCAACCTATGTGGAATCGGAAAGGGCATAAAATTTCCGATCTTTTGATACCCATACATCCAGGTTTTCTATAAAACCCACGTTTTTAAATACCTGGGCAAAAAGTAAGTTTGATCCACGAGAACAAAAATTACGAAATTCCATACATTTTTGGAAGGTTGCTCAAACGAAACCATAACAACGTTTTTGCTTAGGTATTTAAAAACGTGGGTTTTATAGAAAACCTGGATGTATGGGTATCAAAAGATCGGAAATTTTATGCCCTTTCTGATGCCACATAGGTTGACTTGTGAATTGTGGACCGGTTCGGATGCCGGCGGATTTTCCTACGACGTAATTCCGGGTTGGTACGAAATTCCAACGAAAAATCTATTCTATCGATACAAATACCCCCAAAACGGTGTTATACCCTCTCCAAAATGTTTATTTAGCAATTCTATGGTAATATATTGACATTTATTTGAATTAAAAGTTTGCAAAATCAAGTTTAGATAAGTTTTATATAGAATTTCCAGAGTTATATAAACTTTTATACTAAGTAGTAAGTAAACTTTATATTCAATTCAAATTATTTTTTTAATCAGTCAAGGATGCCTATTTGGAGTTGGGAGACTGGATTTATGGTGATTTGTCAACAAATAACATTATTTATGTTAATTTTTCGAAAGGTGTACAAACTTTTTTTGCACCTTTTTTATTTTCGTAATAGTATTTGTTATATAACTTTTTATAGAAATCATCTTTTCATGAGCTTTTTGTAGCAAAATGTTTGGCATGAGTTTCTGAACAAAACGTAGTACTAGGTTCCTGTCAAACTTTAAATTTTTTACATGTTTCATCACAAAATGTGCATAGTGCCCAAGGGGTGTAAATACTTTTTTGACATACTGTATTTATAAAATGAGGTGTTAAACGCAATGCTGCGATGATAGCGTAGTCTGATTTATAATTATATAATCATTTAGTTCATAAATTTGTTACGGAATAAACGCGATGATCTCAACCATCAAGTGCCTTCCGATCTTCTTTCTCTTAGCTAGATAAGGTATTGATTTTCGTTGCCTCTCGAGCTACGATGCTATGGAGAAGGCTTAACACACAAACAACCGACGTCGAGCCCTCCGAGCTACGGAGCTATGGGAAGGTCTTTTCAACACAAAAAAAGACTCGCGCACCACACGAGGTTCTTGATGAATCAACATAATTTTGTTACGCGATAAACCTAACGAACTCAATCGTCAACTTGCCACCCAATCAGCGATGATGAAGAAGGGGCTAGAAGCAAACAATAACTCACCGATTAATATAAATAATTTTCAAGATCGATCTTGTTTTACAATTACAGCGCAACTCAGTCCTGAGTAGTTAGTGTCTGACACTCGAAATAGTAACAAAGTCTTCTTATTTCGCACATTTTAAAGAAATTTTAAAACAATCAGAGGTCAAAAATGAAAGCAGGCAAAAAAACGCGTCCGACCACAGGCACAGTTTGCTTCGATCCAACATCAAAGGTTTTACAGAAGATTTAGTAATAAAATTATATTTATTACAATAAGAAAATAAAAAATGTGTAAGTGTCGAATAAATGATTAAATTATTCAAATTTGTGGAAAGAGCTCTTGATTGTGGCTTAGGCACATGTATGCATTTGAACATACTAATGATTTATCTGAAAAAAATTGCTATGAAAACTCAAGGATACTTATTTAAATGATGCAATCAATCTGAAATCATCATTTTTTGGTTTCAATTGTGTAGCCGTTCAAATTCAAATATTTTTAAAATCAGCATCAAAATTTTATGAAAATATATTCAAAACAATCAAAATAAGAGTTTGCTTTAACAATTGATGTTCTGCAATCCGATTTTCAACCTTTCGTTTATTTGATTAATATAACAAATTCTGAAAATTAAGGTTTCATTAAGGCTCTGAAAGGCATCATTCCCGATCAGCCTCTTGGCGGCCATCTTTTTTTTAAGAAAAACATTCAAATCTTGATTCAAAAGCTTTCAATCAAAAAATGGTTTTCT
Source organism: Culex pipiens pallens (assembly GCF_016801865.2). NCBI lineage: Eukaryota > Metazoa > Arthropoda > Insecta > Diptera > Culicidae > Culex > Culex pipiens. Next base: position 51,459,367 of record NC_068937.1, on the reverse strand, counting down.
TTTGTGTTGTTTGTAGAAGCATTTTTCTATCGTGATATTTTTTTTCCGGGCTCTTGATTTTTGAAATGTTTTAAGGATTTAAAGCTTGAAAAGATCATTGAGAAAAAAAAGTTTAGAAAAACCTACATACAATCGCTGTGGACAACTCAAAATGACGAAATAAACCTTATTGAAACAGTTTATATCTAGATTTCAATCGATTTTCAAAAAAATGATCGGTAAAATAGTGACTAGTTTTTTTTTCTTGTCTAAGAAAACATTGTTTCAGGCATCATAATCTGTATTTTAAGAAGTGAGCACCAAGATTTCTTCATAATGACATGACATGACATAATGAAATAAAATAAGCTGTTGAGCATCAATAAGTTAATGTTAAACACTGTGATTTGGCCATATTTGATCATTATGTTTCCAATTTGACAGCGGTCCATACAAGAATATTAAGTAAATACAAGATTATGCCCAAAAAATATTGCAAAAAAGATATATTTGCCAAACTTTTTGAGCAATTTTATAAAGATATGCAATGCAAAAATTTTCTTAGAGCTTAGCTTCCTACATGAGCCTTAGTAATTAATTTTAAACTATACAGTAAAAAATATGTTGCAAATCATTTTTTTCTCAGAAATTTGACTAAAATGAAACATTCATTTGATAAAAAGCAACGGTAGAATATTTTTTCAAAGAATACAATTAGTTTTTTTTAACTTCTACTCATTTTAACAGTGTTCAGTACTGCTATTGACAATTAACAATTTCCCTTAAGGTTCAGTCACAGCCGGCGTTCGATTACGACACAAGCCCAAAGATAAGCAGAGAGGAAGAGAGGAAAAAAGTTGGAAAATTAGCAGTGTCACAACTCTATTTCCTATAGGCAAGCATTACTACACGCCATGCTTGCAACCATCTGATGTAGGGGTCTCTTGCAAAATATGGTACGAGCAGATTAATGATGATGGGCCCACCAAGCAACGGTGTGAGTGGGTTTATTTTTTTATTTTTTGTTAAATATCAAAGGGTGTCACTTTGGCGCACGGTACTTTATGTGTGAACCTGTTTTTTTAAATAATATTCCGGATTTTACCGCCGATAAACATTGCCATTGAATTATATCTGATTTCATGAGTGTGACCCAGTTTAGTGAATGAATTACACCTCGAAACTTGAATATTTATCCAGCTTAATTTTGAACGACAGAGTTGAAAATACATGACCGTATGATAAATTAAGGAAGAAATCATACCTACTTAGAGAAAAAAAATCAATAATTTCAGAAACCCTAAACTTAAATTTGAGTTGAAATTAGTCACTCTTAAATTGTTTTCGTTACGCTGATAATGAGGTATTTTTTCAATTCTGTTTCTGAACTGAGGTGTTTGAAGTTGTTTTTATTTTCTTACTTCCGTTAATTACTCTGATGCTTTTTTAACGAAGTTGGCTTTTCACGGTATGATTCTGTAACTAAACTGTTATTTTTTAAATAATATGATCGATACCCTTATTTTATTTTTGAATCCACAGAACAAAAAATGGCCGATTTTGGTTTTGTTCCCTCTTAGCTTTATGCAAAAGCAAATATGTTGACCCCAAAATTACAAAAAATCAAAGCTCCATAAGTCTAAATGCGCATAGAGCTTTGAACTTTTAAAAATCAATAAAAAAAAGTATGTTATAAGAAGTAATTTAATTTGAAAAAAATCAAATTATTGATAATTTGTTTAAAAGCTTCACTGGTGTTTCAGAGAAAATATTATTTCATTTTTCAATATAATTTCAAAGAGTAACACTCTTGTGTGGAATTTTCTAATCAATAATTCAACCTCCCTGGAGAGTGGGCAAAATCCAATCAATTTATTTTCCCGTGAAAATCGAAAGCATTTCTCCGAAAACGATGCAATAACAAAATTCAATATCAAATTGTACATCGAGTCATGGAATGTGCTCCAGTTGAGCTGACCACCGTGCGAATTATTTATTGATGTGCTGCGCAACGTTTTTTTCTGATTAATTATGAAATGTCACGCCTTGATGGTGCTGATGGTTTTACAACACTTGCAGTGCGGGCACACTTTATGTCGTACGTAGCAATTAGGTTTGCTACACCCATTCTAATTTGCTAATGGTTTATCACTAGAATCATTCAACACAAAGTTGTTGCTTTCCCCGTATGTGGAGTTTCGAAATGTCCGGCCGACTGCGGTTGGAATCCGCTCGACCTTGAACTGTCAAATGGGATGTTTTTGTGACCGGCGTGTTACACGTTGATGAAAATACAATGAATGTTGGGTTAAACACATTAACTTAAGCATTAAATTATGATTTGTTTTTCAGATGGCGTCATCGTCCATCGTCACTCTGGCGGCACTGATTGCCCTGCTGACAACACTGGCCAGCTGCGGCAGGGTTGCCCGTTCGGACGAACCAACCTACACGAGCTACCGGCTGCCGACGGCCTTCAAACCGGAACACTACGACCTTCAGGTGCTAACCCACTTGGGCGATGATCGAGGGTATGCCTTTTCGGGACGGGTCTTGATCAAGGTGAGTCTTTTTTGTTTGAAAAATCTCAACAATTATCAAACTGGCAACATTGCCTTCTTGTCAGATGACCTGCCTGGAGGATGCCAACAATGTGACGCTTCACTCGAAGAACCTGACCCTGGGGGAGAAGGACATCAAGCTGGTTCAGATCTCCGACGCGGGAAGTGAGCCGGTTGAGCTGAAGCAGATTCAGTACATCAAGGATAACGACTATGTGGTGTTCCACGCGGCGAAATCGCTCCAGAAGGGCAAACGCTACGAAATCAGCATCCCATTCGAGGGAAGCCTTGGGACGGGGCTGTTGGGTTACTACCGGAGCAGTTACTTTGACCAGCAGAGGAAGACCAAAGTGTGAGTACACGGGTTTGATATTAGGTTTCAGATTTTAAATCATATGATTTCGCTGTCTTGACCTGCACGACATTCTTGAAGTTGTTGTCAGTAAACGCTTCCGTTTCGTCAAGGTATGACAGATTTGGACTCACTGAACACGCTATAATCGACATAATTGAATTTAGTGGATTTCCTGCTAACAAATAAAATTGAAAATTTCGGGTATAAATTCTATAGAATCATCTTAAGCAACCATGCGCACCCCCTTATTTCTGTTACATACTTAGGTCACAAAAAGCCCTTTTAAAGTGTAATAGATCAATAGTTTCCAACTGTTTCCAAGATATCATCGATTGAAAATTAAGGGTCAAATGGGTAGTTTCAATTCTTTTCAAGGCCTTAAGAGCGAGTCCACGAGCAAAGCATACCCATCTCGCATCGACCTCACCAATCTGCCTGAAATTTTCAGGGGTTGTTTGTACATACAAAACTAACATCTGGCCAAAATATAAAAATATAAAATATCTCAGCAACCAAACGTTTGATCAGCATTGCCAAAAGCTGAGCTGAGCTCAGAAATAAATATATTTTTTCAAAGATGGACAAAAGGACATCATCTAGAAAACAAAAGAGACGATTATTCAGAAAATGTTAACCTTAAAATGGCTTAATTTCCTAAAGGTTTTACAAAACAAACCACCTATAGTAGTTTATGCAACAAGTTGCAAAAAGAGGATTTTTTCAGCACGAGTCGTACATTTGAGTCAATGAATCGTTCAAATCAAAAAAATGTTGAAAAGTATAACTTTTCCTAACAAGTGCTGAAAAGTTCAACTTTTCAGCATTTGTTTTGAAATGGGTTACTATTCGATTCTGTTATCTTGGTACAGAAAAGTAGGCTGTTTCGTCGTTCAAGAATGACAGGAAAAGTTAGTAGTTTCACGACGGAATTGCAAAAAGTACTTTTTGATTCTCTACACACACCACCAATGCAATCATTAACCGATGCATATGGTACGGTATGTACACGCATCCTTCTTCCCCTGTAGATTCTGTGAAATGTGATCCGTTCAAAGAATCCTCTCTGGGGTAAACACAACGCAATAGGACTGCCTGCTTTACTGCGTTTGTGTTAGGTTAGTTTAAAATAAACTCTATAAAACGTCCAAAAATGTTTTTTTTAAACTCAGGACAATATTCAATTTTTTTTCGGGAAATATTCCAAAAATCACCCTTTCAGAAATTCATCCTTCGGCGAAAAACAAAACGACCATCATACCATATAACTCAAAAGTTGTCAATTTTGTTCATAAAAAACACATAAAATAAAAAAAAATTGAAGGGTGAAATGTCTTTTTTACGAGTACCTTTTCGGATCGTTCTTATCATAACCTACAAATTTGGCCAGGACACCAAATCGATCAGAATATTTCTTCTCAAGTCAAAGAGTTTCGAATTTTTATAAAGGCTTGTGCTACACCTCTCATTTATTGTTTTAGGATGTGGAAAATTCAATTTGTGTGATTTAAAATAGGATGAAACTCAAAAAAAATACCACATGTTCCACTTAAATCCTCAACAAATCGTGACCTTTCACGCAACTAACCCTTCTCCCTTACCCCACAGCTGGCTCTCCGTGACCCAGTTCGAGCCAACGTACGCCCGCGAGGCCTTCCCCTGCTTCGACGAGCCGGAAATGAAGGCGACCTTCGACATATCGCTCGGTCACCACAAACAGTACGTCGCCCTGTCCAACATGCCGGTGAACCGGTCGGAACCGATGTCCTCGGCGCACAAGGACTGGGTGATGGACTACTTCGACCGGACCGTTCCGATGTCCACGTACCTGGTGGCTTACTCGGTGAATGACTTTGAGTACCGGGAGGCGATGATCAAGATGAAGGGCGACGTGGTGTTCAAGATTTGGGCGCGACGGGATGCGATTGACCAGGTGGACTACGCGCGGGAGGTTGGACCGAGGGTGACTCGGTATTACGAGGAGTACTTTGCGGAGAAGTTCCCGCTGCCGAAGATCGATATGATTGCGATTCCGGACTTTTCGGCTGGGGCGATGGAGAACTGGGGACTGATTACGTACCGGGAGACGGCGCTGCTGTACCATCCGAATATTTCTACGGTGAGCAACAAGCACCGTGTGGCGTCGGTTATTGCGCACGAGTTGGCGCATCAGTGGTTCGGGAACTTGGTCACGATGCGATGGTGGACGGATCTGTGGCTGAACGAGGGCTTTGCGACATACGTGGCGAGCTTGGGAGTGGAACATCTGCATCCGGAGTGGCACTCGTACGAGGATGAGTCGGTGTCGAACTCGTTGAACGTGTTCAAGCTGGACGCGTTGACCACCAGCCATCCGGTGTCGGTGGAGATTGGTCACCCGAATCAGATCTCGCAGATCTTTGACGCCATTTCGTACGATAAGGGATCGACTGTTATCCGGATGATGCACTTGTTCTTGGGAGAAGATACTTTTAGGGACGGAGTCCGGTTGTACCTGAAGCGTCACAAGTACGCGAACGCCGAACAGAACGACCTGTGGGCTGCGTTGACCGAAAAGGCCCACGAAAACGGAGCATTGCCGGACGATGTCAACGTCAAGACTGTGATGGAGTCCTGGACGCTCCAAACCGGATACCCGGTAGTTAAAGTGACCCGTAACTACGAGTCCAACTCGGCTGAACTCACCCAGGTGCGATTCCTGTCCAACCGGGAGCAAGCCGCCAACGCATCCGACTACTGCTGGTGGGTTCCGCTGACGTACACGACCGCCGAGAGTCCCAATTTTGTGGAGACTAACGCCAAAGACTGGATGATGTGCGGATCGAATGACCTGCGCAAGGGCCCGATCAAGGTGATCAACGAACTCCCCGACAAGGACCAGTGGGTGCTGTTCAACATCCAGCTTGCCGGCCTGTACAAGGTGCAGTACGACAAGCCCAACTACAAACTGATCGTCAGGCAGCTCAACAGTGAACAGTTCAACACGATCAGCTTGATCAACCGTGCCGCATTGATCGATGACGCGATGGACTTGGCCTGGTCCCAAGAGCAGGAGTACGGAATCGCCTTCGCCATGATCAACTACCTGCGCCAGGAGACGGAATACCTGCCGTGGAAGTCCGCCCTCGGCAACCTCGGCGTGCTGAACCGCCTGCTCAAGCGAACCCCGATCTACGAAGTGTTCCGCAGCTACATCCAGTTCATCATCGAGCCCATCTACGACCGGCTGGACATCTTCAACGTCGAGCACTACGTCAGCGCTCGGCTCGACTCCAGCAAGCAACGCTCCATGATCGCTTCCTGGGCTTGCGTATTCGATGTCAGCGACTGCACGGAACGATCGGTCGGTCTGTTTGCCAACTGGATGGCCGTCAAGGACCCGGACACCACGAACCCAATCCCACAGGACATCCGCGGGGTGGTGTACTGCACGGCAATTCGCAACGGCAAGGAAGCCGAGTGGAACTTCCTGTGGGCACGCTACCAGCAGAGCAACGTCGGCTCCGAGAAGGTGCTGCTGATCCAGTCGTTGACGTGCTCGCGCGAAACCTGGCTGCTGCAACGCTTCCTGCACTGGTCACTCAACAGTACGTCTGGAGTGCGCAAGCAGGACACCACCATTCTGTTTGCGAACGTCGCTAAGAATGACATCGGATTCCATCTGGCCAAGAGCTTCTTCCTCGAGAACACCGAGCAGATCTACGCGTAGTAAGTCTTGAACGCCGGCGTGTTTCACGTGCTTCTTTTAACCTTCGCTCCCTCTTTCTTCCCAACAGCCTCACACCGGACACATCGCGCCTCTCGCGCTACCTGCGACCCCTCGCCGAGCACATGGCCTCCGAGAAGGAGCTCCAAGAGCTGAAGGATCTGATCGAGTCCAAGCGGACAGTGTTTGAGCATGCGACGCAGGGCGTGAAGCAAGCCCTCGAAACGGTCGAGGTCAACATGAAGTGGAAGTCGGCCAGCTACGGCCAGATGGCGCGCTACCTGCCGATGTTGAACTACCGGTCGGCCGCGCTGGACGTGCTGGAGCTGATCTAGCCCGTGTCGAAGCGTCCGGAGTCGGTCGTCGTTGATGATGATGATGGCGACGCAGACGGTGGGGATGCCGTTGATGGCACGCTTCTTCTAGTTCGCTCTAGTGATCAGTGTTGTTTCGCTCGCGTTTGGTATTTAATGTTTTAGATATATACTTGAAATAAAATTACTTCAGTATTCACTAAACGATTGTTTGACTGTCTTCGAATTCCTCAGTAAGATGGTATCAAAAGGTGAGCTCCAATTTGTAAGTTTGCCAGCTAACCCACGTATCGCATGTTCATCAAGCGAATCACTGAACCGCAACGGCTAGACTTGTCTGCAAACATTGACAGCTGGAGATAGATTTAGGATAGCGTTTTAAAACCAATTAGTGGCTGAAAACTTTGCACATTTTTTGAAAAAATTTAAAAAAAAATCTTGATTAAAGTTCTGATTAACGAAAACTCTACTCTACTCTACTCTACTCTACTCTACTCTACTCTACTCTACTCTACTCTACTCTACTCTACTCTACTCTACTCTACTCTACTCTACTCTACTCTACTCTACTCTACTCTACTCTACTCTACTCTACTCTACTCTACTCTACTATACTCTACTCTACTCTACTCTACTCTACTCTACTCTACTCTACTCTACTCTACTCTACTCTACTCTACTCTACTCTACTCTACTCTACTCTACTCTACTCTACTCTACTCTACTCTACTCTACTCTACTCTACTCTACTCTACTCTACTCTACTCTACTCTACTCTACTCTACTCTACTCTACTCTACTCTACTCTACTCTACTCTACTCTACTCTACTCTACTCTACTCTACTCTACTCTACTCTACTCTACTCTACTCTACTCTACTCTACTCTACTCTACTCTACTCTACTCTACTCTACTCTACTCTACTCTACTCTACTCTACTCTACTCTACTCTACTCTACTCTACTCTACTCTACTCTACTCTACTCTACTCTACTCTACTCTACTCTACTCTACTCTACTCTACTCTACTCTACTCTACTCTACTCTACTCTACTCTACTCTACTCTACTCTACTCTACTCTACTCTACTCTACTCTACTCTACTCTACTCTACTCTACTCTACTCTGCTCTTCTCTACCGTGAGAAATTCTTCTAACTATTCCGTCAATTGTCGAAGTCCGTGATCAAATAATAAAAACTACCGTCATAATTTTCAAACTTTTAATTTCCTCAAAACCACTCCATCCGACTCGCGTCGAACCCGCTCCGCTCGAGAAGCCGCAAATAGGCCACGAACCCGCCTAGTTGATTCTCCACCCACTGGATGTTGATCCGGGCCAGCTCCAGCGCTTGCCCAATCGCGATACTGTTCCCAGCAAGAACCGAACCCTTGCGCGCCACAAACCGCTCCAGCTGGTCCAGCTCGTCCCGAGCGGTAATCTTCCGGGCCAGCACCTTCACGTGGCTGGCGAGCCGTGACTCGAACGTTTCCGGGTTGACGCTGAAAAGGGGTTCAAGTAATTGACGACATTTAAAGGCAATCAGAGAATACTCACTAATCCGCCATCTTGTCAATGTTGTCGAACAAAAACTGCTTCGCCATCGCCGTTCCCCCCACTTGATCCGCGATCGCCTCAAACACCACCGTCGTATCCTCCAACCTTAGTTCGGAGCTCAAATCAACGGACCAGCGAAGCAGCCTGTCCATCAGCTCCGGATCCTCCGTACAGGCCAAGCCCTCGGCAATTGCCGTCCGTTCCGCACTGCCGGTGACCGGACCGCGGTACCGTTCCCACAAAAAGTCCCACTCCCGGAGTGTTCCCTCGCGGATCGCGGTACAGTACACGGTGGTACGAAGCTCCGGCGGGATGGGGTTCGATGAGCTGGTGATCCAGGTCGTGAACAGTTGGAGTGAGTTTTGGACGCAGTCGGAGAAGTCCATCGAGCAGGCCCAGTCGGCGGTCAGTTTAGTCAGCCGGGTTTGGCCCAGGGAGGACGGGATTGAGGTGTTGTGGAAGATGTTCAGATGGTTGTAGAGCGGGAGGAGCAGACGGGTTACGTACGCAAGGAAGAGGTCGTAGTGATCCGTAGTGGACAGGACGCGATCGAGGGAGTTGAGGTTCGTGAGGGCTGCCTTCCAGGGGATGTACTCCGTCTCGGTGGGGAGGTAGTCGAGGATCGAGAACGCTATTGAGTAGTCCTGCAGACCTGCCCAGGAGAAGTCCAGAGCGTCGTCGATAAGTTGGGCACGGTTGATCGCGTTGATCTTGCGGAAGTTTTGAGTGTTGAGATATCGTGCTATTAGGCGGTAGTTGTTGTAATCGTATTGAACTTTGTACAGGCCGGCCATTTGGTTGTTGATCATGACCCATTCGGTATTGCAGGGAAGGTTTGTCACAATCGGGGTTGACTGCGGAGTGCAACCCAGCCATAGCTGGGGTTGTGTCTGGTTAAAGTCCGGATTCAGGGAAGTGGAAACTGTGAGTGGTATCCACCAACAAGCCGGGTCGTCGATGGTCTCGTCGTATATGAACCTCATCTGACGGAACGTCATCGTACCCCTTTGGTAGTCTCTTTCAACGTACACCACCGGATAACCCGTTTGAAGCGTCCAGGTGTCCATAACCGCTTTCACGTCAAACCCATCAGGAAACCTTCCATCCTCCTGAGCTTCCTCCGTCAGCGCTTGCCACAAATCATCCTGCTCGGCATTACTAAACTGGAACCGCTTTAGATACCGGGAAACTCCTCCGTTGTAAACCTCCTCTCCAAGAAACAGATTGATCATCCGCACGATCGCCGATCCCTTCTTGTAAGAAATCGAATCAAACAGCTGGGGAATCTCCTCCGGATTGCCAATCTCGATCGACACCCGATGACTACTATTCAACGCGTCAAACTTGAAAATCTCCAAAACATCCTCGATCACAATCTCCTGCAGCGATCTCATTTCCGGATGAAGATACTCGACCGCCTTGAACTCCGTGTACCGTGCAAATCCCTCGTTCAGCCACAAATCCGTCCACCACCGCATCGTAACCAGATTGCCGAACCACATGTGCGCAATCTCGTGCGCCACCACCGACGCCACAAAGTGCTGATCGTCCAACGTCGACTCCCTCCTTGAGAACTCCAACCCAGCTTCCGTGAACGTTACCAGGCCCCAATTCTCCATAGCGGCAAACAGCATGTCCGGAATCGAGATAAAGTCCAACTTGGGCAGCGGGAACCGCAGATCGAACGCTCCTTCGTACAGGTCGATCAACTTCAGCGCAATCTCGTTGGCATAGCCCAAATTCCCGACGGCCTCCTTGCGACTCCACGATCGCACCTGAACGCCATTGCTCGTATTACCCCCAACTGCTTCGGCGAACAAGTAGTCGTTGATGGAGTAAGATACCAAATAAGTAGCCATCAGGACACTGCGCTCGAAGTGATCAACGGTCCAGTTTGGTCGACCGTCCAGAATCGTCTCACTACCCAGAGTTGGCATGTTGGACAGGGCGTTGTAGCGGCTGTGGTGACCCAACGATATGTTGAACGTGGCCTTGAGTTCCGGCTCGTCAAAGCACGGGAATGCCCGGCGGGCGTGGATCGCTTGAAATTGGGTTATCGAGAGCCATCTGGAAGGATAAATGGTTACAACTTTGTGTACACAGTGTGGAGCATTTGGAGCCTACACTCTTTCTTGGCTCTCCGAGTCCTGGTAGCTGCTCCGGTAGTACCCGACGACATCTTTTTTCAGTTCGGCTTCAAAAGGAATGTGAACTTTGTAGCGAGATTCTGGAAGCAATTGTTGACTGGTTTGTATGATCAAGAAATCATTTAGTAAATCGTACTCGATTGAAGAAATTGGGAGAGGTAGGTCGGTGGTCAGGTCGGTTACTGACACGTTGCCCTCGTCAATCACGAGGTCCTTCGAGTGCAGGGTGATGCGATTGGATGTGCCAGTTGATTGAACCTGGAATCGGGGAGATTGCATCATGATGATTTAATTAAGTCATCCACACGGAGAAAAACGAGTTCCCAAAATCGTGAACAAGCGTTCATGAAAATGGGAACCACAAACAAAGTGTTCAAATGCCATGGTACGTTTTTCAAAATCGTTTTTTTTTTTTATGAACGCTTGTTCTCGATTTTGGGAACTCTTTTTTCTTCTTGCAGCAATTCGTCGCCGTCGTGCTAACATGTCGTACGTGCATTTTAGGCCAAATTGAGTAAAGAACGCCATTTTGTGCAGCTCACAATGCCTCATCTTTTGACCTTCACAGATCTCCAAAATTCGATTTCAATCCTGAGATATTCAATGAAAACCAAAAGAGCTCCGAAAATTTTTGTCACTTTTCATATGAAAGAAGTTTCAATCTTGTCGTGCTATCTTGTCACTCCCTGAAAATTGATGTAAGTGCGACAAAAGGCCAAAGGGATTTCAGGTCAGGATGCGTTTGACGCACGTACAAGCTAGACTACCGTAAACATTTGTAATTATAACTCGGGACTCCAGCAACCAACTTCAACCAAACTTTGGGACAATGCACATAATGGTCAGCCAAACAAAACGTGTTTGTTATTGTTTACATTGCGTGCTCTCGTTTTTGTATATTCAAGGTCAAACATTAAAACGAGTTTTTCTCGGAACGTCAAAATAGCGGGTGCGACAAGATAGCACGACGACGTCGAATTGGAATCTCCATAAGGAGGTGACTTTTTATCCAAAATTTGATAAAATACCTTCAAAATGGTCCATAGAATTTCTTAAAGAAGATACAATATTTACAAAATGGACCCATTAGGGTGGTCCAAATCCGGGCTTTGAGCTCATTCTGACCACGGCCACCCCTCCCTTGAAGTTTGTTAGGGAAAAATCGTCAAAATGTATGTTATTAGCGTTATTAGCGCACAAAACTGACCATTTTTACGCGGCTGGCTCTAAGGGGCTACCTAGAAGCAAGTATGTTTTAAATGATAATAATTTAGTGAAGGTTCTACATCTGAGAAAAAAAATGGATATGGAAATGGATAATTAAGGCGCCTTCCACAAGTAAAAAATTAAAACAGTTGCTTTTCTCTATACATGTTGATGGTTTTTACCATTCAAACTTCAAGAGATTAGAGGGAAGGGTTCCCGTGGTCAGACTGAGCTCAAATGTGGAATTTAGCCGAGAGATGGGCCAATCTTTTATATCAGGGGGTAGCCCCGAGGAAGTCCGGATTTGGACCACCCTATGTCAGAATTGTTTTTTCATAAACCACTATTTCAGATTTTTTTTAAATTCAAAAACATTTTAAAAAAGCTTTTAAACTAGATACTCACAATGATATTAACCGCACCGTCAAACCGAAATCCTTCACCGTCTTCACCCAAATAAGTATTCACCAACAGATCGTAATGCTTTGGGATAACCTCCCTTGGGAGTCGATAACTGGCACTATTTGCACTATCACTATCACTTTCGTTGTTAGCACATTCAAAAACTTCCACCAAATTGTTCAAAACCACAGCCAACAGAACCACCAATTCCCACCAAGTGTCCATTCTGAGCTGAACCCTTTGACTGAAACTGACGCGAAACCAGTTGGAAATCCCCAAACAATTTCAACTTTGAAACTCGTTTTATCACATTTACAAGCTTTTTCACATCACTTTTTAGGGTATTTTTAAGTCGCGTTTTTGCTTTGGTGTGGGCGTTAAAAACACTTTGATGGTGGCCTCTTTTTTTTCGGGAGCGATAGTTGCTTCCTCTAAACTTAGCAGTTGAAACTGAAAAATAAAACGAAACCACCACGTGCTGGCTGACGAAGCCGACTTGTTCTCGGCGCCACTTTAGCAGTGATAAAAAGCTTAACGATTAAGCCGCGCGTTCGTTTTATATAGAATCCTAATCGCGCGCGGGATGCAGTTAACCCTCTGGCAACAGAATTAAAGCAGGCAATTTTCATCCAAAAGAAATTATTCCAATTAATTTGAATTGAAAAAAATAACCGTGATTTCTTTTATTTATTTATTTTTTTTCATAAATTAAATATTTTCAATTCACTAAACCGAATGCTTTCAAATAGTTTTTACTACGATGCCTCTGTCCTCTCTGCCAATCCAAGCAATTTTGTCGAAGACACCAAAATTTTATCTCGCATTCTACACCTTACGACCAATTTTCAAGAAAGCACTTGAGCAAACCTTTACAAATCAGTTTTTTGAACGTATTAACCCTCTACCTCACAATGTTTTTTTCGAAAATTTTAATTTTTCCCGTGTTTAGGAGGTCATTTTGAGCAACTTTTGTTCTACAAACAACTTTACTTCTCTTGTTTTATGATTTTCTTGTTTCATTTTTAGTAGACAATCACTTTTTCAATTTTTTGCTTATTTTTCACTTTTTCTGCTATAAAATGGCACCATTATCATTTAAATTGTAAAAAAAAATGCGTAGAGGCATAGTCTCGGACACACGAAAAATTACTGCACATTTCTTTTTACTTAAAATATAGGAATTATTTGGTAAAAAACACAGCCAAAGATGGCCCCTAAAAAAATGACATTTTTAAAAACATTGGCAAAGTCACATAAAACAAGTAAAACTTCCAACCCATAAATTTTCTAAAATTTCAAGAGTTCTTCTTTCCAATGCCTTTTAAATTCAAACATTGACCATCCTAACGAAATTCGAAAATTGTCCGACTGTATGTTTTTTAATCTGATTTTATCCGCTTAACCGGATATGGCCACTAGGGTGGGTACGTTTTTCAAAAAGTTCTCGGATCAAGTTTTAGTATGGTTCCCCTTGTAGGGCATGCCTAAAGGAACTTTCATGCCAAATATCAGCTCATTTGGTTGTAAACTGGCTGCGCGCATCAGAGTTAAAGTTTACATGGGAATTACTATGGGAAATTGGAACTTTTTGTTCAAACGCTCCTACAGGTCTGGGAAAATCACGCGCCAACTTCTGGTATGGTCAGGCATATGGGGAATGGTCTGGATAATACTTTTCCCGAAGACAGCATATTAATTCGTTGTCCCTAGACCTGGCGCATCGGCAAACAATCCGATGTTTCCGGAATCAACGGTTTTCCCTCAAAAAGCATAAAATTTTCCTTAGCACGCTATGAAAGCTTGATGAACACCGCGACGCCATATGTCAGACAGCTACCACGTGGTTAAATATTTGCAAAAAATACAAATTTGCTATGCAAAGATTTTGAATACGACTAAATAATATCAGGATTACTCGAAATGATCATTTTCTACATAAAAGAAGGATTGCAATTAAATATTCCAGCCGTTTCTCACCCACGTGGTAGCTGTCTGACGTATGGCGTCGCGGTGTTCTTCAAGCTTTCATAGCATGCTAAGCAAAATTTGATGCTTTTTGAGGGAAAACCGTTGATTCCGGAGACATCGGATTGTTTGCCGATGCGCCAGGTCTAGGGACAACGAATCCATATGCTCTCTTCGGGAAAAGTGTTCTCCAGACCATTCCCCATAGGCCTGACCATACCAGAAGTTGGCGCGTGATTTTCCGAGACCTGTAGGAGCGTTTGAACAAAAAGTTCCAATTTCCCATAGTAATTCCCATGTAAACTTTAACCCTGATGCGCGCAGCCAGTTTACAACCAAATGAGCTGATATTTGGCATGAAAGTCCCTATGGGCATGCCCTACAAGGGGAACCATACTAAAACTTGATCCGAGAACTTTTTGAAAAACGTACCCACCCTAATGGCCACAGAATTGACCCAATTGTCAAAATATTGATATTTGGTCATATTTTGGGCGCTTTTCGAGATATTTGAGTTTTAATTTGCATCTTTTTTACCTTAAATTGACAGTGATTGATTGCGAGACAAAATGTTGGTGCTTTCGACAAAGTTGCTTGGATTTGCAAGCTCAACAATTTGTCAGAAGTCAAAAAACTTCCCAAAAATATGTCTAAAAAGATAGATTTCCAAAATCATCTTCTAATCGTGAACCACCCTAATTTTGAACCAAACCAAAAGTTGCTCATGTCCATTTGCAACAACTCTTCTGAGGACACCAAAGCTCCAAAACTTCAAGTAGTTTTGAACTAAGTTTTTACATTCATTCACGCAGAAAAATGTTTTGTAGAATCAGCCTGTACGAGGTTTGAATCAACAAAATTTTTGTTGAATATAATCAACGCCGATTTTGCGTTGAAACAAACCTTGATTTTCTCAATTCCACAAAAGTCTTTTGTTGTTTTAAAAAATCTGCTTTGACGTTTAGGGTTGATTCAACAAAAATCATGATTTTCAAATCAACAAAACTTTTTGTTGATTCAAATATGCCTTATTTTTCTGCGTGTTGGATCCAATTTATACTGTACTAAAATAATACTAAATATAATACTAAAATACTAAAATACTAAAATACTAAAATACTAAAATACTAAAATACTAAAATACTAAAATACTAAAATACTAAAATACTAAAATACTAAAATACTAAAATACTAAAATACTAAAATACTAAAATACTAAAATACTAAAATACTAAAATACTAAAATACTAAAATACTAAAATACTAAAATACTAAAATACTAAAATACTAAAATACTAAAATACTAAAATACTAAAATACTAAAATACTAAAATACTAAAATACTAAAATACTAAAATACTAAAATACTAAAATACTAAAATACTAAAATACTAAAATACTAAAATACTAAAATACTAAAATACTAAAATACTAAAATACTAAAATACTAAAATACTAAAATACTAAAATACTAAAATACTAAAATACTAAAATACTAAAATACTAAAATACTAAAATACTAAAATACTAAAATACTAAAATACTAAAATACTAAAATACTAAAATACTAAAATACTAAAATACTAAAAGACTAAAACACTAAAATACTAAATTACTAAAATACTAAAATACTAAAATACTAAAATACTAAAATACTAAAATACTAAAATACTAAAATACTAAAATACTAAAATACTAAAATACAAAAATACTAAAATACTAAAATACTAAAATACTAAAATACTAAAATACCAAAATACTAAAATACTAAAATACTAAAATACTAAAAAACCAAAATTCCTGCCTTTTAAATTCCATCACAACATCAAACGCAGGGTTAATCTCACCAGCAGAAGCAGCAGCATGCTTCGGAAGTACAGCATTTAGCACGTGTGTTCGTGGAACTTCAGCGACGCGTCAGCCAGCCAGCTCCAGCCCAACGACCTGCAACCTATTTTTCGACGGCCGTGTTGATCGCTGCTCATCATCATCTAACGTCTCACCCATTAAAACAATTTGCGTGAAGGTGGCAGCTCGAAGGGAGGAGAGAGTCCTTGTAGATTTGCCACTGCAAGTGACTGGCAACACTTCCCTCAACAACCAGCAGCAATGATGGGATGATGATCGCGGTGGCGTCGCGACGTCCGATAAGAGCGCGCGATCTTCCGGCTAGACGTGCCGGCGTCGTTGAGCGTCGAGACATGCGTCGGTAGTTGGGTGGTAGAGAGGGGGGAGGGGGATGGCAAGAGAGTTTCAGACCGTGAAGGACGGATGGATGGATGAATGGATGATGGTTGTGGTAGGGGTTTAGCATATGACGATACAATCCAATGAATTTTTAGTTGTACATGAAGATATGGCAAATGTTGTCTCGGAAATGTTCGTAGCAGTTCAGTTACTGCTTCAATGACACAAGGTACGTTCTATAACGGAGTGATAAGGCCATAACTAACTACGAAGAAGTATTTAAAGAACAGAATTCTTAAACAATCAGGATACACTTTTTTTCAATTCTACGCATTAACCGAGGAAGTTTATAATTTTTCTCTATAAAAAGAAAACACCTAAATTTACACACACTTACACACTCAGACCAAAAATATTGAAACAATTTTAATCATTGTTTAAACAGCAATCGTCGCAGCAGAATGTCCTCTTGAAGTTCCTATCACTGAATTTGTAAAAAAATGCATAAAACACAAAAAAAGTTTACAGAAAAAAATTAAAAATCAGGTGAAATAATTGTCCACGCCCATAATAAAACTACGAAATCTGATCGAACTCTCGAATTCTGGATTTGTTCTGGATTCTTTAAGTAAATGTTGCTGTGGTGTCAAATACAAGTACCTTAAGTTAGTTTGTCACAATTTTGAACTTTTGATATTTTTTCCTAGTAAGTTTATATGAAAATTTGGGTAAAATTTACATTTTTGAATGAAACTTCTCAAAACATATGTTTATGAACTTCTACACAGCAAAAAATCCGATAGTAAAATCGCATGCAAAAGCATGCACATCACCTTCGTCAAAATAAACACTTAATATTACACACTGCGTGTACAATTTTTGCAAACACAAAAAAAAGTTGCAACCGACGGGATTCAAACCCAGCACCAACAGTAAGGACTGGCGCCTTAGCCCACTCGGCCATCAGACCGATGAAAAGCTTTAAGGATAAACGCATATATGAGCTTGACATTTCGGTCAAGTAGGTTTCCCATACTGATGGGCTACATATTTCAGGGTGTAAAATCAAATGAAATTGCATAAAATAATGAAATATTTATTTTACACCAACGCCTTTTACATGCAGCTGGATTACTACTTTTTTAGCTGTGTATTTTTAGAAAATTGTTGTTTTATGTTGCCTCTTTTGAACAAGTTTCAACAATATTTGTTCAAAAATACTTTGTTTATATCTTTTTTTAATAACATTTTTCGACATTTTTTATTTCGGAACAACCTTGTAAAACCAGTGCACAGTAGAGCTGGGACTTTGAATTTATCCGGATATCCGGATATCCGTTCGGATATCCGAACGGATATCCAAAATCCGGAGCTCCGGATAGACGGATAATTATCCGATATCCGTTGGTATCCGGATATTTTTTCTCAAAACCCCTATTAAAATCATTAGAAGAGTGGACCCGACCCCTTTTTGATTTCCTAACTTTACGAAATTTTACTCTATGGGGTAACTTTGGACCCTTCTCACGAATCCGAGGTCCATTTTTCGATATTTCGTGACGGTGGGGCGGTGCAAGCTAGTGACTATGTAGAAAATTGGTACACTCTAAAAAATAACCTTGAGGGGTAACAACAAATTTATAAAACACATAATTTGAAAATGATTTTTTTTCTATATGGGTTATTGAAGATTCGAGAAGTACCTACATTAAATTCCCCATAAAACGACATGTATTTTATTTTTTTGACAGTTCAGTAACGACAAACGGGAGCGTTTTTTTTGTTTTACTTTTTTGTTGAAAATACGTTTTTTGGGATTTTGAGTACATCATCAAATCGGGCGTCAAATGTTACACAAAAGTCCATTTGACACCAACCCATTAGTCAATTACTGACAAACATCATTCTACTCACAACAGTACACAGAGAAAGATCGTGCTCGTTATTGCAGTGTACTTATTCGTTGAATACAAGTACTTTTAGTATAGTTAATTACTGCGCCTAGTTTCACATCCATCCCGCCTTGCCTCTGTCACTCTCGGATATAACAGTTTTCAACGACTTTGTCAAATGTTTGACTGTTTTTTCAGTCCTCAAATTATTTTTCCTTGAAAGGTCAACTCATCACTTTCATTTGCGTATAAGATCGGTTAAAATGGCGTGGAGTAACGATTTTTTGAAAATTATGGGTTTTTGCGGAATTTACGAAATTTGCAATATTTCAGACCACCCTAGCACGGTGCAGGTCACCCTAATGGCCAAACAAAAAAAATAAAGGTCTTATTATTTTGGCCAAGGAACCCCCAGAAAATTTTGAGCCCGTTTGGGGAACTTCTTTATCGGTTAATTCTTTTTTTTTAAATGGAATTGCTTTATGTTGAAATAAGACACTTTTTTTACAAAAAAAAAAGCAATCCACTTTAACGACCCCCGGGTCTTTTGTGGTCTTTGCTCATTTCTAGGCGTCCGAAAGTTATGTATGGTGAGTAGGGTGCCCAGAATATGGGACTTTTTCTCAAAACCTCGCTCCACAAGCTGAATATTGTTCCTTGAGCTATTTTAGGACTCTAGGCCAAATATGAGCCAAATCGGTCATCATTTACCCATTGATACTCGCAGGTGAAGTTTGTATGGAAAAAATTGAAAAAATGTAAGGAAAACCCAATTTTCTCACGGTTTGGTCTGCACGGCGGGCTACTTCTTTTCAAATATTCCCAAAAGTGAGATTCTCATTGGAAATTTAATGCTCTACAACTTTGTAGAACATACCAACGCTGTAAAACTCGATCCTGAAAAGTTATCAGCGAGTTAAAAGTCATTTTTGTATGAAAATCATTTTTTTTCTCCAACTTTAGGCTCGGGTATCAATGGGTTAATCTCAACCAATTTCGCTCAAAATTTACACAGATGCTTAAAATAACCCAAAAAACCGTTTTCATGTTTTCTTTTCACTGACATTAAACATAAATATGACTAATTTCTTTCTTTTATTATTTGAATTAAATTCTAGGTCGTCATTTTCAACCAAAATTTTAAGCAAGAACATTCTAACAAAATTCTAGCAGGATTGTAGCAGAAATTTTTGCCATTTCATTCTAGCAAGATTCTCACAGAATTCTAGCAGGATGGCCTGTCAGAATAGTTCTAGCAAATTCTAGCAAGATTCTAACAGAACTGGTTGATTTCGCCGGCTCCTGCTAGAACCGGTTATTGCATTTGAGCTAGAATTCTCAAAGAATTCTTGAGAAAATCTAGCAGGATGATGGCAGCGTTCTAGTAAGAACATTTTCGCTCTGTAAGATTTCTGTAAGAATCCTGTGAGAATGCCGTGACTGGGTTGCTATATTTTTTGGTGGCATCATTTAAAAAGGATTGTAAGAATCTGCATGTCACCAGGACCTTGGGAGATTAATTTCGGATGATTTATTATAAACCTTGTTATTGTTTTAATAACTGTTTCCAGTATTTTACTTTTATTAATTTCATTAAATACGATACTGTTTTCACTTCTTTTCCCCTCTCTTCTTCTCTACACAAAACCAGACAGAGTCTGATCGAAGCAGGCAAATTTTTCACGACTTTGACTGTATTTGTTCCGCTAATCTCGACGAACTTCTTCAACTTTTTGCTTTTAGCACTGAATGCTGAGTTTTTTTTTTCTTGTTTGTTGTGTATTTATAGTAGGAGTTGTTAGTAGGGTACTTGGACTACTTGGATTTGCCTGCTTGCTCGCTCTCGCTCGGTCGCTCTCTCTTTTTCTCACTCTCTTTCTCTCTCTTGCTAGCTTTAAATACTAAAATACGTTCGCTTTGACTCCTTGTTTGCTTGCTCGCTCGCTCCCTAAGAATATCTTCTCGCACAGCAACTGTGTAACTTTTCGATAAATACCTCTAATCCTTAAATATGTACAACAGCGTTTTTTTTGCAATATACCTTTTCTTTTTATTTTTATTTGTTTTTCTGCGTTGATTCTCTCTCTTTTCTACAGTATTTTTGTTTTGTTTTCTCTTGTTTTGTTTTTTGTGTGTTTCACTGCACTTTTAACATGGTTTACTTTCTTCTCTGAATTCTAATTGTTCGACTCGTTTTACTTGTTTTAACACTAGGATTGGTTAGTTTCCACAGAAAAAAAACTTGGGGGGCTTTAAAACACGTCGCACGTGTTCACTTTTCGAGCAAATGCGCTTTTGTTTAGAGTTTCTTGTTTTGCCTTTTTTATTGTTTTGTGTTTTGCGTTTGACCTCTTTTGTTTTTCTTTATTTTCTTGAAGCACTGGTGTGTAAGTATTGTTTGTTTTGTTTTGTTTTTCAGCCATCTTGCTTTTTTCTCCGCGCGGGCTCCTTTGTTTTCCATATTTTGAATATGGAATAATATTTTATACTTTTGTTTGTTTTGTTTTGCTATTACTTCGCTTAAATACAAATGTTTAGCGCGTTATTTGGATACAAACCGCACCTCTCTCTCGCTATCGCTCTAATCATTCTTTTTAGCGTTTTAAATATCGAATTCTTTCTCTTCTAACCGTGAATAATAATGCAATAGTATTAAAATTGTGACTTCACAAAAAGGAAACAAATAAAAACAGTACAGAAAAGCTATTTACAGTTGGAGTTTACCTTTTATACATTTTAAATTGCATTGAAAATTAATGATTTTAGTTGCTCTCTCTCTCGTTTTTTTAGTAAGTAACAGCTGTACGATTTTTCGTGTGTTTTTTGTTCTGGAAGAAGTAGGTTTGGGGTAGCCCTCGTAACATGATTCTTGTTTTTGTCTCAGTGTAGCAGCACATTCTCGCATAAAAAGTAAATAATATTAATAATTAATAATACAAGCAAGGGAACAATGATCACAGATACTGGTCGAATGCAAAAAGAGTATAGTTTTAAAACAAAAAATACTTAGGTTTTTTTCCTTCTTCTTCTCCTTCTTTTTTTCCGTGCTGCCTTGAGTGTATTTGTGTGTGAGTGAGTTTAACGCCACCTTAAATGTTAAGAGTGAGTTTTTCGCACACTGAAAAAATGCAACCGACATTGACACGAGCACACACACAAACATAAAAACAATTTAAAATTGTTAAACAACGCGTGAGGAGAGACCGGATGGGGCCATGGGGGGAGAGGAACCGTTTTTTCTGTGCTAGTGAGTGTGTGTGTGTGTGTGTGATTTTCTGTGTAACGTACACTTATCGTGAGTGTGCCTAATCTACTTTTCTGTGAAGCTCTGGTTTTTTTTTACTTTTTTTTATTTGGATTTGCGCGCGCAAGTGTTAGTGAGTAAACGTGTTTTGTTCTTCTTGTTTGTTTGTTTACATTTTGTTGGTTAGTTTTTGCCCCAATTAACCATTGAATGCACTTTTCCGTTGCTCTCTAATTTTCATCTGCGTTTGGGGACCGAGACTAAAAGTATTTTTTTATTCTTTTCATTTGGAGATCAAGTACTTTTATGTTTTTTTCCTGGATTGTGACATTTTTATTTGTGAATTTTGGCAACCAAGTTGTGTTCAAGGACGTTGTTTTTCGCTGTTTTTTTTGCATTTGAAGATACGTTGTTTTTATTGGTGGGAGTTTTGCTGAAATTGACAAATTTTAGACCTTCCCAAAAACCGTGCAAATTTTCCCTTATCCCTTTAAAAAAGTGGAGCATCAACACTCCCCGTCTTCCAAATCCCTTTTCCTGACCCTGGTGCGCTATGGAGATGGGAGCGATCGGCAGTGAATGGCTGCCATGGTTTTATTCCCAATTATCAATTCCTAGGCAACCTGTTTTGGAAAATCATCATATATACATGACGAAATTCTAAGTGTAGGTATTCGGTGCCCTCTCCCCGTGCCCATACCTTCACACTTAGGAGACCCGGGAGGCGGAGTCTTGTCGCAAAAAGAACGATACACGCCTGTGGATCCGTTGACGAAACCGCAAGGTTTAAGAGGGCAACATTATAAGGTGTTACGTCGATTCCGTTTTTTTTTTTTTTTACATGACGAAATCCATTCTGCAAACCGCTAAAATCACCGTATCTAAGCAAAGCCATTTTTAGATGAGATAAGTTAAAAAGAATCCACATTTTTATAAGATTACTCAATTACAGAGATTGAACTACTAGTGAAATTCTCCACGCTTAGTTCGAAGCTGGGACCAGATTTACTTTTAAAATCTAGAATTTGTTATTATTAGGTTCTTTAAACATATGAAACACAATATTTTTTTCCATATTTTTTTTCAAACAGACAAAATCAATACTAGCATAATCTCTTCGAAAATGACTATCGAGAAATTAAAAGTGAGAGTGTGTGCGTGCAACATGGAGTTAAACTTTTCAAAGTGCCGTGGTAATCTCCACAGCAACTTCACAGAAAGTTTAACTCCATGTTGCACACACTCTCACTTTTAATTTCTCGATAGGAATAAGGGACCATCCATAAACCACGTGGACACCACATTTTTAGACCAGCTAGCCACCACCTAGTTTTATTAAGATTTTATGGTAGCATCTTGATTGCTGAATAGTTTTATTTTGGGCATTCATTAATGTTGGTTTTGGCTGATAGGTTTTATAGCGGTTGTGACGGCTTCGATAAAGCCTAAAATTTTACTTGGGTATGACCCCAGAAGCTAGACTGAAAATGTGAGCTCATTTGATTGAGGTTCAGTTTGCTTCAGTTTTGATCTGAAGTTACCCAAGTAACCAAACAGCACTAAAACAAGTCAGTGTTCAGCACTACAAGCGCTTTACCAGCTGCGGATTATTGCTAACAAGTTTAGACATCTGCACTAAAAGCGCTTTTACAGCTGATTTGCGATCGGTTTTGGACTTTTTATTTCTGATTTCCAGCTAGCCTCTACTGTTGTTGATCCGACCCTGCACAAAACGCAAAAAAAATTGAGAGAAGCAACAATGTGGCTCTCTCGGCTCTCCCCCTCTTCTGATCTATTTTTGGTTTGTTTACTACCACGTTACCGACTCAGCCGATTTTTTTGCGTGAAAGGTAGATGTTGGAGATGTGATGCCTTGATGCTTGAGTTTGCCGCCGATGTGTTGAATTTTCTGCGCCTTTATCCATTCGCTCAATTTGGAGTTGGTTTACCGCAGCTGTTTTTAAACCTACCAATGCTTGTACTTCGCATGATACCTAAAATAACTCTGTGGTATATGCTCCATCAGACTCTGCTGGGGCAGGTTGCTCCTTTATGACCAGTACCCCAGTACCCACGGCGAATTCTGAAGATTCTTTAGGCACCGAAGAGGCCCGAAAAATGTCAACCTTTAGGCCAACCTACATTTTTCAAAAGAAGCGATTCTCTTTCATAATAATCGCAACATTAGTCCTCATTTTGTTTATTCAGCTCTTACGAAAAATTCCCTTATTCCAACTGACAGCGGAAATTTTCTCCGCAGGTTTGTGATGGTTGTTCTAGTTGAAGGGATGAGCGAGTAAGAAATGTGTTTATTTTCGTTTGCTTCATTCTCTCTCTTTCACACCTCTATTGTGTTGCCAGATAATGGGAAAAAATGCACCAGTGTTGCTAGGAGCAACATTAATTCAGCTGCATTTCAGCAAAGCCTAAAGCAATTGTTTTAGGGCTGATTTGTTCTGATCTTAGCTGTTTTATGACTAACTAGCTGGTGAATGCTGATGAACAGCTGATTTATGATTTATATTAATGCTGGATGGTTACTTGGGTAGTATGGAACTTTAATCAATTTACTATGGAGAATTGTAACTTTTTACATTTTATTATAGAAAATTTTCCATAATCCTGTAGAACTTTCTTATTTCTACGTTTCTTATAGGCTTTGATCCGGGAAACAACTTTTTACAACAAGTCGTCGCCATCGTGCTAACTTGTCGTATTTTGGGCCAAATTGAGTTAAGAACGTCATATTGTGCAGCTCACAATCCCTCACCTTTTGACCGTCACAGATCCCCAAAATTCGATATCAATCCTGAGATATTCAACAAAAACCGAAAAAACTCCGTGCATTTTTGTCACTTTATATATGAAAGTAGTTTCAATCTTGTCGTGCTGATGTAAGTGCGACAAAAGGCCAAAGGGATTTCAGGCCAGGAAAGTCAGGATGCGTTTGTCGCACGTACAAGCTAGACTACCGTAAACATTTGTAATTATAACTCGGGACTCCAGCAACCAACTTCAACCAAACTTTGGGACAATGCACAGAATGGTCAGCCAAACAAAACGTGTTTGTTATTGTTTACATTGCGTGCTCTCGTTTTTGTATATTCAAGGTCAAACATTAAAACGCGTTTTTCTCGGAACGTCGAAATGGCGGGTGCGACAAGATAGCACGACGACGTCGAAGTGCTAGGAATTGATCCCAAAAAAATAAAGGATATTTTTGAAGTTTACTTTTTTCGGCAAAGTTTTTAAACAATGTTCTGAAAACTAACCTGTATCTTATCGGGATTGAATCCTAGCACGTTGCGATGTTCTACATAATTGTTCCCCGGATTAATTCCTATAAGAAAATTTTATCGAGTTTAGGAAAACTTTGTAGAAAAGATTAAAAAAATGAAAAATAATTCAATTAAATTAATTGAAATTCCATTCTTACATCAGATCGAAACTGGAGCAACTGATCCTTAATCGAATGACCTAAAATTTTCAAGCTAACTTTAAAAATCCGGTTCATGCAAACGAAATTGAACACTTTGGTCTCTCTAAAACTTTGAAAATTGGTTAATAAGTTTCTCAGTGACAGCCTCACAAATAATTCGAGTCGATCAAAATGATTTTTTTCTAAGTGTCACCTTATTAGTCTGTAATTTTCAACAGGCGATATCTCGGAAACTATTGGTTCGATTTTAAATGATAGCAAGTTAAACTTTTGTGAAATTTTCTTATATTTTCAATAAAAATAAATTCAAAATAATAAAATCAAGCATAACATTTGAAACAGTCAAAAAATAGATAGTTTACCTGATTTCATATATAAAAAAAATATCTGAGGTTATTTTCAGAATTGTCCACGCTTCATACAAAAATATTGTATTTTTATGGACAATAATTGTCTTCGTCCATGGCGGTGTTCACGTGGTTTATGGATGGTCCTCTGTCACAATTATAAACCTTAGTTGGAAAAATCTGTAGAAGAATTTGTTGAACTAAAAATCTCAGAATCCGCCGACTTCGCCGGTTCATACCACTTATCAAGACTCGACTTGGTGTTTTAGGTCACGTAGGCCCTCGGCTGTACTTGCGCCCACCGGACTTAGTTCGTGCGTTCTACCCTAATTTAAATTATGACTAAGACTCACAGAACTGGATCCTATGGATGTTTTTTTTCGGTCGTCAGTATAGAAATTACTTTATTGTAGCTAACCTTTTCTGTTTTTATTCAAAATTTATATTTGACCATAGATAGCCGCACAGGAACTTGCCGAGGAAGTCAATAGAAGCCAAGAAAACGGCTTTGGATGCATCAAGACAAAACAAACAGAGCAAAGACTAGAAGACAGAATAAGCCAAATTAACAGTAGTCAAAGCTGATTGGCGGTTCAATTCTGAGAAATTAACTCCTCCCCAATAATGGAACTTCCATAACTTATGCCGCGGATTCTCCACCGGGAGGCAAATATCTAGGAGTAAGACAAAACTGCAAATTGAAGTGAAAAACACTGTAGCAGTTCAGGAGCATGGCACCATGCGGATTGCAACACCCGCTGACGAGGAGGAAATCGGAAAACGTAACCCGGATTTACATCAACAAGCCTTTTTTAAATGTCCACAAAAACCTATTCGAAATTATTTGGCTCAAAATGATTATTGTTTGCAAATGTAATAGCTTATTACAATTCAAATATCTGTAATTCAGAGTTACACATATGTAACATCAAATTACAATCGATGAAATAATTCAGAATTAGGTAATCCTAAATTACAATAAATTACAAATCCTTGTAATACTGAATTACAAAAGTGCACAAACTAGAATTTTAACAAAAAAAAAGCCTCAAAAAGCATTTTTTTGCAGAAGATCAAGGTGAGTCCGCTTTCTGGTACAACATAAATTGCACAGACGAGAAATAGACTGTGAAATAATTTTCAGTTATTCGAAGAAGAAAGATTAACATCAAATTTAAAATAGGAGGAAGTGAATGATAGGAGGAACTTTTTGTATGATTGAGACGAAACGACAAATTGTACAATTGTACAAATCCCACTCAACCTTTAGTCCGCCGACGTTACGCAGCTACAGAAGGCTAAGGTTATAGTATAAAGGTAAAACCAAAAACACGGGGGTTATGAGCCGTAAACCGCGTAATAAAAGTAAGACCAAGTTTGAAGTTTGCAAAATATTGTTTCAAAATTTAAATGAAGATAAAAAGGCAAATTTACGTACGATAAAACTAAGACTTCCAAAAAGTTCATCAGTCGAATATACGTACAAAGATCATTGGACATGCCAAGCGTTCAACAGTCGTGGGTGTTAGGTGGCAACCGCGAGCAGCTTGGTGGCAACCGCTAACAACTGCATGACAACGATCATAGGACTTTCATTCCGTTCTCAAACCTCTTTCAATAAAGATTGTTTTATTAAAAGCACCGCCTTTTAGGTTATGGGCCCAGTTCACGTTTTGGCCTGAAGAAGTTTTCTCAAGAAATTTGTCCGAAGATGGCTGAGGAGAAAATCTGGCTGCTGAACGGACTAAACTACGGAAATTGGAAATTCCGGATGGAGGTCCTGCTTGAGGACAAGGGCCTGCTGCACTGTGTTCAGGCGCCCTTGGACCTGGCGGGTCTGGCGGAGTTGGAATCGGACTCGGCGAATGATAAGCAGAGGAAGCGAGCGCTGCGGGCGGAACGGGTGGCCAAGGATCGAAGCTGCCGGAATCTGCTGGTCAACCGGATTGCCGAGGACCAGCTCGACCACGTGAAGGACGCGCGGTCGGCCAAGGAGACCTGGGACGCGCTGCGCGACGTGTTCGAACGCGTCGGAATCGCTGGAAAGCTCTTCTTGAAGAAGCAGTTCCAGGAGTTACGGCTGGTAGAGGGCGGCGATGTTCAAGCTTTCCTGCTCCAGTTTGAGAAGCTGCTACGCGAGTTGAAGGCGGCCGGGGTCAAGCTCGAGAAGGAGGATATCGTCTGCCAGCTGCTGTTGGCTCTGCCGAGATCGTTCGACGCGCTGATCACGGCGGTCGAGACGATCGAGCCAAAGGGCTTGACGCTCGAGTACGTCAAGAAAAGGGTTCTGGACGAGCAGGTCAAGCGGAACGCGCAAGCTGCCCCGCAGGATCCAGAAGATGGAGGATTGGGTGAGTCTGTGCTCGTGGGAAAAAGACGGGAAATCAGGTGTTTCGGCTGCGGCCGGCCCGGTCACAAGCGAGCAGACTGCCCCGATGGACGATCGGACGAAAGGGAGCCAGAATTCAAGTCCGGCAGGTTTGCGCGAAACCCGAGAAGCGGAGCCAATGTGACGGCCGAAAACGAGATCGCGTTTGGTGTTGCTACGGACAACGCTGGTGTTTTTTCGGCGTCGCCTGCTGCGATGAACGGACGAATCGAGTGGTACCTGGATTCCGGAGCAACGGCTCACATGGTGCGAGAAAAGTCGCTCTTTGCGGAGCTGCGACCATTGGATCGGAACGTGCGGATTGCTGTGGCCAAATCTGGCCAATCGCTGGTTGCAGAGTCGGCCGGTACCGTGCGGGTGAAGATACTGCGGAACGGGAAGTGGCTAAATGCAGTAGTCAACGACGTGCTGTACGTGCCGGAGTTGCAGTGCAATCTGTTCTCGGTGCGGCGGCTCGGCGACACAACATGCTGTTTTAATAATATGGTCTTTTAATGATGATGATGACGACTGGAACCCTTCGGGTTGTCCACGAATCTATGTACCGACAGATGACTTTCGGGTACTTACGATTCGGATTTGCCTTCTCCTTCAGACCCACGATGACCATTTCACACTTATGAAACCTTTTACACATTTTTAGATGAACAAAAGATTGGTTGAACAAAACCAATGGTTCCAACATTTTAGAGAAAACGAAACGAAGTTGACTTTATAGCTGTCGGCCACCATTGCTAGTACCAACCACTAGTGTCTTCCTTTTTATCTACAAGGACTTCGCCGCCCTGGGCTCCTAAGTGTATGAAAGTATGGCACGGAGCGACGGCGCCGAATACCCATATTTACACAAAGAATTTTAGAGCGCCCGCCGCGGGATTCGAACCGGCGACCTCTGAATTGTGAGTCCAGTGCGCGGTCCGATTGATCCACACGGGCGGGAGAAGAGTTGGGCATTTGAGCTGAGTTCGGTAAAGCAATTTGTGCTTTAAAGACGAGAAGAGAAATTAAGTATAAGTGTAACTCAATGTAAAATTATGTGTTAAAAACTTAGGAAAATTACGTGAATAAATGATTTAAGTCTTAGTGAAGTGTAGTGTCTTGGAGAACCGATAGAAAATATCACAATTCCCGCTCAACCTTCGTCCGCCGACGTTACGCAGCTACAATCTGGTGACAGCGGTGGGATGGAGCATCCACTTCTCAGCAACGGTCCGGAGATCGAGCGGCCCCACTGCAGCGGTACAGGAGCCGGATCGAACCTCCTACGGTTCGGCCACGATTCGGAGATCGAGCCCTTCCACTGCAGCAGCCCCGGACCCGATACTCAACGTGGACGCGGAACGGAAACCGTTTGATGACATGGACCGGCAGCCAGGTAGCAACACGCCCAAGGATCCTAGATGCCGATCAGGACCACGAGACTGCCGAACACCGCGAACGTCGGCTGCTACGCCAAGAATCTCGGCGTACACGAGAGCAGCTGATGAACCATTGGATCGATTATAATGTTCAGGTAGTACCCAAATCTAATTACATATCGGCGAATCATTTTCCGTTATCAGCGGAGGTTTTCGAATCCACCCTCACGAAGGTGCTCGAAAACCTTCGCTCTGTAAAGCATTATACCAAGAAAAATCCTCGCTGGATGGTGGTGCCAAATAATATGGCCCGCCTGCCAACTGATGGATTTTCTCATTTCGGGCGCGATCGGAAGTGGTATGTCCTAGACGTACCATATCCAACGCAGTATTGGTATGAACATGCTAGAACTTCGGATCGCTTGCGGGCGATTCAAGCTCAAGGACTTTGTCAGAGACCGGTCATATCCGGTGATGGC
Source organism: Culex pipiens pallens (assembly GCF_016801865.2). Taxonomy (NCBI): domain Eukaryota; kingdom Metazoa; phylum Arthropoda; class Insecta; order Diptera; family Culicidae; genus Culex; species Culex pipiens. Next base: position 51,429,842 of record NC_068937.1, on the reverse strand, counting down.
ATACCCTTAGCTTGGACAGCCAGTTTGAAATTTTTATATTTCATTTTCTTTTCCGGATTATTCTCCATGCCTGAAGCATGGAGAGAAATCCAGCATATGTTTTATCGCCGATATTTAATGGCTACCTTACCCGGCCCAGCGACTCCTGATCTCTACGCTGAGGCTCAAGGCGTGGTGGACCTCTGGTGCCCCACGTATCTTGATTGGGAGCTCAAAATTTCTTTTTGGGCCAAATTAAAAAGATTTATCCATAGAGGTACGTCGTGGATCTATGATCTGCACAGCGTCTCGACAGGAACACTTGAGTCGACTCGTGAAGCCTTATTAGCCCATTTCCGCGAGTAACTGAACAATGAAAAATCATTCATATATTTTTTTTTTCATATATTGTATCAAAAGAAACAGGGTAAATAAAAATTTATATAAAAATAAAATAAAACAAAATTGTGTTGAATTTTAATTAAAAGCAATATCACAACTTTGTCTTCATTCTACTCCTCCGCTTGGTCTTCATATTTCCACCTTGTATTGTCGTTAATCAAAGAAGTGTTCCAGCAAAACAAAAATTCTTGCAGTGTCGGCTATAGAAATTTGGTTCATTCACCAAAATGCTAGGTAAGATGTCTTCGCTTTGCCTTAGTTTTTTTTTTAATTGTCAGCAACCAATACACGGGCCACTCCACCATGAAATAAATTGTTGTTGACCAGAAAAAGTTTAGGAAACTGAAGGGATATGAAAGAACATGTAGGTTATTTGAATTGGTAAAAATAAACCATTTAAATGACATTTTACATAATGAAGTGGAGGATATCATTGAGCAGTATAAAGACATATTTTACTTGGAAGGCGATGATTTGACGTGTACAAAAATGGCCATTCATGACATTGAAACTACGACGAATATTCCAATAAATAAGCGGCAGTATCGATTTCCGGAAGCGACGAAAGTTCATATTGATGAACAAATTGATGAGATGTTAGATTTGGGGATTATCAAACCTAGTAAAAGTCCTTGGAATGCACCAGTTTTGTGTGTACCTAAAAAAACTGATGCTGAGGGTAACAAACGTTACAGAATTGTGGTCGATTTTCGATCATTGAACCTGATTACGAAACCATTTGTTTACCCAATTCCATTAATCAATGAAATTCTTGATAATATTGGAGATAGTCGATATTTTTCATCTATTGACTTAAAGTCTGGATTTTATCAAATTCCAATAAACCCAGCGGACGCTGCTAAGACAGCATTTTCAACATCCAAAGGGCACTTCGAATTTACTAGAATGCCGATGGGGTTAAAAAACAGCCCCTCGACGTTCCAAAAGTTGATGACTACCATAATTTATGGCATACAACCTGTTAAAGCATTTGTTTATTTAGATGACATTGTAGTTTTTGGAAAAACTGTCGAAGAACATAATTTCAATTTGCGGAAAGTGTTGAAAGCTTTGAGGCAAAATAATTTGAAAATTGAACCGTCGAAATGTAATATTTTACACACGGAAATCAAATATTTGGGACATATTATCTGTCAGGATGGAATCAAACCAACAGGAGATAATATAAAAGCAATTAAAGACATGAAAACTCCGAAGACTATTCGTGATGTTCGATCATTTTTGGGAACAGTGAACTTTTATGGCAAATTTATACCAAATATTGCTGAAAAGCGAAAACCCTTAAATGAGTTGTTAAAAAAGAATGTTAAATTTATTTGGTCAGCGGAATGCGAAAAAGCTTTTGAAGAATTAAAAAAAAAATGATTTCAGAACCATTATTAGTTCGTCCGAACTATAATGATACTTTCGTGTTAACCACTGACGCTAGCGATTATGCTATTGGGGCAGTGTTAACGAACGAAAAAACTAATGATCACCCAATTGCTTATGCAAGTCGAGCACTTATTGGGGCTGAACGTAAATACTTCACAATTGAAAAGGAACTATTAGCTATTGTTTGGGCTGTAGATCACTTTAAACATTATATATTTAATCAAAATTTTATTGTTTATACTGACCATAGACCATTAGTTGCTTTATGGCACTTAAAAGAAACTTCACCAACCTTAACGAAGCTTCGTTTAAAAATTCAAGGTATCGGTTGTGACATACGATACAAACAAGGCAAGGAAAATGTTGTAGCAGATTTTCTTTCGCGTTTGAAAAATGAAGAGGAAAAACCAATTCATGATTTGGTTGCAATTACCACACGAAATCAAGCAAAGAAAATAGCTCATAACGATTCACCGAAAATTGTATCTAAAAATTCAACATGGGATCCAAAAATGGATGATTTGCAGAATTTAGATGTTATTACAGATAATGGAAACAATAATCAAATACTGTCTTTTAAGGATTTTGAAGAAGCAGAAATTGATTTCAACACGTTGAAAATTTCAAAAAAATTATTTCCTCTTGAAAAAGCTCAAGCAACGTTTATGATTATAAACAGCGTGACAGCACATAAAGAACTCAGCAAATATGTTGATCTTCCGCATGGGCTGAAAGATCATACGAATGGGAAAATATTTGTCATCCCTGAACAGAATTTATGGGGTTGCATTTTGAATGGAACATATCGATCCATCATTAAAGCTGAAGAATTATTTGATTGTTTGTCTGAGGGGTTTCATAATTGCCCTAATTTTGCGAAAGATGTTTCAGAAATTCAAATTATTTCCCACAGAATAATAAAACTCAATTTAGAGTTGAATATTTTACGATATTTTGCGAAAACCTTTTCAAAAACGTTTTCATTATATCTTACAGAGAGTGAACGGGTTTTTGTTCAGCCGGAGGATAGAGACAGGGTGTTGAAAGATTTTCATGACGCACCACTAGGTGGTCATGTTGGAGGAAAACGAATGTTGAAACGAATGAGTCCTCTTTTTACATGGGACAATATGAAAAGAGATGTGTTGAACTACGTCAAACAATGTGATGCTTGTCAGAAAAATAAAATTTGGCCAACAAATAAGATGCCAATGAAGATTACTTCAACATCATATGAACCTTTCGATAAAATTTACATGGATGTAGTAATGCTGCCAGTCTCGACCAACGGATTTAATTGTGGTCTAGTAATTCAGGACGATTTGTCAAGATTTTTGACCGTTGCTCCCATGGTTAATCAAGAAAGCAGTACGGTCGCAAAAACTTTTGTCGAACATTTTATTTGTAAATTTGGCGCTCCGAAAGAAGTCGTTTCGGATCGTGGTACGAATTTTGTGAGTAAATTGATGCAGCATGTGTGCAAAATTTTACACATTAAAAAGATTGTTACGAGTGCATATCACCCGCAAGCAAATCTTGTAGAAAGGTCTAATAGAGAGTTTAAAATTTATTTAAGAAATTTTATCGGCGGAAATCCCGAAAGTTGGGATGAATTGATCCCATATTTTATGTTTGAATATAATACTACCATTAATTCATCGACCGGTTATTCGCCGTTCGAATTATTGTTTGGTAGGAAAGCTTTAATTCCTAGTACGATCTACAAAATCAGCGATAGTGATCTAAACTATAATGATTATGTTGTGGCAATGAAAACAATGTTTAAAGATGCGCATGATAATGCGAGACAAAATCTCAACGAAGAAGATAAAGATAACGATAACCGAAGTGATTGATCAAATGATGGGTTCGGAAATGAGGTATTGTTTGGACAACACGGAGACTTATGGAATTCGAAACGAGATTGTGTCTTTCGTCGACATTATTAAATTTAATATTTTCTTTAAAAAAAATTAAGAATTGATTAATTTCAAATCGTTAACATGGCTTTGGCCCAAGATACCATGAAGTCAATAAGTCGTAGAAAGTGCCATAAAAATTTCTCCATTTGAAATAATTCATTAGGGTTTCCAAAGCTTTGAGCAAAGCTTTTTGGAAATGGATTAATTAAAGTCCGGATAAAGCTCATCGGTCTTAATCGAGCTTAAGTCTAAATGTATTGGTGAGTTTGATTCCAATACGCAGAAGCTACCTTTGGAGTGTCGAAAACTGCTTGTAAACAAAATCGAGGAAAAAGTGTGTAAGTGTGTCAACATTTCCTGATGACGCCTTGATACTGGACACTTTAAGGTCGGCAAAAATTAAACCAAATAAGTAGCGGGCGATGGCCATAAACTGAGGTCCGTTACATCGGTATGGAAGTGAAGATCGCCGGAGGCGTCGTTTCCATCGAAAAAGGCGGACGCGTGGTGTGCCGCGGTCGGCGATCTGGCCATTTGTACGCGCTGGATGTTTATCGGAACGACGGACCTGGTGGCACACGTGCTACTGCGATGGCATCCAAAAACGACGATTACGAGTTGTGGCATCGTCGGTTTGGCCACCTTGAGGAGGCGAACATGAGAAACCTCTGGAGGGACGAGATGGTGGAGAGCTTTCCCAAGATCAAGAACTGGCCAAAGCGATGCGCGTGCGGGGTGAGTCTGGCAGCGAAGCAGACGAGAACCGCGTTTAGGAAGTCGTACGGGAAACGCGACATGGTGTTTGACGAGCGCCGACAAGATCAACCGAAAACAGCGGGGGCACCTAACCGGCCTGTGGTGCGGATGATCCGAGACGAGAAACCTGCTGTGGTTGAACTGGTAGAGGAGGAGCCTGTTGCTGCTGTTCCAGATGGCGAGAGTGTCATGGAGCTCATCGCTGGTCCATCAGAGCCACAACACGTCGTTGCAGAGCTGACGGAAGACCAGGACGAGGCCGTGGAGGATTCGTCTGGACGACAGCCGGTCGTTGCTGAGCTGACGGATGACGAGGGCGAGGAGGAACATTCCGGCGCGCTCCCTTCGCAACCAGAACGTGACCACTGCCCAGCAGAAGGGTTCACGAGGCGCAGCGAACGGGAGCGCAGAACCCCGGATTCCAACGAGGACGTCTTGATTGTCTACGCACGGAACACTGAGGCAGTCGTGAAGAACCTGGCGTCGACGATTGAAGTTTTGAAGCGAAGAACGGCATCAACAGTGAGTTGGAGTCGAGCGGGGCGAGGTCTACAACGTGGACCGGTAGCCAATCAAGAAGGCGATCCATGTGCCGACGAGCACGCGGACAGTTCGAAGCACTCTGGACCAAGCTCGGACTCCGCGATTGAGCGGGGGTGTTATGTGGCAACCGCGAGCAGCTTGGTGGCAACCGCTAACAACTGCATGACAACGATCATAGGACACCGGCAAGGTGTCACCTGAAATAATTTTCATTCCGTTCTCAAACCTCTTTCAATAAAGATTGTTTTATTAAAAGCACCGCCTTTTAGTGGGAACGTTTGAAATAATACTGAACATGCCGAACCAACAGTATTCAAATTCCCAAAGTCATGGTCCAATCGATGTGACCGTGGAAAAACAATAATGGAAATTTTCACTAGCTTGATCGTGAGAAAAGACAGGAGTTCACTTCGCAGTGGAAATTTCCGATACCTTTGGAATGTCCACGCGCTCGCGGTTTTTGACCGGAACCAAGGTCACTTCCCCTCCCATAATTGAGAGAACCGATATTTTAGTACAAAGGAGTGGGATGGAGTCCTAATCTCGACACTTAGTATAAATAGTGATCAAAAGGACTCCATCATTAGTTATTCAGTGAGCGGGTAAATCAAGTAGGCTAGTTCTGATCGTTGAATTGTAAAACAAAAGTTTTGCATCAAGAAAGTATAAAAAAAGTAAAGTGTGTAAAGTGAAGTATGCTAAATCACCGAAAGTATAATCTCACACCCAAGCAACCCCTCGAGACGAAGGTCCTGGCCGGTGCCAGTATCTACACTCTGGAGAAGCCCCAGCCCAGCCAAATTTAGCAAAATTAGCACCGATGGACGTTAGTTTAAGTTGGACAGTTCCAGTGTCCCATAAACTAATGATTAACATTCAGCCACTTTTTTCCCAAAAGACCCAGAGCTTGAGATACTATCAATAATTAAATCATCAATTTAGTAATAATTATTACCAAAACCAAAACTCATTCTTCCAAGAAAAAAAAAACCGTTAATGTTAAGAGTATGTCACGTAACATGTTTGAACAGACGAAGATTTTGTTTTGTTTTTATTTTTCAGCCAGATGTACGCAAATCATATACATTTAAACAACAGTACCTCAAAAATAAACGTACCAAAGCTTAACAATGTAGTTTGTCTTTTTTCTCCTTTCAATCAACCCGACAATCCCGAGCAAACCCCCACACAACAACAACAACAACGTTTCTTCCGAATCTTCAACGTCTCCATTACTACATTTCTCTCCCGCTCTTTAACACGCAATCTCCCGCGACAAATAAAACGCCCTGGTGATAACCAAAGAGACAACAACGATGATGACAATTCGATACCTGACCACGCGACGACTAGCGACCTCAACCAGCTGCTGCTGGTCTTGCCTCAACCCTGCTCCCGCTGCCAGTCGGAACAAAACAAGCGGCCACCTACCGTACCATTAGTCTGCGGCGGCCATATCCACGTCCGCGGCCGTTGCAGCCGCCACCGTCGTCCCTTTCGTCGCCGACGACGGCTCGTCCTTCTTGCCTGCCGCGGCGGCACTCGGCACCAGGTCGTACCGCGCGTAGAACAACAAGTACGGCGTAATGACGTGCCGCCGGTTCGGCGACAGCAGCTCCTCAAACTCCTGCTGCGACATGATCTTGATCTTGTCGTCGTCGCACATGTGCCACAGCTGCTGGGACAAGCTCTGCTCGAAGGCGGCCGGCGTCGCCGCAGCACTTCCGTTGCGTTCCGCGTAGTCGGCGATCCCGTTGCTGTCCGGACTGTCCGTACTGTGGTGGTGGTGGTGATGGTGATGATTGTGGTGGTGGTGGGGACCACCGGGGCCGTACAAACTAAGGTGACTATTTTTCAGATGAATGCCGCAGCAGTTTAGGCCGGCGCACGGAATTGCGCGGCTGGCCAGCAGGGACGCGGCGTTGCCACCGCTGGTTGGCGTTCCGTTGCTGCTCGGGCTGTTGCCGCCCGACTGCGAACCGAACGAGGCCTGAGAGAAGAAATAAATTTTGAATATTGCCATCGCAGCTCGCCTGACAAGGCAACTCACCGTATTGCTATTGCCCAGGGCGCTACCCGCGCCATTGATCAGATTCAAGCCCTCCATCCCGTTGATCAGGTTCAGCTTGTTGTTGTTCTTGATCTTCTTGCTCATGTCGCCCGCGCTGGACGCCTTCTTGCCGCCAAACAGCTTCTTCAGCTGGCCGGAGGTGCTCTTCTCGCTGCTCTTTCCACTCTGACTACCCGTACTTCCGGTACCACCCGCACCCGCACCCGCCCCGAAGCTTCCCCCGTCGATCGAACCCCCCGCCAGCAGTGCCTGCTTCCGGCGGTCCTTCCCACAGCCAAAGTACTCGCCGTGCACGTCCAGCGAGCTCGTGTACGCGATGTAATGACCGACCGACATCCGGGCGCCCACGTGCGTTATCACACTGTACAGCCGGTAGATGTGCGGCTTATCACAGTCCGGCTTTAGCAGGCACGTGTTGCAGAAGCACCGCAGCACGAACGGCGTCGGAATGTAGCTGTTGATCTTCTCCATGTCGCCGTTGAAGCGCTTCAGCTGCAGGATCAGCTGCCGCGGGAGCACCTCGAACGAGATCGACCGCATCGCTTCCCTGTAGCCGCAGCACACCTCGCACCGGTACTTGTTGTCGCCGCGGAAGTACTCCCGGGTGATGCACGAATTCTGCGGATGAGGAGGGCAAGAAATGGTTCAGCAAAAAAAGTATAGACTTGTGTCACAATTGATAACAGTTGTCAACCGTTTTTTGACATTTTTTTAGAAATTAATTCTAACGATTAGTATAAAAGTCAGTACGCCGCCAACAGTCGTCCGTCCTACACGAACCTTGAGGGTTCGATGCCTTATATCGGCAGATACTTAGCACGGGATTGAAACTCGTCTGAAAAATCTGTATCATTTTCTCATTCGGAACAGTGGCGCCGCGTGGTGTTAGCTGCCCTGTTTATTACACTGTAAAATTATCCATGCCCAATCCAAGGAACCAGAAGGTGACAACAGAAATGTCCGTCCAAAATGGGTGCTGCATAAAAATTATTTTTTTTAGCAAATTTTCGAACAAATCAGCAACGAATTACAAGTTTGACAGCCGAACTACACTTTAAAGTTTGTTTTGTTATTTGTTTTTGCAAAACCGCATATTTTTAACGAAAGTGTCAAAAATATTCGTAATCACCTTTTGTCTCTTGGTGGCGCTTTGTGTTAGTATGTGTGTGGTCGATGTTTGCGGACGTGCACGCAGAACACAGAACAGTGAGAACTAGCGAAAATGCTTCGCTTTCTTCTGATACAAGTCGCCATATTGAAATTGCTTGAAGATTCATACCCGTGTACTTAGTCTTCACCACTTATTTTACTTGTATTGCTCAACAACCCTCAGGTCATGAGCTGTTTCCATTTGCGCTGTCACTGCACTCGGTCCTGGACTCGGCTACTCTCCAATTCTGCTGAGGCACACCCATCTTCCTCCTTCCTGGGCTGCCGTTCTACGCATAATTGTCCCATGTTCAAAAAAGTGCAACTGAGCAAAACGCGATTGAAATTTTTCGACCGATTTCTGTGTTTCTACGCATAATTGTCCCGTGGGTTCCTATTCGCCCTATGTGCCCCTAATCGCCCCAGTTAGCAGTTTATCACCCTTATTTGTGATCCTCTTGCTATACAACAGGTAAACAAGGCATAATGCTTAGTCAAACTAATGATTCCGTGTAAGAAAATACTTGGTGGGACAATTATGCGTAGAAGTTCAACGATGGGACAAACAGACTTGGTGTTGTTTTTGATGAGTTTCCGAACAAAGTACCAGATTTTATTTGTTTTTCTTAAAGTACACATCAGATTAAACTTAAAAATGGCATAAAGTCAAAATCGTCAAAAACTGACATGGGACAATTATGCGTAGAACGGCAGGGGTGTTAAGAAAAACTTACGTTAAAGGTGTTAAGGGGTCTATATGACCCCGGAATTGAAAACGCTGGCAAAAATCCATTTTTGCAACCGATTTTCGTTCTTTTGGACGCAAATGAAAGGTATGGATGTCTAGAAAGGCACCTGTGCTATGCGGACCCGATTTGGCAACTTTGGTTCCTGGGAATCGATTCCAAAGGAACAAATTTTCCAGCAAACCGGCTCTCCGGAGTTTTATCATATTTAGCTATGGATTAATGCATAATAAACTATATATAACATCTGAAAATACGAGTCATACGTCCCGGAACAGGTTGCATGCCATTTGGATCATATCTGGCCACTCCGGAACTGGTTCCGGATACCCTGGAAGTGGCCAAATGGCTATTTTGGTAAAAGCTTATAGTGCGACATATCAAACTTCATGGAATTACAAGCCATCCACACTAGAACCAGCAAAAAGCTAATTGGAGCATATCTGGCCACTCCGAAACCGGTTCCGGATGTCCTGGAAGTGGCCAAATGGATAATTTGGTAAAAGCCTATCGTGCGACATATCAAACTTCATGGAATTACAAGCCATGCACACTGGAACCAGCAAAAAGCCAAATGGACCATATTTGGCCTCTCTGGAACCGGTTCCAGATATCCTGAAAGTATCCAGATTGCTATTTTGATAAAAGTCCAACGTGCGAAATATCAAACTTCATGGAATTACATGCCATGCACACTGGAACAAGTAAAAAGCCAACTGGACCATATCTGGCCACTCCGGAACCGGTTCCGGATACCCTGAAAGTGACCAGATTGCTATTTTGGTAAAAGCCCAACGTGCGGAATATCAAACTTCATGGAATTACATGCCATGCACACTGGAACAAGAAAAAAGCCAACTGGACCATATCTGGCCACTCCGGAACCGGTTCCAGATACCCTGAAAGTATCCAGATTGCTATTTTGATAAAAGTCCAACGTGCGAAATATCAAACTTCATGGAATTACAAGCCATGCACACTGGAACAAGTAAAAAGCCAACTGGACCATATCTGGCCACTCCGGAACCGGTTCCGGATACCCTGGAAGTGGCAAGATTGCTATTTTGGTAAAAACCTATCGTGCGACATATCAAACTTCATGGAATTACAAGCCATGTACACTGAAACCAACAAAAAGCCAACTGGATCATATCTGGCCACTCCGGAACCGGTTCCAGATACCCTGAAAGTATCCAGATTGCTATTTTGATAAAAGTCCAACGTGCGAAATATCAAACTTCATGGAATTACATGCCATGCACACTGGAACAAGTAAAAAGCCAACTGGACCATATCTGGCCACTCCGGAACCGGTTCCGGATACCCTGGAAGTGGCAAGATTGCTATTTTGGTAAAAACCTATCGTGCGACATATCAAACTTCATGGAATTACAAGCCATGTACACTGAAACCAACAAAAAGCCAACTGGATTGCAGATTGTGTCGCACGATAGGCTTTTACAAACATATCAATCTCTCCACTTCCAGGGTATCCGAAACTGGTTTTGGAGTGGCCAGATATGGTCTAGTTGGCTTTTTGCTGGTTGCAGTGTGCATGGCATGTAATTTCATGAAGTTTGATATGTCGCACGATAGGTTTTTACCAAAATAGCAATCTGGCCTCTTCCAGGGTATCCGGAACCGGTTCCGGAGTGGCCAGATATGGTCCAGTTGGCTTTTTGCTGGTTCCAGTGTGCATGGCTTGTAATTCCATGAAGTTTGATATGACACACGATAGGCTTTTACCAAAATAGCCATTTGACCACTTCCAGGGTATCCGGAACCGGTTCCGGAGTGGCCAGATATGATCCAAATGGCATGCAACCTGTTCCAAGACGTATGACTCGTATTTTTAGATGTTATATATAGTTTATTATGCATTAATCCATAGCTAAATATAATAAAACTCCGGAGAGCCGGTTTGCTGGAAAATTTGTTCCTTTGGAATCGATTCCCAGGAACCAAAGTGGCCAAATCAAATTCGCATAGCACAGGTGCCTTTCTAGACATCCATACCTTTCATTTGCGTCCAAAAGAACGAAAATCGGTTGCAAAATGGATTTTTGCCAGCATTTTCAATTCCGGGGTCATATAGACCCCTTAACACCTTTAACGTAAGTTTTTTTGTAGCGACCTTTCTAGGTGGCGCTGGAGGTTGCTTCCGGTTGCAAAATGTTTGGTTTACAAAGTTAGGAAAAGTCAGAAAGTTTCAATTCTGTAAGTTATAATGAATAAAAGTTACAGCACATTTTCTAAGCCGTCTAGGACATATAGACCCTAACACCTTAGGAAGGTTAAGGTCCTGTGGAGTCTGTAGTAGACACGATTACCAATGATTATGCGCCTCTGAATTTTTCTCTGCTGCAGTTATTGTCCGACATCACCAACGATACGATGTACACAAATTCCTCCACGACCTCGAACTCGTCTCCGTCAATCATCGCGTCGGTCCTATGCGAGTCCTAAAGGACTCGGTTCCTACTGCCAACAGATAATTTGCCTTCGTCACATTCATTTTCAATCCAACTTTCTCTGTTTCCCGCTTCAAATCAGTGTACCTTTTAGTCACCTCCTCGAACGTTCTGCCAACTATGTTCGTACCGTCAGCGAAGCACTGGCTGGATTGGTTGATAATCGTGCCCCTCATGTTCAAGCCCACCTGTCCCAAAACACATTCCAGCCCAATGTTAGAGACCAGAGATACCATCGCCTTGCCGCAGTCCCTTGCGTGTTTCTTCACGCTGCATCCATCAAAATCCATTGCTCGCTCCGACAGACGAGGGAAGCTGATCTGAGACAGCACTTTGTAAGCCGCGTTGAGAAAAGTGACCTTTACTATCAGCCGGTGTAGACAGGCCGCCAGCTTGTGCGGGCCCATCTTGATGAGTTCAGCACCGATACCATCCTTACCAGCTGCTTTGTTGTTCTTCAGCTTCTTGATGGCATCCTTAACTTCCCTTACCATGAGTACTGGCTCGTCCCCGTTGTCCACCATACCGCTGATGTCGTTTCTTCCGTCACCCTGGTACTCCGCTTCTAGGCTGAAAATGCTTCCACCTTTCGTTCACCTCGCGCTCGTCCGTCAAGATTCCCCCGTCTTTATCCCGGCAAATTTCGATTCGCGACATGATGTCGTTTCGGGATTTGCAGATCTTCTTGAGAACTTGCGCGTTCCATTGCTAGCGATACAGCTGTTCCATGGCACTTGGTGACGCTTCTCATCCCGGAAGAGATTGGTTTGCTGTCTTCGCAACTGTTTGTACGACTCTTTGTTCACACGGGTGTTACGCAGCAGCCACTGAAACCTAAATCACCTGACATTCCTCGTCAAAACAACCGTTCTGTCGGACTCTATTTACTTAACTAATGGCGCTCTATGCCGACTCTATGCAGGCCTCCAGAGGGGCTTCAGCGAGCTCATTATCTTCTGACAACGCAGCGGCGAATTCGCGCTCGTACTGGGTAGCGACCTCGTGGTTCTCGAGTCGCTTCAGATTATACCGTTGCGGTTGACGGTACCGAATCTTGTTCACCTCGGACAAACGTTGGCGTAGCGCTGCCATCGCCAGATACTGGTGACGAAATCGATGAGTCGTAGAGCGTTTTCGTTCGATCGCTGGTGAGCGCTGAACCTCCCAATAACCGGTATGAACTCTTCTTCTGACCAACTTGAACGTTCAGTCGCCGTTGACGATCTTGACGTTGTGTTTTGGACACTTCTTGTACTCGCGGTCAAGAAGCTCGAAAAATGCGTCCGAGTTATCGGCGTCACTTCTAATGTGCGGACTGTGCACGTTGAAGATGCTCAAGTTGAAGAATGGGTCCTTGATTCTCAACCAACACATTCTGTTGTTGACTGACCGTCACCCAATCACGCGCCACCGTACTGTCGGTAATCCTTCCCCTTCCAGCAAACTTCCTGCAGCGCCACGAGACTGCGGACCCGCAATTCGTCGGAAAGATGAGAAACTTGCAGTTCCAAGTCCCGAATTTCCAATCCCTGGATCCCCGAAAATCGGGTGTTCACCACCTTAATTCAACTTCTCCCGACCACACTGAATCCGGCTCCGGCTCCGACTCAACAGCCCTGGCACTTGGTCAGATGTCCGTATTCCGAAGTAGGCGTGTTTTGCAGCATGGATACGAGTCTGTATCTCAACACTGGTGTCGTTGTCGGCGTACACGAACTCGTTCACCTTGTCTAGCACCGTCTCTAGGTCTCTCACAATTATGTCAATGTCGTCGCCATAAGCAAGTAGTTGAACTGATCTGTTGCAAATCGTCCTTGTTTGTTCTTGATTGTTCGTAACTCCTGTGTCGGCAAACAACCCCCTCAATTCTTACCTGATAAAACAGCTGCGGATTCTTGGCCGCGTCGCTCACTTCGCTCGCCGTAATCGGAATCGCAATGTCGATCATGGTTTCCTTCTGCTCGGTGCACGTCTCGCACTCCAAGCACTTGGTCTTCGCCACCGTCACGCCCTCAAAGTCGTCCCGGAAAAAGTCCAACCCGAGCGCCTGCACCCGGTCCCGAACGATCGCATCGTCGACGGCGGAGGCCGCTTTGGTGCCGCCGCCTGCCAGCAGGGCACTCTTGAGCGAGGCCAACTGGTCTGCGGCATCCCCGCCACCGCCACCGCCGGAGCCTGCCTTTGGAAGCGTGGTCGCGCCACCGTTCACGGGCGATTGCTGCTTGGAGGCCGCCGTCTTGGCGGGGTCCTTCCGCCGCCGGAAGAAGACACGCGCGCCGCTGCTTTTCGCCTCCGGCACGAACGTTTCGATGCACTCCGGCACGGGCGGGCAGCTGCAGGAGGAGATTGTAGGATTATTTGGAAAAAAAGAATAAGTGACATTAGAGACTTACGTATTGATCAGCACGTCCGGATGGTCGGTGATGGTCTTGATCAGCGACTGGCACGACTCCCGTATGCTGTCCAGCACGCACATCAGGAACTCGTGCGCGTCCTGCTGCTGGTTGCCCTCGAACGTCGCGCTCACGTCCTGCACCGCCCGCAGGATGTTCCCCGCGTGGTACGGCTCGGCCGTATCGATCGCCTCGTTCCGGTGCAGGTTCTGGAACAGTTCGTGCAGCTGTTCGGTCACGACCTGGCGGTTGGTTTTGGGCGGCAGGTTCTCCTCCCGAATGTGATGCGTCGAAGGGGGCAGGTTTGAAGTTCCGTTCGAGGTTGCAGCGCCGAGCGTGGAAGATGAGGAGTTGTTGCTGGAGCCTCCGAGTGAGGCTAGGTCTTTGCTGCTCCAACTGCGTCCGCTTGCGCCGTGCAGACCGGGGATGTTCCGGCCGAGCGAGGACGATTTCAGCTTGTTTTGGCTGAGCCGCTGGTAGACGCTGTCCGTGTCCTCGATCAGGTGGTGCAGATTGTGGATGAAGTTGGGCGCGAATCGGAGCGTGTACAGGACCGAGTTTAGGTAGCACGAGTTGCCGATATTGCACAGCGTGGCCAGGGCGTTGTTGGCGTTGGCGGCCGCTGCAATACTGGCAGGCGTTTCCGGCAAGCTTTGTTGGGTTATTATGACGGAGGAGCCGGTAGCGGCACTAGCCGCCGAGTTCAGCGCGTTCTGCTGGTTTTCGTTGAGGGATTGGGCGATCGCGAGCTCGGTTGCCGTCCCGGTGTCCAGGCGGCCCTGCAGACTAGCCACCTTGCTGCGCGGTAGATCATTGAGGGACGCGGCAATGGCCATATCGGTAGCCGATTCCAGCGACATCTGGCCCTGAATGCGGCTCGCTTTGCTACGGGTGTAGTGCGAATGGCCTGCCATGCCGCCGTCGGCAAGGCCACCGTCCGAATCGGAATCTCCTCCTCCGGTAACTGCTGCCGAGGTCAGCAGTAGAAGGGAGGACGTGGACGACGCCGGAAAGTTGCTGCTGCTGGTGGTTGTGCTTGGCAGATGGTAGTGGTGGTGGTGCTGCTGTTGCTGTTGATGGTGAATGGACATTTGATCAACGCCGGGACCGTCGCCGAGCCTGGCACCCGGTTGCTCTTTCTCTGGCTGCTGCTCCTCCTCCTTCGCCTCCTCTTGAAAACTGTCCGACGAGCTCGATCCGTCTAGCTGGCACTTGCGTCGCTTCCGTTTCTCCTCGTCCTTCGTCCAGAGATACTGCTGCTCCTCGATCAACCGCCTCCGGTGAAACTCCTTCGACAGCGAAAGTCTCGAACTCGACACGGCCGGCCTCTTGCGCTTGATAATAACCTTCTTGTGAACACACCTGCGGTGCAACGACTTCTCCTCAACTTCCGGTTCCGGCTCCTTCCGCTTTTCCTCAACTTCCTCAGGCTTTTCAACTACCGGTTCCGGTTGCTGCGGTTGCTCCTCCTCCTCCTCTCGAAAAACCTCAACCCGATCCCAGTCGCGGATCCGGTTCTGCTCGACCCGTCTCCGCTGCCGATCAACCAGCAGCTCCGACGGACTCTTCTCGAATGCTTTCGCCGCTAAACTCAGCCGGTGTCGGCGGCGTCTCGTTTGCTTCGTAAATTCGACCTGCCGGACGGTATCCTGCAGAATCAACCGGATGTCCTCGTCGAGTTTCCGCTGCAGCGGCGTCCGCGCAAATCGCCTAACCGGTTCCGGCGATTTCTCTTCTTGACGTGGCCGCTCCTCCTCACTGTTTTCCTTCTCCCTGTAACGTCGCTTAAGCTTTATTAGTGGATACTGTTCCGACGGTTCGACCGCCGACTGTCGTTTGCACCCTAGTTTTTGCTGCTGCTGCTGCTGTTGGTTATTCCTCAACGGAGCCAACGGCGACTTCCGGAACGGTACGCGGCCCGATTCGGTCGCGTGTTGTGGCGGCTGCTGCTTTAGCTCCAAATAATCATCTGGATTTACATCCTCCTGGCCGTGCTCGAGTGTGGCTGTTAGCATTTTCGGGGAACCTGCAAGAAAAAAAAGTCACATTAGTATGGATTTTTTAAGGAGTGCAAGCGGCACACTAGTTGAGGTGGGAGGCGAAGCGAAGGAGAGAGTTAATTAGGACTCGCTAATTTGCAATTAGTTATTGCATCCGGTTTCGGGAAGGACACACACGCTTGCGAGCCGCAGCAACACGTATCGCGGTAAAGAGCGATGCTTGTTGCACTGGGGCTAGTGGGAACCAGCTGGAAGATAGCTTTTAACATGAATTGTTGATTTAGATTTAGTGAAAAAGAAAGATTACTGTAAAATATTAGTGGGTTAAAACTTACTGTATTTCATAATTACTTTTATTTATAATATATAAGATTTCCAGCAGTGAAAAAAATTTCATAAGCTTTTTGTATGCTCGTGTAACGTTGAAATACAATGATCGTTTTAGTTCTTTTAAATTTCCTATTCAATAGTTCAACATGTTATCAAACAATACACAACGGTATGGGCACAGACAAACAGACGGGACACTCGAGTGCCGAACCATCGTCCTTCAAAAACGGCTATTTCAAATGCAATTTTGTTTCGGCATCCACTCACCCGGCACTGATGGCGCTGCTGTCGTGACAGCTCGCCCGTCTTCTCTCAGTGTGTGTTTTTTTTTTAGGTTGAGCGTGAGCACGTGTGAGGCAGCAAATGAAAACAAAAAAATATAATGAAATTCAGAAAATCCAACGGTAATCCACTATCCAGACTTTGCGGGTCAAATTTGGGGAAGTTTCGGCCAGAGTCAGATGAGCGTCTGACTAGCGAGGGCATACCCTTTACCCCACTATTAACCAGATAGGCCTGCTCCACTGCGGAGAAAGCCGGATCCTGTGGTGGAGTCATCTCCTTCGGAGCAACCTGCTTATCCTTCGCGGACTGCTGCTCAGATTGCTGCTGCTGGTCGTCCTTTTGGCATTTTGACGATGTTGCGTCGATCGTGAGCGCCACTCTTCGCGATTTTTTTCGTCTCATTCGGCCCATTTGGTTTTGTTGGCTGGCAACATAATTGCGCCGTGGACACGCTCCCTGCAAATGTTTCCAAACGCCCATCGTGGAGATCAATTCCGTTAGTTTTGAATTGGATTTTCCTATTCCGGCAGCCACTACTGGTGTTTTCGTGACCGGGATATCTTGTTGATGATGGTATCAGGTGTAATGGTTCATGTTTTCGGTGGAGGAGGAATCTTAGACGGAACATGCAAGCAACGGGGAGGACCAGTGGTGTGGTTTCTGTCATTGTGTTTGTCTTGCATCGCTGCAGGTGCTGCCACATGATTTGCCTCATGAGGTTCTGCCATTGGAAACGGAACCGACCCACCGTCATTTTCGGCCGTCGGTCTTGATTTATTTATTTTGATTTTGTTACTGATGATCAGCAACAACAAAATTATTTCGAAACAGCTGTTAATGTTTACAATCGTTAAGGCTTGATTGTCTCACGCATACACTGACATGACACATGACAGTAATGGGTTTGTATTGGTGTGTTTGGGCTGCGCTTCGGCATAAGCTCACCAGGCAGCGCTGACGTCGCCGTGATTTGGAGATTTGATGAAGGACGATGGATTTCAAAAATAATTTGTATGGAGAGTCACGTCTGTTTGTCTGTGGTATGGGTATGATTTCAGTACAACCCTTGCTTACCACCATAACGCGTCGACTAGCTCAAAATTAAAACTCGGAAGAGCAAAAATCCTTTACATAACCTGAAACGAAACCAAAAAAATAAAGAATATTAAAAGTGTGATATGATCACAATCGGCTATCGTCCTTTAAGCACATACTAAGGGAACAGCATTTAACTCCATCGTGCCTCTATTGTTGCCATATCAGATCTTTGACGTTAGAACAAGAATTTACCCAATATGCATCCTAACTAAAAACTAAAATAAAAATTCTTTGAATTATGCAACATAATTAGAACGAGTAAACTATACGAACTGTATTTTAAAATGAATGCTCCAAGCGTTCTTACTTGTTCCTGGCGAGTTTTGCAACTACGCAGTGTTGTTGTCATCTCGATGAAAATGTTCAGAAGTTCTTGTGAAAACAGGTCACTACTGCCTTCATCCGTGATGCTGGTTGGTTTTGCTTCGGTTACTGACTGAAGCCTAGACAGTGTGGCCACTCAAGTCGGGAAATCGGGAAAGTCGGGAAAAAGTCGAGAATTCGCCAAAATCCGCCAAAAGTCGGGAAAAAGTCGGGAATTTATGATTTTTTGTCAAAAAGTCGGGAATTATAAGCATGCTTGATTGAAAATTAATTTTTTAACTCTTGAATAATTTTGTAATATTTTGTAAAATTTTCAAATTGAATTCACTCATTTCTGCTTTAGTAACTTACTTTAAATTTAAGGTTCTTTTCACTATTTCAATATATTTGAGTACACTCAAACCCCGGTGGTTTGACACCAACTGTTGTCAAACGAACGGGGTCACTTTTTAGTTTGACATCCCTTTTACACGGAGTTCACACACACTACCAAACGTTTGTTTTGATAGTGTGCGTGAGCGCCGTGTAAAAAGTGACAGTTCGTCACTTTTTAGTTTGACTTTGACTAACCAACGGGGTACAAACTAAAAAAGTGTCAAACGAAAAAATGACCAACCACCGGGGGTTGAGTGTATAGAAAAGCTGTTAAAGGCATTCAAAATCTTAATGAATATTGGAGTCTTTGACACAGATTTTCATAATATTTTTTATGAATCAAATGATCGCTTTAATTTTTGTTCATCCAACAAGAGGTAAAGTTAATGAAAAACAAATATAAAAATAGAGCATAATGGCCAGCTTAGAATTATGATTCTATTTCATTTTGTCACATAATTCGATATTTGGTAACAGATTCCAACTTGAGTTTGGCAATGATTTTTTTTTTGGTGAATATTTTTAATTGTTTAACTAAATTCATTTAGTAATTTAGAATATTTTTTTTTCCAAATGTTGCTGTTGAACTTTTTTTTGTGAGTATGGCTAAATTAGGGGAACAGCATCTAATTCCAGCGTGCCTCTAATGTTGGCAGGTCAGAACTTTGACATTCAATTAAAGCTAATTAAAAGCGTTTTCAACTGAACTCGAGTGATGAATAGCTCAATAAGAAGTGAGCAAGCAAGTTTCTATTGAAAGTTTTGCAAAATTAGTTGATTAAATTGTGAAAATCAGCAAATTGGATGGAGTTACGAGCGAGTGATTAACCTGCCAAACATACGAGAATTTCCCCTACCTACCATATATAAAGCTTGATTTTCAGTTTTCGGAAAACCTAAATATCGAATAAAATCCAAAATTGAAAAACTTTTTTACGTTTTGAAAACATAAAGAAAATATTGAAATTGCAAAAAAAATAATCCAAGGAATTTTTAG
This sequence comes from Culex pipiens pallens, assembly GCF_016801865.2. Taxonomy (NCBI): domain Eukaryota; kingdom Metazoa; phylum Arthropoda; class Insecta; order Diptera; family Culicidae; genus Culex; species Culex pipiens. The sequence goes on along the minus strand of NC_068937.1, from coordinate 51,410,606 downwards.
TTATTGCAATATTGTTTAAAAAAAATGTTTCTTCAATTATTTTGCTTAAAATAAGTGGGAAACCATAAAATCATATCAAACTTAATTTTCATTGAAAAAAATAACAGTTAAATACTGACCACTATCAAAAATTACAAAATTAAAATTAAATTTTATGAATTCCTTGACATTTTTCTAAATCCTTTGAATCAATAATAACAGCAATTATGTTTCAATCAATCTTTGATTTAAAATGATGCTGAAGTTTTGAAAAAATAGGAACGCTATTTTAAGCTCAGTTATCTTTAACTTTTTGACATTTTCAGTTGAAACGAAGTATCAAAAACTATTCGTTTGCCAATTTAAAAAATAACATGGAAGTTTAAGTATTGTTGAACTTTCGATTATTTTTTAAAGACTTATTGTTTGTGTTTCTACTCTGAATCATAATAATGCAATTCCATTTTTGAAGTGTTTTTTTTTATTTATTGTTAAGTTTTTGTATTTACAAAAAACGCCTATATTTGGATTTAAAAAAAAATCATTGTTTTTTTTTTCGCTGGTTAATATTGACTGTTCTTATAGAAAGTTTTTTGTTTAAAATCATTCTTTAGATAAGAAATGCCTATTATTTGAGCGTTCTGGAAAAGTCTGAAAAAAAGTCGGGAAAAAGTCGGGAATTTGAAAATGGAATTTGAGTGGTCAACCTGTCTAGAGTTAATGTATTCTGCAACTTTTTGCCGCTGATGGCAATGAATTTGGAACCACTCGAGCAGATCCCGCTTCTGGTGACGCCAAAGCAGGAAAATCCACGTCAGTGAATGCTGGTGGTGTTTTGCGGCGATTTGGTTGGTGCTTCGTCGTCGCTTGATGCCGAATTTTTACAAACTCACCACGTTTTGGGCAGCTCCGATTCTTGGTCGAATGGTCGCCACCGCAATTGAAGCATTTGGCTTCGATGTTCTCGTTGATTGTGTTGCAAGCTTGAGTTTTGTGCTTACCTCCGCAGGTTACACAGCGACTCTTGAAGAAACAGTTCCTTCCACCATGTCCAATCTGCAAGCAGTTCGAACACTGTGTCACGTCACGGTGCACTGGACGATAACGTTCCCAAGTCACGATGATGTTAAAAATTGCCCGAACTGCCTTCAGCTCAGACGGCGTTGTCGATCCTTTCTCGAGATGAACCAGGTACAGTTGAGCACGATACTTGATGTCCTTGTTGTGTGTCTCGTCATCTTGAAGACTTCGATCACGTTTAACTTAAGAGTTTTGAGCTCTTCTTTCAGCACACTCACATCCATGTCGTACAGGCCTCGGAGGACCTGTTTCATGGGGCGTTTACCTGGATCGTCATGGCTGTAGTATTCGATCTTTGTGTTGTTCAGGAAATCCCGAACGTAGTTGTAATCCTTTCTGCTAGGCAGCAGAATTTTGAGTCCATCAGCACACAAGCGAATGGAAGTTCGTAAAGCACCAGATTTGATAAACCCGGTCAACCACTTTCGCACCGAATCCGATGACGATGTTTTCACAAAAATGGGTGGCAACTTTTCCCGTCGTTCAAATCCTTCCTTCTCGCTCACGTCCACAGGGAGGGTAGCAAACTGGTTTCCAGACGAATTTTGAGCGTCCTTGCTCAAACTGCCTGGCTTTGCAGGTAGCGCTTCGGCATTCTTTAGCTTCTTCAAATCTGCCGATCCTGCTGGTGAGGACCACCTTTTTTTTCTTGCCGTGAGGCATTTTTTACACTTTTTAACACTTTTCAGAAGGTTATTGAAGAATTCGACGACGTTTTTTTCCGCTAGGTTCGCTGTTGTTCCAGCGGTGTTCGGAATGACAGCCCCCATACAGTTTGAGCAGTTTCTAGGGAAAAATAGCGTTTATGATTAAAAATCAAGCATTTTCAGAAAAGTGGGGTATTGCAAAGTGTGGCAATTTCGCTAACGATCATAATGCGTGGTGATTTGTAGTGATTAATTGTGACTGGAATTTTATAAAAACGATTTTTCTAAAAAGATGATCGATATTTTGGATAACTTGAGTTAAATGTTGCAAAAGTTAAAAGTAATGATGAAATGTTATGTAAAAGTGTTTAAACTTTACTTCTCTTCCCTTTTGACCAAAACATTGACCTTAAAAATGCATTTTGGTGATTTTTTGGAATTTTTTGGAAAAAATCGAATAACTGGCAATTTTTTGAGAAAACTGTTGTTATTATGCTGTAATATGACTCTAATAGTTTGTTCTATCAATAATATACACATAAGGAGCATAATCAATCAAATACATCATATTTAAATCAATTTTTCAAAAGATCTTTTTGGTAAATTTGAGGAAAAAACACGAAAAATTAACTCAGCCCCTATGATTTATACATCATTCGATTCGTTTATGCGATTGCCACACTTTACAATGACTTTCATGGACGTTAAATAATATTTGAAGGAAATAAAAATCAAAAACTGAAAAAATAATAATATTTCCAAGCACGCTGTCATTCCGAACATCGTTGCGTAGTGCTTCTACTCGCCACCAGGATGCGTGCACGTTTCTGTCGAATCTCTCAATATCGAGGAGTACCTCTCTCGTTGTTGGTTCCCAAAAGAATGAAACTCAGGACTAAATTATAACCTTTCCTTCTAAATGGTCACTATGATTGTTTGGCAAGTGATGGACTAGTTTTTCAAATAGTTTCAATCAGCTGCAAAGTAACCGCCGACCTTACAAGTCGCATTATCAACGCCAGTCCGCAGTTTGTGTGCGCGTCGCCGCTTTTTTTAAAATGTGCACCGTAGACAAAAACAGTGTGGTTCTGGATTTTTGTCAACTCCAAACCCAACCAGCCCGAAGCTTGTAAAAAAATTCCTCGCAGACCTTCAAGTAAACCAAGAAAACTTGCGAGCATTGCAATTATGCAATAGAAGAAGAATAGCCGTGTTGCAGTTCGCCGACTCAGCAGTGGCCTCGTCCATCATCGACAAACCTCTTGTATATCAGGGTTGCAAAATCCCGATTTACCTGGACAACAACGCTACGGAAGTTCGTGTGCTTGACCTACCTCTAGGCATAAGCAATGACGAAGTAGTAAAAGTGATGAGTAAATACGGCGAAATTTTGACCATCACCAACGACCGCTGGATTAACTTCTTCCCAGGAATCCCAAATGGAGTTCGGATGTTGCTGAAACAGCCAACTCCGAAAAAAATCACTGTAAACAATGCTGCTGCAACAGTGACGATTATAGGCAAAAAATCGCTTTGCAAACTCAAAGCAAAGAACAAAAAATGTGCGGATTCAACTAAAAAGGTGAACCAAAAAAGCAGTACACCACCGATTGAACCTGAGCCAAGTAGCAGCAGCAGCAGTAAAAGCAACAACAGTAAACCAGAACAAAATGCAATGGAAACAAGTGAAATTGACGAAGAAGACAAAGATGGATTCGAGACCGTGCTTTCTAAGCACACTCGCAAAACCCGGAAGCGCTTACAAGCATATTTGGACGCGGATGACGAATTGACAACAAAACGAAGAGAGATGGCTGAAGAAGAAACAACAGATGAAGAAGACGAAGATGTCATAAAAGCAAAATATTATAAGAATAAGTGTTATGAGATAACTGTTAAATCCCTGGAGGAAGGGGACGAAGATAAAATTGAAGAACTTGATAATTTAAGATCAAAATTTTCCGCTAAATATTTGAAACATAGACAGAAATATTTACAAAAAAGGCATGGTAACAATTATTGAAATATAGCCAGACAAGTGATTTCAAACTCTGTAACCTTTCCTCTTCCACTATCCACCTTGAAGAGATGAATGCACAATGGTGTAAAGTCTCTATAATAAAACAAAAAAAAAAATAGTTTCAATGTCCCTACTCGTGACGACCACTGAGCTTTTGGAGATCAATGCTTGAAAAGGGATCTGTTACTGAATGGGACTGCTCGATATTTGAAAGAGCTGTCATGATCGTCATTGCTTGGCGACGGTCGATGGACGTATTCACAAATACGAAACGAACGAAAAACGAGCCCGAACGAGACAACGTGCTCCTACTCTTTCTCTCGTTTTTCGACTCTCTCTCTCTCTTCCTTGTGTTTGCTGCGTGGTGACAAAAGTCATTTGAATGCAATCATGGGAGAGATGATCGGAATGTATTTCTAGAGGGAGGTCAATGGCTGTCAATGACAATGAGTTTCTTTGCGTAGCATTCATTCGGTTGTGTGTGAAACGAACGAAAGCATAATGTCAAAATCTGGAGTATTTTTGTAAAGGTCCAATATACCAAATTTTCAGTTTTTGCTTTTGGGTGTTTTTTCATACCCCTGACTCAAGGCGGTTTCAAAAACACCCAAAAGGCAAAAACTGGAAATTTGGTCTATTGGACCTTTTAAAAATAAACTCTAGAAATCAGGTTGTTGTGGTGAAGACGATTGGAGTGTTCTGTCACCTTTCACAAAGTCGAAATATCGTAAGCACTGTTGGAGATATTGCGAAAAACGTTTGAGACATTTTTTTTTTGCATGACCAGAGGAATGAGGGCAGATTCAACCAGACATCGTAAAACGCCCCAGTTTTGAAGAGGAAGTTTGTAAAAAGTTTTGAAATAGATAAGGTTGTTGGAGATGATTCGGAGACAAAAACCAAACAGTTTACGCAGCAGAAGGAATCTGTGGTCGGGTTTCGCAAAACTACAACGGAGTGGTCTTTTTTTAATACTTAAAATTCCTTTTACGCAGTTCAGAAAGGTAGATTGAAAACAGGTGCTGGTGGTTATGTTATGGACATAACCAAAAATACTAAGCTATAAAGTAGTAGAGAGGGCCACTAAAAGATTGGAAGAAATAAGAAGCTTTTCAGAATAAAGTTTGTAACAGAAGGAAGTTCTTTCAAGGTTAAATTTGCCCAAATACGACGAAATTAGTTTGAAACACGCTACAAGTTGCAACTTATACGCAACAGCGACACGTAATGGCCTATCTACAATCACTTAGCTTAGAATAGTTAAGTAAAGTAAAACTTAGAAAATGTACACAACTTACGGCCGTCATCCACAATCAACTTAGAAAATGTGCTGGGCTGATATACGTTGCTATGCAGTTGTTTGTTTACCTTTGATATGGAAACGTCAATTTACCGTAGATTTTGAAATTTTCCAAACCATACGTCAAGTTTCTAATTTTATTCCTTTTCATTGTAGAAGATCAGATTCATTTCCATTGATTCAAACTCCTAAGCTAAGTGAAATTTTCTAAGTTAAGTGATTGTAGATAGGCCATAACGCAGCACCCGGCACAGATTACTATTAAAGAGCACAGATTAGATTACAGATTACAATACTGCCCAGACGGATTATCCAAAGTCCTCGGAAAAATTTCACTTAAGATATTCAAGCCAAGATTTTTTTTTGTTATCGTTGAGCGCAGTTAACTTTCGACAACCACCCAAACAACAAAACAATCTGAGGGCCGCTCTGGAGATGATTGCTGCGCTAGCGGCTAAAAATAATACCACGTGGAGAGCACCGAGATAGAGAGAAAGGGGAGAGTGTTTTTGCCCAAAACGGGAAATTTAAAATTGCATTCATGTGTGTCTCGTTTTGCAAAAACGCTAAAAAGCACAGTAACATGCAAATCTGGAATGCCGTTACGAAAATGACTCTTGACTTGACTAATCTTTCAAGGACGTAGTCTTGACGCCACAAACATCCCCCATTTCCGTTCTTTTCCCACAGCGCATTCCATCAGTTGAGGTTTAATTTACAATGAAAAGAACGAACTAAAAACAAAAAGAAAAGCACAATCACACAAGTGTGGTGGGTTCAATCATCCACGGGATTTATCTCGTTCATTTTTCATCGCCTCTAAATTTTTTCGTTCGATTGTTTTTTTTCCTCCTTCCCCATCGTCAGCTGCTGATTGCTGCTCTCTTGCAGCTTCCAGACTTTTTCTATGTTTTTTTCTTTTTAATTTTTTGCCTTCATTTGTTCATCGAACGAGGTCGAGAGTGAGAGAGGACAAGAGGCTATCGATTTTCCTGCGGCGCGCAACCGTCATCATAATACTTGCAGCAGCAGCAGCAGCATCCAGAAGCTCCTCTCATATCAAGCAGCCAAAAAGAGTCAATAACCGGTTCACACAGCACGGGTTTCGTGTGATGCGTTGTTGTTTTTGTTTGCCGTCGTTGACGGTGGTGATTATGGTGGCTCAACCACGTGTCGTGTCTTGATCAAGTTAATCCGAATGCTGAAGGATCTTCTATCCACGCCAAGACAAATGTGTATCTCATCAAACGATAGTCTGCATGATAGATCCGGACATGATTTGAATTAAAAATCTTACATTTGGCATAAAACAAGAGTTTAAATAAAATTTAAGTACTTTTTTTTTTTTAATTACTTGTAACTTTTGCTAGGGTTGTCAGATCTCATTTTTTTTTGGACTCGTTGGAAAGGTTTCTGATAACTCATCCAACATCATCCACATTCACATCATTTTCATCAAAATATTAGAGCTTTATAATTAACACTTCAGTGCTCATTAGGGTGACAATAAAAAAAAATCGACATCAGAGATACCCTCTGACTCGATTCCTAATGCAAAAATAAGTATCTGTGCCAATTTTGAGCCAAATCGGTTAAGGCTAAGGGGTCGCTTTTCATCGTTGAAGTTTATATGGGGAAAATCACGAAAATGTATGGGGAAAAACACCGTTTGAGTAATTTTCTGCTAGGTGGCGCTGGTCTCGCCCAAAATTGTCCAAGTGTGGGATTCTTCTAAACGATCCGAGTTGATCCTGATTTTTGGTGATTTTTCTAGAAAAAACTCGGATCGTCTTGCACCCTTCTACAAAGTTGTAGGGAATTAAATTTCCTACAAGAATCTCACTCTTGGACAATTTTGGGCGAGACCTGCGCCACCTGCTGCAAAAATCCTGAAGCGATGTTTTTCCCCATACATTTTTGCGATTTTCCCCATATAAACTTCAACGATGAAAAGCGACCCCTTAGCCTTAACCGATTTGGCTCAAAATTGGCACAGTTACTTGTTTTTAACTAAAAAATCGATCCAGGGGGTATCTCTTGCGATTTTCCGAAATTTTCAATTTTTCTTGTCACCCTAGTGCTCATACATTCTTATAGGGTTCTGATTCTCAAATAATTGGTCCCTTCGGAAAGGAGCAATTGTCCACCAAACCCCGAAATGGATTTTATTTATATTTTTTTAATGGGGCACTTCCATTCGAGCAGTTTTTGCTTTTTTCTGCAATGTATTTCTTATGGAGAAAGTAATTGATTTAAAAAACACGCTTTTTGTTTAAAGGCTCCAAAAGAATGAAAGCAATAAATCCATTTAAAAAAATCCTCAAGAGACGGTCAAGGCAAGGGTCATGAAAAAAAAATCTTCAAAATAAAAAATACAATATTTAAAAACCTAAAAAATTAACTTCTAAAATATATTCGCAATTCGCAATTTTCAGTGTAAGAACGGGCCTTGACCGATCTTATGCACCAGGTTCCCGACGAACACGCACTGCCCTTACACCTACATCTCACCCTTGCTCTGAGTCAGTACGAGCAGCACGCTAGAACACGCTTTGAGTGTTCGTGCCAGGCATGCACACCTTCTTTTCCGGTTACGCATTTTAACTCGGCCGGGGGTGGTACATTACGTAGGGTTTGATGTAAGTATAAGCGCCTAACCATTTGTAGTGTGCCTATCCATTTTCATTAAAGCAAAAACTGTTTTATTTTTAGTTTGAATTCAAAAACTAGTTGTTTTTTTACTGTGTATTGTTTTCTTCTGAAACCTTTCCTAGTGTTGAGTCGCGTTTATATGTTGCTATTTCTTCTGTCGCGGTGTTTTGTTACAATTTTTGGTCCTAAGCATGTTATAAAAGTTTACCAAAAATACAATATTAATATTTGTGTTAATCCTTTAACCATTCCATAAATTGAGTAAGGGCTCAAACCTCACTTGTTTGAAAAAATAAAAGGGTGAAGATTGAAAACAATAGACAGTAAAAGAGAATTTATTTTATAAAAATCAAGTATCAATAGTAATAGAATGATGAGCGTGTTTTGAAGAATAAAAATGAGAAGCTAGATGCATTAGATGTAAAATTAGACAATAGTTAATAAATAGAGATACAAAACAAGCTTAGACTATAGTAATGATAATTTATAGGACAGATAAAGTATTATTCAAATAAATAAATTCGCAATAAAATCAAAAAAGATTAGGCGAATGATAAATAGACTTGATATTACTAGTACATTAAGGAAAAGTATATTTTTAAGAAAAAAAAACAAAACAAAGTTTTTTACAGCAGTATCAATTGATAGAAAAGAGTGGAAAAGCTTTGAGAGATAAGAGAATCAAAGGTTAGTAAAATTAAAATCAAATGTTGGATATTAAATAGAAGAATCAATGAAGAATTGGGAATCAGAAGAGCAAAATAAAAATAGGAGATAGGTGGTAGCTGAGAATGAAGAGAAGAGAAACCCCGTTGTGCGATGTTTCAGGTAAATCCACAGCAGTTGACTCAACATACTGCGAATCAAAACAATACCGTCTACAATCACAAATTACTTCCCTTTCCCACATTGTCGCGCCCCTTTCTTTTAGCCGTCTCGACTCTGACCCGCGGTGGTCAAAGGTTTACGATCCGTTTCCACAGGCCACCAGCTAGGTCATCATGAAAACCAAGCCAACGTGGAGGTAAGAAATAGGACACTCGCAAGGAACCAGAGCTATACTGTTCTGATCAAGATAATTCGGATGATCTAACAGAACTACGGATGTAGTTAGTTACGCTCCTTCCAGGATGTTCCTTACGTGGACGTCAACCGAAGAGCACGCAACAAGGTCAGTGCCATTGCATGCTCTTAGGTATCAATCCTTGGCCTGCTACACATTCACATCATTTTCATCAAAATATTAGAGCTTTATAATTAACACTTCAGTGCTCATTAGGGTGACAATAAAAAAAAATCGACATCAGAGATACCCTCTGACTCGATTCCTAATGCAAAAATAAGTATCTGTGCCAATTTTGAGCCAAATCGGTTAAGGCTAAGGGGTCGCTTTTCATCGTTGAAGTTTAAATGGGGAAAATCACGAAAATGTATGGGAAAAAACATCGTTTCAGTAATTTTCTGCTAGGTGGCGCTGGTCTCGCCCAAAATTGTCCAAGTGTGAGATTCTTGTAGGAAATTTAATTCCCTACAACCAACGATGCCAGATTTTTTTTTGAAAATCTGTACTTTCTTAAAAATAAATCTGTATTTTATCTGTATCATGTCAAATTCGAAGCCATAGAAGACATTTTTAAATTTTTGATAGCAGATTTAAGCTTTTTGATCATATTGAAGCATAATTCAGTAACTAAATTGTTAACATTTTTAAAAATAAGCAATTTAAAAAAATCTGTATATACAGATTTTTGTGATTTTTGAGATCGAAAAATCTGTCAAATACAGATTTATCTGTATATCTGGCATGGCTGCCTACAACTTTGTCGAAGGGTGCAAAACGATCCGAGTTGATCCTGATTTTTGGTGATTTTTCTAGAAAAAACTCGGATCGTCTTGCACCCTTCTACAAAGTTGTAGGTAATTAAATTTCCTAAAGAATCTCACTCTTGGACAATTTTGGGCGAGACCTGCGCCACCTGCTGCAAAAATCCTAAAGCGATGTTTTTCCCCATACATTTTTGCGATTTTCCCCATATAAACTTCAACGATGAAAAGCGACCCCTTAGCCTTAACCGATTTGGCTCAAAATTGGCACAGTTACTTGTTTTTACCTAAAGAATCGATCCAGGGGGTATCTCTTGCGATTTTCCGAAATTTTCAATTTTTCTTGTCACTCTAGTGCTCATACATTCTTATAGGGTTCTGATTCTCAAATACTTGGCCCCTTCGGAAAGGAGCAATTGTCCACCAAACCCCGAATGGATTTTATTTATATTTTTTTAATGGAGCACTTCCATTCGAGCAGTTTTTGCTTTTTTCTACAATGTATTTCTTATGGAGCGAAATGTCAAAAACTGCTCGACTGCGGGTGCTCCATTCAGAAAGTATTTGATTAAAAAAACTCGCTTTTTGTTTGAAGGCTCCAAAAGAATGAAAGCAATAAATCCATTTAAAAAAAATTCTTCAAGAGACGGTCAAGGCAAGGGTCATGAAAAAAAAATCTTCAAAATAGAAAATACAATATTTAAAAACCTAAAAAATTAACTTCAAAAATATAACCTCAAAAATAAATCAAAATCTAAAATTATAATGTGATAGAATTTTCAATTTCGAAAAGTCTGAATATTCAATATCTAAGAATATTTATACAGTTTGTAATCCAAAATCCTCGCTAAAATTTCACTCCGAAAGAATTGAATTTCCGATATTTAAAATTATGTCTTCTCATAATTTCAAAATCTCTTACATAAAATAGGATTTCAAAAATTGTGGAATTCAAGAATTTAAGAACTAAGAATTAAAAAATAAAACCATTTAAGAATTTACGAATTTAAAAATTTATGAATTTAAGAATTTATGAATTAAGAATTTATGAATTTAAGAATTTAAGAATTTAAGAATTCAAGAATTTAAGAATTTAAGAATTCAAGAATTTAAGAATTCAAGAATTCAAGAATTCAAGAATTTAAGAATTTAAGAATTTAAGAATTCAAGAATTCAAGAATTTATGAATTTATGAATTTAAGAATTTAAGAAATTAAGAAATTAAGAAATTAAGAATTTAAGAATTTAAGAATTTAAGAATTTAAGAATTTAAGAATTTAAGAATTTAAGAATTTAAGAATTTAAGAATTTAAGAATTTAAGAATTTAAGAATTTAAGAATTTAAGAATTTAATAATTTAAGAATTTAAGAATTTAAGAATTTAAGAATTTAAGAATTTATGAATTTAAGAATTTAAGAATTTAAGAATTTAAGAATTTAAGAATTTAAGAATTTAAGAATTTAAGAATTTAAGAATTTAAGAATTTAAGAATTTAAGAATTTAAGAATTTAAGAATTTAAGAATTTAAGAATTTAAGAATTTAAGAATTTAAGAATTTAAGAATTTAAGAATTTAAGAATTTAAGAATTTAAGAATTTAAGAATTTAAGAATTTAAGAATTTAAGAATTTAAGAATTTAAGAATTTAAGAATTTAAGAATTTAAGAATTTAAGAATTTAAGAATTTAAGAATTTAAGAATTTAAGAATTTAAGAATTTAAGAATTTAAGAATTTAAGAATTTAAGAATTTAAGAATTTAAGAATTTAAGAATTTAAGAATTTAAGAATTTAAGAATTTAAGAATTTAAGAATTTAAGAATTTAAGAATTTAAGAATTTAAGAATTTAAGAATTTAATAATTTAAGAATTTAAGAATTTAAGAATTTAAGAAATTAAGAATTTAAGAATTTAAGAATTTAAGAATTTAAGAATTTAAGAATTTAAGAATTTAAGAATTTAAGAATTTAAGAATTTAAGAATTTAAGAATTTAAGAATTTAAGAATTTAAGAATTTAAGAATTTAAGAATTTAAGAATTTAAGAATTTAAGAATTTAAGAATTTAAGAATTTAAGAATTTAAGAATTTAAGAATTTAAGAATTTAAGAATTTAAGAATTTAAGAATTTAAGAATTTAAGAATTTAAGAATTTAAGAATTTAAGAATTTAAGAATTTAAGAATTTAAGAATTTAAGAATTTAGGAATTTAAGAATTTAAGAATTTAAGAATTTAAGAATTTAAGAATTTAAGAATTTAAGAATTTAAGAATTTAAGAATTTAAGAATTTAAGAATTTAAGAATTTAAGAATTTAAGAATTTAAGAATTTAAGAATTTAAGAATTTAAGAATTTAAGAATTTAAGAATTTAAGAATGTAAGAATTTAAGAATTTAAGAATTTAAGAATTTAAGAATTTAAGAATTTAAGAATTTAAGAATTTAAGAATTTAAGAATTTAAGAATTTAAGAATTTAAGAATTTAAGAATTTAAGAATTTAAGAATTTAAGAATTTAAGAATTTAAGAATTTAAGAATTTAAGAATTTAAGAATTTAAGAATTTAAGAATTTAAGAATTTAAGAATTTAAGAATTGAGGAATTTAAGAATTTAAGAATTCAGGAATTTAAAAATTTAGGAATTTAAGAATTTAAGAATTTAAGAATTTAAGAATTTAAGAATTTAAGAATTTAAGAATTTAAGAATTTAAGAATTTAAGAATTTAAGAATTTATGAATTTAGGAATTTAAGAATTTAAGAATTTAAGAATTTAAGAATTTAAGAATTTAAGAATTTAAGAATTTAAGAATTTAAGAATTTAAGAATTTAAGAATTTAAGAATTTAAGAATTTAAGAATTTAAGAATTTAAGAATTTAAGAATGTAAGAATTTAAGAATTTAAGAATTTAAGAATTTAAGAATTTAAGAATTTAAGAATTTAAGAATTTAAGAATTTAAGAATTTAAGAATTTAAGAATTTAAGAATTTAAGAATTTAAGAATTTAAGAATTTAAGAATTTAAGAATTTAAGAATTTAAGAATTTAAGAATTTAAGAATTTAAGAATTTAAGAATTTAAGAATTTAAGAATTTAAGAATTTAAGAATTTAAGAATTGAGGAATTTAAGAATTTAAGAATTCAGGAATTTAAAAATTTAGGAATTTAAGAATTTAAGAATTTAAGAATTTAAGAATTTAAGAATTTAAGAATTTAAGAATTTAAGAATTTATGAATTTAGGAATTTAAGAATTTAAAAATTAAAAAAATTAAAAATTTAAAAAATTAAAAAATTAAAAAATTAAAAAATTAAAAAATTAAAAAATTAAAAAATTAAAAAATTTAAGGATTTAAGAATTTAAGAATTTAAGAATTTAAGAATTTAAGAATTTAAGAATTTAAGAATTTAAGAATTTAAGAATTTAAGAATTTAAGAAATTAAGAATTTAAAAATTTTAAGAATTTAAGAATTTAAGAATGTAAGAATTTAAGAATTTAAGAATTTAAGAATTTAAGAATTTAAGAATTTAAGAATTTAAGAATTTAAGAATTTAAGAATTTAAGAATTTAAGAATTCGATGCCAACATTTCAAAAAGCATCATGTACAAACCATGCGTTTTGAGAAAAATGCAATTGAATGTTGAGCATCCATTTTCAATTACCATTTTTATATAAAAGCAAAATAAGATGTTCTAATGATAACGAACGATGAAAAACGTTGCTTTTGTTGATACTTGATCATCCATATTCAATAAAACATTATTTCCGTAATTTTATTTGAGAAAAACAAACATAACTTCTTTTGAAATCACCAACGTCTATATCACCCTGCTGTCACTGAGGGGGGCGCTTTGTTATGATTCGTTTTTCTTCGCCGAATGTACATGGCGCTTTTTTCATGTTGCTTTTTTTTCGTCACGAGGTCTATGTAGCCTTTTGTTTGACAGGTTGACAGGGCTATATAAACAGGGACTGCTGATGGCAGAGATTTTGTTTATGTTACTTTATTTAAAATCATGATTAAACAGACTTTACTGAAGTAACTTTTGCTCATTTTTGGTGGAGAGGTAGCTTATTAGAAGTACTTTCAGAATATACAATAACCCAGAAAGTGTCAAAATGTACATGATGCCTTTTGAAATGTTACCGTCGAATTGAGGAATTTAAGAATTTAAGAATTTAAGAATTTTTTTTTTTTTTTTTTTTTTTTTTTTTTTTTTTTTTTTTTTTTTTTTTTTTTTTTTTTTTTTTTTTGGGAGGGTGATCCAGCCGCACATCGTTGATGTCGAAACCTCTAAACTGGGCCCTCGTCCTGTCACGTCCGTCAGTAGTCTTGTCGTACATTACAACTAGAACCAGATCTGCCAATGAATTAGTACACTTCGACCAAATAAACACTGACGCTGTATGGATCTGACTCTAGAATAAATGCACAGTTGTGTGTTATTCATAAGTCCAAAATGTTCAATTATTCATATAAGTCCAAATATTCATTTGCGGATAACTACCTAACTTGAATTGAATACAAGATTTAAAGCAACCTATCCGAAAGCTACTCTTATCTCAAATCCCCGACGACCAAAAAAAAACGTTTCTTTTAAAACCTGTCTGGCTTCTTTTAAAAAACAAAAAAAAATAACAGTTGATATTTTACAAGTCGTGAATTGAAAAAGAGACGACCATTTGTTCGTCAGAATTCCAGTAGATCCTCGATTCGCAACAATGGTCGATACAATCATAATCCGACAACCGTTAGTTCAACAGATCAACGAATTTAGTCCGATATCATTTCACTATTGATTGATCGAGACTCTATGGAAATTTTGACAAATCAGAATGGTTTTTATGCTACTTGAATGAAAATCACCGATTCTGATAGAATTACTAAATTCACTGTTACTAATTTTGTCCCTAAATAACTAAAGGCAAAGTATAAAAAGTTGATATTTATAGTTAAAATCCTAAATTCTACAATCACTATTTTTTAAACCCGCATCCTAACCTGACACCCACATTAAGATAGGGAAAAATCACATATGTAGCGGTTCATTGTACAAATGTGATATTTCCACTATCAGAGAACCTCCTTGTCTCGATGACAGCTTACCGGCCATCGATTAAGCCCTGAGACTACGCCAAAGTGGGTTCTCGCAGCATGAAGTGGTGTCCATGTGTAAAAATGGAAGCTTCAGCAATATACTGAACACTTCGATTTTAATTCCACATCGAATCAAATCATACTCTTTGCCAAACAAGCATCAAACCTATGACACTCATTATGACAAAGCCCAGGGAAGAATTTAAGAATTTAAGAATTTAAGAATTTAAGAATTTAAGAATTTAAGAATTTTAGAATTTATAAGCTTAAGAATACTAAAATTATTTTAGATTTGAGATTTTTTTTCTATATTGTTTTGAATTTGATATTTTTTAGTTTTTAATTTTTGACTTTTTAATTTTGATTTTTTTTAAATCTTCAAAATTTCGATTATCCAAATTTTTGGCATTTTGAATTTCAGATTGCTAAAATTTTTAATTTCGAAATTTCGGATTTTTTAAATTACGATTTTAGAAATTAAAAAAAAAATAATATGTATTTAGATTTTTTTTGTTATAATAAAAACTATTAAAACAAAGTTTTTTTTTTCGAATTTCTGAATTTCTGAAGCTTTGAATTTGGACTGTTATGATCTTTTTATTTTCGCCAAGAATGTTTAAATTTAGAAAAAAATATTTCTACCGATTAAATTCCAAAATTCGAAAGTGGAGGCCAGCTTCTGTTACGTCCAATCGAGCTCATATTTGGCGCCCACCAGAACAAGCCCCAATAATAGTTTTTGTTACACATTCTAATGTCTATATCTTCGGGAAAAGTTTGTAATATTTGAGATACAAAATTAAAAATTGAATAAATCCGGTATAAAATTAAAAATAAATAAGGTTAAAAATCATTGCTCAAAACTCAAAACAAACAAACATTTTCAAAAGAAAATTCAATCATTAAAAATTATAAAATTCTTGCACTCAAAGGAAAAAACAAATTATCGTAATTCCTGATAATATTTTTCTTAATAACTTGAAAGTAATTCTATCTCTCTCAATTAATTTATTTATCAAAATTGCCATCCGCGCGAAATCCGCGCCTGAGCAAAATTAGCCAGTAAATCTGCGCCAGATCCGCGCGAAACGCGCCTTCTGTAACAATCCTGCATTTTGTGTGATTGGTTCACCCAACAGGCTTCATACAATTTTGGCAGCTATCCATTCAAAAATTGAACTTAACAATTCGAAAATCTGTATCTTTTAAAGACATTTTCTTATCGAATTGGTATCTTTGCCAGAATTATAGGATGAGCACAATTCAGAAAAAGATGGCGCGGAGTTATTTTTGTCGATTTTTAATTAACTTTTTGTCACAAAAATTAAACTTCACCAAATAAGTATTTTTTTAATTTTATATTTTTATGTTTTAAGTGGCAAAAAAACGCAACATTTAAGCCTTAGAAAATATGGGCAAACATTTTGCGCCGAGTTTTGTTTTTTGCCGGGACCCGTGGTGAAGGGATAAGCGTGGCCTGGGTTCGATCCTAGAAGGTCCCGGTGGCATTTTTCGATACGAGATTTGCCTGATCACGCCTTTCGTCGGACGGGGAAGTAAATGTTGGCCCCGGTCTAACCTAGAGGTTAGGTCGTTAGCTCAGTCCTGGTGTAGGAGTCGTCTCCCTGAGTCCTGCCTCGGTAGAGTCGCTGGTAGGCAGTTGGACTCACAATCCAAAAGTCGTCAGTTCGAATCCCGTGGATTGAATCTTAGGGACGTGGCATTACGTCGTGCTGCCATCTGGTTTTTTTTAATGTGCAAAAGTGGAAAAGTGCAGAGTCATCGTCTAAAAATAGACGGCGTCCTCCCAGTCAAATCAATCCCAATTCTGAAACGGAATCTAATTAGAATCGTATACAAATTCCGTTTCAAACGCAACAACCGGTTCGAACATGGAACCGGTTGTTGCGTTTCAAACGGAATTTGTATACGATTCTAATTAGATTCCGTTTCAGAATTCGGATTCTCGCCCATTCTGGCAGAACATTTAAACGGCCGAAAAGGATACACGGCAGAAATACTCAATTGGCCCAACATAATAATAGAAGTGTTCTAGCTGATGGTACAAACCATCGATGATTTTCCAATATCAATACACTCAACTCCCGGTGGTTGGTCAGTATTTCGTTTGACACTTTTTTAGTTTGTACCTCGTTGGTTGGTCAAAGTCAAACTAAAAAGTGACGAACTGTCACTTTTACACGGCATTCACGCACACTATCAAAACAAACAATAGATAGTGTGTGTGAACTCCGGGTAAAAGGGGTGTCAAACTTAAAAGTGACCCCGTTCGTTGGGCAACAGTTGGTGACAAAATTTTCATCAAAGTACCTGAGATTTAGCTCTGGTAAGTTTTAAAATTAACATCTAATTGTTTATATTTTTTGATAGGGTTGTCAGATCATCAGTCTTTTGTACTCGTTAGTAAGGTATTTCAAATACCAGGCTTAAAATGTTTTTATACAAAAACACAATTTTTACAATCTTCCAAACTTTTGTTCAAGTCATATTTTTAGCATAACTTTTGAAGTACTTTACAAAACTTCATAATATTAACTAGGGTCTTGTGGGACCCCAAGATGGATGTATAATAATTTAATTTGGGCTCTTAGCTCAAAATATTGTTCCCTACAACAAAAGTCGCTCAAAAATGGTGTTTCTTGAGCGAAAAAAAACTGCTGATCATAGCTGAAGTTCCCGGCCAACATTCCATTGAAACGTTTGGAACTGGAGAAGAGTCCCATTACGCCACCACATCACAAAACACAAACGCGCAGTGGTGTCTTCTTGCTGTTATTGTTCACAGTCGTCACTCTTTTATGCTGCACACACAGAACAGAGCTCAAATTGAATATGTTGAAGAAACGAAAAACGTTCAATTTTAATCTTTCTTCTTGAACTTGATATTTTGGTAGCACTTAACAAGCAACATGATTTTTATGGTTCACCTTTTCTATTGCTTTGATATTTGCTTAACTTTAATTTCAAATTTTTAAACCTTTAAAACTCACAATGTCACATAATTGTTCAATCCAGTTTCATGGCCATTTCCGACACAAACGCGAGCCCCTGTTGCATTCCAGCTTCGTTGGAGCCAACAACCTGGGGTGGACACCCCCAAAACTTTAAGAGTTGCAGCCAACCAGTCAGCGCTGGCAACAATCGATAATTACCCCCTCCGCCAGGCTGCCATGCACCGGAACACGGTCCCTCACCCTCCCCCTCCGGAAAGAGGCGAAAGTTTCCCCAAACGATTCCACAGGGCACTTACGTTTCACCGGTGGCCACCATCGGAACCCGAGTGTGGAGCTGCTGTCCAGCGGCAGCTAATTCCAACCTGGGAAATGGGGGGAGAGGACACCTCCCGGAACCGGTTCCACGGACCGCCGGAAGCGCCCCTGGGGCCACGCACGGTAAAGGAAGAGGACCCGACGACGAGGTGCACCGGTTCACTGGTTCGTACGGACTGAGACTCCGTCGTGCAGGCGATCGTTGAAGGTGGAAATTTGATTCGCGACTTCTGGGAATGGGCTCCAGGTTTTTCGAACGAGAAATTTTTACACACGTCTGCTAAAAAAGTTGCCTTCTTGCCTTCTGGATTGAACAGTTTTTGACGTTTGTACGATTGTGTGTGCGTGTGTCGGAGTGGTAGTTCGAGCAGTAGAGCGAATGTAAACACTTCAAATACACACACGCAACGCAAAAGAGGAGGAAGATGTGAGAGAGAGTAGGTACGTGACAAGTGTGCAAGAGAAAAGAACTTGACCGTCGTGGTCGTCGTGGCTTTCGTTGGAGAGAGGAAGAGAATGTGAAAAGAACATCCAGCAACACGACGGTGAAAGCAGTTTTTCGAGCAGATTTTGAGCAGGAGAGAGAAACATACAGGCACAAGTGTGTGTGTGTGCGAAGGAAAAGAGAAATGTTTGCCAGGGTGGCCAGATTTAGGTTTTGTAGTTTTCACTCTCTCAGCAGAAAAAAACACTGGCAAAGTTAGGGAAAATAATTATTAATTGAAACCGGCTTGAGATAAAAACAATACTAACTGGATATCAATGTTGGTGGGATAAGTTAACAGATCGAAAAAAAACACTCAAACCCCGATGGTTTGACACCAACTGTTGTCAAACGAACGGGGTCACTTTTTAGTTTGACACCCCTTTTACACGGAGTTCACACACACTACCAAACGTTTGTTTGTGCGTAAGCGTCGTATAAAAAGTGACAGTTCGTCACTTTTATGTTTGACTTTGAACAACCAACGGGGTGAAAACTAAAAAAGTGTCAAACAAAAAAATGACCAACCCCCGGGGGTTGAGTGTAGACTGCAAAAGTATGTCGGAAGGCGACACTCTCATACAGACCAATCAGCTTAGAACGCCATAGACGGTGCCCGTGCTGTATCAAGAAGATTGTTCCATGTTGATCGGTTTTGGGCGGCAGCTCGCCAGTCTCCTAGGTTGCACATCTTTCTTATTCGTGACCAACGGAGCCCGCCGGTCCTTGCCTAAGTGGCGTTCTGAGCTGTACGTACTCCATCGTAGATCGTTCGTAGCACCTTCCGTTCTAACACTCCAAGGGCTCGTTCGTCCAGGTCTCGCGGCCATAGAGGACAACCGGTCTTATCAGTGTCTTGTACAAAGCCAGCTTCGTGACGCGTTGCATTCGGTCAGATGTCAAGGTTTTCCATAATCCAAACGTGACTGGGTCTCAATCTCAATGCCGGTGCCGTTGTCGGCAGTTACCAGCGATCACAAGTACACGCACTCACTCATCTCCTTCAGCATATCTCCATCCACAGCTTCATGGCACGTGTTACATGATCATAGGAAGCCTTGATCAGCCGAGTCAGTTTGTCCGGGAAACAGTTCTCTTGCAAAATCTGGAATAGCTGTTTGCGGTCGACTGTATCGTAAGCTGCCTTGAAATCGATGAAGATGTGATGTGCGGGTACATTGTACTCACGACATTTCTTGACGATCTTTCGGAGCGAGAAAATCCAGCTTATCGCCCATTTTTGTAGATGGGACAAACAACACCATGCAACCACTCCACCCACATCTTCGAAATCATCAATTGGATCGCCCTAACCAACTGCTCGCCTCCGTATTGGAAGAACTCAGTAACAACATTTCAAAAGGGCGAAACCTACGATCCTGCCGTTTCGGGAAAATCAACATACATAATTTTGCAATTCCGATCAATTCCTATTTCCACAAAAAAGCATGAAAACCATCATTTTTTTCAAAACGTAATAGAAAATAGCAATAATTTCATCATAGAGAGCAATTTTAAATTCATTAAGGTGTTTTTGCTTTTAAAAATTGAGAAAAACAAATTACGCCTTTTTGAAGAGCGTGCCTCCATTTTCGCCCCACCGTATTCGCCACCCACTCAACCAAAACAACGGTTTAGCCCGTCAGGTTACGCCACAAAGCAAAAGTAAACAACAGATTCGCCCTTTTGGTTTTTGTTCACTTTTCGGGGTTTTAAAGAAAAAAGTGGTGAAACAACTATTTTATCATTGTGAAACGTTACAGTCAGTGATAATACAGTGATATTTGCAACCTCAGTGATAAAAAATTGGTCTAGAAAGCCTTCATAAGGAGTCCGGTTCAGGCCAAGACTCGTTTTATTTATTTATTTATTCGTCAAACATACGTAGACTACATGATCGTTGCTTAGTTTCTAATTACAAGGGGGGAGCATCTATCTTTGATTGTAAAACTGTTTTTTCATGGTGGATTTTGTCATTGTGAAATCGATTATGTTATTATATTTGTTATAAGTTTCCATCATTCTATTCATGGGCCCGTGTTTAGCGTAATCAGTTCTGTGAAAATGCAATGCGAATGGCTCACGTGCTCGCAATACGCGTGTGGGTTCATAGAAATTTAATGTTTGTAACAACTCTGGAGAATTAATTCGGTTTGCAATAAGATCATTTACGAACGAGAGAGAAGCGAATTCACGACGCTTTACAAGTGTTTCTAAGCTTATTAACATACAGCGTGCAATATACGAAGGAAGGGGAAACACTGTCCACCCTAGTTTACGAAGAGCAAATAGTAAAAATTGTTTTTGCACTGATTCAATACGGGTTTCGTGTGTTTTGATGTGTGGACTCCACACGACGCTACAATATTCAAGAATAGAGCGAACATAAGCTATGAACAATGTTTTCAATGTATAGGGGTCCTTAAAGTTATAACTGAATCGTTTTATGAAGTTGAGCATATTAGTTGCTTTGAATACCATCGTGTTGTAATGTTCGATGAAAGTCATTTTAGAATCAAGTATGACTCCTAAATCTCTAACATTTGAACAGGTTTCAACTATCTGGTTGTCTAGTTTTACGTTTATATTTGGCTTATTTATTTTTCTGCTGAACAAGATCGATGTACACTTTTTAATGTTAAGTTGTAAAAGGCTACGACAGCACCATTCAAAAAATATGTTGATTTCGTTCTGGAATCTTGAAGCGTCAGTTTCGTCTTTAATTATCATAAACAATTTCATGTCATCTGCGTAAATCGAAACGTTGATATGCTTAAATATAAAGGATACATCATTTACGTAAAGAATAAAAAGTAATGGGCCTAAATGAGAGCCTTGAGGTACCCCGGAAGTTACATTGATGAGCCTAGATATGAGGCCATTAAATTTGACACATTGCGTGCGTTTTGTTAAGTAAGATTTAAGCCATGAAAGTAGATTAGAATCAATTCCGATTTTATCTAATTTGAAAAGAAGCATAGGAATGTCCACTCTGTCGAAGGCTTTGCTAAAGTCAGTATAGAGTGTCTGTACAGAGTTTTTGTTATCCATTTCATTCAATGTGTAGTTTACGAACGAGAGAAGATTAGTTGCTGTTGAGCGCCCTTTGAAAAATCCATGCTGTTTTTGTGTTATGTAGTCTTTTAATTGAGCAAACATTTTGTTGTTTACTATTGCCTCAAAGAGCTTGGGAATACATGAAATAAGAGCAATTCCACGGTAGTTTTTCACGTCAGATTTTTTACCGGATTTGAAAATTGGAACTAAATATGATTTCTTCCAAGCACTTGGGAATATTCCTGATTTTAATGATAGATTAAATAGCCAATAAAGCGGAGAAGCCAGTTCAGAGGCTACATGAGCTAGGATACACCGTAAGTAGCAAGTTGGTTTGATGATGTGGTCTATATTGAAGTGACGTTCCTTGGGGTGTCCCCACCGGAAGTGGGAGACATGGCACCTGACGACTAGGCAATCCCGCGACACCATCCTGCCTTCTCAATCTTTGCTTAGCTTCAATGGTTACAGAGGCGATGATTTTGTACGGCATTCCTCCTAAACCTCCCTACACTAACTTTTTGTCCTGCAACTATTCGACCCAGAATCCCCGGATGTCCCAAGAACCGGTAAACTATGGACCTTCATATCTAGATTGTGAATCCAGACCAGATCCGATACTACAATAATTGAAATTAAAAAGTTATGTATTTTGGATCATACAAATCTGTGTTTGTTGTGGAATTGTGGTCAGAAACATCAAAAACATACATTTTGATCCATTTTGAGGATTGTCAGGTTAAAATTCACTAAATTATAACGAAAATTTGGTGTTTCTAAATATACGTCGGAACTTGCAGAAAACACTACATTCGCCCCTCGTGATTGGATGAAAACACAAGGGCGGAAACTCAAATTGGTTTGTTTTGATTGATGTTGTTGATTAGCCCTTTTGTTTTTTGCTTGTAAAACTACGTATTTTCGGATTTTTGTGATGATGGAGGGTGTTTTAGAATCAGTTTTGTTCGCTTTATATGATTCTGACAAAAACTCAGTTTGTTTACATCTGAGGGTTTCGCCCTATTGAAAAGTTGTTACAGAACTTGTCGGGTAATCTCTTCCGCCGGTCTTGTTGATCTTCAGCTGCCTGATCTCTCTCTTCACCTTCTCCAGCTGGCGCTTTTTAAGCTCGAAGGCCGTTATCTGCCGTTACAAAGTCGACAGTTTTAGTGCATGCTTGCGCCAACTAGGTAATGGTCCGAGTGGATGTCCGCACCGCGATACGTGTCCGAGAAGAATCGGCCGTCGATGAGGACGTGGTCGGTTTGTGTTTTCGTTTGATAATTAGTTGTTAGATGTCCAGGTCACTTTGAGGATGTCTTTTCGAGGAAAGAACGTGCTCCGTACCACCATAACGCTGGAGACTGCAAAGTTGGCCGTTGTCGTTTGTGACGGTGTGTAGACTATTAAGCCACATCACCTGCTTGTACATCTCATCTATTTCTATGCGTGCGATAATATCTTCGATGGCGATCTTAACGGGCAGCTGTCGAACTCCTACACAAACTTCACGTATACAACACTTTTTTCTCGGCATCGGATGATTCATCGAGTGGGCAATGTACGTTGAAGGTGTGCTAATTGAAAAACGACCTTTAATCCTCAATCCGATTTTGACAACATGATTGGGACATGTTTTTCGGACCGAACCACGTAGACCAGTGGTAGCGCTTCCGCCTCGGAAGCGGTTTAAATCCCGGCTCGGACCAACACAACATAAAAATTGAGTGTATTCCGCTTACTCTGATGGACCTTGACATAAGGTGTGAAAAGAAAGTTTACATTTGTTTATAGGACCTAATAAAAAAGACGATAAATCATCTTTGCGGTTAACTGCACACAGTAGGCCTGGCGGGCCTGGCTGCTTTAATATGTGTAATGTTGCAATGTATTTTAAAGTGTACCTATTAATCGCTCGTTAAATAAAAATTCACTGATATTCATCCAACACAACATTCATTGGTGTGAGCAGGATGAACTGTTTGTTTAAAAAAAATTGCTTCATTCACATTACAGTTTGTTTACACTAATTTAATTTTTACCAACACATCTTTTCAGAAAAGCCTCAACAGAAAGTTTGTCCGCTGTCCTGGCAACCCTGCCCGTTTTCAGGGTTGCGCAAGCTTGACGGTGGTCAGGGAAGATGGGTTGGTTGGTGTGTGGGAGGGGAAAGGGAACGAGGGTAGTCCAGCAGCCAAAAGGAGAAAAAAAAGAGCAAAAAAAAAGGCTGGAAGAGGAGAAAAAAAAGGTTTTCGCCACTTACATTTACTTCGTGGGCAATTTTCTTCGATTTGCACATCTTTGGGCAGGTTCCCACACGGTGGACACGAACGAGCACGGTTCCGGGCGCGGAATAACGCTAGATTCACCTACGGACACGAAAATTTCCCGTTCGAAATGTAAAAGAAAAAACGCAGCGCTCGCGGACTGGAAAAAGTGCACCGGCGGGTGTTCGGTTCGTACGTCGCGCAAGCAAAAGTCGTCACTTGTCTACTCTGTTTCTTCTTCTTCTTCTGCTCAACTCTTTTACACCTTGCAGCAAATCCAAAATTTCGCGTTCTGTCTCGCTTGCGCAAACGGGAGAGCAACGGGTTGGAACGAGAGAAAAGCACGCACGTCAAAGTACAGTAAAGGCTGCCGAAGGTGGGTGTCCTGGGAAAGTGTGCTCGAGTCTGCCAGGGGTGGACTTTGAAGTGAGAAATGTCGAGCAGTTTTAAGACAAAGTCCGGAAGATTGTAAAAACGGGTTTTTTGCCTTCCTCACCTTACTGAGGAAAAGTTATAAAATCACTCGAAAAATGAACTTTTCAATTCGACCTCGTAGACCTACCTTCACGTATACCTATCAACTCAGAATCAAATTCTGAGCAAATGTCTGTGCGTGTGTATGTCTGTAAGTCCGTGCACCGAAAAATATGCACTCGATTATCTCCGGACTGACTGAACCGATTTGGACCGTTCTGGTCTCATTCGATCCGTCTTGGGGCCCCACAAGACCCTAGTTAATATTATGAAGTTTTGATAAGTACTTTAAATGTTATGCTATAAAAACGATTCTGGCTAAAGTTTGAAAGATTGTAAAAGGGGTGGTTTTTGTAAGCAAACCCGTCTGATCATACATTTTTAGAAAGGTATGTGAAGACCTTTCTAATGAGCCCAAAACATATGTACATAATTGTGAGGAAGCACCAACCACCATCGGTGGATTAAGTAACGTTTTTTGTTGGGCACCCCGTCATGTTATGCAATGGAGCATTTCCATTAGAGCAGTTTTTGCTTTTTTTCTGCAAAGTATTTCTTATCCAGGTTTTTAAGCGAAGATGGCGTTCGAATGGTGAACGCCCTAAATGTCAAAATTGCGCAGTAGCACCAACATTAGAAAAAAAAGTATGACTGTCATGCCGTGTCACACTTGTTTCGTAATGTTGGTACCACTGCGTGATTTTGACATTTCGGGCGTTCACCATTCGAACGCCATCTTCGCTTAAAAATCTGGATAGGAGAACTGTCATTTCTACCACTCGAATCCAGTGCTCCATTATATTAAATGACTTTTCCAATGAGCCCAAAATACTGAAGATCTGACAACCCTATCAAAAGTGTTTGACACTTATGTGTTATTTGTACTTGTATTTGTACACTTTTTGAAGGCCGGATCTCAGATATTTTGATGAAAACGTTTTCCAAAACTATCTATCAAACCCATCGTTGGATGGGCAATCAAAAAACCTTTCGAACGCGTCCCAAAGAGACTACCACATCAAACGGTATGAGCACTTAAGTGTTATTCATACACTTTTTTGAAACCGAGTCTCAAATATTTAGATAAAAATATTGTCCGTATCTATCATGCGAACCGCCATCAGGGGTGACATCTAGGGTGACATTGAGTCTAGGGGGTGAGATTGGGTCTAACAAAAATGCTGAAATTTGTATGACCCAATCTCACCCCAGACACAATGTAACCCTTGCTGACGGAAGATTGAAGGTCTGTAAACCCTACCAAATGAAATGAGTAATAAAGTTAATTTCTGGAGTTTTTTTTTAAAAGGTCCAATTAACCAAATTTACAGTTCTTGCTTTTTGAGTGTTTTTAAAACCGCCTTGAGTCAGGGGTATTAAAAAACACCCAAAAAGCAAAAACTGAAAATTTGGTTTATTGGATCTTTTTTTTTTTAAAAAAAAAACTCCAGATTTGTTAAACAAGTACGGGAAGAATAATGCTTTACGTCTTTTGTCTGTTATTCGATGCCTTCGAGATATGTCAAGATAATCTCCCAAAAATGTACCAAAACCTCAACCAAAACCAGCTGTTTTTTTGCTTGGATAGCCCATCCGTAAAATTATTAAGTTTTGTGAAGTTCTTCAAAAGTTACGATAACAATCAATTTTTGGAAGTTGCAAAAAAGTTTGATTTCCTGTCAACAAAAGTTCCCTGGATGATGCCGTAAAAGCCGGAAAGCTACAATATTTTATTAATAAATTGAAATTGGTAGTATTTAAAATTGAGGTGAAATGCCACCGGACACTCAATATTATTTTTTCATGAATTAATGTACATGAAAAAGAAAATCGGAATAACTATAAATTAAAAATACCTTGACACCTTGACTTTCGATCTCCTTTGAAAATATTGTAAACCAGTTAAATTAGAAAGCATTTTTGCAATCAGGCGCAATCAAATTTTAAAAGAAAAACGAAGGAAAAGCTTTACACTGAAAATACGCCACACTTTTTATTCAAGTGCCCAAACACATGAATGATTGAATATCCAGGTTTTTAACAATATGGACGAATACCGAAGGTAACGCTTGTAACGGTACGGGGGTACTGTCAAACCAATTTTGTAACGCACGCGCACGTCACGTCATTCCTGAACTCCTGTCATAAATTTTCACCAAGATGGCGTCTCACATTTTTGCTTCCGCACCGCACCATCCGCACTCAACTTTTTTTTTGCTGCTGCCCGGAATATTGTCGAGAGAAAGAATCCCAGCTTCCTGCTAACCGCCAGCAGGAACCGTGTCCGTGGCTAAGAAAAACATCCGAGGCAACATTCGCTGGCCATTGGTCGTAACATTGGAAAAGGCGCGTGGGAATACTCGACACAGAACCTGTTGTTTTCGAGCAGCGGCTGCTGGTAAAAACGGTGTTGTCTCGGGGTCGAGTGTTTTTCTTAGCCACGGACACGGTTATAGCTAACAAATCTGTCGCGAGTTTCTTTCTGGCGTCCTGACTCTGGTATTTTTTTGGTTTTCTGGTTTCCGGCCAGTAGGTTTTGTTTGGGGTGTTTCCTCGTGATGTTTCCCACTTTGTTGCAAATTCCATTCGCCAACCCACGCCCTGGTGGATCGTCAGAGCGGTCTGCAGCTAGCAATCACCCGATGAGCCGCCCTGGCAATGGCAAATATTTTCACCAACATGGCGACGGAGCGAAACAAAACCAAGCTTTATCAATCATATGCCAACTGTTCTACCCGACCCGCTGACTTTATTTATCCCATCGAGCGGAACCCTTCGGACTTGTCTTCGCATTTCCTGGTCCATCTTCCAAAAGTGGTCCCCATTCCGGAAGGAAAACCACCATCTTGAGTTTTATGGTTATGATGACAAAACAAATCGAACTGTTGTGTGCACTTAAACGTACTTTTACGAGATGTTTTTTTTTTCTTCCGGCACAGAAGTGTCCGTAACAGCAAAGAGCATCTGAGAATAAACGTTTCTGCCGGATGACAGCTGCCGGTAACAAAGAAAAACTCGTTGAAGAGTGGAAAAAATCGCTAGGAAACACCCCAGACAAAACCTTCAGACCAGAAACCAAAGAACCAGAAAAATACCAGAGTCAGGACGCCAGAAAGAAACTCGCGACAGAACTGTTAGCTGGAACCGTGTCCGTGGCTAAGAAAAACACTCGACCCCGAGACAACACCGTTTTTACCGGCAGCCGCTGCTCGAAAACAACAGGTTCTGTGTCGAGTATTCCCACGCGCCTTTTCCGCTGTTACGGCCAGTGGCCAGCGAATGTTGCCTCGGGTGTTTTTCTTAGCCACGGACACGGTTCCGGCTGGCGGTTAGCAGGAAGATGGGGTTGTTTCACGATCTTTCTTTCTGTCTTGCTATCTCCGGTTTATTTCTGGCACTATCGTCTCACGTTCCGGTAAAGACGGATCTGTCTCGGGTTGCTCCTGGGTAGCTGCTTTTGTAGAGAAACGGGTTCTCTCGACAATATTCCGGGCAGCAGCAGAAAAAAATTGTTGTGTGCGGACGGTGCGGTGCGGAAGCAAAAATGTGAGACGCCATCTTGGTGAAAATTTATGACAGGAGTTCGTTCAGGAATGACGTGACGTGCGCGTGCGTTACAAAATTGGTTTGACAGTACCCCCGTACCGTTACAAGCGTGACCTTCGGTATTCGTCCATATTGTTAAAAACCTGGATAGCCACATCATAGATCTAATTGGTTTGTGTTTCAACCGAGGTGTTTCACTGATTGATTTTTGCGCGACTTTCATCGAAGGCTAGAAGCGAGGCAAGAACTAATAGCACAAAAAACTTTCTCGTCTTCTAGCGTGCACGACTAGCAAGCGAGAACCTGTAAATCGCTTGTACGTACTTTTATTTTTCAACACCATTTAAGATTTCGACGGTAACATTTCAAAAGGCATCATGTACATTTTGACACTTTCTGGTTTATTGCATATTCTGAAAGTACTCCTAATAAGCTACCTCTCCACCAAAAATGAGCAAAAGTTACTTCAGTAAAGTCTGTTTAATCATGATTTTAAATAAAGTAACATAAACAAAATCTCTGCCATCAGCAGTCCCTGTTTATATAGCCCTGTCAACCTGTCAAACAAAAGACTACATGAACCTCGTGACGAAAAAAAGCATCATGAACAAAGCGCCATGTACATTCGGCGAAGAAAAACGAATCATAACAAAGCGCCCCCCTCAATGACAGCAGGGTGATATCGACGTTGGTGATTTCAAAAGGAGTTATGTTTGTTTTACTCAAATAAAATTACGGAAATGATGTTTTATTGAATTTGAATGATCAAGTATCAATAAAAGCAACGTTTTTTATTGTTTGTTATCATTAGAACATCTTATTTTGCTTTTATATTAAAATGGGAATTGAAAATAGATGCTCAACATTCAAATGCGGTTTTCTCAAAACGCATGGTTTGTACATGATGCTTTTTGAAATGTTGGCGTCGATTTAAGTGTTTGGCTATTGACATTATTTCATGGGCAATAACCGAAATTTCAAATGTTTTGCGATTGATATTTGAGTGCTCTGTACAGCAGGGCCAGATCATGTGTAGAACACTTCGTTGAGCTGTGTAAGTTTTGCTCAGTGTAGCCATTGATACAACTTCGGTAATTAATCCAGCTGTCAAATCTGCAACATGGAGTTAAACTTTCTGTGCAGTTGCTGTGGTTGCTGAAAGATAGGCGGCAAATCAGCCTCGGAAAGACGCGCCGCACTTTCAGCAAATGCGCGCTGTCAAATCCCATACAGCGCGTTTTGTTTTTGTTGATTTTCTTCTTGAAATCGTTTGCCATAAGGCTTTCTAGGCCCAGTGAAAAAAATATAATTTAACCCAAAAATGACGAACTTCTCGACACAGTGTCCTGATGCAAACAATGATCGAGCTCGAGCTGTCACAGCCCTGCAAAGTATGTTGGCTGACATATCAGGCGGTCAGTCAAAAAAACCAGCTAGAAGTCGCCTGACAAAAAACTTTTGCTAGAAAGAGATAGGAAACGTGATGCAAACAAACGTCCAGCTGTAATGTAAACATACTTTGAATGTGTTGGTAAATTTCTGACTAGAAAGCCTTATTGTTGCCAGGTATGTTTTTATTGCACTCACAGTGCAGAAAATCGCTGGCAACAATGTCTGCAGCGCATTCTGAAAGGCCGCGCGGCGTGTTCTTTTAAGAAAAATGGACAATAATGGAGCACCCGCCGTTGAGCAGTTCATGCTTTTTTCTACAATGTATTTTTATATAGCGAATTAAGGGGTTACATACACTCAAACCCCGATGGTTTGACACCAACTGTTGTCAAACGAAGGGGTCACTTTGTAGTTTGACACCCCTTTTACACGGAGTTCACACACACTACCAAACGTTTGTTTTGATAGTATGCGTGAGCGCCGTGTAAAAAGTGACAGTTCGTCACTTTTTAGTTTGACTTTGACCAATCAACGGGGTACAAACTAAAAAAGTGTCAAACGAAAAAGTGACCAACCACCGGGGGTTGAGTGTACATGTAAATCGACAAAAAAAAGTCAGAGTTTTGTGTCAGCGCACACTTCATTTTATTTAAAACCTGTTTTCAGGGCATTCAAATATACATTTTCATCTATTATCAATACAAATTTGAAAAAATTTGGTTGTATCATTTCCGAGATATAGCTATTTGAAGATAGCAGTTTCAAAAAACGGGTGCCACGATATCTCAACACTGCCTTGACCAAAACGTCTCAAAATTTTGGTGGAGACCCGTCCTGTGTGCATGGCGAAGGCTGATTTTCAAAAGGGAGCGTTCTTTTATTACGTAACGCGAAAAATCGGACTTTTAGACCCCTCCCCCCCCCTCGTAACAAAATTTCCATACAAATTTTAAAATTTTTGTATGGAGCGTAACACGGCCTCCGACACCCCCTCCCCCCTACTGCGTTACGTAATAAAAGAACGCTCCCAAAAAAGGTTTAAAAAAATAAAAATATTTTTATGCTTTCCATATAAAAAATCGTCAGTTTTTGATTTTTGTATTTTTTTAAAAAGCAAAATTTTAAAATCGGGCTTCGTCATGCACACGGGATATGTCTTGAGAGTTTTCACCCTGAATTTCAGCCAATTTGGTCCATCCCATCTATAGAGAAAAACGCTCAAAAAGTTTGACAGTCCGCTGTGCGCACGGCAAAATGTTGAGCTTAAATTCGTCTCTAAAAAGGTTTGATCGTGTAATATCTTCATGAAACTTTCAGGAGTGGTTGAAAATCATTCTGTAATAGGCCCCCAAAACTAAAGCTAAAAACTCGATTCGCCACCTTTATTCGAGTAGAAGAACTTTGGTGCGAGGTTACGTTTACGTTTTTGCGCGATAAGTGCAAAGGGGAGTAAAAACTATTTGAAGGTTTTTTAAAAGAAAAATGATCTTTTGGAATAAAATATAGTTAGCAGGAGGTAAGAAATAAAAAGTTCTATCGATTGACTTTTTGATTCTTTGCTAAGTTGCCTTTTTCATTGAAAATTCTGAGATCCGGATTGAAAACGTAAGAATGAGGTTAGATTGCTAATTTTGAAAATCATTCCAATTGTCATTTTTCAAGCAGAGCTTTGCTTTTACGGTAGAAGTGACTTTAAAAATATTTGACCACTTGAATAATCTACATTCTCAATTCGACGGTAACATTTCAAAAGACATCATGTACATTTTGACACTTTCTGGGTTATTGTATATTCTGAAAGTACTTCTAATAAGCTACCTCTCCACCAAAAATGAGCAAAAGTTACTTCAGTAAAGTCTGTTTAATCTTGATTTTAAATAAAGTAACATAAACAAAATCTCTGCCATCAGCAGTCCCTGTTTATATAGCCCTGTCAACTTGTCAAACAAAAGGCTACATAAACCTCGTGACGAAAAAAAAGCAACATGAAAAAAGCGCCATGTACATTCGGCGAAGAAAAACGAATCATAACAAAGCGCCACCCTCAGCGATATCGACGCAGGGTGATATCGACGTTGGTGAGTTCAAAAGAAGTTATGTTTGTTTTTCTCAAATAAAATTACAGAAATAATGTTTTATTGAATATGGATGATCAAGTATCAACAAAAGCAACGTTTTTCATCGTTTGTTATCATTAGAACATCTTACTTTTATATAAAAATGGTAATTGAAAATGGATGCTCAACATTCAAATGCGTTTTTCTCAAAACGCATGGTTTGTACATGATGCTTTTTGAAATGTTGGCGTCGAATTGATTAGTTAGGTTTTGGTTGATTAAAACATTCTCTTATTTTGAATCGTATAATGAACAGGTTAAATCGGCCATCACAAAAATATTTTCGTTTATATCAATTAAGCAATTTATTTCTTACCTGAAAATGCTATAATTTGCTATTAATGTCGATTTTATGATGAAATAAAACAATTTAAAATTTCAAACCAATTTACTCGCTGTAGGATATAATTGTTGGGGTGCGACTCTATTTCGCCCCGACTGCCAGCTGACTGATGTCATCGTGACAGCGGTCGCCGATCTGTCATCTAACCGGATGCACTCGATCTGTGCCGTCACTCTACTCCCGCACTCGCGCCGGCAAGACAAGCTATCTCGGGAAGAATTAGTTATTAGGAGTAGTCAGTAATAAAGTATATTTGTTCGTTGTAATTATCTCCTGTTTCATTTGCGGAATCGCAACAATAATGAAAACATCACCCCAAGTTTCAGCGCTCTCTGGTGGAGGGTAATTTGACGTTTGATTGCCTATATGAAATTTTGTGAGTTTCTACATGTATGTAACCCCTTAACCTAGGAGCGAACTGTCAAAAACTGCTCGTCGTTGGGGGCTCCATTTCTCGATTCCTTTTTACCTTCGCTGATTAAGTCACAAAAATTCGAGCAGTCCCTTGCATTCCACCCCTGTATTTGAACTCGTCCAAAATCTTCCCTGCTGGTTTGCGTCACCACTGACACTTCAATGATTGTTCAATCTGTCAAATCTGGTATAATTCTCTTCGTTTCTGTTAGTTGCCAGTTGAACAGATTTGTTGAAGTTTTACAGACTTTTTTGTTTGTGCTGAAATACTAAATTAGATTTATTATTTTTAAATGGATAGAAAACTAAAAAAACGTGAATAAATTTTCGTTTTTTTTTCATTTCTGGCTAAATTTGGCTGATGTGAAAAGACTTTTTGGTGGTCAGCTGTCTGTCATTTCATGAATGCGCCTGATGAACAAACACGCACAGATTTTTCAACAAAACTAGTCCAGACTTCTCAAAGTGGAGGCTGACATCCCTGACCGGGCCCGAGTTGACAACAGAACCTGTGCGACGGTGGCGACCTCCTAGACGTCAAGACTTCTTTCTTTCTACTTCCGCTGCGGGCAGACACGTACGTGCAAAACACACGAGTTTTGCAGTTGACCGGTGAAATCGAGTTCGTTACCGTGTTGCAAGTGCTCAAACGTCGCTAGAAATGGCCGGTGTAAGTATCGGGGTGGAGAGCGGTCGAAGTGCGGCCCGGAAGTGGCCTGAAAGTGGGATTTTCCGACCGGTTGGAAGGTTCCCAACCGGCGAAAGTTTGACGTCTGCGCGAGTGAGACGGCAAGCTAGCCGGGGTTTGGCAGAGGGGAGGAAGCGAGACGGCTGCGGGAGCGAGAACGGATGGGATGGGAATTATTTTTAGAATAGTATATTTTCTAATCCTTAACTGTTATTTCGATTTTTGTTTTCCAGACTCTCTACACTTACCCGGAAAACTTCCGCGCGTACAAGGCCCTGATCGCGGCCCAGTTCTCCGGCGCGAAGGTGACCGTCGCGTCCGACTTTGTCTTTGGCCAGACGAACAAGAGCGAGGCCTTCCTGAAGAAGTTCCCCCTCGGAAAGGTGAGTCGAGATTTTTTTGTTGTTGATGTTCGGTATTGGTATTGGAATTTAGGTTGGCGCGTGGCCACTTCGGATTGCATCAGCGTTCGGAAATATATGAGTCACGGTCAGTAACCTTACGGATAAGTCGTTGTGAGGAAACATGGACATTGCTACCCCGTATAAAGCCCTAAGCCAATGTTCTTGGAAAAAAAAGAAGTTTAGGTCTGTGATCGGGAAACGCTTTTTTGTTTCTGCTTTAAGGCTAGTACGGAGTTCGGAAGGAAAGGGGTCAAGAAACAGTTTTACGAACAGCAGAACAAAGGAGAGGGAGCGATTTCTTGGGGCATTTATAAACCCTCTCTGGCTTGCTTTCGCCGCCGCTGCTGCCCATTTGATTTTTTTCTTGACCGGTTCCTTCCGAAGTGCATATACAGCTTTAAAAGTAATGTTCAGAAAAAAGGTGCTTATAACTTTTGAAGTACAAATTAAGGCCAAAACGGACAATATCGGTTCAGCCAATGTCGAGATAATCGAGTGACAATTTTTTGATCAACAAACATTCACAAAAAAGTTCTTGGCAGCAACAAAATCGCTATCCTCCTAAGATTTCCAGTTATTTGTGGACGTGGCGAATACGATAGCGGCGTCAATAATTTCACCTCGTCACGTCTCAGATGAAGTTAGTCTTACAGTATATGTGTTTTGCTTTTGGTTTTTGATGTTCACGTCTGTGTTAGGGAAAAATGATCGATTTTTTTAATGTGAATGTTGATGAGTATGACCGAACCAAAAAAAAGTGAGTTACCAAAACACATTTCTCTTCCGCAGGTTCCCGCCTTCGAGACCGCCGACGGCAAGTTCCTGACCGAGAGCAACGCCATCGCGTACTACGTGTCGAACGAGCAGCTCCGCGGCAAGACCGACCTCGAGAAGGCCGAGGTGCTGTCGTTCCTGTCCCTGGCCGACAATGAGCTGCTGCCGGCGGTTCATGGGTGGGTGTTTGCCTTCATGGGCATCATCCAGTTCCAGAAGAACAACGTCGAGCGTGCCAAGCAGGACCTGAAGGCCACGCTGACGGCGCTCAACAGCCGTCTGGTGAACCAGACCTTCCTCGTCGGGGAGCGCCTCACGTTGGCCGACATTGTCGTGTTCGCCACGCTGCTGAGCGCCTACGAGAAGGTGCTGGATCCGTCCTTCCGCGCTCCGTTCGGCAGTCTGACCCGTTGGTTCAACACCGTGCTGAACCAGCCCCAGGTTAAGGCCGTCGTCAAGGGTTTCACCATGTGCGCCAAGGTGGCCGAAATTGACCCGAAGAAGTTCGCCGAGTTCCAGGCCAAGACCGGCGGTGCCCAGCAGCAGCAGCAGCAGAAGGAACCCAAGGAGAAGAAGGAAAAGAAGCCGGCCCCGGCCAAGAAGGAAAAGGAAGCGGAACCCGCCGAGGAGCTGGACGCCGCTGAGCTGGCTCTGGCCGAGGAGCCCAAGTCGAAGGACCCGTTCGATGCCATGCCCAAGGGAACGTTCAACTTTGACGACTTCAAGCGTTGCTACTCGAACGAGGACGAGGCCAAGTCCATCCCGTACTTCTTTGAAAAGTTCGACCCGGAACACTACTCGATCTGGTACGGCGAGTACAAGTACCCGGAGGAGCTGACCAAGGTGTTCATGAGCTGCAACCTGATTACCGGCATGTTCCAGCGGCTGGACAAGATGCGCAAGCAGGCCTTCTCGTCCGTGTGTCTGTTCGGTGAGGACAACAACAGCACCATCTCCGGCGTGTGGGTCTGGCGCGGTCAGGACCTCGCCTTCGAGCTGTCCCCCGACTGGCAGGTCGACTACGAAGTGTACGACTGGAAGAAGCTGGACCCCAAGTCTGAGGAAACGAAGAAGCTGGTCACGCAGTACTTCTCCTGGTCCGGCACCGACAGCAAGGGACGCAAGTTCAACCAGGGTAAAATCTTCAAGTAAACTGCGCAAGCTACGCTTGAAGGTAGGATTACGAATTTTACTTTACCCTTTCCACACACACAAACAAAACAACACTCAACAAAACACACACAAACTAACATCAACCGATCTCCGCTTCGCGAGGAGTTGAGATCGACCGTGATTGAAACCGTCGTCATCGTTGTCGCCGCCGCCGCTGCCGCAACCAAGAATAGACACGAAAAGTTCTCTTTGTTACAATAAAAAAAAAACCTAACTTAAGATATAAACTCGGCGAGACGGTTACTGCTTTGCGAAAGAAAGTCCCTTGTTGACCACTTACGAAACATTTTTTCTTTTCGCAGGCACGACGAGTTGTGAAGAAAGAAGCAGGAAAATCGTGAAACCAGCTGGACCAGGAGGTCGTAAATTTCCCAGAACAAATTTGAATTTCTTATCACTACTCGTACAGCATCATCTCGTGATTGCCGTCAAGATTACTTGAATGTGAAGTC
This sequence comes from Culex pipiens pallens, assembly GCF_016801865.2. Taxonomy (NCBI): domain Eukaryota; kingdom Metazoa; phylum Arthropoda; class Insecta; order Diptera; family Culicidae; genus Culex; species Culex pipiens. The sequence continues at coordinate 51,375,138 of NC_068937.1, read as the reverse complement.
CGTGATTGGGAAACGCAAATCTAACAAATTTTCTCTCCACCGACTCCGTGTGCCGGTGCTCCCTTCAGAAACGCATTCGTATGTAGTCTGCTTTTGACAGCACCTGCCACACGTACCGTATCTGTCACTAGCGCGCAAACTACTCGAATGTCAGGTCGCAGTCAAGAGGTAGAAGTAGAAGACTAGTCAATCGCTTCCAGCGGGGCAGCTTACGCTCGTAGTCATTCAGTTCGTAGTCTCGGTCCGAAGTGGTCGTGTTTTGCACCTTCTTAGTTGGTTGCCGCGTCCGTTTTGCGTACGTGCCGCTGATAACTTCTCCTGTAGGGGACCCCGCCAATCGCAGTCGTGGTCTTCGTGTGTGCAGTGGTGTGTAATTTTATTTAAATTTTATATCACTCAGCAATTCGTGCGCGCAATTGGTAGTAGCTTGATTTACGTGCTAAAGTACGGACTGGAGTTCGGAGAAGGAGGCAGACTAGAAGTTCGAGGAGGAGAAGTGGAGAGTGCCTATTTGGTTGGGAAAGGTTTGCAGAAACGAAACGCGTTTTTTTTGCTTTCAAGCATTAGCACTTTTCCAATTCGAAGGAACTACTAGGCTCGCGCAGGTAGACCAGCCATAAAAACCTGTTCGGTCGCAAATTAAGCAAGAAGACAGACTGGAGAGGAGAAAATTAAGCCTCGGAGTTGTGTCACACTGACGTTCACTTACCACACACATTCGTGTGTGTTTCTTGTGCTACGCCACAGTCGCTTTAGTCTCTGTAACTTGTTTCATCTCCCTTCGTTTACTTTGGGTAGATGTCGAAGATCTGCGTTCTGCGTCTGTGTTGCGCCGTGTCTTCATTGAGACGATTAAGCTGCTACTAAGTCAATCTGGACGTCGGAAGAGAGATAGCTTCACTTGCTCTCTCAAGTTCTGCCTTCAACCTCCTCTCGAATCTTCCCCAGTCCCGGAACGTCTCAGCAATCCAGCTCGGTGATTTCAATATCGGTCCAAAGTCCGCGTGTGCCGCGAAAAATTGTTATGGTTGAGCAAACATGTGTTAAGGCCTGCCGAGAGGAATTTCGCGTAACTGCAGCGCGGCGGCGGTAGCGTTGACCTACTCTGCTTAACTACTTTGCTTAACTCCTTAGTTAGCCGCAAGCCTTTGGCTGCGCGGTACGCGAAGAAATCGAAACCCGCTTTCGGAGAGTTGTGTATTGACCGTGCATGTTTCCGTGTCTTGTCTTCCTCCCTTTTATCAAGGACGATCGCAACGAGCTCATCGTCAGGAAAAGAAGGAATCCGAAAAAGAAGATTGCCGGATTTAATTGCTCTTCAGCTTCATTTGGGTAAGTCTTCCTTTTGTTCGCTTCTTGATCCCCATTAATGTTAAGTCTTTCAAGTTTTGTTGCTGCCTGCTTCGATTACGTGGTCGTCGATTGTTGTCGATAAACTGCTCGAATTTTCTTTGAGGTTTGGTTGCATGATACGCACACCATCTCCGTTCCTTCGGAAAGCATTTCACAGACACCTGTTGAATCTTCTGCCCTTCGTCGTCGGCGGTGGAATCTGTTGAGTTTGATGTTTTGGTTCAGTTGTGATGCGCATGAACCCCGTGGATGCATTGCATTGCGTGTTCATGGTGCACCACGCATTTTGTTGTTGGTGTAGGTTGAACTTACCCTTGAAAGCATTTTATTTGTTCAGTTATTTATCTGTGAGTAGCGACCGAGGAAGGGTTGTTATTGAGGAAAATCTGTCAATATTTGTCTATATGATTTAAACGTCAAATGACGCCGTCAATTCGTGTCAGGATAGTTGTTGTAACCTATTTCTGACGTTTAATGATTTAACGACTTTTACTTATTTATTTTTGCTAATCTTATTCAAAAACACAGCAAATCGCTCGACAATTTCATAAAGAATGTGGATTCAACATCCTCTTCATCTACGGCCAGACCTACTGTTAAATGGCAAACGCAAACATGATTTGTTGAGATCATTAAGTTGGATTACGAATTGTTGAAAAAAACTAAACATTTCTAATTACTAAACTTTTTAATTTTTCATTAAAACAAGTAAAATATAGAATCGAAGTCTACCGAATAAAGTGATCTATTTACCTTTTTGGTTTGTCAACGAATCACAGGCATTAACCGTCTCTGATTTGAATCGGTTTGACAACCTAAGTTTTGAGCTTGTCAACACTGCCAAGTTTTGCTGAAGCACCGGATTTGAGTGCAAGGTATGTAGATTAGCAAGGTAAGGCAGGTTTTCCAGCTGTCAAAATAGTTAGTTAGCACGAAACCCGGATTTTATACGGTGATTTTTAGAAAAGTGTAAATTTGACCATTTTCCGGCCAAATTTCATCGTTTTTTTTTCCTCTAGGGTTGTTAAGCATGCCAAACTGAACCGATAAACTCTTTTTACGTGGTGGCGTTACGCTTTTTGTTTCGTAGATTTCTCTCAAACCATACATTATTTTTGCAAGCTTCAAAAGGTGTTTTGTAGACATGAACAAAACCTACAAATTGCTTTTAAAACATTGCAAAAATGTTGCGTCGTTCCAGAGAAATCTATAAATTAGAAAAACGTAACGCACCGCGTAAAAAGAAGTTTCACTGTATCGAATTAATTTTTTTGAAAAAATATTTTTGTTTTAAAAGCGTATTCCGGTTAAGTTTGGCATGCTTAAAACCCCTACAGAAAAAAATCCGGTCAAATTTGCCGTGAAAATGGTCAAATTTGCACTTTTCTCAAAATCCTCATATAAAATCCGGGTTTCGTGCTAAAGGAGCTATTAGACTACAACAAACAAACAAATAAACTCGAAAACAAACCAACTTTTTGACAGTTTGGCAGTTTACCTGCTGTGTTTGTTTGCCTGCATTTGTTTGCAGAAATGTCAGCCTGCATACATTTGGCTTTGTTTGCGAGTTTGCCGCAAACGAGTTAGCGAGTTGGGCAAACAGTCAAACACAAAAAAGTGCGAATTTGTTAGTCTGTGTGTCATAGTTTAATAGCTCCTTAACTATTTTGACAGCTGCGATATTCCGCCTTACCTTATCTAATCTACATACTTTGATTCGAGTGGTAGAAATTACAGTTCTCCCATAAAGAATACATTGAAGGAAAAAAAAAGCAAAATCTGCTCGAATGGAAGTGCTCCATTGCTCGTTCAGATACGTCAAACTCGTGTCAGTTTTGATACGTCACATTCAATTGGGTACTAAAGCCCCATGTAAATTTTTATGTACAACGGTAAAAAACACGATTAAAAACCATTTCTGATCACTTCTTTTCATTTTAATGCAAAAAAATATTGACAAAATTTTTTCGATGGATCAACTATGGTCCCCTTGGAACGAGCTGTCAAGTAGGAACTTTTCTGTCAAGAAGGACCGCGAGGTAAATTTTTCAAAATTGATTTAAAAATCCATTTTAAACTCTTTGTGGTCGTACAAAGGGTCATTGTACTCAGAAAAATAAGCTTTATCGCTGTAAACTATAATATCAGCAATCTAAGCTTCATTTTAGGACCCAATTCGACCGGTCTAGTTTGGTCGTAATGTTTGTTTACATATAGAATATCGTTGTGCCCTGATGCAAAGCCCGATTTGAAGGCTTGGTGTTGTTATTTTGGGTAAAATTTCTTTACAATTGCGAGGATGGCCCCAAACACCTCTAGGTGGATAAGTAACTGGTCTCCAAAATGTTAGTAGTACAGGAAACAGGCACCGAATTCCTATATTAAAATTGAGATTTTGTTGCGTTTGCCGCGAGATTCAAACCGGCAACATCCGTATTGTAAGTCTATAGACTATAGTGCGCGGTCCGATTGATCCACACAGGCAGACAAAATATACAGAGCGGATTCGTCAATGGAGCACCCGATTCGAGTGGTAGAAATGACAGTTCTCCCATAAGGAATACATTGTAGAAAAAAAAAACAAAAACTGTTCGAATGGATATGCTCCATTCGAATTTCGCAACTTCGAATGTCCGCTAATTCGAACGTATTCGAGTTAAAAAGCATTCAAACGTCAAAATCAGTTGTCAAACTGATGTTGACATTTCTGGAGCAACATTTGAAAGGGGCGGTACGACATTGCTCTTACGGCCTTTCGTCCCATTTAAACGCGTGTAATGAAAGGCCGTAAGAGCAATGTCGTACCTAAAGTGTTACGGCGGAAGGACGACCGACGCGGCCAATAAAACGCGGTTTAGTTAAACGATAGATAAAGCGCGTGTATTTCGTTTGGTAACTCTTCTTGAAGTGAGGCGAAGTGAAGCTTCCCTCCAAAGCAGCGTTTGACAGCTAGCGCGTGCACTGGCGGCGCAGTAAAGTGGGGGCACACAGGTTGCAAGGGGTTGCATTCTCAATACGCCCTCTCAAACACGGCAATCCTGTACTCCAACGCTGGTGCGCAGCTTCCTGAAAGCGGGTGCCGGCAGGCTCTTCGTCAGGAAATCCGCCTGCTGCAGACTCGATGGGATGTAATCCACCTTGATTCTTCCTTTTTCAACCAACTCTCGCACAAAGAAATGCTTCACGTCAATGTGCTTAAGCCGGCCGGAGTCTTTCGGGTTTGTCACGATTTTGATCGTCGATTGATTATCCTCGTGGTACAGTACAGGTCCCGCCAGGTCCCATCCCAGCTCTCCAAGAACCCGTTGCAGCCATTGGCCATGGCACGCAGCAGCGCAAAGTGCCACCAGCTCAGCCTCCGTCGATGAAAGTGACACTGTCGCTTGCTTTTTCGCCATCCAGCTGACTGTAGCGCCGAACACTTTGAAGACAGCTCCCGACACAGAACGACGATCCACGATGTCGTTCGCCCAGTCTGCATCCGAGTACGCTTCCAGCAACGGTCCTTCGTCGTCACCTAGGAACACCAGCCCGTAGTCCAACGTTCCTCGAATATAACGCAGCACTCGACGTAGTTGAACGTAGTGTGCGTCGGTAGGACAAGCTTGAAACTGGCTGAAGTAATTGGCAGCGACTGCCAAATCCGGTCTGGTCGTCAATGACACGTACATCACACAACCGACAAGCTCGCGATACGGTTGCGTGGTTCTCTCAGCAACTTCTCCCTTAAGCAGCTTCAGCTTGTTCTCCATCGGTGTTCCAATCGGTCGACAGTCCTCCATTTGGAAACGGCTAAGGAGGCTTTCCAAGTATCGACGCTGGCTGATCCGCATGATGCGCTTTTCCTTGTCCCGGGCGATGTTCATCCCGAGAAAGTTCCGGACTTCTCCTTGGTCTGTCATCTCGAACTCGTTCGAAAGACAGAGTTTCACGGTTTTCACCAGCTTCTCCGACGGACTAATCACCAACACGTCGTCCACATAGAGGACTAGGATGACTTGCTGCTTGCCGTCACCGCGCAGGTACAGGCACAGATCGTTCGCACTTCGTCGGAATCCAAGTTTCTCCACGAAGTTGTGAAACCGCTCGTTCCACGACCTCGACGCTTGCTTCAGCCCGTACAACGATCTATTCAGACGACACACCATGCCGTCCTGTCGAGGAAAACCTTCCGGTTGTTGCATGAAGATTTCCTCGGACAACTCTCCGTTCAAGAATGCCGTCTTGACATCCATCTGGTGGACGACCATTCGCTCGCGGTTTGCCAACGCTAGAACCACACGAAGCGTGTCCAATCGAGCCACAGGAGAGTATGTTTCGTTGTAGTCAAATCCTCGTTTCTGGCTAAAACCCCGCGCCACCAATCGGGCTTTGTAGCGCGCGGGCTGGTCATCGTCGCAAGGCTTGATTTTAAAAATCCACTTACATGTCACGGCGTTCCGACCTTTCGGAAGCTTGTCCAGGGTCCAGGTGTTGTTCTTGCGAAGCGAATCCATTTCCTCCTGCATCGCTGCTTGCCACTTCTCCCAGTCCGGTCTCTTCCGCAGCTCGTCCAGCGATTCAGGCAAGTCGTCAACATACGACAGAGCGCTCAAAGCGGAGTTGCCGTACTCTACTTCGTAGTCTTGATGCCACGAAGGTGGACTCCGATTCCGATCCGGTCTGGCAGCTGGAGCAGGAGCACCGCCAATCGGCCCAGGCGCGGGCTCAGGAGCAAGAACCTCTTCGTCCGGCTCGGAGCAGCTCTCGAACTCTTCGTCTTCTCCTGGGTCGCGTTTCACAACACTTTCTTCCTCAACACTGTTTGCTCGGCGAATCAAAATCACAGGCACATCGTCTTCCGTTTGCTGGATCTTGGCAACACTTCCGATTCTGTACAGTTCGAGTTCGTAACACTGACCACGGCGCGCACCGGTGGCGACCAGTTCGGAATTGCTGAAGATCCTCACCTTCCCCTTCTCGAACACCACTTGCATGCCCTTCTTCTCCACTTGCAGCACCGAAAACAGGTTCATCCGCAGAGCCGGAACGTACAGCACATTCGACACCGAGCAGGGCCGACGCTCGCCGTTGACGACGGTGTGCAGCCGCACCGTTCCCGAGTGATTCGCCACGATGAACTGCCCTTCTTTGGCTACCGCAATCTCTACCGGCTTCGCTAGCGGCTTCAATTCCTCGAAAAGAGCCTCATCGTTGACAAGGTGATCCGAGCAGCCGGAGTCCACAATCCATCGCACCTTCGACTTTTCCGGTGGGTATCTTGCACCCTTCTCAGCAGCAAAACAAATCTCGCCACCACTGCTTTCAGCAGCGTTCGCCTTCGATGTTCTCCCGGTCGCTGGCCTCGGCTCCTTCTGTTCCGGCATCTTCTTCGGGCAATCAGCGGCCTTGTGCCCCTCTTGTTGACACCCGAAGCACTTCAGCTTCTTCTTCGGTCGCGACTCTTTGTCACCAGCAAAAGCCGCCGACTCAGTTTTCGGGGTGACCAACTCGACACCTATCGCCGATCGCTTGACTTCTTCATCGAGAAGACGACACTTCACCGTCTGCATGGTCAGTTTCTTCTCCTCCATCGACTCCAACGTCGTGACCACTGTCGCGTACGCTGATCCCATGTTGAGAAGCAGGTTGCAGACGACGTCTATCTCGGAAATTACCGCTCCCGTTCCGCGGAGCTGTCGCACCAGTCGATCGTGCTCGAGGAAGAAGTCCTTCAGCGGCCCGGAAACATAGCGGTGGGCCATCAGTTTCCGCTGCGCGGCCATCCGACCGGCGATGCTTTTGCGCTCGAAGATCCCGACCAAGGCGTCCAGAATTTCCTTCGGCGTCTTCAGATCCTGCACATGCTCCAGCTGGGAGTTGTGGATTCTCGACACCATCAGCATCTTGCACCTCCGATCCTGCTTCAAACGCTTCGCCAGCAACACCTTTTTCGCCGCCCTCTGCGCCTCAGTATCGCCCTCTGCATCCTGCAGCGCCGGATCGTCCGCCGCCTCCACTTCCAGACAATGCAGCAGTTCGGCGTCCTCCAGCATCACCATCAGCCGGTACTTCCAGGCGGGAAACTCGGTCCCGTCGAACAGCGGCATAAAGAACCGCTCGCTCCTGTCCTCTTCCGCCATAACTTCACTTTCACTCACTCGCTACGCGTTACTGGGCACCGTAACCTAAAGTGTTACGGCGGAAGGACGACCGACGCGGCCAATAAAACGCGGTTTAGTTAAACGATAGATAAAGCGCGTGTATTTCGTTTGGTAACTCTTCTTGAAGTGAGGCGAAGTGAAGCTTCCCTCCAAAGCAGCGTTTGACAGCTAGCGCGTGCACTGGCGGCGCAGTAAAGTGGGGGCACACAGGTTGCAAGGGGTTGCATTCTCAATAGTACCGCCCCTTTCAAATGTTGCTCTGGATTTCAATCCCATTGTTCGACGATTTCCGAGCACGTGGTTTCAAGCATTTGACAGCTGTCAGTCGTTCCAATGGAGTACCCGCAGTCGAGCAGTTTTTGACAGTTCGCTCCATAAGAAATACATTGTAGAAAAAAGCAAAAACTGCTCGAATGGAAATGCTCCATTAACGAATTCAGATTCGCTAATAAAGCACCCGCTGTCGATCAGTTTTTGACAGTTCGCTCCATAAGAAATACATTGTAGAAAAAAGCAAAAACTGCTCGTATGGAAATGCTCCATTCGAATGCTTTTCCAGTCGAATTAGCGAATCCGCTCTGTAGTGAGAAAAATTTGCAGTCACTTTCAAAAAGCAATAATTTTTTTTCGCGAATTTTCTGTTTGCTCAATGTCAAGCTGAATTTTAATGGAGCATTTCCATTCGAGCAGTTTTTGCTTTTTTCTATAATGTATTCCTTATGGAGCGAACTGTCAAAAACTGCTCGACGGCGGGTGCTCCAATGCAGCAAAAACGAAATTGTGCAAAACATCAAATTCGTTTCAAACTTCACCTTGCGTTGGTGAACTTGAGTTACAAAACATACCTTCACTGCTTGTTACTTCCGCTGATTCTTCTCCTTCGCTGGAATCAAAGATTTTGAACTTTCCCGACACGGAAACTTCGCATGAAGTTCTTCCGGAATAATCTTGCTTGACATTTGATAGCCTTGAATGACGGTGAGAATAGGAAATAGTTGCAATTGGTGACAGTTCGTCAATTTTTCCGCTTGACTTTTTCAAACCAACGGGAATTACTGCTCTCATCGTTTGGTCACGTTTATGTTTACGATATCTAAAACATTAATTAAATAAAACGTGCACGTGGCAGAATTTCTCGGCTTGGCTTCTATTTCCAGTCCTGATACGGCACGTAAATCCCACGTTAGCGGTCTCTTGTTAACTGTTTTTACACACCCAAATTTCACTTAACTTCTTCCTCGTCTAAACGGGAACACGGTTACAGAACTGAAATCGCTGGCTTTTTCTCGCCTTGAACCGGTCAAACTGGTTGCGCGAAAAGATTTCGCCACATTACGATACACCTCTTGGCTCAAGTTCGACAGTCTCAACTTGGACGATTCCAGCCGTTCTTACCATTCACTACTTTACCTTGATTGTAAGTTGTACATCCAATGTAAACAATGTTCAAGGTAATCTTGAAAACTACAATCTGCAAAATTTTAAGCTGAATGATTACAACTCTTTGTTTGACAGTTACCTCACCTTGAGCGTTACCCACCTTGATTACTTTTGGAGCACCAACGCCTTCTATCTCAAAGGTGCGATAGTGACAAGCGGAATTTGCTCGGGTTGGTTTGTCACCAAGCGCGTCGTCTCGAGCCCGCTCAGATAACATGTCTCAATTTTGGATCGCCGTCTTATCGCCATTCGTTCGCTGTTAAATCCTGCAATACACATGTTCCGCCACTAACTGATTAAATTCAATGAGACATCCGCCGACACTTGATTCGAAATTGTTTCACCACTCGCACTCTCTCTCTCGGCGGGTTTCTTAATGGAGGATGACCTTCTCGGCAATATGGCGATGGCGTAGGGCCCTCTCCGAGCTGCACTGGTGTAGGTGTTGACGGATAAGCAAACAAAAAAGAAAGAAGACAGACAAAACGAGACCTGCTTTCAAGGTCGCGAGGGTTCCAACGCCGTCGACGCTGGTTTCGAGGTTATAGCCGTTAATGTTTGCTTTTTGTATGGGGTTTTATTTGTTTTCTTTTTTGTGCCAGACAAGACCTTGTAGTCGTCGAGCGGATCTTATCTGTGCGAATAGCTGGGTATGAGTTGAACTAGGTTAGTCTAGATTGAGCGATGTCCGCGAATTCAATCACGAATACGGAGGAGCTGTTTGCCCATGCAGCAAAAATAGTGTTGCACTCAGGTTTTGGGTAGAAGCTTCGCATCGTGTAGCGTTGACAGGAAGGCCGTAGAACCCGTTTGTGACGGGAGTTCCACGTTGTAACTTTACCTGGAGAGTGACGCAGCAATATACAATTCCAATTAGCGGCTTCGTCCGGGGGGTTAAAGAGCAGACCGGTGTGGAGGTTTTTTTTTGATACAGTGTGAAAAAAGCTGGATCGCTACGAACTGGCACGTAGACACCAAGGTGAATGTGTGACGTTTTGTGGTGAAATTACACTGCTGACATAGAATAGTATGCAAGGCGAAGGACAATGGTTCAGCAATCTTGTGACCCCTCGTCACAATAGTGACGTCAAATACCTTCTGAAAGTACAATTCAATCGAGTAAAATAACCGCCGGATAATTTCCACTACCGCCGCTGTTAACTGAATAACTTCTAGGAAATTACATTTGCGAACCCCCGGTCGCCAGAATAGCATACATTAAGCCAAACAATTCGCTCGCGAACAACGCGATTTACACTAATTGTGATGTACGAGATGCCAGACACCGACATCTCGAGTGATTCACCGCAAAATGTTAGCAAAAGCTCAAGATTGGTTTACCCCTCGTTTGACAGTTTTCTCGCCTTCACCAACATCAATCCGATAACTGTCATAGTGACAGCTATGTGTTCAAGGCGCAGTACGATCGCGCAGCTCTCGACATTGCCACACGAGTTCAAGTGTTTTTATCGAGTAGTTCCCCTCGACATTGCACGTTCCTCCTTCGCTCCGATGGGGTCGCCTGTTGAAGCTCTAGAATCTTCTAATCGAGCCATGCTTTGCGTGTCGTCTCGAGCATCATCACCGGCGTAATTGTCATATCCATTAGACACGACGCACGTGGGTCAAGAACGATGAGGTGTTTGCTGCAATCGTGAACAATCGAATGCGGAAGAGAAGTTTGCATGTGAATCGTCGTAGACTTTACACAATGTAGAACAATTGAACACGAACCGTTAGGTTAGGTTAGGTTGGGGGTTAGCACGATTCGATGCCAGGATGATCGATATAGGGCCGACTTGAAGCTACTGATCACGATCTAGTTTTCCGTACGTGATCTCCGAACCTTCTGGGTTAACTCACGCTCGCAGAACGATCCGTTCCTGTACAAATTGCATAACTCGTATGAACACATGTGCACGCGCGTTCCTGCAAGAAGTTCGTGTGTACGATAACTTGTAGACCGCTGCTGAACTCTGCGGCGACCTCGAGTACGCGGCGCTGAAGAGCCACACGTGAATATCAATTAGTGTAAATAAAAGAACTTAATTCCTTGTGGATTGCGTTGCCAGGTAAAGCCGGAAGCGTTTAGCCTGCGAATCGACACTCGTTTGTTGGTCTGTTGGTACCACGCGATGACGTTTACAACTTGATGGTAGGTTTGTAAATGTTCTGGACGTTTCATGCCAATAATGTTTTAAATCGAGAATTGAATTCGGTAGCGTGACGCGGTATTAGAACAAGTCACTATACTGGAGAATTCAATAAGGGAGCGCTCTTTTATTTTTTGTTATCTTTAAAAACTTCATCATCCCGGTACGAGAATCGAACCCACGACCTCTGGATTAGAAACCCAGTACGCCGCTAGTCGAAACCCATCCCCTACCGGTCAGTATTCCCAGTGAGTAGAATTACTCTTTGAAGGGATCTGACTTTGCCGAGCCAGACAGGAACCCATCACCTTCCGCTTACAAGGCGAAACCCGTAACCTCTCGGCCACGGAAGCTTGGCGCTTAATAGCAACCCAGTTCATATAGACACAAGTAAAACTATATGTGTTCCGAACAGTAGTTAGTACCAAATGCTTTTCCTTGAAGCTGATACAGTTACAGGCCTATCAACTAGTAATCTACGAAAGTAAACTGTAATGATGGAGCTTATTGAAAGGATAATTTATATTTGCGTTGAAAATCAGCTCGTTTTTTCATAACTGATTTTAATGTTAAACCATATTATCAACACGATAACTCGTCCATCTCAAACCTTTGTAGGGGTAAAAGGTGGGACCATCATCATCATCATCATCACAGGGTGGTTACACTTTCGCGATTTTCGCGGATTTCGCGAATTTCGCGATTTTCGCGGATTTGGCGCGGATTTAGTCAGCGATGGCGCGGATTTCGCGGATTTACAAAACTGAAAAATATTTTTTTATTAAATATTTTTTTGTTAATTTAATTCATATAAAATGTCTTGATTTGGAATTGAGTGCTTTTGACAATTTCAAAAATCATTGTTGAAAATTTTGCAAGAATTTTTGTCAATTTGTTATTCAATATTTGTCAGATTTATTTCATGGCTTCAAAAATGTTATTTGAAAAATATAATCAATGTTTATGAAAAATTATCTTAATAATACATTTTAAATTTCTTGTGTATCTTATTCGACTTAATCTTATTTGGCTCAAACTAAATTAATAAATCTTTGGTAAAAAGGAAAAAGAACAATAACATAAAAATTAAAAACAAAATTCTAAGCCTACAACAAAGTCAAAACTGTAAAGCTCTCATAGACTTTTTTTTTTAATTTGCTAAAGGCTGGTTGTTGGATGTTGAAAAAATTGAATCAACAAAGTTTGTTCTGATTAAACTTTTGATTTCATTCATGTAGTGATCACCATACTGCGATCCACGACAAAGATTGGTGCCCTTTTTTGTTTATTTTTAATTTTATAATTTCTAAAGATGATAACTGAGCTAAGCTCAATAGATATTAAAAATGACCTCACTCTGATTCCAGCCATAAAATGGATATCCATAAATAATTATTAAAATTTATTTTTGAAAAAATATGTTATAAATTAAAATTATTTTAATTTGATAAAATATTAATATTAATAGAAGTCAAGAAAATTCTAAGTGTAAATATAGGTATTCGGTGCCCTCTCCCCGTGCCCATACCTTCACACTTAGGAGACCCGGGAGGCGGAGTCTTGTCGCAAAAAGAACGATACACGCCTGTGGATCCGTTGACGAAACTGCAAGGTTTAAGAGGGCCACATTATAAGGTGTTACGTCGATTCCGTTTTTTTTTTCAGTCAAGACTTTCCAAGCTTATTTGAATTAAATAAATGGATTATGAATTATATTTGACATTGAAATCAGAAAGCGGACAACATTTTCGAAATCTTTGTGACATTTCGTTTTTTAAATTTCAATACATGTTTGTTTCTATGCGTTTTCATGAGAAAAAATGTAGTTGTTTAAGTTAAAAGTTTCAATATATCGTCGCTTGTGTGCTACTTTGTGACACGTTTGATGTAGAAAGATAGGACGTGTCACAATAGCACACAAGCGACGATATGCTTGAAACTTCGTTCAAATAGCAATAGATATTCAAAAAAATCCATTATTAGTTAATATTTCAGCTAAATTTTAACATTCTGAAACTCCATTTTAAATTAATTATATTTAAAGTTAAAACAAAATCTCCAAAGAAACAAATTGATTGTTCGTTTTTCAAAAGAGAAAAGAAACAATGGTACAAACACATTTGACGTAATTTATTTTACACAAGTTTTTAGGAATCTCTGTTAGTATTATTCATAAAATATATAAATAAACTTTTTGGAAAAAGCATTACTGACCAACCCAGTACATGTTTTTTTTTTCAAATAACAAACTTATCCAGTTGAAGAATATTTGTATTCGAAATATTAATAATGTCATCGCTGTTTAGCGGTATTAATTTATTTAAGTTGGGCGATTTTTTTTTTATTTTCAATATGTTCGGATTTTAAGCTTTTACATGATTTGCTTTCATTTGCGCAAAAATTGCTAGCTATATCAATTTTTCTATTGGGAGCTGGTTAAGCTAATTTGCAAAAAAAAAATTTGGATTGCATTAAAAATACGTATCAGATTTTGATGTAGAATTATCATTTCTGCAAACTTACCAAGTTAAATGAAAGATGGAATATTAATTTAAAATAAAATATATTAGAATAAAAAAAGTTTGATTCACCCAAATATTCATTTTTTATATCGAATGTTTATTTCTTGATATTTGGTATGAAATTTATTTGCACTGCAGTTTAGTATAGTCGAATAGATTTTTTAGTTCTTATAAAATGAACAATTAAGAAATACTTTTTCTAACTTGTATGATAAAAGTGGTTTTGTATCTTATAGTTAATAGGTACTTAAAAACCCTGAATTATTTTAAAATTTCGCGAAAAAATGTATGGCGCGGATTTCGCGGATTTGAAAAAGCTCGGCGCGGTTTTCGCGGATATGATATTGGGAAAGTTGTAACCACCCTGTCATCATCATAATGTAACGCGAAGTTTTGGATTATTGCACCCCAAATTGTAACAGGATTGGCAGCACTGCTTGCCCGGTTCAGTTCGGTTTTATAGCTCGTGATTTAAAATAGAAATATTTGAGTGAATATTGATCGTATCGACGCGGAAAATGTGTTTTTTTGACGGTTTAGATCGCCTTCATTGCTGAAACGATGAAGTTTTCGACTTTCCGAGTTAAATTAGTGGCTTTTTCTCGCAAAAAAAGTTTGGGTTTTGAGGCTGAAAGATGGTTACTTTTCGGAAAGGAAGAGAAATAGACAGCAGTGACAGAAACAGCATCATAATTTTCCATGGTGTTGGTGGGAGCGAGTACTCTTTATGTCTCTTTTTCTCGTGTGCGTGGGTGTTTGTGTGAGTGACTTGAGCGAGCGTGAGCTTACGCTTCAAAAATGCCAAAATGCGGACAGAAAGGGAAGGAATGTATGCTGTCAGTTTTTGAGTGGTCGGCAGCGTGACGGACGAGTGAAGACGCGGTGTGTTTGTCAGCTTTTGTGCGAGAGAGAGTAATCGCGAGCATCTCGCTCAGATTGGCAGTGTGACCAGTTTAATTGGGTTTTAAATGAAGATTAAAATCATTTTACTGTGTTGAAGTTATTGGAAATAGTGAAACAAGAAGATCATACCAGTTCAAAATTTAAATAGTTATTAGTTTTATGGGGGCATAGTTTTGAAGAAAAATAGATTGAGTGCACGACTTGCTCTGCTCAAAGTTTGCCAGTGGAACTGGTTTCGTGATAGGCAAATTTATCCAGGAAAAAACAAGATTGTGATTTGTGGCGGCTGCGTTGCATGAGATTTGTGCCAGTATTTGTGCAGTTTGAGCCATCTTTCTGGCTTGTAAAAAGGAAAATCAGTAATGGTGAAAATAAACGGGTTTCGTGCGCATGATTTCCGGAGTTAAGCATAATTTTGAGAAAATCGGCTGCCATCATCGCGATGATCACTCCATCTGTAATCCTGCTACCGCGTGCTTCAACGATAGCTGGTTGCCACAACTGATAGCAGCACACGCATACGCATACAACGACAGGAAGATGGTCGTTTCGTCATTCACGAGGATCTATTGTGGATTTAGATCGTAGCTGGATTTTCTGGCATCTTCTCACGGTCATTGAAAACGGTCGTGGATAGACCTAGGGGTTCCCAGTTGGAGTGAAAAAAATCAATTTATAGAAAAATTATGGATTAACATTTTGCTTTTTTATCACTTCTCCGACATCAGGAATAATTGTTTGAACATGCTCGCAATTTTTTTATTCAATCGGAAAAATATTATTTTTCTTGAAAAAACTTTCATTTTTAATCACATGATCACCCCTTATTCTGGCTCGATGCCGCAATCATGCGACCGCGTGCTCCGTTTGTTTGTCAACAAATCTGCAGCTGGATGGTGAGACGAAGTGAGGGGGGATGTGATTTTGACATTTTTATGCCCGCATCTGGCCCGCCGCCTATTTCGTCGGTCACTGAGCCGCCGGTCGTTTCCAGTGACCGAGTCCAGCTAGGTACTGATCGTACAATACATCGGTACTCTAGCGTCGACCGACTTTGGTGAGTCGGTGTTGGTGAAACAAGGTTTGTGGTGCTAGGTAAGTCCGTTCCTGCAATGCAGGTGTTCGACTACATCAAAAGGTAAGCTAAGATATACTTCATTCATAAAAAAACTGAGAACATAAAAATTGAGAGTGGGGTTAAAGGGGTTGCCAATTTTACTCATGTTTTTATTTGATTTAAATTACCCATATATTTTTCTATTCACAGGAAGCGAGTTGTGGCGCTATAACCACGGCAAGTAGTGTCCAGGGCATTTGTGGAAATACAGTGTCCCATCCCTAGAGGTTCCCGGAGCACCAAAACTTCTTAGCATGGTGGCTCCCAACGATAAATTACCTAAACAAACAGGAACGTGAGCGGGGGATCCCCACGTTTCTTCCTCCCCTGTAGATTTAGAAATGTGTTGTTGTTTGAACATTCGTGCTCAAACTCAATCCAATTCAACGAATCATCTTTGCGGTAAACTTTACGCAGTTGGCCTGGCCGCTTTAACGTTTGTGATGTTTCAAAGCAATTTATTGCATTGGGGCACTGCAATTGTTAATAATGACAAGAGGATGCTAGGCGTCAATCAACCTAAGGCATTTTCCAGGATGCCCTCGAAAGACTGGCTGCGCTAGGGTTAGATTAGATTATTAGATTAGATTAGATTGCACCCCAAATTGTAACAGATGAAAGCATATAGTTAGAGGACCCTAGATATATGCAAAAGTGCCCATACTTTGTTGCTACTCCGTGATTGACCAGGACCTCCAGAAGTTACATCCACGTGCCGCGTAAGATGAGTTTCGAATCGCCCCTATGCTGATCAATACTGGTACCGGCCACGACCATTGGTACGGTCACTGGGAAGTGGATGGGTATGTTAGTCCGATACTTGATTTCCCATCACGTAGATTCTAATTGAATGCCGGTGTTCCATTCGGATGAACTAATGGAGCATTTCCATTCGAGCAGGCTTTTTGCCTTCCTCACCTGACTGAGGAAAGGCTATAATATCACTCGAAAAATGAACTTCTCAATTAGACCTCCTAGACCAGGCCTGCCCAACCTTTTCGGCTCAATTTTCACTTTTTTGATCGTCAAAATTATAATTGTTATTTTTTTTTTCATGGTTTCTTTGATGGAATCGGTTCTCAGATGACCAGTGAACATAACTTTAAGTTTGAAAAAATATGTTTGCAGGTTGTTTTTATGTAAGTTTTAAGTGAAAAATTGGTCCGGCCCGCGGGTCGGATTGATTTTTGACGTAAAATGCAGATTAAAACGACTTGTATAAATATTTTTTCAAACTTTTGGAAAAGTTATGTTCACTGGTCATTTGAGAACCGACTCCATCAAAGAAGCCATGAAAAAATGAACAATTGTAATTTTGACGATCAAAAATGTGAAAATTGAGCCGAAAAGGTTGGGCAGGCCTGTCCTAGACCCACCTTCATGTATACTAGGGTGGCTTGAAGTTGTATGGTAAAAATTCAAAATGGACTAATTCAATCAGAACAGGCATTTTCCGGTCCCATTTGGGCCCCCAAACATCCCCCCAAAATTTGGGACCGATTGGATTTGACCCGGCTTTCCGCAAAGCGATTCAAATTTGTATGGAAATTTGTATGGGAAAACCCTCTTTTTTACATTTTGATTTTTATAATTTTCATTTTTCACTCAATTTAAAAACTAACACCGTAGAAGTATAGCCCTGAATGTCCTCTAAAACTTTCCCGAAGAAAGTATGGTCCTATCTTGCTTCTGGAGAAAGATACCAAGTTTTTAAAAGAGGCATTTCAAAATAAGTGCTGAAAATTATATTTCTTGCCAACACTGCCAGTACTTCGGTAGATATTTTGAAATCTTATTTTTTAACGTAATAAGTAAGCAACCTAGCAAAATGGTGTCTTAGGAAAAGTTGTTGTATATGAATGTGGTTTTTATTTAAAATTATTGACATGCAGGGTGACACACCTACAGGGTGTCAACCAAGCCCTAACTTCTACTGGTGACCTTTTAAATCGTTGGTGTCTTAGGAAAAGTTGTTAAGCTACTTATTCCAAGAAATTTCGACATGGTTGGAAGACAGGGTGGCACATCTACAGGGTGTCCACCCATTTCTAGCTTCTATTTAAGACCTTTTTGATCAATGTAAAGTGGGCGAAAAAGAGTACAAATCGCAAATTAGACCTGCCACGCAAAAGGAGGCTGATCAAGAAATCGTAAAAAGTCAGTTTTCACATAAAATTTCCTGGGAAATTGATTGCACATGATTGATTGATTGTAACAAAGTTAAGATGCTAGTTTGACAACTTTCCGATCAAATGTTTTTTTTCTGTATAAAATGAAAGAAAGTTGAATAATGGAATTTCTTCTGTAAAAATGTTTAGGACATTGGAGCAATTTCTACAAAATCGGCCGATTTCTTCCATTTTTATTATTTATTTTTTTATCTGGCTCAAACTTTGTGGAGGCCTTCCCTATCACCAAAGAAGCCATTTTGTGTTATTGGTTCACCAATACAATTTTGGCAGCTGTTCATACAAAAATGGTACGTAAATATAAATAAAACCTGTAACTTTTCAAGAATTTGTTTTATTGATTTGGTGTCTTCGGCCAAGTTGCTCATTTTTGAGTTTGAAAATTTTCCGGAGAAGTTATGATTTTTTTTAAATAGTGATTTTTGTTAAAAAAAATCTTGTAATTAAAATTGTTGACCCCCATTTTTATGTAAAATTAAATTTGCAAGATCGGAAACTGTTTTTAATCATGCGCAATCAATTCTCCCAGGAAATTTTATGTGAAAAACTGACTTTTTACGATTTTTTGATCAGCCTCCTTTTGCGTGGCAGGTCTATTTTGCGATTTGTACTCTTTTTCGCCCACTTTACAGTGATCAAAAAGGTCTTAAATAGAAGCTAGAAATGGGTTGACACCCTGTAGATGTGCCACCCTGTCTTCCAACAATGTCAAAATTTCTCGGAATAAGTAGCTTAACAACTTTTCCTAAGACACCAACGCTTTAAAAGGTCACCAGTAGAAGTTAGGGCTTGGTTGACACCCTGTAGGTGTGTCACCCTGCATGTCAATAATTTTAAATAAAAGCCACATTCATATACAACAACTTTTCCTAAGACACCATTTTGCTAGGTTGCTTCCTTATTACGTTAAAAAATAAGATTTCAAAATATCTACCGAAGTACTGGCAGTGTTGGCAAGAAATATAATTTTCAGCACTTATTTTGAAATGCCTCTTTTAAAAACTCTGTATCTTTTTTCAGAAGCAAGATAGGACCATACCCACTGAGAATTTTGGCTCGAGCTTCGACTCGATTCAGGCTCGATCTCGAGCCAGATCGACTCGAGGCTCGAGCCAAAATTCTCAGTGGGTACTTTCTTCGGGAAAGTTTTAGAGGACATTCAGGGCTATACTTTTACGGTGTTAGTTTTTAAATTGAGTGAAAAATGAAAATTATAAAAATCAAAATGTAAAAAAGAGGGTTTTCCCATACAAATTTCCATACAAATTTGAATCGCTTTGCGGAAAGCCGGGTCAAATCCAATCGCTCCCAAATTTTGGGGGGATGTTTAGGAGCCCAAATGGGACCGGAAAATGCCTGTTCTGTAAAATCGATCATGTCGAGCCACCCTAATGTATACCTATCGACTCAGAATCAAATTCTGAGCAAATGTCTGTGTGTGTGGTGGGATGTTGATCAAAAAAATGTCACTCGATTATCTCAAGACTGGCTAAACCGATTTGGTCCGTTTTGGCTTCATTCGATCCGTCCTGGGGTCCCATAAGTCGCTATTAAAAATTATGGAGTTTAGTTAAGTACTTTAAAAGTTATGCCAAAAAAACGATTTTAACAAAAGTTCGGAAGATTGTAAAAAGGGTGGTTTTTGTAAGAAAACCCGTCATGCTATACATTTTCAGAAAGGTATTTAAAAGACCTTTTCAACGCGTCCAAGACATTGAAGATCTGAATACCCCTATCAAAAGTTATAAGCACGTAAGTGTTATTTACGCACTTTTTGGAGGCCGGATCTCAGATATTTTGATGAAAACGTTATCCGGATCGCTCATGCGACCTATCGTTGGATAGGTTATCAAAAAACCTTTCCAACGCGTCCAAGACATTGAAGATCTGACAACCCTATCAAAAGTTATAAGCACTTAAGTGTTATTTACGCACCTTTTGGAGGCTGATAAAACTCTGAAAAAAAAAACACCGCCATTTTGTGTCTATTTTGGATAGCACCCTTTAAATGTGAGGAAGGCACCAACCACCTAAGGGTGGATAAAGTAACGTTTTTCTACTATGTATTCCTTATGGGAGAACTGTCATTTCTACCACTCGAATCGGGTGCCCCATTCGAAAAAGAGAATCCACTCTGTAGTTCTGTTCGAACTGTCAAAAGCCTACTCGATTCCGACATTGTATCAAAAAGCAAAAAAAAAAAAAAAAATCGAGCAGTTTTTTTTTAATTTTCACCACAGTTTCTTCTAGAAGGAACTTCGCAGCCTTAAAGACTTTCGCAAAATCGAAAAAAAACTGTCGATTTTCATGGTCTTATTTAGTTAATCGCTCATGCGTTCAAACCAATTCGTTGATAAAGTGTGCGCGTTGTTGGTGTTGTTGGTATTGGTGCTATCGCAATGCAGAAGCAAAACGTTAGACGCGTATGCACACGTAAATCTTTGCCATATCCACCTCACAAAAACGGTATCTCAGTCTGTCGAAACCGGACCGGTTTCGTTGGTCGGCCGGCACTTGTCGGGGGGTATTGCACACCATCATCAGCGGCAAAGAGGGGACCATTTACGTCAGGTATCTGTTTTACCTTCCGTCCTCTCCGTTAAGGTGAGATCGTGCTTGATTTTTTGTAGTTGTATCGCATTACTAATACCGCCTAATCTCGATCAGCTGGTTTGCCATTTGCGTATGGTTTGAGCAAAAAGTACTTATCTGTGAATTTTAGAAGGAATGTTCGCGATGATCATAAATTTTTTTTTTGAAATTTAATGTTTATGAGCGGTTGAGAATATTCGAAGCATTCAAATTAGCGAACCCGAGCTGTAGCAATGCTATTTGAAGGGCATCTTTAGGGACCATCCATAAACCACGTGGACACTTTAGGGGGGGGGGGGGGGTATGGCGATTGTCCACGATCCATACAAAAAAGTTTTTTTTTGTATGGACAATTGTCCACGAGGGGGGGGGGAGGGGTTGAGATTTCCAAAAAAGTGTCCAC
Organism: Culex pipiens pallens; assembly: GCF_016801865.2. Lineage (NCBI taxonomy): Eukaryota > Metazoa > Arthropoda > Insecta > Diptera > Culicidae > Culex > Culex pipiens. Next base: position 51,354,323 of record NC_068937.1, on the reverse strand, counting down.
GTGGTTTGTGGATGGTCCCTTACCGCCGATACTTAACCACAAAAAAGATGAACCATCAAGATAAGCACCGCTGTGAAAATGCACAAAACCGCATTTTAGGAGTTCTGCATCTATATATCTATGCAACCCTCTCGTAATCTCCCAAGTAATCTATGGGTAGGTACCGATTGCGTAACTCGCCCATGAGGTCTCTGCCCTCTCCGAGTGATTGCTCTAGAGTTGTCGGTCATTAGAGTCTTGAAAGTCTCGGAGCAATTTTCTCCCAACTTGGGCTCAACCAGTTTCGTACCACCGCTGATCGGAGGCTGGTAGACCTTGGACCACTGAACCAAAGCCGTCGTCGTCAAATGCACTATTGCACTTGCATTTTTAATCATTTCCACTTCCACCTGCTGATTGCCGCACCGTATCGAGCAGTTGAGATTGCCTAATCTCGAAGGTGGTGAAGGTGTTTGATCGCGGTGAATGGCCGTTGCGGTCTTTGGGTTTTCTGCGTCTTTACAATATTCTTTTCACAATCTGGAGGAAACAGAATCTGACAAAAGCTTTCTTCCGACATATTAACACCTTGGTTAGATTAAGTTGTAGAACACGATCTGTATGGTATTGTCAAAAACTTTAACTAATGAATTTAGCTGATGTGTTTGGCTTTCAATTAGCATGATTACTTTAGGTATCTAGCGAGTTTAGCTTTCTCCCAAACATAAAATATAAATAAAAATAATGTATGTAAAAGTCATAAACATTTCCTTAGTGTGTAGTAAAGCATGCATTTAAAAGGGTAGGTTATGTTGGGAACATCAGTTCGTTTCGATTCCGAACAAATGAACTGCTGGTTGTCTTGACAAAAAATGCACAAAATAAATGCTTTGATAAATGATTTTGGGCTACATTGGTTAAGGACGCCATTTTATGCAGCTTTCAATGCCTCAACCTTTTGACCTTTACAGATAACTCAAAATTCGATTTCAATCCTGAGACATTCAACAAAACCCGGAAAACTTCGTGCATTGTTGTCACTCTTCATATGAAAGAAATTTCGATCCGATCGTGCTGTCTTTACACACGCTGCAAATTGCTGCAAGTGCGACAACTGGTCGAAGGGAACTAAGTCAGAACGCGTTTGACACACGTAGGTGACCGACTACCGTAAACATTTGTAATTATAACTTGGGACTCCGGTAACTAAATTCAACCAAACTTTAGGACAATGCACATAATGGTCACGGTAAGCCAAACAAAACGTGTTTGTTATTGTTTACTTTGCGTGCTATGTTTTTTTGTGTATTCAAGGTCAAATATTAAAACGCGTTATTCTCGGAACGTCAAAAAGAGAAGTGCGACAAGATCACGTCGAAATGCTCTTTCTAGCCTATTAAGCCTTAAAGATTTTATTTTATTTACCTGTAACTATCATATCACCCAGTGTAGCAACATTTGTGTTCCTCTATTTTCCCTCAAATTGATTGTTATTGTTGGAAATCATGCCGCATCATTGTCAGCCACGTGCGTCCACAATTACTGGCAGTGGTGTCTAGTGATTGCAAATATTGCAAGTATTCATTCAGTCGCCACTTAACCACTGCCATACGGTCTGAGAACAGTTTGTTTTCGCTTTCGCTATGTGATATCGGCTCTAAAGTGGGAATTTATTTGCTATTATAGCTGATGTCACTCTTACTAGCTGTTTGAAATTACCCTTGGTGTAGAATATATTCAAAATTGTTGACCTTCAGGATTTGTAAAGCGCCTTTTTTGGCACAATCTCATTGATGAAGTTCTCTGATTTGAACCCCTGCGCGATATCTTATCGGTTAGAGATTACACTTTGTGTTTGCGCTCACAAAAGTCGACGTTTAAGGAAGCAGTCCGTGTGGAATGAGAGTCATTTTCGCACTCCTGGGCTCTTGTGATAAGATAACAGTGGTCACCGTGATGTGCAGGAAATGAGCCCTCGACGATGCCCAAATACAGACCGAGAGTGAAAACAATGCGTCAGCTGACTCGAGGAAACTCGTTTTAGGTTGTGAAAGTAGATCTTGACGGCGAATTTGCCTGGTCATTTTCGAACCCCTAATTGGGAGCAACTGATAAGACACGTATTTTGCAGATTGATGAGCAAAAACGACGCCGAGTTCAAAGAACTCGTCGGCCATTATGGCGCGCGTGTTGACAGCTAATGTGCGCCCTTTTTTATAGCTACCGCCATAATGGCTGCCCTCCGGAATTCCCGGAATAAAAACGATACCTGTGTCGCGTGTAGCAAACTGTTTACCGAAGCTCCGTACCGATGACAGTGCGCAAAATGTTCGCCCAATTCGTTGACTCGCCCGAGTGATCAACACCAGGAACGCTACCCCCCCTTTTTTGGCTGTATTGGTAAGCGGTGGTGGCGTAGCGCCACCGTCGTAGTCGTGGTCTACAAAGTCGTCGTTTGCAAATTTGTTTTTGCAATCTCACGCGCATGTTCAACTAACGAGTTCGGAACTGGCAGTCGTGTTCCAGCGTTCGGCGAGATATGAAGTGAAGTGAGCTCTCTGGTCGAGTCTGGCCAAGTGATCAACGGAAGCCCCCGCACGGAGAAAGATCCAAAAATCGGTGAACCGTGCCCTGAACAACAGCGACAGCTACTGGAGACGGTGCGTGTACTTGACCTTCCACGGGTTAATAATCATAAATTCAGCAGTGTTGTGTGTGAATGATCGTGTATTGCGTCATGAAGAGCTGGCTGATTGAGGGTCTCGGTCGAGGTCTTTTTGTGTGAAAGTGGTGTGCGTGAAATGGAATCCCAGAAGTGATAAATATGATTGTTGAAGTTGTGAATTGACCTCTGCTGGCTATGATATTATGCACGGTCAAGTGATCTTAAAATAACTGAATGATGGCATTAACTTTGCAAAATAACAGCGGTGATCATATCTGCATGGATACATCTGGATGACTTTCGTTCGCAATTGTATTTTGGCGTGTTTGTTTTGGAAGATACGGCGTGAGAGATGATCGCTACCGGCTGTCGTCACGTACTGAATGATGCCGAAAGGCGTGACTACTTGACTGTTACGAAGCCGTCGTATAACTTTATATCCGGATATAAAGCCGAATTCGTGCGTCAAACAAACAGCTTGTTACAATTAAAAAAAATGTTTAAAAATAGTGGATCGATTTGTGGTATCAGTGATTTACGACACAAACTATTTTTTTTTAACGGTGAACTCGCAGAGTGTAACTCGGCTTCATTGTCATCTGGAACATAAAACCGTATGGCCATGATCAGTATTGGATTGTTACACGAAACCTTGGCCTAGAAGAGTGTCATGGTGGAACAGGAAGGATATCAATTGCGAAACGTATTGCGCAATTCTCACTTCTTGAAAAAAAAAAAGTCCTATAAATATATGAAAAACAATAGCTTATAGGACCTTTAAAACAATGAAGACTTGCATTTATTTCACACAATAATAAAGCTACAACACAACAAACGACCAAAAATGGTTCAAAATTGATTTTTGAACAATTTTTGAAAATGTTAATGTGCAATTTTCATGACATAATGTGTAATTACTTGACAGCTCGTTGCAAGGGTCCACACAGTTGATTTATCAGATCAAAGTTCATAGTTGCATAGAGTTATCCAAGCCCGATCTCACACACACTAGCACACCATTTGTTTTGCTGGCCGGTACACAATTTAACCTCACTTTTTTCGTGTACGCACACGCAATACATGCGCTCGTAGATAACTCTATTGTTAATTTGATTTTGGTTAACCGCGATAAATTTTCTTGAAAATTTCTTGAAATCTTTTGAACTGTCAAAAATTCATCAAAGCATTTACCACATTGATCACACAAAAAACTGTCACTTTTTACACAAGACTCACACATACTATCAAATAAAACATTTGGTAGTATTGCGCGTATTGAGAAATAATCAGTTTTGGTGATTATCTTGAGGGGTTCTCAAATATAGGAGCGCAAGGAGTTTTTCAATTAATCGCAGCAATCGTTTTGATTTACACTTTACATCGCTGTCAGTTCAGCTCAACTGGTTATGCTATTTTTTCGTCTCGATAATATTTTTAAAAGATGGTGAGCGTTTTGGATGGAAATAATATTTAATATTGAAAATATAACTTCTTCCTTCTGTTGCAGGGATCATGTTTGATATGAAATTGTATTTCCACCCAGAAGCTTTTTCGCAACAGCGTTCTTTTATTATGAAACGCAGTTAGGGGGATGTGGTTGAGACTTTGTTACGTTTTTGTTTGCCAAAAACGGAGTCCGGATGTGACCACCGGGGAATATGGGAACCGGCCAGGAGACGAATTGATACACTAAAGACACTCTTCATTCAAAATCAACTAGTTTTACACGTCGCATGGCCAGTTAACCGAAGCGTTAACGCTGTTTCTTAAATAAGGTTCTGGATGTGGCCACCGAAGATCGTGGAACCGGTTCCGATGTTATGCATAAGATTTCATGTTAAAAGATATGAAATTGAAGTCAAAATTCTTGACAAATCTGGATCTTTCGGTGGACCGTATCCCGGCCACCGGTCTGTGCGGTGATTTTTCATTAGATACTGTTTCTGATACTTAAACATAGCTTTTAATGGTTTAGCACTCGTTGGTGGAACCATGTTTCGGATTTTTTTGTTTTTTTTTCCCACATTCAGCCATCGTCTTGCGCCATTTAGCGTCATCAAAATCAAGGCCGACATCTATCAGGCCGCTGACCTTAACCGTCAGGAAGTGTCCCCTCTGAGCATGCCCGGATTAGCGTATGACTGGGCACCAAGTTCTGCAATTGGGTCCTAAAATGAAGCTTAGATTGCTGATATTATTGTTTACAGCGATAAAGCTTATTTTTCTGAGTACAATGACCCTTTATACGACCACAAAGAGTCTAAAATGGATTTTTAAATCAATTTTGAAAAATTAACCTCGCGGTCCTTCTTGACAGAAATGCTCCTACTTGACAGCTCGTTCCAAGGGAACCATAGTTGATCCATCGAAAAAATGTTGTCCTGTCATAATTTTTTTTTGCATGAAAATGAAAAAAAGTGATCAGAAATTGTTTTTAATCGTGTTTTTTACCGTTGGACATAAAAATTGACATAGGGCTTTAGTACCCAATTATGGAAACGCCTGCCCGACGGAGCCAACAATTAAATTAAATTAATTGAATTAAAAATAACATCCAGGGAATCTCGTCGAAATTTCCGGGAAGAAATTCCAGGGAATTGCTGTTTCCAAATGAAACCATTTAACATGTTTTCCTTGTTTTGAAGCAAAAGTAACTATTTATTTAAAATCGTCAACATTTTCTAATTTTGTACAGACTTATTTCGATTTTTTAGATCGGCAGAATTCTGCCGAAATTATAACAATTTATTGCTCGGTAGAAAAAAAACGATGAATTTCGACAAATTTATTGTCCATTTTTCGCCTGAATTATGAAGCTAACACTAGTTTTCAAATTCGTTAATATTTACAACAAAAATAGTCCATCGATTTCCAAATTTGAACCATTAAAGGACTCGATACTAGAGATCTCTACTAAGACTATCAATTCTTTCTTCCTTCCAGACCCTTCCAAACCACGTCGTCGTGATCCACCACCCGCCCTCTAAGCCATGGACGCACAGACAGAGCCGGAAGTGCCCCCGGTGGTGGCGGCAACCGAGGAGCCCTTCCTGGGCCCGCTAGACATTGTCCTGCTGCTGGTGCTGGTAGCCGGTGCAGCATGGTACCTGCTCAAGAACAAAAAGAAGGAAGCCCAGACTAGTCAGTTCAAGTCGTACTCGATACAGTAAGTTGCGCACTGACCCCATGTCGAACAAATGTGACTCTAATTTCGAATCATTCTAAAAAAAACAGGCCCACCGCCGTCAACACGATGACCATGGCGGAGAACTCCTTCATCAAGAAGCTGAAGTCGTCCGGCCGACGGCTGGTCGTGTTCTACGGCTCGCAGACCGGAACGGCCGAGGAGTTTGCCGGGCGGCTGGCGAAGGAGGGCCTGCGCTACCAGATGAAGGGTATGGTGGCCGACCCGGAGGAGTGCGACATGGTAGGGTTTGAACGATTGCGGGTTGGTTTTGTGGGCGCTCATTTTGGACGACTTCATCTTCACAGGAAGAGCTGCTGACGCTCAAGGACATCGACAAGTCGCTGGCGGTGTTCTGCTTGGCCACGTACGGCGAGGGTGATCCCACCGACAACTGCATGGAGTTCTACGAGTGGATCCAGAACAACGACGTGGACTTTACCGGGTTGAACTACGCGGTGAGTGTGGGATAGTGGTCTATGGCGGTGGTGTAACTGGGGCTGAACCTTTCTTGTATGCGATCTCACCAACATAACCAAACCAGTTTGACGTTTCGTAATGATATTTATTTCCATTCGTCGACGTCTCTCTCTTCAGTCTATTTCATCACTCTGAGTTAGCACAACGTGTTGCTCACTTCAAGAGGAAAATAAGATTAATTTCGTTCAATTTCGATTGAAAATGAGGTGATCTTGTAAAATTGTCACAAGCAATCATCCTCAGCTATGATTGCGCACTGTTTGAGGCCAAAGTTGCGTTTATTCGTTTCAGTAGAGCGAAAATGCAGTAGTTTTGTAGTTCCGGTCAGTTCCTTGGTGGAAGGGGATGACCGGACGGGTAGGAAGCAATCGGCGGTTCGGAACACGGTTCGATGGTTGTTGAACATCCGCCAGGATCCAAAGGGTAGTGGCCGGTTTCGGCGAAAATGGGGATTGATTGAGGTACAAGGTTTCCCCGGGTTATATAATCTCGGCGGGGATTATTAAACTTGAACTGTTACTGACTAGACCTTTTTTGCTTTGTAGGTCTTTGGGCTTGGCAACAAAACGTACGAGCACTACAACAAGGTTGGAATCTATGTCGACAAACGGCTGGAGGAGTTGGGAGCAAGTCGTGTCTTCGAGCTGGGACTTGGAGATGACGACGCGAAGTAAGTATGAACAGCTGATGTTTGGGGGTACTTGATTTTCACGTCTGTGTTAGGGTATTGGGAGTTCCGTGATCTTCTGAATGGAAGAATCTGTTTAAAGAAAAGAACTTGAAGAAAGCATGTTTTCCCAACAGCATTGAGGATGACTTCATCACGTGGAAGGACAAGTTCTGGCCAGCAGTGTGTGACCATTTTGGAATCGAAAGTACCGGCGATGAGGTGTTGACGCGTCAGTACCGTCTGCTCGAGCAGCCGGAGACCTCGCCGGAACGTCTGTACACCGGTGAGGTGGCCCGTCTTCACTCGCTCCAGACGCAGCGCCCGCCGTTCGATGCCAAGAATCCGTTCATGGCTCCGATCAAGATTAACCGCGAGCTGCACAAGTCCGGTGGCCGTTCGTGCATGCACATCGAGTTCGATATCGAGGGATCGAAGATGCGCTACGAAGCTGGTGATCATCTGGCGATGTACCCGGTGAACGATTCGGACTTGGTGACCCGATTGGGCAAGCTGTGCAATGCCGACCTGGATACGATCTTCTCGCTGATCAACACCGATACGGACAGTAGCAAGAAGCATCCGTTCCCTTGCCCAACGACGTACAAAACGGCGCTGACGCACTACCTGGAGATCACCGCGCTGCCGAGAACTCACATCCTGAAGGAGTTGGCCGAATACTGCAGCGACGAAAAGGACAAGGAGTTCCTGCGGTTCATGTCTTCCACGGCACCCGAAGGCAAGGCCAAGTACCAGGAATGGGTTCAGGACAGCAGCCGTAACATTGTGCACGTACTGGAAGACGTCCCGTCCTGCCATCCACCGATTGACCACATCTGCGAACTGCTTCCGAGACTGCAGCCCCGCTACTACTCGATCTCTTCGTCTTCCAAGCTGTACCCTACCACGGTGCACGTCACGGCCGTTCTGGTCAAGTACGTCACCAAGACCGGACGTACCAACAACGGCGTCGCTACGACATTCCTGGCCCAGAAGAAGGTTAACGGAGAATCGCTGCCGCGGGTGCCGATCTTCATCCGCAAGAGCCAGTTCCGGTTACCGGCGAAAACGGAAACCCCGGTCATCATGGTCGGCCCGGGAACCGGGTTGGCTCCCTTCCGAGGCTTTATCCAAGAGCGAGATTTCAACAAGCAGGAAGGCAAGGAAATCGGCCAGACCGTCATGTACTTTGGCTGTCGCAAACGGTCCGAGGATTACATCTACGAAGAGGTAGGAGAAGCAGCTTGACCGGTTTTGAATTCATTCTAATGACATTTCCCCTTTTTCCAGGAACTCGAAGACTACGTCAAGCGCGGCGTAATCAGCCTGAGGACAGCCTTCTCGCGTGACCAGCCGCAAAAGGTGTACGTTACGCATCTGCTAGAGGAAGACATGGACCTGATCTGGGAAGTGATAGGAGTCAACAAGGGTCACTTCTACATTTGCGGGTACGTACGCCGTTCAAACCGAAACCTCCAAACCTCCCGCTCACCTATCTCTCTTTCTCTCTCTTCCTTCAGTGACGCCAAGAACATGGCCACCGACGTGCGGAACATTCTGCTCAAGGTGCTGCAAACCAAGGGCAACATGAGCGAGAGTGAAGCCACGCAGTACGTCAAGAAGATGGAAGCCCAGAAGCGGTACTCGGCCGACGTGTGGAGTTAATCCGGTCGTCCGCCTCCATCGTTTCCCCGCTAATCGTAGTTCAAAGTACCAACCAAACGTGCGCGTGCGATCGCGTGTTCCCATTTTCCCCCGCTCCCATCGCTGTCATCCGCTTTTTCTCCGATGTTCTGTCGCCTGGAATACACGTGTCAACAGGCGCCGCAGCCGATGCCGATGGTCAAGGTTGCATGCGGTACCAAATCTATCGGCTGCGACGCGATTTTATTACTTTGTGTTAACTTGTGGGGTTTCCTGTGTTTATTTTTTAAAATTTATATTCTCTAAAGCAATGCTACAACTCACTCTTCTTAAGCAAGTGCCCGGAAGTTTTGCAAAATTAAGATTCACCACATTAAGGGGAAGTAATGAAAAAATGGGTTCATTTGTTATAGTGATACGTATAAACAATAGTTTAATACAGCTTTGTTACAACATAACAAGTAAACCAGACAAAAAGCAACACACACAAAAATTATGATGCGACTGTTTTTTATTATTATTTTTTCATATAATATTGAATAGTGCTGGATGTTTCGTTGAGATAAGGATAAGACAAAACAATAAACGCGTGGCTGGAAGCGCACGTGGCATGCGAGGCAAATAATAATAAAAATTGTTCATAATGTAGGATCAAGAATGATGCAATACACTATTTTGGAGATATATTTGATGGTAGCAGTAACAAATGGTGAGCTGTTTTTATTTTGGCTTGGTTGGTGATGACGATCCTTGAAATGGGGAAGCGGGAAATTGCAATGAAACGTACCTACGGGTAACACGGCAATGTAGACCTGGCCGCGTGGAATATTTGTTTTTCATTTTGCTTACGATTTTGACTAGCTTCTAATGGCAGGCACTGAACACTCGCCGGGACCACGTCATGTTGTGTCCATTTGTTATTCACGTTATTCATGAGTATGGTGCGAAAACGAAACTTTTGGCACTACGCCCCCCGGGGCATGGCCTTCCTCTAACGTGGGATTTCTGCTCCAGCGCCTCTGACGAGACAGGAGAAACCGGGACCGACGTTTTACTTCACCATCCGATAGAAGCTCAGTGGATAAGGCGGGAATCGAACCCGCGTCTCATAGCATCATCGGGATCGGCAGCCGAAGCCGCTACCCCTGCGCCACGAGACCCACATGAGTATGGTGCATTTGCATTATATTCATGAACACAATTCACGATTTCGGGAACCGACTTTCGTCTGTGCATGGCCTTGCAAAAACATAATTCAGCATTAACTTATTTTGTTTAAGCATTTGAAGTTGTCAATATTTTGAAAAAAAAAAATCCGAAGGGAGTTCATAGGGCCTTATAAAAAAAGTTTAGATTTAGAGTGCAGTTTTATAAGCGCTGTAAATCAATCAAACTTGATTCCCTTGTGGCTCACCAATCAGTGCGGTACTTAAAAGTGCAAAAATGCCTCACGGCAAGAAAAAGAGGCGGTCCTCACCAGCAGGATCAGTAGATTTGAAGAAGCTAAAGAATGTCGATGTGCTACCTGCAAAGCCAGGCAGTTTGAGCAAGGACTCTCAAAATTCGTCTGGAAACCAGTTCGCTATCCTCCCTGTGGACGTGGAGGGAGGGAAGAATTTGAACGACGGGAAAAGGTTCCACCCATTTTTGTGAGAACATCGTCATCGGAATCGGTGCGAAAGTGGCTGACCGGGTTTATTAAATCTGGTGCTTTACGAGCTTCCATTCGCTTGTGTGCTGATGGACTCAAATTCTGCTACCTACCTGAAAGGATTACAACTACGTTCGGGATTTCCTCAACAACACCAAGATTGAATACTACAGCCATGGCGATCTAGGTAAACGCCCCATGAAGCTCAAAACTCTTAAGTTGAACGTGATCGAAGTCTTCAAGATGACGAGACACAACAAGGACATCAAGTATCGTGATCAACTGTACCTGGTTCATCTCGAGAAAGGATCGACAACGCCGTCTGAGCTGAAAGCAGTTCGGGCAATTTTCAACATCATCGTGACTTGGGAACGTTATCGTCCAGTGTACCGTGAAGTGACTCAATGTTCGAACCGCTTGCAGTTCGGACATGGTCGGAGGAACTGTTTCATCAAGAGTCGTTGTGCAACCTGCGGAGGTGAGCACAAAACTCAAGCTTGCAGCACAATCAACGAGAACATCGAAGCCAAATGCTTCAATTGCGGTGGCGACCATTCGACCAAGAATCGAAGCTGCCCAAAACGCGCTGAGTTTGTAAAAATTCGGCAGCAAACGCCACTAGCATTCACAGACGTGGATTTTCCTGCATTGGCGTCACCAGGAGCGGGGTCTGCTCGAGTTGTTCCAAACCTGCAGCCATTGCCGTTGAATCAGCGGCAAAGAGTTGCAGAGAATACAACACCTCCAGGCTTCAGTCAGCAACCGAGGGAAAACCAACCAACATCAACGGGTGAAGGCAGTAGTGACCTGTTTTCACCACAAGAACTTTTGAACATTTTCATCGAGATGACAACAACACTGCGTGGTTGCAAAACTCGCCAGGAGTAAGTGAGAACGCTTGGAGGATTTTATCTTAAAATACAGTTCGTAGTTGACTCGTTCTAATGATTTTGAATATTTAAATTATTTTGTTTAGTTTTAAGTTAGGATTAGTTGTTAACGTGATTTTTTCCTTTTTTTATCCAAATGTATTCTATTCAGTGCAGAAATGTAAAACAATTTGAAGTTAATAAATGAATGTGAACAGTTAATAATAAAACGAAAAGCACAAAAAAGATGAAGAGCACTAAGCAACTTGTAAATTAAAAGAAATGTAATTATTATAAGAAAGTTCAATAAAGACATACACTCAAACCCCGATGGTTTGACACCAACTGTTGTCAAACGAACGGGATCACTTTTTAGTTTGAGGGGTGCCCTTTTACTATTAGAGTGTAAACAACGACTGTCCTATCCCTCGACCGTTGTCGCCACTTTGACAGTTGTGCTTCCTTTCTTGCTTGCGAGCAACAACGCCTTCTGCGTTTTGCCACTTCCGTTTCTCACTCTCAAAGTTGATCTCGAACTGTAAACCTCGCGCTCGAATCGAAATACATTTAATTCGTTTGTTAAACTCATTTCTCGCGTTTTGTTTCCGTTGAACTGTGCAACCCGAATAGGTTGTGGGCCCACAGTAGTGAAGATTTGAGTTTTCCGCGAGTAAAAGTCGGGAAAAGTCGTTTTTTTTCTGATCGGACTTTGTGCGTCGCGTGCATCAGTGAAAAACAAGATGGCGGACGCGAAGGTGCAGGTGGAAAAGTTGAACGACGAGAATTACGTGATGTGGAAGTTCAAGATGGAACTTCTGCTCTTCAAGGAAGGCCTGACCGCAACGGTGACGGAGGATAAACCGGCCACTTCGGATGCAGCCTGGCTCAAAAAGGACGGAGATGCCAGGGTGGCGATCGGGCTGGCCGTTGAGAACGATCAACTCGTCCACATTTGTCGGAAGACGACGTCGAAAGAGATGTGGGACGCGTTGAAGGAAATCCACGGGGAGTCGAACTACAGCAACACACTGCACGTTTTGCGGAAGTTGTGTTCGTTGCGGCTCAGAGAAGGCGGCAACCTCCCAGAGCACCTCAAGGAGATGACGGCGATGGCAAACCATCTGGAGATGAACGGCGAAGGCTTGAAGGAGACAACGTTCGTGGGGCTCATCATCTCGAGCCTGCCGCCGTCGTACGGGAGCTTGATCAACGTGATCGAAAATCTCCCGAAGGCGGAGATCAAGTTGGATAACATCAAGGGCAAGCTCCGGGATGAATGGCGACGCCGTCGGGATTGCTCGGAAGACGAGCAGCTGCACGAGAAGGCGCTCAAGAGCTCGGTGGGTGGCAGTTCCAAGGCGACCGACAAGAAGAAAACGAAGAAGGCCGGTGCGTGCCACAACTGTGGGGTTGTCGGTCACTGGAAACGCGATTGCCCGAAGCTGTCCAAGGCAACGTCGGGTTCACCGAAGGCGAATCTGGCAGTGGAGCGACCAGCTGAGATGGAGATGTGTCTGGCCGTAAGTGGAGAGTGTAGCCCAAACCGGTGGTACTTGGACTCCGGTGCTACTTCCCACATGACGTCCAACACATCGCTCTTGACCAACGTGGACGCCTCGAAGCAGCCGGGCATTTGTCTGGCGGATGGAACCAGGATCAAATCCAGCGGCGCGGGCACTGGGAAGCTGATCTCCGTGACGGGCAGTGGAATCCGGATGTCGGTCACCCTGGCCGATGTGTACCACGTGCCGTCTCTCGCCGGGAATCTCCTCTCGGTCAGCCGGATGTGTGATTTGGGCTACGCCGTGTGTTTCGACAAAGCTGGCTGTAAAGTGATGCGGGGCGAAGAAGTTGTGCTAGTGGGGGAGAGAAGCGGCGGCTTGTACCGGCTGAAGGAATACCCCGAGCGTGCCCTGGTCTCGAAGGCGGAGCATCCAGCGTTGTGTGAGCACATGTGGCATCGGCGCCTGGGTCACCGAGATCCCGATGCGGTGTCGAAGATTGTGCGAGAAGATCTGGGCTTCGGCCTGAAGATGGAAAAGTGCGCCGTAAAGTGTGTTTGTGAAGTGTGCCTGAAGGGAAAAATGAGTCGTGACAGTTTTCCGAAGCAGTCGCAGAGCAAATCCAGCGCCGTTGGGGATCTGATTCACACCGATGTGGGTGGCCCCATGGAGGAGGCCACGCCAAGTGGCAACAGGTTCTACGTGATTTTTGTGGACGACTACAGCTGCTACACCGTGCTGTGCCTGTTGAAGAAGAAGTCGGAAGTGGGAGAGAAGATCCGGGAGTACTGCAGCCTGATGAAAAATCAGTTCGGGTACTACCCAAAAGTGATCCGTTCGGACGGCGGAGGGGAATATTCAAGTGCAACGCTGAAGAAGTACCTGGCCGAGAACGGTGTTGTGCTGCAACAGACGGCGCCGTATTCGCCGCAACAGAACGGCAAGGCGGAGCGAAAGAACCGCTACGTGGTGGAGATGGCGCGCTGTCTGCTGGTGGAGTCGAACTTGGGGAAGAAGTACTGGGGCGAGGCGATCAGCACTGCCAACTACCTGCAGAATCGCTTGCCTACTTCGACCGTGGAGAGAACGCCTTACGAGCTGTGGCACGGAAAGAAGCCATCCTACACCCATCTGCGTGTGTTCGGTTCGGAAGCCTACGTCCACGTACCCAAGGAGAAACGCCGAAAACTGGACGCCAAGGCCGTGAAGATGACTTTCGTCGGCTACGCGGAGGGGCGTAAAGCCTACCGTTTTCTGCATCCGGATGCCGACTGGATCGTCATTAGCCGCGATGCCAAGTTCCTGGAGAGCACCGGTGAGGAGGCAGTACAAGACAGCGGCGACCTGTTCGCGGACGAGGCAGAGCCTGATACGGCCAAGAAACCGGACACGTTTGACGTGCCGATCAGCGGCGGAGAGCAGCGCAATCGCGAACCCGCGGTTGCTGGCCCGAGTGCAGAAACGACCGAAGACGACGTGGAGCAACTAGAGCCAGACGTGGAGCAGATAGAGCTGGATGGGGACACGACCGACGAAACAAGAAGTTCGGAACTGGAGACGTCCGTGTATGAAAACGCGTCGGAGGGAGATTTGTCTTTCCACGGGTTCCCTCTCGACGAGATTGCGCGGCGCTCGCTGCGGTCGACAAAGGGTGTGCCACCAGTCCGTTTTGACGAAGCTTTCGTGGTTGCTGCGTCTCCCACGAACGACGAAAACGGAACCTGGGACCTGGTGCCGCTGCCGCCTGGCCGCAAACCCGTAGGAGCTGTGAAGCACCGGAAGCTGTCTTCGCTGCTTGGACTTGCAGCGCACGGCAGTGGTCGTTGAGGAGGAGTATTAGAGTGTAAACAACGACTGTCCTATCCCTCGACCGTTGTCGCCACTTTGACAGTTGTGCTTCCTTTCTTGCTTGCGAGCAACAACGCCTTCTGCGTTTTGCCACTTCCGTTTCTCACTCTCAAAGTTGATCTCGAACTGTAAACCTCGCGCTCTAATCGAAATACATTAATTCGTTTGTAAAACTCATTTCTCACGTTTGTTTCCTTTGAACTGTGCAACCCGAATAGGTTCCACCCATTTTTGTGAGAACATCGTCATCGGAATCGGTGCGAAAGTGGCTGACCGGGTTTATTAAATCTGGTGCTTTACGAGCTTCCATTCGCTTGTGTGCTGATGGACTCAAATTCTGCTACCTACCTGAAAGGATTACAACTACGTTCGGGATTTCCTCAACAACACCAAGATTGAATACTACAGCCATGGCGATCTAGGTAAACGCCCCATGAAGCTCAAAACTCTTAAGTTGAACGTGATCGAAATGTTCAAGATGACGAGACACAACAAGGACATCAAGTATCGTGATCAACTGTACCTGGTTCATCGCGAGGAAGGATCGACAACGCCGTCTGAGCTGAAAGCAGTTCGGACAATGTTCAACATCATCGTGACATGGGAACGTTATCGTCCAGTGTACCGTGACGTGACTCAATGTTCGAACCGCTTGCAGTTTGGACATGGTGGGAGGAACTGTTTCATCAAGAGTCGTTGTGCAATCTGCGGAAGTGAGCACAAAACTCAAGCTTGCAACACAATCAACGAAAACATCGAAGCCAAATGCTTCAATTGCGGTGGCGACCATTCGACCAAGAATCGGAGCTGCCCAAAACGAGCTGAGTTTGTAAAAATTCGGCAGCAAGCGACGACGAGGCACCAACCGAATCGTCGCAAACGCCACTAGCATTCACAGACGTGGATTTTCCTGCATTGGCGTCACCAGGAGCGGGGTCTGCTCGAGTTGTTCCAAACCTGCAGCCATTGCCGTTGAATCAGCGGCAAAGAGTTGCAGAGAATACAACACCTCCAGGCTTCAGTCAGCAACCGAGGGAAAACCAACCAACATCAACGGGTGAAGGCAGTAGTGACCTGTTTTCACCACAAGAACTTTTGAACATTTTCATCGAGATGGCAACAACACTGCGTGGTTGCAAAACTCGCCAGGAATAAGTGAGAACGCTTGGAGGATTTATCTTAAAATACAGTTCGTAGTTGACTCGTTCTAATGATTTTGAATATTTAAATGATTTTGTTTAGTTTTAAGTTAGGATTAATTGTTAACGTGATTTTTTCCTTTTTTTTATCCAAATGTATTCTATTCAGTGCAGAAATGTAAAACAATTTGAAGTTAATAAATGCATGTGAATGTTCAGTTAATAATAAAACGAAAAGCACAAAAAAGATGAAGAGCACTAAGCACTTGTAAATTAAAAGAAATGTAATTATTATAAGAAAGTTCAATAAAGACATACACTCAAACCCCGATGGTTTGACACCAACTGTTGTCAAACGAACGGGATCACTTTTTAGTTTGACACCCCTTTTACACGGAGTTCACGCACACTATCAAACATTTGTTTTGATAGTGTGCGTGAGCGCCGTGTAAAAAGTGGCAGTTCGTCACTTTTTAGTTTGACTTTGACCAACCAACGGGGTACAAACTAAAAAAGTGTCAAACGAAAAAGTTACCAACCACCGGGGGTTGAGTGTATTTAATTTAAAAAAAAAAACAATCAATCTCTGTACAAAAAACAAAACCTTTGCACAAAATCTATATAATCATTTATAATCATTGAGCATAAAATTGTTTAAAAGACTTTAAAAGACATTAGATTTTCTTGAACGTACAAGCCATCATTGTTCAGCTCCGCTCACACTCCGCAAAACATGAAGTCTGTGCCGCATGCATGTTAGCAAAACAAAACAAAAACAGTCCACAAGCTTTGCAGTCCACAACAAAATTATAATTTAAATATTTTATTTTCGCAAAATGCCTCAACTAGAAGATGAGGCCACTCAGGAAAAAATCGCTCAGGAGAAGCTCAAGCGCTTCTGCGACTCACTCCGGACGCTGTACCGCCAGATCAAACAGCTGATCGGCCCGGAGCGCGCCAACGTGGACAAGACCCTGGCAAAGGCGGCTCGGTACGAGCAGTTGGTAAAGTCGGATGTCGGCGGCAGCGGAAGCGTCTATCCGGCTGAACTGGTTGAGGACGTCAAGGCGGAGTGCCTTCACGAGATCAACGCGAGGTTGATCGGAACGGGTCAAGTGGTGTAATTTGCAGAAACCTTGGAAGCTTCTGAAGGATTAATGGCTTTTTTTTTGTAGAAATGAGCTGATTGAGCAAAACTCGACCGTTTTGTCAAACTACCAGGAGTTGGAAGGGGCATCCCGAAGCTTAAACTGGCAACGCAGCGGTGCTATTCTTCTGGGAACCGAACATCAGAAGCCGCTTGAGTTCTACCTGCGGGAGGGATTTCGGATTGTTAACAAGATGAATCTACTGGTGACAAGGTACAAGCACACCTTCAAAGTCGTTGAAGTGCAGCAAGCTGACTCCATTCAACGATTTCGGGATTGCTTGAAGCTGCCGGATGAGCTGGACCTGTGTGTGCAGGAGTTTGTTTCATTCACTGTATTTATGCTGAAATAAAATAAAAATGTTTTCAAAACTGTTGACTAACGTGCCGCTGTAAGCAAAGTTTATGCCCATCAATTTCCCAATTATGAAAAACAACCAGTGCAAGCTGTTGTTACAAAGCACGCTTCTTTTACAATGTCGACATTCACGGGTGCCAGTAGCTAATGCAATGATTTGAAGTCAATTTAAACCTTCCTTATCTGTTTGGAACATCAAAAGCATTAGTGATGGCACGCGACTGCATTGTGCGGGTCACGTCTCTCTTAATAGATGTCTACCATGCATCACACACAGTTACTCAATGCGTTCAAAGACCATTCTGAGCCAGTGAAATCTTGTGGAAGCAAGTTCCAGTGCGAATATCCCTGCGGATAGCGCGAGTAACCAAACCAAGGCTTGATAACAGCCCGCGAGATGTTCGTTTGTCAGTACTTTCGGCGAGTGCTGGTGGTTACGGGCTTTCTGGGTCCGCTTGGTCCTCTTGTAGAACCGATAGCCAACGTACTGGTGCATCCAATAGCCGAGCAGTCCGGACACCTTGATGTTTTCGATTTGAAGATTCACCGGATGCGTCAGGCAGTTCCGCTTGGGGAAGTACAGGCAGATCGGTTGCTGAAGAAGAACATCATCCGCCAGGTGGACAACTCCTTCCCGGAAGTACCTCTCGTTGTACCACGCGATATAGTCATGCGTTGCGAGCACTGCGGCGTTCAGCCGACCACGTTTGAGATTGTGAAAGATTTCAGCAGGTGGATTGTCTTCGAGGGGTTGAGTTCGCCTCAGAACTTGAGGGTACGCGGTGAGAAACGCCTTGAACGTGTCCGAGATGAGATACGGGATTCCCTCGGACTCCAGATGTTCGATTGAGCTGATGTGGCTGAAGGTTTTATTCTGCTGGAGGAACTCGTAGAGAGATCCGGTGTAGAGCGAACGCATTACGAACGAGTAGTACATCCACATAAACAATAGGGTTCTGGCGAAGTTCCTAGCTGGCGTACGAACCAGGGCTCCGCCAAAGAACGAATTGAGCATGTTTATCAACGGGCTCCCGGTTCTTCTACCGTAGGTAAAGTTCCGTATACTGTTTGGATAGAATCGTAGCACGACGATGCAAAGACAGCCAAGTAGAAGGTACAGAGCAATCATAAGCCAAGTAATCAAGGTGAAGGGCCGGAACAGTTTCTCGAAGGCCGTGTATGGACGTCCGGGAGGGACGGCAAGCATAAGACTCACAACGTGGTAAGTAACAGACGGCTCCATCAGAGCAACGCGTTCTTCTCTCACTGAATATCCACCGACGGACAGGTTGACCTCCAAATTTACGATCATTTTGAACGCACCGGACAAAGCTGTGTTGTTCTCTATGACTCCCCATTGCGGGTTACCTTCCGGAACCACCAATTCCACGGAGAAGTTGAACTTGCGCGCAATCGTATCGATCAAAAAACCCTCATATCCAATCAAACGAAGTTCCCCAGAGCATGAATTCCTCGCTATCATGGTAAATGGTGGGTAGTCGAAGCTAGCTATCCTCATAGGACATCCGTACAGATTTTCCAACTTGTTTGGAAACAGGTTTATATTGTCCCAACCACTATCCCAACGATCCACCAGCACAGGTTCAGTGTACTCGCAGTGATCAGCGCTATATGGAAAGTACGAGTACATCAGAATCTCGCCGTACTGCTTCGTTATCACGAGCACGTTGACAATGTTGTTGGACCAAAGCGTTGAGAACATGGAATGCAGAGTCACCTTCTCGACGCGATCCGCGCTAGTCATCACGAACAGGAACCGTCCGCCGAACTCATTCCGATCCGGATCGATCTGTTTAATCACCGTTTGGAACGCCAAGTATCCGTCGATGAGCAGAAGATTGTAGAAGCAAGGTCGTTGAGACAGGCCCGATGTTGTTGTGGGGAACATGAAGGCAATCGAGGTTGACGTTTGGGCCATCACCCGGTCGAGGATATCCGAATGAAGTTGTTCCAGGTCGAATCCGGTCCGAGCGGATCGAAGAACGATCACGGCGGAATGATTTGATACAAAGTATTCGCTCAAAATCGACTTAACGGCTTCCTGGAGGTCATCCTGTGGAAATGCTAGATCGTTCAGACGCAGCGGAACACTTGAGTCGAGCACCGCTGCCAGATACAGAATAACCGTTAGGGAACTCATACTTAGATTACTGGACTTCATCTAACCTTTTATAGTTTTCCGGACTCACGAAAAACAACAAATAACTGCCATCAGTGTCAAAGAACTGTTGAATCATGAAACACATTATTTATTGAAAAACTACCTTGATCCAACTTTGTGGTTGATGCCTTCCTCACTCCTAACCAAAAATGAATCACATAAAAGAAATCGTTTTAGTCTGAATAATTAACTTGATGAAAACCTTTTATGAAAACACCTTAGTTTTATCACGCTTGGCCATTAGAAAGATAAGGTCCGGCCTAAAACAGTACAGTGGTCAAAGCTTGAAACAGGGTTGTCAGATATTCAATTTTTACACTCGTTTGGAGGGTCTTTAGACTACCTATCCATCGATCCGGTCAATTTTTTTTATATAGATTAGTTAATTAATATCACTTAAGCTTTTAATCGTTTTTTGACCATTTATCTGACATCCGAATAAGCAAAAGCATATTTTTATACATATCCTTTGAACAACTTTCGAACCCTAAAAAAATCAATGGCGACGTATGTATTCGGGTTGCACAGTTCAACGGAAAACAAACGCGAGAAATGAGTTTAACAAACGAATTTAGTGTATTTCGATTAAGCGCGAGGTTTACAGTTCGAGATCAACTTTGAGAGTGAGAAACGGAAGTGGCAAAACGCAGAAGGCGTTGTTGCTCGCAAGCAAGAAAGGAAGCACAACTGTCAAAGTTGCGACAACGGTCGAGGGATAGGACAGTCGTTGTTTACACTCTAATACTCCTCCTCAACGACCACTGCTGTGCGCTGCAAGTCCAAGCAGCGAAGACAGCTTCCGGTGCTTCACGGCTCCTACGGGTTTGGTGAGCACGTCCGCAATCATGTCCTCGGTCGGACAGTACTCCAGCTGTAGCACCTTCCGTTCACAGAGTTCCTTCACGTAGCAGTGCTTGGTATCTACGTGCTTGGAACGCCGCGTTGTTCTTTCTGCTGCAACAAATTTGATGCAACTTTGGTTGTCCTCCTTGATGGTCAACGGTTTCTGCTCCGGTTCGCCGAAGTCTTCCATCAGGGTCAGCAGCCAGACTGCTTCTTGGGATGTGTCGCAAAGAGCGACGAACTCCGATTCCATGGACGACAGAGTCACGCACTGCTGGAGACGGCTCGCCCAGGAAACAGCTCCTCCGGAGTAGAGGAAGACGGATCCGGTCGTAGATTTTCTGGTCTTCAAATCGCCGGCCCAATCCGCGTCGGAGTAGCCGACCAATTCTCCGTCTGGATCGTCGTAGCGGAGCTGCCAGGATTTCGTGGCTTTGAGGTAGCGGACCACTCGTTTGGCCGCCGCCATGTCCGCCTGCGTGGGCGCCGTGACACTCCGTCCGAGTATCGAGGCACTTACTGCTATGTCCGGTCTGGCACAAACCGCCACATAGAGGAGCGCGCCGACGAGACTCCGGTACTCCGTGCTGTTCTCAAGTTGACGACTTTCTTCTACGGTCTTGGTGAATCCTTCGTCCATTGGAGATTTGGCACCTTTGGCATCCGAGAGTCCGAAACGTTCAGCTATACGGTCGATATAGCCTTCGAGGGAAATGCCGTACTTCCCATCGTTGCACTTGACCTCCAGCCCCAGGAAATAGTTAGCTGGGCCAAGGTCAGTCATCTTGAACTCCTTCTTGAGCAACGAATAGATCTTCTCGATTTCGCCCCCAGACTTGCAGCCGACCAAGATGTCGTCAACGTAGACTAACAGGTAGATGCGCTTACCTTCGACGACCTTCACGTAGAGACAGGGGTCTGCGGTGCTCTGCTCGAACTCCAGCTGATCGAGGACCGTGTGCAGACGCTGGTTCCAGCAACGAGCCGACTGTTTAAGCCCGTAAATGCTCCTCATCAAACGGCACACCAGGTCCTCCTTGCCTTGCTCTTCGAATCCGGCGGGCTGCTTCATGTACAGTTCCTCTTGCAGCACCCCGTTCAAGTACGCCGTCTTGACGTCGAAGTGTCGCAGCTGCAAGTTGTGTTTGCTCGCGACGGCCAGTAGCATCCGCAGCGTTGTTTGCTTGATAACTGGCGCAAACACTTCATCGTAGTCCTGTCCGAACTTTTGGCAGTAGCCCTGGGCTACCAGACGAGCTTTGTACTTGATGGCCTCGCCCGCGGCGTTCCTCTTGATCTTGTACACCCAGCGACAGCCGACGGGTTTGCGGCCAGGCGGCAGCGGCACCAGCTCCCAGGTTCCGTTTTCGGCGTGTGACTGCAGCTCTTCTTCCATGGCACTTTTCCACTCAACACTTTGGTCACACCGCAACGCCTCCCGCACACTGGTTGGTTCCGCTTCGTCGTTCGTGGGGGACGCAGCAACCACGAAAGCTTCGTCAAAACGGACTGGTGGCACACCCTTTGTCGACCGCAGCGAGCGCCGCGCAATCTCGTCGAGAGGGAACCCGTGAAAAGACAAATCTCCCTCCGACGCGTTTTCGTACACGGACGTCTCCAGTTCGGAACTTCCTGTTTCGTCGGTCGTGTCCCCGTCCAGCTCAATCTGCTCCACGTCTGGCTCTAGTTGCTCCACGTCGTCTTCGGTCGTTTCTGCACTCGGGCCAGCAACCGCGGGCTCGGGATCGCGCTGCTCTCCACCGCTGATCGGCACGTCAAACGTTTCCGGTTTCTTGGCCGCATTAGGCTCTGCCTCGTCCGCGAACAGGTCGCCGCTGTCTTGTACTGCCTCCTCACCGGTGCTCTCCAGAAACTTGGCATCGCGGCTAATGACGATCCAGTCGGCATCCGGATGCAGAAAACGGTATGCTTTACGCCCCTCCGCGTAGCCGACGAAAGTCATCTTCACGGCCTTGGCGTCCAGTTTACGGCGTTTCTCCTTGGGTACGTGGACGTAGGCTTCCGAACCGAACACACGCAGATGGGTGTAGGATGGCTTCTTTCCGTGCCACAGCTCGTAAGGCGTTCTCTCCACGGTCGAAGTAGGCAAGCGATTCTGCAGGTAGTTGGCAGTGCTGATCGCCTCGCCCCAGTACTTCTTCCCCAAGTTCGACTCCACCAGCAGACAGCGCGCCATCTCCACCACGTAGCGGTTCTTTCGCTCCGCCTTGCCGTTCTGTTGCGGCGAATACGGCGCCGTCTGTTGCAGTACAACACCGTTCTCGGCCAGGTACTTCTTCAGCGTTGCACTTGAATATTCCCCTCCGCCGTCCGAACGGATCACTTTTGGGTAGTACCCGAACTGATTTTTCATCAGGCTGCAGTACTCCCGGATCTTCGCTTCCACTTCCGACTTCTTCTTCAACAGGCACAGCACGGTGTAGCAGCTGTAGTCGTCCACAAAAATCACGTAGAACCTGTTGCCACTTGGCGTGGCCTCCTCCATGGGGCCACCCACATCGGTGTGAATCAGATCCCCAACGGCGCTGGATTTGCTCTGCGACTGCTTCGGAAAACTGTCACGACTCATTTTTCCCTTCAGGCACACTTCACAAACACACTTTACGGCGCACTTTTCCATCTTCAGGCCGAAGCCCAGATCTTCTCGCACAATCTTCGACACCGCATCGGGGTCTCGGTGACCCAGGCGCCGATGCCACATGTGCTCACACAACGCTGGATGTTCCGCCTTCGAGACCAAAGCGCGCTCGGGGTATTCCTTCAGCCGGTACAAGCCGCCGCTTCTCTCCCCCACTAGCACAACTTCTTCGCCCCGCATCACTTTACAGCCAGCTTTGTCGAAACACACGGCGTAGCCCAAATCACACATCCGGCTGACCGAGAGGAGATTCCCGGCGAGAGACGGCACGTGGTACAAATCGGCCAAGGTGACCGACATCCGGATTCCACTGCCCGTCACGGAGATCAGCTTCCCAGTGCCCGCGCCGCTGGATTTGATCCTGGTTCCATCCGCCAGACAAATGTCCGGCTGCTTCGAGGCGTCCACGTTGTTCAAGAGCGATGTGTTGGACGTCATGTGGGAAGTAGCACCGGAGTCCAAGTACCACCGGTTTGGGCTACACTCTCCACTTACGGCCAGACACATCTCCATCCCAGCTGGTCGCTCCACTGCCAGATTCGCCTTCGGTGAACCCGACGTTGCCTTGGACAGCTTCGGGCAATCGCGTTTCCAGTGGCCGACAGCCCCACAGTTGTGGCACGCACCGGCCTTCTTCGTTTTCTTCTTGTCGGTCGCCTTGGAACTGCCACCAACCGAGCTCTTGAGCGCCTTCTCGTGCAGCTGCTCGTCTTCCGAGCAATCCCGACGGCGTCGCCATTCATCCCGGAGCTTGCCCTTGATGTTGTCCAACTTGATCTCCGCCTTCGGGAGATTTTCGATCACGTTGATCAAGCTCCCGTACGACGGCGGCAGGCTCGAGATGATGAGCCCCACGAACGTTGTCTCCTTCAAGCCTTCGCCGTTCATCTCCAGATGGTTTGCCATCGCCGTCATCTCCTTGAGGTGCTCCGGGAGGTTGCCGCCTTCTCTGAGCCGCAACGAACACAACTTCCGCAAAACGTGCAGTGTGTTGCTGTAGTTCGACTCCCCGTGGATTTCCTTCAACGCGTCCCACATCTCTTTCGACGTCGTCTTCCGACAAATGTGGACGAGTTGATCGTTCTCCACGGCCAGCCCGATCGCCACCCTGGCATCTCCGTCCTTTTTGAGCCAGGCTGCATCCGGAGTGGCCGGTTTGTCCTCCGTCACCGTTGCGGTCAGGCCTTCCTTGAAGAGCAGAAGTTCCATCTTGAACTTCCACATCACGTAATTCTCGTCGTTCAACTTTTCCACCTGCCCCTTTGCGTCCGCCATCTTGTTTTTCACTGATGCACGCGACGCACAAAGTCCGATCAGAAAAAAAACGACTTTTCCCGACTTTTACTCGCGGAAAACTCAAATCTTCACCACTGTGGGCCCACAACCTATTCGGGTTGCACAGTTCAACGGAAAACAAACGCGAGAAATGAGTTTAACAAACGAATTTAGTGTATTTCGATTAAGCGCGAGGTTTACAGTTCGAGATCAACTTTGAGAGTGAGAAACGGAAGTGGCAAAACGCAGAAGGCGTTGTTGCTCGCAAGCAAGAAAGGAAGCACAACTGTCAAAGTTGCGACAACGGTCGAGGGATAGGACAGTCGTTGTTTACACTCTAATAGTATGCTGCCACTCAAAGCTAATCCGTCCATATGTAATTTCGTCAACTTTGAAGTAATGATGCAGTTTGGTTCGAAATCATGTAAACTATCAGAAAAGCCAATAAAATTTAGTGCTTTGTTCTAGAAAACCGGAGAAAATCCACTTTTTTGTGAAATTCTAACACGTAGCCTTATGGGCGGGACAAAATTGACATGCGTTTTTCTCTGCTTGCTGTTTTTACATACGGGACGGACTCGATTAGAGCGGCAGTATGGGACCTTAAAAAAAGTCGAATGCATCTGGTTTGACGGAAATCGGTTCAGCTAGTGCTGAAAAAGCTGAGTAACAAATTGGTCACATACGTACACAAAGACATTTGTTCAGTTTTAGATTGTGAGTCGATAATTAAAAAAAAGTTCATTTTCCAAACAGGTGAGGAAGGCAAAACGAAACATAACTTCTCACTCTAAAGCCACTTCTGCAAGCATTTTCGTTTTTGCTTCCTCGGAAAATACTTAACCAAAGCCAACTCCCCCAAAAACACAAGAATACTAACTATCATCATAACCCCGCACAGCTCAAACGTTCCCACCAGATGGCCAAGGCTAAGCGGTTTCGGCCCAGCTGATCCATCGATCTGTTCCGTAAAGTCGTAGTCACCGTATCGTTGTACCCAGTAGTCCATCAGCCCGGCCGCTAGAAACCTCCGAATCTGCCGATTAAACTGCCGCGTCAGCATCGACTTCTTCGGGTAGTAGATGGCGATCGTAAACACAGCGATACTTTCCTTGGCAATCCGGACGAAACCGCCGGGACGTCTTCGGTACTGTCGGTTGTGGTACGCCACGTGATCGAGGCCGCTCATCATTACGTCCGGACTGTCCTGGTGTTGAGTCATCCACATCAAACGGGCCGCTAGGTTGTCCCTTACTGGTGGTAGGAATCGTAGCCTGCATGGTCAAGCGTAGTCTGAAAACTAGTGTAGGTTGAACTCCAAAAAAACCTTACGTACCTTTTCGTTCGTTCCGGAAACGCTTCGTAGTAGCGGGCACCAACGTCAATCACGTGGTAGAGGGCATCAGTTGCGTCGACATCGTTCAGCGTTCGTGACGGTGGTCGTGTCAAGCTAAGCTGTAGATACTTGAAACTAGACCCTTGGTATAATGTTCTTATAACAAATGTGTGCAGAATCCATAGACACAGTAAGGTTCGGGCGAACGTTCCACTAGGGACAACGTGCAAAGCCATTCCGAAGAAACTTAAGTACAGGTTGACGACAGCTGATCCAACGCCTCTACCAAATACGAAGTATTTCACCTGATGATTCATCCGATGCACGACAACTATTGTAATCAGAGCAACGACTAGAACCGAAGCTAGGGCCATCCATACTACCAATCGAAACGGACGAAATAGCTTCTCAAACGATGTATACGGGCGACCTGGAGGTACCGAAATGACCAAAGCCGTCGTGTAATGCACATCTCCCGGCTTCAGAATCTCGTTTCGTGCCGTAGAAATTCCAAGACAAGCTATCCCAAGGTCGACCTCCTCCTCCTGAATCATCTTCATCATTCCAGTACTATTCTTCTTGAAAGCGTATCCCCATTGGGCGTTCCCCGGCGGGACAAGCACTGTAACCTTAAAGTTCAGCTTTTCTCGTATCGCTTCCAGCAAGTCACCCTCGAATCCTCCCAGAACCATCTCCTGACTCGGAAGATATTCCAGAAAGGTGTACGGTCTGGTCTCGAAAGCACCCACCTTTAAGCCGCATCCGTGCAACGTTGAAGTCTTGTCCGGATAAAAGTCATCGATCCAGTGCTCGTCCGGCAGCATTATGAGATTTACAGCAAAACAACTCCCAGGAGCAAACGGAACGTACGTCCACAGCTCGACCTTGCCCTCAAACACACCAACAAAGACTACGTTGACAATTTGCTGTTTCAGCAGATCTTCGAAAATCTGCAGGAGCTCTGCCCGCTTCGGATCGCCACTATGCACGATTAGGTACCGGCCGGAGTAGTCGTAACTGTCGACGTCCAGTGCACCGTACAAGCGTCCAAAGGCTTCGTAGCTGTCAACGAGCCAAACGTGGTGCGTCCACGGTCTACGCAGTGGATTTCTCGAAGGGACATTGAAGCGGATGGTGATCTTCCCGTCCAAAGCGCTTATGATGGAGTTCAGCAGGTCGTCTTGCTGGATTCGCGAGTTGTTACCGGAAACGAAGGCCTGGGACAGCAGTGCTGGAGCAAACGGGTCTTGGTAGTTTTTGAGCAGAATACCAGCTACGGCATTAGCAAGATCCGTGTCTTGAGCTTCCAGTGAAGGAATTGTTAGCACAAATATGAACAGTAAAAGATGCATCGCGGAACTGAACATAGCGCGGTGAAACTAGTTCTATTAAGTCCGTTTTCTACTATAGAAATTCTGATTACCATTTTACAAAACAAAAGAAAACCTTCTAGAGCTTTATTGCTTAGTTTCTTGCGATCAAGGAAGTAATTGCCTAACCAGCAACTAAAGCTGTGAAACCGGAACAAGCTGTTTGGATCAATGTTGTTGTTATTTAATTAGCTTTAGGTGACTTTCAACTACACCTGGTAATTTGTCATGATAGAAGAATAATATTCTTGCTATATTATAATATGTTATATAATTTGAGATGGATAATAGCCCGGGTAAAAAAATAAAAGTTGCTAAAATCAAACATTATATGAGATTGCCTGAAAGAGTACACACAAAAAAATATTACCGTAATGACAAAAGTAACTTACTTTTGAATTAAAAAGTTGTTAAATTTTGCTACATTAAAAGTTTTTTTCTTGTTTTGAAAATGAAAACTTTTACTGCTACAGTTTTTGAAAATCTCATTGCTCACTGATTTAAAAGTTTTTACTTTTAATTCGACTGTAAAATTTCTTTCATTTTGACGTTCTCGTGTAACCGTGTACGCCGAAGTCGCAAATGTAAACAAACACTTTGGTGGGTCCGGTGGTGCTGGTGAGTCTAGGACGCAAAGCAAAGCCGACCGCGGCAGCAGCCAGGACTCGGACACGGAAACCTTCGTGAGCCAAACAGCAGCAGCGGAACGCCTTCGAAGGAGGGTGGTGCAGGAGCGGGACGAGGTCGAGTGCTCGAAAAGGACAAGGCCAGCTTCCTGCAGAGGTAGGAATGTGGATTCGCACCTGTTGTATTGGGTGGTGGTGGCCCAGGATTGGTGGTTGAAGGTCAATTCGCGTGAGGACTGGGCGAGATCATCGAGGAGATGGCGCTGCCGAAGCGTTGCGTGCACAACGAGATTGCGTTGAAGAAGATTAACTTCCGGTTTTTGGACAAGTACGCGAAAGTTTATTTTCACGATGGGCCTCCGACGAAGAGGAGGACGACGAAAAGCTACATAATCGGAGGTGGTCAGCGCAGATGTTGCACTCGGTGCCGGCGGTTTACAGCACCGGTGAGTATTGAGAATGTGTGCAGTGGCTAGCCAACTTCACTTACAGTGAGCCAAAAAAAATCTGTGTCATTCTCGAAGTAGGATTACGTGTTCAAAATAGAACTCCGTTCCGAGGGCCTCATCGACTCCATGTTCCGGATGCGCTTCCAGGATCGGGAACTCCCCATTCAGGCACTTTACTTTCCAGCCGAGAAACGTCGACCACCCTTCCCGAATCAATGGCCAACTCCTCCAAGACTGTCCTGATTGAGGCCGGAAACGTGACCATCGTGTTACACTGCTGTACCGCGTCGAAGCCTCCATCCGGAACCGTCCAGCCTGGGGTGTTCAGAAGTGACCGGTGGCGTACCGTATGAAAACAGAAGCTAGTGGATAAGCGTTAAATACAAAAAAAAATGTTTTTCTAACATACTGTTTAATTTTTTTTTAAATAGATGTAAAAAACCAAGCACATTTTTCTGAAACTATCCCTGTAGTGCTAAATGTTGTGTATTCTTGCCATAAAAGGTTTCTTTTCCAATTAAAAGTAAAATACTTTAACCAATACAACGATTTTGTTCCATAAATGCATGGTAGTATCAAAAACTTTCCAACTTTTAAATTGAAAAGTTTGAACTTTCTACGAATATTCACCAACGCGAACTTTTAATCCAACGAACGATCTTTTTAAATTTAGAGCAAGGGGCAGGAAACTCCGTTGAACTTTACTTATTATATTAATAAGTATACTAACGTTCGTTATTATATTAATACTTTCCCACCCTGAATATATACACCTTTAATAGAAATGTCATAACTGACGTAAAGAAAAGTCAGATTTTTCTTGTTGTTTTTGTTTACCGTTGACCGTCATCGGTCGACCGTTGCCGCTTGCAAGCGGCTTGTCTCACAAGCCAGGTTCCCATCCGATTTCCACCCAGGCTCTTCACGTCGAGAACGGGATGTGGCCAACTTTGAACTCTGTTCCAAGTATCTAACAGGAAATACTCACATATCGTCCAAACTCGCCAACTGGAAGCTGTAACTTTGCCATCTCCGGAGTACATGCGATTGCCGGAAGATGGATTCCGTTGTAGCTGGTTCTGTCCAGAACGGCATGACGGAATTTCTGCCAACCGTACCTCGAACGGCTATAATGTCAGTGCCAAAGGAACAGCCTCATGAGCGCAACAGTAGTAGAAGGAGAATGAGGGTGACATTTTCTGAAGTGTTTTCATGCCAACGCAAGTGCCTGTTTGACGGTGGAAATTCCGTCAATTGAGCCTGGTCGGGCACGGCGGCTAGCTCTAGCCAAACAAAAGTGGCCAGCTAATGTGTCAAGAGTCCGGGTGTATCCCATTTGGCATAATGCCATTTGGCATAATGCCGTTTGGCATAACGCCGTTTGGCATAATGCCGTTTGGCATAATGGACGTTTGGCATAACGGTCATTTGGCATAATGGCCATTTGGCATAATGGTCATTTGGCATAATGATGTTAAAATTTCAAAATAAAGTTAATAATGGAATTGCTTTAAGAAGACCATATTAGGTTGTGATAACTGCCGGCGAAAGCTGATTTTTTTCTTTCCTTAAGATTATTTAAAAACTGCTGGCTACACAGCAAAAAAAATAAATGAATTTTGGAAGGTTGAAAATTTGGTAGGTTGAATATTCCCGCTTTTTTGAGTAATATTACATAAAAAAATGTGTAAAAATGTGAACCTGATGAATATTCATCAAAAACTGATGAATATTCATCAATGATCGAAGCAAGCCGCGCGCGCGTCATGACGTTTTGGATTTTTGCTCCGCGTTTTTTCGCTCCGTATTTTCATAAATATTATAGTTTAAAGTGAAATTTTAGTTCAAAATGTGTATTTTCCGGGATTTTGGTAACGGATTTAGAATTCCTGTTAGCAGAGGCGCTGAACGACGAAGTTTTAAATTGGTGGAGAGGAGAAGCGCAGTTGCCGACTGGCCAACGGCGTCGTTGGCGTCGGTTTTCACGGTGGTTTTTAGTTTTGACACGAGTGTTTGTTGAAAAGTAGAGAATTTAGATGAATGGTCGTGAAAAGAGCCATATTTTAATGTGAAAACGGTGTGCCTTCCAGGTTTCCAGGCGAGCACGTGTTTTACTTCTTGTGGATTTGGGCGATCTGTGAGGTGCCAAAAGGCAGATGGCGGTGGTCGCTAGGTTAAAGTGTCTTGTTTGATTTGAAAATTGATTTAAAATTCGAAAAAATGGTAATAAGTGACAATTTGGTGAAAATTTGGATTAAATTTAAGATGGCGGTTCGTCGGGAGCTGGGTCGAGGAAACTAGGCAGAAAAAAGATTATTTTGAGCGAGAGCGAGGAAGAATTTAAGTGATTGGCTTCGGAAGAGAGAGAGAGAGATATCAGAAAAGCCCGAGCAGGACTACGTTTTCGGAGAAGAGCAAAATCTGCGTGGAACTAAGGAGAATCTCTGAGAGTGTTTGTCGGTAACGGTGTTTCTCGTGATTTGTAGTGTTGAGATGGTGACTAACGGTCGTCGTCTCCGTCGTGCTCAATGAGCAGGTTTGAGGAAAAGAGAGAGGCAATTGCCGGAGAGACTGCTGCAGCCGCAATCAAGCGGCAGAATTTCAATGCCTACTGCGACTTTCGGGTGAGCTCGTTTTATGTTGTTCATGTGTGATCTATTAAAATGTTAACTAATTTAATTATTATCCTCGTTTCCACTCAGAAGATTGATAACTTGTATGATTTATTCTTAAATGTTTAACTAGTCTCTTATAGTTTAGAGGAAACTGTTCATTTTTACTTTCTAGAAAAGCAGTGTAACCTAAATCTAGTGAGATTTTCAAAACCTTGAACAAACATCTCGATTTAGAAAAAAATATCCGTATTTTCATTATGGACAATATAACACTTCACAGTTTTGTCATAACTCGCATTATTTATATTTCCTTTCTGATGTTGTATAATATTTAATAATCATCATTCTTTTGTATAAGTTGTCATTTCTGTGTTTATGATCCATTTAAAATTTCAGAATGCAGTTTGCGGATCTATCTAGCGGCTGTATTAAACAAAATAATTAAAAGCATTTGTGTTGAAAAAGGTTTAAATTGTTATGTTGTATTTCAGGCTCACTTAAGATAAACAAATGATAATTGATGGTAACAAATTAAATAATCTATTTTTCTATGTTATGTCTTGATTTTGGCTCTAGTATTATTATTATTTTTTCATTAATTTTGTTCAGTTGTCTATTATAAACGTATACATTTTTTAATGGAATTAAAAATTTCTGATGCTTTATAAGTTTCCAATTGCTATGAGTTAAATCAAATTAGTTTTGATTTTAAATCAGCATTTTAAGTTCTGGCCTCCCCGCCCGTGTGGATCAATCGGACCGCGCACTGGACTCCAATCCAGAGATCGCCGGTTCGAATCCCGCGGCGGGCGCTCAAAAATTCTTTGTGTAAATATGGGTATTCGGCGCCGTCGCTCCGTGCCATACTTTCATACACTTAGGAGCCCAGGGCGGCGAAGTCCTTGTAGATAAAAAGGAAGACACTAGTGGTTGGTACTAGCAATGGTGGCCGACAGCTATAAAGTCAACTTCGGTTTTTTTCGTGCCAAAATTTGGACATGGTATAGCTTCTAACTAAAATTAGGATTTTGCAAGTATTTCGAAGTTTGTTTGTTTATTCGTTTTCAATTGCCGCTGATAAAGTATGGTCTTGACCCGCTGTTTTTTTTCTAAATTTTTAAATAAGGCTGGTACAAATATTTTTAAAAGTTTTTGTCACCCCCCCCTTCAAAATTGGCCCGAAAAATCGGGGGGCAAAAAAAATATTTTTACAATAAACTTCAAAATTTCAATGAAAATTCAAGTGCAACCAACTGAAATCAAATTAAAATACATTCTCCTGCGTTTAAAATCATTTTTAGCATGTTTGGGTTTATTAAAAAATCTTAAGATTTTTTGAAAATTTTCGGTGCAATATCTTTTTTTTCGATAAAATTTTTGTTTTTGTCAGATCTTAGATTTTTTGAAAACTAATGATTGCAAAACAACTGAACTAGTGTAAAATGCATTTTAAAACACTTTTTTCATTTAAATGTGAAGTCTATGGCTTGTTATTTAAATTTTTATATTTTTTTATTTTTTTGCCCCCCCCTTGACCTCGGCCAGGGCCGAGGGACAAAAACTTTTTTAAATATTTGCATCGGCCTAAGTAGTTGCATGACAAAATATTATTGCATTTATTATCCTTATCCAAGTTCCTATCCCTTTTTAAAAACATTTTTATGATTCAATTTTAAAATAAGTTGTATGGGATTATTTAATATTTAGTACAAATTAGTTGTGGAATAAGATCATTTTTTTTTCTTTAATTCATTGATCGGTTTCAACTTCGAAACATTTGTTAAGATCTGATTACATATTTTTATATTTAATATTTTTATTATAATTGTGACATTTTTAGTTTATTATTTAATATTTTACATTTATTATATTCAACATTATTATATTATACCATTACTCTCTATATTTCATCTAATTCCATTGTTTTCAGGACCACTTTTTGTACCATCTGGGACACTATTTAATAATATTCAGTAGTTATTTCTTGTTATGTCTCGATTTTGGAATCAGCAATATTTTGTTACGTAGTTTTCCTAGACTAAATCATTCGATTGGATGAATTGCCATTTTTAAGCATTTCCAATACATAGTTTTGTTTTTTTTGCCTAGTTTTTTTTATTTAGAAATTATTTTTGTTTTCAATGGCAATATAAAATTCCTGCTTCCAAAATTGGGAGAGTTGTATAAAACCTAGGCTTTGGAAGCTGTTTCGAAGCTTTTGTCAGCTAGCATCTACAATTCCATCAGCTTTTGATATATTCAATTTAATGAGTACCTTAATTTTCTTTTTACTTTTATTTGTTATTTTGATTTGTTTTATTTTCATAATATCCCATTTATTTATGTAGATTAAAAAGAATAAATGCTTCGAAACAACTTGTAAAGTTCTATGGCATATATTGTTACTTGATTTTTTATTTGTTTTACATTATATAATTGCTAATTGTTTTCATTATATTATATAACCCATATTACCATATATTTCAAACGCCTAACAACCCCCAAAAAAAATACTAACCCCTCTCAAAAAATAATCCCAGGGCCTTCATATATTTTATGGACTGGATGAGGGAGTCGTGGATCGCCTGGCCCAAGTCACATGAAAGTCATTGTTTATTTAATCATATCATAAGAAATGGTTGGATAGAAAATGATAATCTTTTAAGGTCCTTAAAATATAAGTCGGTTACTAACCAAACCGTCTCAGTTGAAACATACTGTGGTCATGGCCAAGTCCTGCCATGACGGGGGTACTAATACATACATACATACATACAAAACTGATGAATATTCATCAATTCCTGATGATTAGACATTTTTTCGACACAAAATCTGTCACCATTTCCTGATGAATATTACCATCATTTTTTTTTCTGTGTATGGGTGCCCAGAAAGTTGAAAATTTGGTTGGTTGAATATCACCTCTTTTTGAGTAATATTACCTAATTTTTTTTTTAAACATGTGAACCTGATGAATATTTATCAGAAACTGATGAATATTTACCAATTTCTGATATAAAATTAATCTTTTTTTTTTTACTCAAAATCTGGCACCATTTCCTGATGAATATTACCATCATTTATTTTCTGTGTGCTAAAAAATTTTGAATTTTCCTTCTAAAACTGAATTTTCTTCATTAAACAGGGGAAAATGGGCTTCAACTGTGGTCACAACTCAAGCGAGTTTTCCCTTCTTTTCAAAAAATATTCACCCATATCAGCAGTCAAGAGAGTTTTCCCTTCTTTTAAGAAACTCATTCAACTCATGTTAGTAGTTATCTCAAATCAAAGAAAGTTTTTGCTTCTTTGAAGAAATGTAAATTCAACTTGTGTCAGCAGTTATCACAAGTCAAGAAAATTTTCCCTTCTTTAATGGAGAGAAAATTCAAACATATAGGGATAATTCAACTCGTGTTAGTAGTTATCACAAGTAAAGAGAATTTTCTATTATTTAAAGAAGGAAAAAAAAACTCACTGACTTGTGATGACTACTGACACAAGTTGAATTTTTCTTCTTTAAATAATGGAAAATTATATGTACTTGTGATAACTACTAACACGAGTTGAATTATCCCTATATGTTTGAATTTTCTCTCCAGTCAAGAAGGGAAAATTTTCTTGACTGCTGACACAAGTTGAATTTACCTTTCTTTGAGAAGTGAAAACTTTCTTTGATTTGAGATAACTACTAACATGTGTTGAACTTTCCCTTCTTTAAAGAAGGGAAAAATCTCTTGACTGCTGATACAAGTTGAATTTTCCCTTCTTTAAAGAAGGGAAAACTCCTTGACTGCTGATATAGGTGAATATTTTTAAAGGAAGGGAAAACTCGCTTGAGTTGTGACCACCGCTGAAGCGCATTATTCCCTTTTTAATGAAGAAAATTCAACTTTTATCAGCAGTTGTCACAAGCCTACAAAGTGTCCCCTTCTTTAACACTGGAACGCCCAACGCATGTCCAACTTACACGGACGCCCAAGCCTCCCAAAAAAGTTGGAACGGTAACTTCAACTCGCTGGTTCTCGGGCATTACTCAACCAATCGAGACGATTCTTCTTTCCAGTGATTTGTTAGGATGTCTAGATGATCCTAGAACTTTGCAGAACTTAATTTGATCAAATCTGTAATTTCTGCGACCGAAAACATCGTTCCACCTTTTTTCAAAACGACTGCCTCCGCGGAATTTTTGGCGAATTTTTTTTTGTACGCGAAAAAAAAAGTTGGAACGATGTTTTTAATCGCAAAAATTACAGATTTGATCAAATTAAGTTCTGCAAAGTTCTAGAATCATCTAGACATCCTAACAAATCACTGGAAAGAAGAATCACCTTGATTGGTTAAGTTATGCCCGAGATCCATAGAGTTGAAGTTACCGTTCCAACTTTTTTGGAGCCTTGGGCGTTGGAATGTTAAAGGAAATATAAACCTTGAGTCAGCAGTTGAAAGTTCAGAAAAAATGACCCGCAGCTTTTTTGGGTTAGATCCAAAACTGAAGACGGTGAATATGTTTCTACGTATATGACAAAGTGGAATGCTTTACATTCGTGTTTACATTTCAAATAAAAATCTCAGTTTTGTGTATATTTGAATGGAAGTAGCGCCACTTGCTGATAAAATATTCAATTAATATTTACCCTGTAATATGAATGAGTATATATTGGTAGGATGTAACAAAATGAGCGAATTTTGCGTTCATTTCAGGTCATGATTCCCTAGATGCACAAAGCCCGAATCCCAAATATGAGCATGATTGATTGTGACAGGACCTGGCGCTTTGACTTTGAAATTTAAATTGGATTTAAACCCGTATAATCGGTGCGTTTTGGTTTTGAGTTTTTAGTCCCTTATTGATTATTGAATTTGACCTCATAGTTCGTGTTCCAGGGAGCAACCCAGGAACAACCAAGGAACCGAAGAGTGTGCCAAGATCCGTCAAATATTAAGAATGTTACAGATTTTATAACACCACCGCTGAAAACTTCAACTTTTTCTTTAAGCTCTTCGGCCAGCACTTGCTGCTACTGCAGAAAATATTGAGGCAGGCTACTCTCATGTAACCACCCACTGAGAATTTTGCTTGAGCCTCGACTCGATTCGGGCTCGATCTCGAACCAGATCGACTCATGGCTCGAGCCAAAATTCTCAGTGGGCAAGCAAGCTGCCTGAAAAACTGAAGAAGTGTTATAAATTCTATAACATTCAAAAAAGTGCATCGTTTTCTAAATGTTAAGCTTTTAAAACGTACTAAAACTGCTGTCCTCATTCAAACTGTAGTGCCGATTGATCCCAGTCTATGGAATTGACATAATTTTGAAAATTTAATATCATTATGCCAAATGACCATTATGCCAAATGGCCATTATGCCAAATGACCGTTATGCCAAACGTCCATTATGCCAAACGGCATTATGCCAAACGGCGTTATGCCAAACGGTATTATGCCAAATGGCTTTATGCCAAATGGGATACACCCCAAGAGTCCCTACCGAAGATGTTACACCAGACACGGTCAATTTGGAGACGGATGTTGAAGCCAGTCAACGTGCCCTGACATCTAAGGCAAACGAGCACGATAATGTGTTGAGGTCCAAATCAGGTCCACAAATATCGCGGCAGAAAATCTAGCCTAGACGAAACATCTCCCAACCCGCCCCTCGAACGGTCTATGATTATAAAATTGTTTTATTATTCAATTGTGCTTAAAAATAAATATTTCAATCAGCTGATAAATGAAAACAACAACAATCCGCTTGCACTGTCAAAATCAAGGTGCTTCAAGTGTTGGTGAGAACTTATGGTTGACATTTCGTTAATATATTAAAAAGTATATTAAAACTTCGTTATTCTACCAAAATGTTCTTAATATTTTTGAAGTTTCCTCCCCCTTGATTTAGAGTAATTTTTCTTTGTGTGTTCTTGCCATTAAAGGATTCTTTTCCAATCAAAAGTAAAATACTTTTACCAATACAACGATTTTGTTCCATAAATGCATGGTAGTATCAAAAACTTTCCAACTTTTAAATTGAAAAGTTTGAACTTTCTACGAATATTCACCAACGTGAACTTTTAATCCAACGAACGATCTTTTTAAATTTAGAGTAATTTTTCTTTGTGTGTACTCAAAATGGAGGCTCAGGTAAAAATTTCAGCCCATTTGGTTGAAAACTGGCTTGCCTTGAGCAGGAACAAGTTTAAATGGAAATTAACCCGTAAAACTAGAGCATTTAGGTAAATTGCTCTGTACAAGTGTAGCGATTGTGTTTATTCTGTCGCAAAAATGTAATAATTTGCCTTTCCGTGCACCAAAAGTTGCACGCCAGCAACCCCCCTCGTTCGTCGACCCAGCACAGATCGACGAAAAAGCTTGGACGGCACACCAGTCAAAGTGACAGCTGTCGGCGCACTCAAAACGAGCTGCTCACAGCAGCACATCAAAAATTCGTCCCTTTTGATCGTCGTCTGCTGGACGGTACGCACGCACGTGCTGTTTTGTTGCTCGCCTGCCGACGCCAAGTGCCGCACAAATTATCAATCTCTGCCAACGCCGCCGCCGGGAAAAACGCCCCAGAAGGGTGAGTTTTGGTGGTGGAAACTGCGAAGCAGCAGCGGCTGACGGTGGCAACTCGCCAGGGCCTTTTATTTGCAGCGATCTAAACCCGGTGCTTCGCCAGCGACCGGGTCGGGCACGCACGAGTCCGCGCAAGGACGGAGCGGCCTGGACGTTCGTCCTCTCTCACGTCCCGAAGGCGGTCAGCGGTGGCGGAGCGGATTGGCCCAGATGCCGCGAGGAAGCGGAAAAGAAGAAAAGCGGTGCTTGTGAGGGAAAGTGTTGGCCGGTCGGGCCGAAGTGAAGAATTCCGCGCGGGCGCGGGCAAAAGGCGACACGCCACTCGGCGTTGGGCGATCAGAGGGTGAACCAGTGCAAGGTCATGCGGAGGAGGAGAAGAGAGAAGAGCGGGGGAAGGAAAAAGAAGGAGGAAAGAAGAAGGAAACGTGCAATAAGCGGGAAAGGCGCGAGAAGCGCGGGAAAAGGAAGATTCTCCCATTACACAAGCCAGCCGTTAACAAATGACGACTTTTGCATAACATGGTGTAGAGATGTCGGTGAGCATCTCTCTGCATTTCCCAATATTTGTGTTACCTTACATTATAATGATCTGGTACTTATATTCGTGTTACCTGATGATTGAGGAATCGTGAGAGGAAGTGACAGATCAGAAAACGTGTGTGACGTGTACGGAGCGGAGCGGATCTCTACGGAATCCGAACGGGACAAGCTGCAACCGGACCGTGGTCAGTGGGTGGTCGGGAGGTTGGCTACTGCAGCCTACGTGCTGCGTTCGGAAGCAGGACGTCCCTACCCATGGGTTCCTAGGGGATGGTCTGGGAAACAATTCCTCCAAAGAGTGCAAGACGATCCGAGGCCCCATGGTATGCAAAAGTCATCATTTGTTAACGGCTGATTTGTACTGAGCAATTTACCTAAATGCTCTAGTTTTACGGATTAATTTCCATTTAAACTTGTTCCTGCTCAAGGCAAGGGGCTTTTGAGCAAATTTAATTTTTTTGACCCGGGCTAATGGATAGCATTGCCCGAATATTTTTTGTGAGATCTGTATTAATTATTTGTATAATAATAAAACTGTGTTTGATCTGTGTCATGTCCAATTCGAGCCATACAAGAAACTATAAAATTTTCAACAGCAAATTTAAACTATTTAAAAATATTGTAGCACATTCAATCACTAAACTGTAGAAATTTTTAAATGTAATTATCTGTAAAAATTTAAGATTATACAGATATTTGTGGTTATTGGATCTAAAAATCTTTAAAATACAATCGTTTTTAACGGTGCACATCAACTAGAGCATTTGCACCAAGATTATTGTTACAGATATTTTAGTATTTTCCAAACTACGGGAACTATCGATATATATTTTTATTCATCCCCTAAAGGACTGTCTAATAAGCAATTTACAACCAAATTTGCCTCTTTTTACAATCAGATTGTTGTAGGATTGAGTCCGTAAGTTTATCAATTTTGGAATAAGAAGACAACCACTTCCTTGGTTGCTGTGCACCCTTAGGGCTAATACGCACCTCCCAAGAAAAGGGGTCAAGAAATGGCTTTACGAACAGCAGAACAAAGCAGGGGAACGATTTATTGGGGCTTTTCTTCACCCTCTCTGGCTTGTTTTCGCTGCCGCTGATGCCCATTTGATGTTTTTCTTGACCGGTTCCGTCTGAAGTGCATATATTGCTTTAAGGGATTCAACTGTGACAAGTGCTTGCTTTTAAACGAAGCTACACATTGCTGCCAGCGATGTTCAGCTTTTTATGTTATTTCAAGTGCAGCAAAAAACATAGCCGACAACAAGGCCAAGCGATTTGAAAGAGAAGAATAATTATTACTACACGGAAAGGGGATCCATCGCCAAATCGCGATAAAGTTCGCTAAAACTAGCGAAAAATGTCGCTAATTTCTCAGCCTGCACAAAAATTACCTAGAATCGCTAATTTTTTTCGCTGGTTTGGAAACCGATGAAATTCTACCAAACCAGAGAAAAAAAACACTGGTTTGGTGAAAAATGTCGCTGTTTGGGGGATCAGTTTTGCTAGATTCAGAAAATTTTCTCGCTGGTTTGGAAAAAGCGGCAGGGCACCAAAATCAACCAGGAGATTATTGTACTGGTTTTGGGAAACAATTCGCTGGTCCAGCAGATTTTTTCACTGAACTGGTGTTCTTTTACGCTGGATCAGCGTTTTCTATCGCTGACGTCCGGGTTTTTTTTCCACTCGTACCAAAATCAACCAGGAGATTATTCTACTGGTTTCGGCGAAAAATCCGCTGGTTCAGCGAATGTTTCCACTGGACCAGTGTTTTTTTGCACTGGATCAGCGTTTTTTATCACCGACGTTTGTTTTTTTGTTTTGGCGGCAGAAGCCTATGCCAAAATAAACCAGAGGATTTGAGAACCAGAGATTAATTGGGAATCGTGTAAAAGCATGTGGCAAAGTGGTTGTTTAAAACCGTCTTGCATGTTGTTTTTTTCCAGCGCGTGACCCGTTACCGACCTAAAAATCTTAAAGTTCCGTTCCGGTTGACGGAGGTTTACGGATGGAACAATCGTCAGAAAAGATTTCGCAGTAACGGAAGCAGAATTAAAAGAAAGTAGGGGAGAGTGGGGAGACTTGATCCCCTTTTTTTGTATCGCACATAACTCTGTCAATTTTTCACAAAACTATGATCTTTTTGCATGAATTGAAAGCTTAAACATTCAACTATGTTTGGCTGATAAGGGTATTTCATCAGATAAACTCTTCGAATAATGCCAAGCGTTTTAAAAAAATATTTTATACTGGCATTTTCAAAATGTTGGGGGTAATTTGATCCCCCTTTCAACATTTTGAAGAAATCTTAAGCAAAGTGTTTCTTATTCATCCAAACTTTTAATTTTCTATAAGATACAGCAATTTCACATTAAACCTGTACGTTTGTGTTCAAAATATAACAAGTTTAGCATGTAAAATATTTAAAAACTTAAAATTTTCTTTTTTAGACCAAAATTGAGCATGTTTACAAAAGCTGGTAATTTTTGTTTACAAAACTTTTGAAAAATGGTTCAAACTGCAGTTAGTTATGTACAACTATACTAAAGGAAACTATGTACGAAAACCCAGCCAAATTATTTAATCTTGAGGCTGATTCTAGTGACTGTAAAAATGCTGGGATCAAGTCTCCCTAAACGCACTTTTTTAAACAATTGATTGTAAAAATGGTATGACGATAAATTTAACATCAAATGCGTAAGGGTTTTGGAGTTGATATGTTTATCAAACAATTCATGTATAAAAAATATTTTTTTGAATAATTTTTGAGTGTTTTCGATACTTTTTAAAACAAAGAAAAAAGATCTCTTGGAAGTTTTTTGCAGCACTTCTTAGAAAAATGTGTGTAACTCAATCTAAACATTTTTTATTTTTTTTCTTTGTTTTCTACAATGAGTTCTAGTCAATTTCGCACAACTTTCTAGAACAAAGCTAATTGTTTTACCCACATGCTGACGAGATACAGGCTTGGGATCAAGTCTCCCCGGGGATCAAGTCTCCCCACTCTCCCCTATAGCCAGGTTGTACTTACTTGCCACAGCACAAACTGTTCCGCGGCCATGGCCAAGTTCCTCGCCTACGATTCTTGCTGCCACCTGCGACAATTTGTGCACTTATCTATGAAGCAGTACAAATACATCTCCAGCTTCACTGCACCGTATTTTTCTGCTGCGAGAACTTTATGGAAACGTGCTTCTTTTCATTGAAAAGAACCATCACCTGTTGAGTATGTATTTTAATGCTGAACACTTGATGCAGAACTTTTTCATGCTTTTTTGTTTTGAAAAAACCCCTAAAGCAATTCGATTGCCACAAATCGCTTCCAAACGTGAACAATAACAAACATTTATGACGGCTGTCGGAAGGATGTGTATCAAACCAGCGAAAACTTTCGCTGGAAAAGAAACCGTTTCGGAAATAACAAACCAGCGAAACCAAGTTGCTGGATTTGATTTCGCGCAGCCACCTTTTTCAGCGAAAAATTTCGCTGGTTTAGAGAAAAATTTCGCTGATATCAGCAAAACCAACCCAGCAAAATTCGGTCGCTGGTTTGGCGATCGATCCCCTTTCCGTGAAATCGTGTTTGTTATTGTTTACATTGCGTGCTTTCGTTTTTGTTTATTCAAGGTCAAACATTAAAACGCGTTTTTCTCGGAACGTCGAAATGGCGGGTGCGACAAGATAGCACGACGACGTCGATATGGTAATAATTATTCTTCTCTTTCAAATCGCTTGGCCTTGTTGTCGGCTATGTTTTTTTTTTTGCTGCACTAGAAATAACATAAAAAGCTGAACATCGCTGGCAGCAATGTGTAGCTTCGTTTAAAAGCAAGCACTTGTCACAGTTGAATCCCTTAACACCCTATCCAGCTTTTTAAGCGAAAATGGTGAACGCCCGAAATGTCGAAATCACAATCAGTGGTACCAACATTACGAAAAAAGTGTGCCATGGCATGACAGCCGCATTCTTTTTCTAATGTTGGTGCTACTGCGCGATTTTGACATTTCAGACGCTCAACATTCGAACGCCATCTTCGCTTAAAAACCTGGATAGGCCATGCCTCCTTAGAAACAAAATTTTAAAATGTAAAAAATCATATCTCCGGTTCGTTTCATCCAATTTTGATGAAACTTTCAGGGCAGGTCCAGTTTTTAGTCTAGTTTCGAATGACTTTTGAGTTGGGCCCGAATTTCGGATTGTTCCGGATTAATCGCAGATTCCCTTGGGGTACCTTCGTTTTGGCCAGTGGGGTCACTTTATGGTTACTCAATATTTTTCTTCTACAGTATGCAGTTTTAGTGTGAAAAACTGAATTATTATCAAAAACAAATCCCCCAATGTGTTAACGACATAAAATGACCCCTTCAGGTAGCCCCGGGACCTCCGGAACCGGTTCCGTAGTACAACCGTGGGGGACAAAATCTAGAAGTCACGGAAATATGCCATGCGACATGTCAAAAAATATCTACTGGCTCTGGAAAGTTGATTGCTACCCCTCAAAAGACTGTCCGAGGCCATCCGGACACTTTGGCCACCTGGAACCGGTGAATCCGGAACATGGTCCATGGTAGAAAAATGTTATATGTTATTTCCATAGTTCGACATGTCAAAAAATATCTTCTGACTCTGAGAGGTTGATTGCTACCTCTCAAAAGACTGTCCAAGGACATCCGGACACATTGGCCACCTGGAACCGGTGAATCCGGAACATGGTCCATGGTAGAAAAATGTTATCTGTGATTCCCATAGTCCTACATGTCAAAAAATATCTACTGGCTCTGGGAAGTTGCTTACTTTCCCCAAAAAAACTGTCCGAGGCCATCCGGATACTTTGGCCACCTGGAACCGGTGAATCCGGAACATGGTCCATGGTAGAAAAATGTTATCTGTGATTCCCATCGTTCGAAATGTCAAAAAATATCTACTTGCTCTAGGTAGAATATGTATATGTTCCAGATTCACCGGTTCCAGGAGGCCAAAGTGTCCGGATGACCTTGGACAGTCTTTTGAGGGGTAGCAAGCAACTTCCCAGAGCCAGTAAATATTTTTTGACATGTCGAACTATGGAAATAACAGATAACATTTTTCTACCATGGACCATGTTCCGGATTCACCGGTTCCAGGTGGCCAAAGTGTCCGGATGGCCTCGGACAGTCTTTTGAGGGGTAGCAATCAACTTTCCAGAGCCAGTAGATATTTTTTGACATGTCGAACTATGGAAATAACATATAACATTTTTCTACCATGGACCATGTTCCGGATTCACCGGTTCCAGGTGGCCAAAGTGTCCGGATGGCCTCGGACAGTCTTTTGAGGGGTAGCAATCAACTTACCAGAGCCAGTAGATATTTTTTGACATGTAGGACTATGGGAATCACAGATAACATTTTTCTACCATGTGTAGAGTCCTAATTATTCTCTGTGTCTCGCTCCGTGTGCACAACTATTGTTTTGT
Source organism: Culex pipiens pallens (assembly GCF_016801865.2). Classification (NCBI taxonomy): domain Eukaryota; kingdom Metazoa; phylum Arthropoda; class Insecta; order Diptera; family Culicidae; genus Culex; species Culex pipiens. The sequence goes on along the minus strand of NC_068937.1, from coordinate 51,311,268 downwards.
GATGGCCTTCCACCCGTCCGCCCGCTAGCCATCGATTCATCGCGTCTATCCGTACGACTCACAATTATTCCCTCCGCTCAGGCCGGTGGCTTACTAACAATAATCCACCACGCGCTCTTCTGTCATAATCCGCAATAATGCATGGGTTGCATACAAGGTGTGATGCAAGCGCGAAATACGCATGCAAGTTTGACTTGTGTCGCATAGGACCCTACACCATGGACCATGTTCCGGATTCACCGGTTCCAGGTGACCAATGTGTCCGGATGTCCTCGGACAGTCTTTTGAGAAGTAGCAATCAATCTCTTAGAGTCAGAAGATATTTTTTGACATGTCAAACTATGGAAATAACATATAACATTTTTCTACCATGGACCATGTTCCGGATTCACCGGTTCCAGGTGGCCAAAGTGTCCGGATGGCCTCGGACAGTCTTTTGAGGGGTAGCAATCAACTTTCCATAGCCAGTAGATATTTTTTGACATGTCGAACTATGGAAATTTCATATAACATTTTTCTACCATAGACCATGTTCCGGATTCACCGATTCCAGGTGACCAATGTGTCCGGATGTCCTCGGACAGTCTTTTGAGAAGTAGCAATCAATCTCTTAGAGTCAGAAGATATTTTTTGACATGTCAAACTATGGAAATAACATATAACATTTTTCTACCATGGACCATGTTCCGGATTCACCGATTCCAGGTGACCAATGTGTCCGGATGTCCTCGGACAGTCTTTTGAGAAGTAGCAATCAATCTCTTAGAGTCAGAAGATATTTTTTGACATGTCAAACTATGGAAATAACATATAACATTTTTCTACCATGGACCATGTTCCGGATTCACCGGTTCCAGGTGGCCAAAGTGTCCGGATGGCCTCGGACAGTCTTTTGAGGGGTAGCAATCAACTTTCCAGAGCCAGTAGATATTTATTGACATGTCGAACTATGGAAATAACATATAACATTTATCTACCATGGACCATGTTCCGGATTCACCGGTTCCAGGTGGCCAAAGTGTCCGGATGGCCTCGGACAGTCTTTTGAGGGGTAGCAATCAACTTTCCAGAGCCAGTAGATATTTTTTGACATGTCGCATGGCATATTTCCGTGACTTCTAGATTTTGTCCCCCACGGTTGTACTACGGAACCGGTTCCGGAGGTCCCGGGGCTACCTGAAGGGGTCATTATATGTCGTTAACACATTGGGGAATTTGTTTTTGGTAATACTTCAGTTTTTTACACTAAAACTGCATACTGTAGAAGAAAAATATTGAGTAACCATAAAGTGACCCCACTGGCCAAAACGAAGGTACCCCAAGGGAATCTGCGATTAATCCGAAACAATCCGAAATTCAGGCCCAACTCAAAAGTCATTCGAAACTAGACTAAAAACTGGACCTGCCCTGAAAGTTTCATCAAAATTGGATGAAACGAACCAGAGATATGATTTTTTACATTTTAAAATTTTGTTTCTAAGGAGGCATGGCAAAGCGGACAGCGTAACCATTCGGCCAGGCCTGCAAACGAACATGGCCCGCGACAAAAAAATCCTGAGATAAAAGCATATAATTAGAATTGCCTAACCAAACTATCAATCCATTCAATGCTCTGTCATGTGTTGTTACAGTCGTGCCTCGGTTTAGCACCGCATATGGGGGATGCAAAACCGAGGCGTGCATAACCGAGGCACAGAGCTTATGGGATTTTGGCTATATGGGAGACATTGGCTATAATTCTATGAATAATCATGCAAACATCAAAAAAATTTAGTGTTTTGGAATCGGGATGATGTCAGCTATCCATTAAAATTATTATTTCATGAAAGTTTTCACAAAAATACGTATTTTTCCTGTATTTCGAAAATGCATATTTTTTCTCTAAAGTAACCAAAAATATATTGTTATAGCAATATGGGTATCAAATGATCAGGTTTTTTTCATACATTTTGGATGTAATGATAACATTTTTAGAAAATACTCCAAATTTTCACAAAACTACGTTTTTTTCGAAAAAATACTCAAAATTTCAATTTATACAATATGGGTATCAAACAATCGGGATTTTTTCATACATTTCGAATGTAATAACAACATTTTTAGAAAATACTCAAAATTTTCACAAAACTACGTATTTTCGAAAAAAATACTCAAAACTGAAATTTTTACAATATGGGTATCAAACGATCGGGATTTTTTTATATATTTCGAATGTAATGACAATTTTTTTTTGAAAATACTCAAAATTTTCACAAAACTACGTATTTTCGAAAAAAATACTCAAAATTTATTTTTTTACAATATGGGTATCAAACGATTGGGATTTTTTGATACATTTCGAATGTAAAAACAACATTTTTAGAAAATACTCAAAATTTTCACAAAACTACGTATTTTCGAAAAAAATACTCAAAATTTCAGTTTTTACGATATGGGTATCAAACGATTGGGATTTTTTCAAACATTTCGAATGTAATAATTTTTTTTGAAAATACTCAAAATTTTCACAAAACTACGTATGATACCCATATTGTAAAAATTGAAATTTTGAGTATTTTTTTCAAAAATACGTAGTTTTGTGAAAATTTTGAGTATTTTCTAAAAATATTGTTATAACATTTGAAATGTATGAAAAAATCCCGATCGTTTGATACCCACATTGTAAAAACTGAAATTTTGAATAGTTTTTTCAAAAATACGTAGTTTTGTGAAAATGTTATGGTTTTGAAGCATGGATTCATTTTACTCGCTGTCCAAAGACTGTGATTGGAAAAATAACACTGCAAAAAAAATACTTATAAATTTAGAAATAGCCTATAAATTTAGAATAACAATATATTTTCTTTAAAATGTTTTTGCAAGCAGTTAAAGCATTAATTGACCCTCGCACATATTTTGATCATTTAAGTTGCTATTTTATACAATTTTGTTGAAGAATATTAACCAGAACCAGAACCAATATAAGAACAATTTTGGATAAATTTTAAATTTCCCGTTTCCCGGGAATTTTGTAACCCCGGGAAATTGGACGCTATCATAAAAAGATACTAAATCGCATCAGATTATTCTATTGAGAGCTAGTCAATCTGTTTTCTCCGTTTTGATTGCAAAGATAAAGTTCAAAATAGTCAAAATAGTTGCCTCTCACCCAGTCGGCCTGGGTTCGATCCCAGACAGTCTCTGTGGCATTTTTCGAGACGAGATTTGTCTGATCACGCCTTCCGTCGGACGGGAAGTAAATGTTGGCCCCGGTCTAACCTAAAAAGGTTACACGGAAAGGGGATCCATCGCCAAATCGCGATAAAGTTCGCTAAAACTAGCGAAAAATGTCGCTAATTTCTCAGCCTGCACAAAAATTACCTAGAATCGCTAATTTTTTTCGCTGGTTTGGAAACCGATGAAATTCTACCAAACCAGAGAAAAAAAACACTGGTTTGGTGAAAAATGTCGCTGTTTGGGGGATCAGTTTTGCTAGATTCAGAAAATTTTCTCGCTGGTTTGGAAAAAGCGGCAGGGCACCAAAATCAACCAGGAGATTATTGTACTGGTTTTGGGAAACAATTCGCTGGTCCAGCAGATTTTTTCACTGAACTGGTGTTCTTTTACGCTGGATCAGCGTTTTCTATCGCTGACGTCCGGGTTTTTTTTCCACTCGTACCAAAATCAACCAGGAGATTATTCTACTGGTTTCGGCGAAAAATCCGCTGGTTCAGCGAATGTTTCCACTGGACCAGTGTTTTTTTGCACTGGATCAGCGTTTTTTATCACCGACGTTTGTTTTTTTGTTTTGGCGGCAGAAGCCTATGCCAAAATAAACCAGAGGATTTGAGAACCAGAGATTAATTGGGAATCGTGTAAAAGCATGTGGCAAAGTGGTTGTTTAAAACCGTCTTGCATGTTGTTTTTTTCCAGCGCGTGACCCGTTACCGACCTAAAAATCTTAAAGTTCCGTTCCGGTTGACGGAGGTTTACGGATGGAACAATCGTCAGAAAAGATTTCGCAGTAACGGAAGCAGAATTAAAAGAAAGTATAGCCAGGTTGTACTTACTTGCCACAGCACAAACTGTTCCGCGGCCATGGCCAAGTTCCTCGCCTACGATTCTTGCTGCCACCTGCGACAATTTGTGCACTTATCTATGAAGCAGTACAAATACATCTCCAGCTTCACTGCACCGTATTTTTCTGCTGCGAGAACTTTATGGAAACGTGCTTCTTTTCATTGAAAAGAACCATCACCTGTTGAGTATGTATTTTAATGCTGAACACTTGATGCAGAACTTTTTCATGCTTTTTTGTTTTGAAAAAACCCCTAAAGCAATTCGATTGCCACAAATCGCTTCCAAACGTGAACAATAACAAACATTTATGACGGCTGTCGGAAGGATGTGTATCAAACCAGCGAAAACTTTCGCTGGAAAAGAAACCGTTTCGGAAATAACAAACCAGCGAAACCAAGTTGCTGGATTTGATTTCGCGCAGCCACCTTTTTCAGCGAAAAATTTCGCTGGTTTAGAGAAAAATTTCGCTGATATCAGCAAAACCAACCCAGCAAAATTCGGTCGCTGGTTTGGCGATCGATCCCCTTTCCGTGTATATGGTCTAAACACATACAGTCATGCCTCGGTTTTGCACGCCTCGGTTTTGCACTGCCCCGGTTTTGCACCGTTCAGCTGCCTCGGTTAAGCACGGCCCAGTGCTTAACTGAAGCACAGAGCTTATGGGATTTTGACTATATGGGAGACATTGGCTATAATTCTATGAATAATCATGCAAACATCAAAAAATTATAGTGTTTTGGAATCGGGATGATGTCAGTTATCCATTAAAATTATTATTTCATGAACATTTTCACAAAAATACGTATTTTTCCTGTATTTCGAAAATGCATTTTTTTTTCTCTAAAAAATCCAAAAATATATTGTTATTGCAATATGGGTATCAAATGATCAGGTTTTTTTTCATACATTTTGGATGTAACAACAATATTTTTAGAAAATACTCCAAATTTTCACAAAACTACGTATTTTCGAAAAAAAATATTTCAATTTTTACAATATGGGTATCAAACGATCGGGATTTTTTCATACATTTCGAATGTAATAACAACATTTTTAGAAAATACTCAAAATTTTCACAAAACTACGTATTTTTGAAAAAACTATTCAAAATTTCAGTTTTTACAATGTGGGTATCAAACGATCGGGATTTTTTCAAATGTAATAACAACATTTTATGAAAATACTCAAAATTTTCACAAAACTACGTATTTTCGAAAAAAATACTCAAAATTTCCGTTTTTGCAATGTGGGTAACAAACGATCGGGATTTTTTCATACATTTCGAATGTAATAACAACATTTTTAGAAAATACTCAAAATTTTCACAAAACTACGTATTTTTGAAAAAACTATTCAAAATTTCAGTTTTTACAATGTGGGTATCAAACGATCGGGATTTTTTCATACATTTCAAATGTTATAACAATATTTTTAGAAAATACTCAAAATTTTCACAAAACTACGTATTTTCGAAAAAAATACTCAAAATTTCAGTTTTTACGATATGGGTATCAAACGATTGGGATTTTTTCAAACATTTCGAATGTAATAATTTTTTTTGAAAATACTCAAAATTTTCACAAAACTACGTATGATACCCATATTGTAAAAATTGAAATTTTGAGTATTTTTTTCAAAAATACGTAGTTTTGTGAAAATTTTGAGTATTTTCTAAAAATATTGTTATAACATTTGAAATGTATGAAAAAATCCCGATCGTTTGATACCCACATTGTAAAAACTGAAATTTTGAATAGTTTTTTCAAAAATACGTAGTTTTGTGAAAATTTTGAGTATTTTCTAAAAATGTTGTTATTACATTCGAAATGTATGAAAAAATCCCGATCGTTTGTTACCCACATTGCAAAAACGGAAATTTTGAGTATTTTTTTCGAAAATACGTAGTTTTGTGAAAATTTTGAGTATTTTCATAAAATGTTGTTATTACATTTGAAAAAATCCCGATCGTTTGATACCCACATTGTAAAAACTGAAATTTTGAATAGTTTTTTCAAAAATACGTAGTTTTGTGAAAATTTTGAGTATTTTCTAAAAATGTTGTTATTACATTCGAAATGTATGAAAAAATCCCGATCGTTTGATACCCATATTGTAAAAATTGAAATATTTTTTTTCGAAAATACGTAGTTTTGTGAAAATTTGGAGTATTTTCTAAAAATATTGTTGTTACATCCAAAATGTATGAAAAAAAACCTGATCATTTGATACCCATATTGCAATAACAATATATTTTTGGATTTTTTTGAGAAAAAAAAAATGCATTTTCGAAATACAGGAAAAATACGTATTTTTGTGAAAATGTTCATGAAATAATAATTTTAATGGATAACTGACATCATCCCGATTCCAAAACACTATAATTTTTTGATGTTTGCATGATTATTCATAGAATTATAGCCAATGTCTCCCATATAGTCAAAATCCCATAAGCTCTGTGCTTCAGTTAAGCACTGGGCCGTGCTTAACCGAGGCAGCTGAACGGTGCAAAACCGGGGCAGTGCAAAACCGAGGCGTGCAAAACCGAGGCATGACTGTATGTGTTTAGACCATATACACGGAAAGGGGATCGATCGCCAAACCAGCGACCGAATTTTGCTGGGTTGGTTTTGCTGATATCAGCGAAATTTTTCTCTAAACCAGCGAAATTTTTCGCTGAAAAAGGTGGCTGCGCGAAATCAAATCCAGCAACTTGGTTTCGCTGGTTTGTTATTTCCGAAACGGTTTCTTTTCCAGCGAAAGTTTTCGCTGGTTTGATACACATCCTTCCGACAGCCGTCATAAATGTTTGTTATTGTTCACGTTTGGAAGCGATTTGTGGCAATCGAATTGCTTTAGGGGTTTTTTCAAAACAAAAAAGCATGAAAAAGTTCTGCATCAAGTGTTCAGCATTAAAATACATACTCAACAGGTGATGGTTCTTTTCAATGAAAAGAAGCACGTTTCCATAAAGTTCTCGCAGCAGAAAAATACGGTGCAGTGAAGCTGGAGATGTATTTGTACTGCTTCATAGATAAGTGCACAAATTGTCGCAGGTGGCAGCAAGAATCGTAGGCGAGGAACTTGGCCATGGCCGCGGAACAGTTTGTGCTGTGGCAAGTAAGTACAACCTGGCTATACTTTCTTTTAATTCTGCTTCCGTTACTGCGAAATCTTTTCTGACGATTGTTCCATCCGTAAACCTCCGTCAACCGGAACGGAACTTTAAGATTTTTAGGTCGGTAACGGGTCACGCGCTGGAAAAAAACAACATGCAAGACGGTTTTAAACAACCACTTTGCCACATGCTTTTACACGATTCCCAATTAATCTCTGGTTCTCAAATCCTCTGGTTTATTTTGGCATAGGCTTCTGCCGCCAAAACAAAAAAACAAACGTCGGTGATAAAAAACGCTGATCCAGTGCAAAAAAACACTGGTCCAGTGGAAACATTCGCTGAACCAGCGGATTTTTCGCCGAAACCAGTAGAATAATCTCCTGGTTGATTTTGGTACGAGTGGAAAAAAAACCCGGACGTCAGCGATAGAAAACGCTGATCCAGCGTAAAAGAACACCAGTTCAGTGAAAAAATCTGCTGGACCAGCGAATTGTTTCCCAAAACCAGTACAATAATCTCCTGGTTGATTTTGGTGCCCTGCCGCTTTTTCCAAACCAGCGAGAAAATTTTCTGAATCTAGCAAAACTGATCCCCCAAACAGCGACATTTTTCACCAAACCAGTGTTTTTTTTCTCTGGTTTGGTAGAATTTCATCGGTTTCCAAACCAGCGAAAAAAATTAGCGATTCTAGGTAATTTTTGTGCAGGCTGAGAAATTAGCGACATTTTTCGCTAGTTTTAGCGAACTTTATCGCGATTTGGCGATGGATCCCCTTTCCGTGTAACCTTTTTAGGTTAGACCGGGGCCAACATTTACTTCCCGTCCGACGGAAGGCGTGATCAGACAAATCTCGTCTCGAAAAATGCCACAGAGACTGTCTGGGATCGAACCCAGGCCGACTGGGTGAGAGGCAACTATTTTGACTATTTTGAACTTTATCTTTGCAATCAAAACGGAGAAAACAGATTGACTAGCTCTCAATAGAATAATCTGATGCGATTTAGTATCTTTTTATGATAGCGTCCAATTTCCCGGGGTTACAAAATTCCCGGGAAACGGGAAATTTAAAATTTATCCAAAATTGTTCTTATATTGGTTCTGGTTCTGGTTAATATTCTTCAACAAAATTGTATAAAATAGCAACTTAAATGATCAAAATATGTGCGAGGGTCAATTAATGCTTTAACTGCTTGCAAAAACATTTTAAAGAAAATATATTGTTATTCTAAATTTATAGGCTATTTCTAAATTTATAAGTATTTTTTTTGCAGTGTTATTTTTCCAATCACAGTCTTTGGACAGCGAGTAAAATGAATCCATGCTTCAAAACCATAACATTGCTATTGAATATGGCTCTGTGAACAGTTTGTGAGAATATGATAAAGAATAATATTGAGACGACGTGGAAATGAAAATAAAAAATAATGAAGAAAATATGGATTTGTTGGCAAATCTTTTTTCTTGAACAAACCTTATTTCTTTGAGCTCATGAATAAACAGATAAGCATTGAATTCACCTTTAAAATCAGCTTTTTCACTTGAAATATATTTTTTATAAAATCACCTTCTATATAATACGAAGTAGTTTTTTTTAATGATTCAGCTTAATAAATGACTTCGTCTTAAAGAATTTTCATAGCAATAAAAGTAGTTTAGTTCATATTAAACCTCTTACGCGCTTGTTAGCCCAAGTTTTTTTTTTATTAATATTAAACTGTTAACACTTTTTAACAAATTTACCAAATTCTTTTTGAATAACCCTCTCTGAGACATCAATTGATATTTTTTTTTCAATTTTTATCCAATTTGGCCATGGTAAACAAAATCGTAAAAAAAACATAATTTGATCTTGACAGAACAGGATACCTTAGTTTCAAAGTTTCAAATGATATAACAACAATTTTCGTTTAAAAAACTAACCAGAATTATGACAGTAAATTATCATTTCATAATATCGTAATTTTTGTTGCTCAACGAATAAACAAGATCCCAGTTGTTTTTTAAATATTCATATTTTCATATGAAATTTTCAGGCGAACTGAATGGGTATAAGAAATAAATTAAAATGAATAAAATTAAATTGAGTTTTTTCATAACTATTTTTTTTTTTGTAAATTAAAAAAAAATGTGCCAAAAAGTTAGGAAAATGTATACTTTCGCTTGAGTTTCGGGAATTCCCGGGAAATTTGTAACGAGAAACGAGAAATATTTTTTCCGGGAATTCTCGGGATTTTTTTCCCACGACGGGAAATTGGACGCTCTAGTATTACCTGAAATTATGAAATTATATTATGCGCAATTATCGTTACTTTTAACAGCATTGCTTTATTGAGACAAGAAATTGATATCAAAATTTTATCTACTTTCTTTAACAAAATAAATATGAGCATTCAAAATGTCTCAGTTACCGCTTCCTATTGTGTAACTAAGCGAAATTCGCATATCTCAGCTAGTAACGAACAAATACTGATATTTTATTATGAGAACTTGTTCCGAAAATTGTTCTTAGAGATCTAATTGATAAAGTCTATCTTGTTAGAGTAATGAGAAACGCAGTGGATTACAAACACGTCCAATCGGTAGAAAGTTTATTTAACTAATAATTGTAACCAAGCTGCCGGCACACAGTGCCTACTTGATTGCACGCAGTCTTTCAACTCAACACTCCTCCTAGACTGCTGCGGTCAAGCCGATCATCCCAGCCAGCTTCTCCGTCCTGATCCTGGCTAGTGGCTTCGTGAGAAGGTCCGCCACCATGTCCTCCGTTGGACAGTAAACGCAGCTTACCTCCCCCTTCTCGATCTGGTCCTTCGTGAAGTGGAATCGCGTGGCAATGTGCTTCGTCCTGTTGCTGAACTTCTCGGCAGACAACATCTTCAGGCAGCTTTGGTTGTCTTCCTGGATAACGACTTGCTGCTCGTCGTTCAACTCTCGCAGAAGCACCTTCAGCCACAGCGCCTCCTGCACCGCTTCGGAAAGCGATACAAACTCGGCCTCGGCGGTTGATAGCGACACACAGCTCTGCTTCCTGCATGCCCAGCTCACCGTTCCGCCGTTGACCTTGAACACGAACCCGCTGTTGGATTTTCTGTCCTCACGGTTCTCCGCCCAGTCGGCGTCGCAGAATCCAACGATCCCGCTGTCGGTTCCGTTCTGGCTCAGTCGCAATCGGTAATCTTTGGTTCCTTTCAGATACCTCACGACCCGCTTCAGCTCGTTCCAGTCGTCCTGCGTTGGCCTGCTGGTCTTGCGGCTCAAGATGGACACCGCCGCCGAGATGTCCGGCCTCGTGTTGACGGCAATGTACAGCAGCTTCCCAACCAACTTCTGGTACTCCTTGTTGTCCGGAAGAGGCTCCGTCTCCGACTCGCGCTTGATGTACCCCGGATCCAGGGGAACAGTGGACACCTTCGCGTCCGCAAGTCCGCTCGACTCGACGACCTCTCCGATGTACTTCCGTTGGCTCAGGAAGTAGTCACCTTGTGCGTTCTTCTCGATCTCCATGCCGAGGTAGAACCGGATGTCTCCCAGCACGCTCATTTCGAAGTTTTGCTGCAGCGCTCCGGCCAAGGCCTCGATCATCTTCGGATCTTCGCTCGCAACAATCAAGTCGTCCACGTACACAAGAACGTAGCACCAACGTCCAGCTCGTCGCTTGCGGTACAGGCACGTGTCTGCCACACACCGCTCGAATCCTTGCCGCTTCAAGGCATCGTGAAGCTTCTGATTCCAGGACCGCGCCGCCTGCTTCAGTCCGTACAGGCTCTTCTTCAGCTTGCACACCTTGCCTTTGGCGCCTTCGAATCCGCGTGGCTGACGCATGTAAATCTCCTCCTCAAGATCGCCGTACAGGAAGGCGGTCTTGATGTCGTACTGCTTCACGGTCATGCGTTTCTTCGCAGCAACAGCCATCAGCGCGCGAAAGGTCGTTTGTCGCACCACCGGCGCGAACACCTCGTCGTAGTCGGTCCCGTATTGTTGGCTGAATCCTTGAGCAACCAACCGTGCCTTGAACCGCAACACGCGACCATCCGCGTCCCGCTTGATTTTGTAGACCCATTTCGAGCCAACAGCCTTCCGACCCGGGGGCAGGTCGACGAGAGTCCACGTCTCGTTGGCCTTGATCGACTCAAGCTCGTCGACCATCGCTTGCTTCCAGCGCTCCGCGTCCGGCGACGCCATCGCCTCCGCGTAGGTCCGCGGCTCCGCAAGTGGATCGTCTCGGTGGCCAGCTGCTAACCCTCCAAACTCAACATCGTCGGCATCATCGTATTCGCTGGAGTCGCTCGAATCGTCGTCGAGTGCCTGAGAAATGGTGGACACGGGTAGACCTTTGCCAGAAACGATAAAGTCTTTGTACTTGCCTGGAAGGATGTGCTCCCGACCGCTGCGCCCCAACACCCCTGACCCGGGTGGTTTGGAAATGTTTTGCGGAGGGAGCACGTTGGTCATGGTGGAACTACTGCCAGCTACTTGGTCATCGACCACAGCATCGGTCCTAGGCCCAGGGACCACAGCTTCCACCACAGGCTCTTCGTGGCCGTCGTCTTCAAGGACATCATCAACATCGAGAGGCTGCTCCTCCTCAACGGCATCCGGTTCCGGCGGAACCAGTCCAGGCTGCTGCGCGGCATCAACCTTCGGAGTTGTACCGAAGTCAAGGGAAATTACCTCCGGTTTCTTCTTCGTGACAGCCGCTTTCTCGCCCAAGCCTTCGTTGATGAAAGTCACTTCGCGACTCTTCAGGAAAGTCTTGCTCGCGAGGTCGTACAGGCGGTACCCCTTCGTGTCCTCTTCAAAACCAATCAGCACACACTCACGAGACTTCGAATCCCACTTCTTGCGCTTGACTTTCGGCACTTGCACCATCGCCTTCGTTCCGAACACGCGAACGTGAGAGAGATCCGGTTTCTTTCCGCTCCACATCTCCTCCGGTGTGAGACTGTGACCGCTGGTTGGCGATCGGTTCATGAGGTAAACTGCAGCATTCACCGCCTCGGCCCAGAACGGTTTCGGGAGCTTGGCCTCGAACAACATGCAGCGCCCTCTCTCGACCGCTGTCCGGTTGAAGCGTTCGGCCATCCCGTTCTGCTCTGGAGTGTAGTCGTTGGTGGTCTGGTGTCGGATGCCCATCCGCTTCAAGTACTCCCGGAAGCCCTTGTTGACGTACTCTTTGCCGTTGTCCGTACGCAACGTCTTCAACTTCCGGCCTGTCTGGCGCTCCGCCAGGACATGGAATTCCTTGAAGCAAGCCAGTACTTCGTCCTCCGACTTGGTCTTGAGAAAGTACACAAACGCTCGTCGGGACTTGTCGTCGATAAACGAAACGTAATACCGACAACCGCCGAGGGACGGCAGCTCCATCGGGCCAGCAATATCGGAATGAATTACCTCAAGCAACTCCTCGGCGCGGGAACCACTCTTGCTGAACGGCAGTCGAGCTTGTTTCCCCATCGGGCAAATCTGGCAATCGTCCATGCCGTCTCCGCTGATCTGCACACCGCTGGCTATACCGTTGGCCAGTTTCTTGATGCTGCTCACGTTCAGGTGACCCAGGCGCTTGTGCCAAGTCTCGAGGGTCTCCACGCGCGAGCACGCCAGCGCCTTGTTCTTACGCTGGTCCACCTTGAAGAGGTCATCCTCGATCACACCGGTCGCAACGACGCCGCCATCAGCGTTCCGGATAATGCAGCCGTCCGCGTTGAACAGCACCGTGTTGCCCTTCCGTACGATTTGTGCGATCGACAGCAAATTTGTCGAAAGATCTGGGACAAAGTGCACATCGCTTACCGGAACAGGTTCCTCACCATTGAAACACGACGGGAAGAGCGTGGCCGTTCCGCATGCCTGGATCTCCATCGACTCCTTGTTGGCAGCTACAACCGTTCCGCTCCTGTCCCGCACGTCCTCCAGCAGCTCCAGGTTCCGCGTCATGTGCTGTGTCGCACCTGAGTCCAGGTACCAGTCGTCCGTCCCGGCCGACTTGAATGTTGACAGCACCGTGCACAACGCTTGCTTCCCACGCACGGCATCCTTCTCGGGGCAGTGCTTCGCAATGTGGCCAATTTTGTTGCACTTCCTGCACCGTGGGCCGCGTTCCTCCGGCTGACTTTTTCGCGATCCGTGGTTGCTACGAGAGCCGCTCGCTGTTTGGTCGTCGCCATGGAAACCGCCCGCTGTTTGGGTGTTGCGTCGGTAACCACCTGGCTTGTTGACTCGCCGCTTAGCAACGAATGTTTTTTCACCTGGCAACAGCTCGTCCTCCTCCTGCAGCAGAATCGTCTTCACGGAGTCCCCCGTGATCGCCATTCCGGAGTTCTTGAGCGCCATCACCATGGGCTTGAACCGGTCCGGCAGCCCCGCCAACAGCAACGCTCCTACGAACCTGTCTGGAATCGGGAATCCAATGCTTTTCAGCTGGTGGCACGCCGAGATGATCTGGTTCGCGTAGATTTCCATCGTTCCGCAGCTGTCCAGATCGGTCCTGATGAGCTTGTGCAGCAATCCGACCTCCCGCGTGAGTCCGCTCTCCTCGAACGCGTCGACCAGGTTCTTCCAAGCTTCTTGCGCCGTCTTCGCTTCTCGAACGTGGTAGTAGTTTACCGGTTCCAGGAACTGGATGATCTTCCCTCGCGCAAGCATGCTCTTGGCCGGGTCGACCGCTTCCACCGTTCCATCCGCCTTCACCTTCGGTTCGACGGCATCCCACAGGTCTTCAACTTCGAGGTGGGTTTGGACCGCAAACTTCCAGTCGGACCAGTTCTCCCGACCGACCAGTCGTTCGATCCCGTGAATCCGATCGGACATCTTCGCTACTCTTCGCGCACGTCCGGGCTCATAACCTCTTGTTAGAGTAATGAGAAACGCAGTGGATTACAAACACGTCCAATCGGTAGAAAGTTTATTTAACTAATAATTGTAACCAAGCTGCCGGCACACAGTGCCTACTTGATTGCACGCAGTCTTTCAACTCAACAGTCTAGATTATACAAAGTGGAATCAAATAAGATAATTTATAAGAATATGTGCAATTTGCATAGATTATGTATTAGGGTGGGTACGGATTTTGAAAAGTTCTCAGATCAAGTTCTGGTGTGGTTCCCCTTGTAGGGCATACCCATAGGGACTCTCACGCCAAATTTCAGCTCATTTGGTTGAAAACTGGCTTGTCTCAAGCGGGTTCAAGTTTACATGGAAATTACTATGGGACATTTTGAATTTTCGTTCATTCACTCCTACAGGCCTGGGGAAACCAGGTAGAAACTTCTAGGATGGCCAGAAATGAGCGGAATCGTCTGGAGAACAACTTTCCCTAAGAGACCAGGTCGATTCGTTCAAATCCCATCGAGCTCAACGGCAATACATCTGGGGTTTTCGGAACCAACGGTTTTCCCCAGAAAAGCATCAAATTTTCCTTAGCATGCTATGAATGTTTGATGAACACCGCGACGCCACATGTCAAACAGCTACCACGTGATTGTGAAATTTGCACCATAACAGTTTTTTCCGGATTTGGAGGTTTAGAATACAGCCAAATAGTATCAGGATCACCATAAATGATAATTCTATAGTTCAAAAATGAATAAAAAGTAATTTTTTATAGGCGATGCTGGTCCACGTGGTAGCTGTTTGACATGTGGCGTCGCGGTGTTCATCAAACATTCATAGCATATAGCGGAATTAAAAGGAACAACTCGTCTCTTTGTATTCACATTCATAGCATGCTAGGGAAAATTTGATGCTTTTCTGGGGAAAACCGTTGGTTCCGAAAACCCCGGATGTATTGCCGTTGAGCTCGATGGGGTTTGAACGAATCGACCTGGTCTCTTAGGGAAAGTTGTTCTCCAGACGATTCCGCTCATTTCTGGCCATCCTAGAAGTTTCTACCTGGTTTCCCCAGGCCTGTAGGAGCGAATCAACGAAAATTCAAAATTCCCCATAGTAATTTCCATGTAAACTTGAACCCGCTTGAGACAAGCCAGTTTTCAACCAAATGAGCTGAAATTTGGCGTGAGAGTCCCTATGGGTATGCCCTACAAGGGGAACCACACCAGAACTTGATCTGAGAACTTTTCAAAATCCGTACCCACCCTATTATGTATATGTATTAGGATGTAACAAAAATGACTTTTTGGCGGGCATTCAGAGGTTTGTTCTGGTGGGCATACTGAGCTCGAATCCCTAATATGAGCTTGATTGGACGTAACAGGAGCTGGCGCTTTGCATTTGAATTTTAAATGGGATTTAACCCGTAAACAAGATTTTTTTCAAAAATGTAATTTTTTTTAGGCACTTCAGCCACTGAAGCGTTTATTTTCAACATCACTGGCGTGTAGGCCAGATCCTTGCACATCTTTTGGTATAAATAACATTGACATTTGGAGCACCCTGGAGCTCGGTACAGACCTTTAAAGTTTGGCATTTTTTCAAAAATCGGTCCCAACAATATCAAATAGTGTCTCGGATGCCGCGAGATGCGACGTATATCTTTTTTACGATCCAGTGGCCAAAGAGCCTATTGTTTCTATCAATTTTCAGTGACTTTCATAAGAAACATTTGATAAGATCGTTATAAAATTCTATCACATCGAACAAAGCCTTAACCAGAAGCGAAGATCTCTCTCATCAAAAAATAAAGCAGCAATTAAAAAATAATATTAATAGTACTGATTTCAGAAGAAATCTTTTTTTCAAAGCTTCGGGGTAAATGTTCCGAAAAACTCTACCCGTCAAAAGTCATCCTCTGTTAGAGGATAAAAAGACTAAGTCAGCCTACACAAGTCCTCTGTTGGAAACATGTTAACACAGCGATGCATAAGGTTTGCATGCCCTGTGAGGCTGTTGCTGCGAAGTGGTATAACAAAACGCATTACGCAAATGAATGACGAATTAGATTTTGCGCACTTCCAAACAAATAAAAAATAAATCAATGCGCTTGTGCTTTTAAAACGAGCTAAAAAATATTAACCAGTTCGGAGTCTGGATTCACCTAAAGGGAAGACTTACTCCTTCAATCTGAGAAAGTCATTTGAAATCATTGGTCCAAATTTGATACATTTTGGTGAGTGAGTCGGCTTCTCTCGCTTTTGGGGAAACATATAGTTGCGTGCGCACAACAACCGAAAATCATTGAGTCAAATAAAAAAAAACTTATGCATCGCAAGAGTGACAAAGCTAAATTTAAATAAAGCAAACACCAAACCATCGCGCAGTGATCGCGCATCGACTTAGCGACTTTGCGACTAACTGCGAAAGCACTACACTGGAACACTAAAATGTTTGGTTGACTTTCCAGAAAGAGTGCATATGACTTGAAAAAAAGAAAAGGGCGCTTCAAAATTGAGCCAAGAAATTGGTGAAACTTGGTGCAAACCCTTTTATGGTCAAAAATATCGTTTAACTTGAATATTTTTCCTTAAAAAATTTAATAAATTTAAGCAAACAGCTAAGTAGATGACATCTACTCAAATCTACCCATAAGCACACCCCTGTTCATTTTTTTTCAGCCATAAGGGCGCCTCCAGTCAAATTTTCAAATTAAGAATTTCAATACAATTTTTTAAGTCGTAGGGGCGCCTCCAGTCAAATTTTCATATTGAGAATTTCAATACAATTTTTTTAGTCGTAGGGGCGCCTCCAGTCAAATTTTCATATTGAGAATTTCAATACAATTTTTTAAGTCGTAGGGGCGCCTCCAGTCAAATTTTCATATTGAGAATTTCAATACAATTTTTAAGTCGTAGGGGCGCCTCCAGTCAAATTTTTATATTGAGAATTCTAATACATTTTTTTAAGTCGTAGGGGCGCCTCCAGTCAAATTTTCATATTGCGAATTTCAATACAATTTTTCAGCCATAAGGGCGCCTCCAGTCAAATTTTCAAATTAAGAATTTCAATACAATTTTTTAAGTCGTAAGGGCGCCTCCAGTCAAATTTTCAAATTAAGAATTTCAATACAATTTTTTAAGTCGTAGGGGCG
Organism: Culex pipiens pallens; assembly: GCF_016801865.2. NCBI lineage: Eukaryota > Metazoa > Arthropoda > Insecta > Diptera > Culicidae > Culex > Culex pipiens. The sequence goes on along the minus strand of NC_068937.1, from coordinate 51,294,115 downwards.
CCTCCAGACAAACCTCATTTAAAAAATATCGCTCCTCGACTTGGCGACTTTGCGACTAACTGCGACAGCACTACACTGGAACACTAAAATGTTTGGTTGACTTTCCAGAAAGAGTGCATATGACTTGAAAAAAAGAAAAGGGCGCTTCAAAATTGAGCCAAGAAATTGGTGAAACTTGGTGCAAACCCTTTTATGGTCAAAAATATCGTTTAACTTGAATATTTTTCCTTAAAAAATTTAATAAATTTAAGCAAACAGCTAAGTAGATGACATCTACTCAAATCTACCCATAAGCACACCCCTGTTCAATTTTTTTCAGCCATAAGGGCGCCTCCAGTCAAATTTTCAAATTAAGAATTTCAATACAATTTTTTAAGTCGTTGGGGCGCCTCCAGTCAAATTTTCATATTGAGAATTTCAATACAATTTTTTAAGTCGTAGGGGCGCCTCCACAGGGCTGAGCTGTAGGTTAGTCGAGGTTAGTCGTCGACTAACAAGTTCTTTACAAAAAATGTCGCCCTCCTTAAACAATTTGGCGCCCTCAGCAGGGCCCAAGAGACACTTTGCATTTTGCAAATTTGCTAAGTTGCCAAGTTGCGCCGCGAAACGCTGCCGCGTTTGTTTTGAATCAACTAGCAGTGCTTTTCGACGTGTTCCGTTTTGATGATTCTTTCCTTTTTTCTAGATGCTGCTACGTTGCTGGGTCGCTGTTCGTTTTATGCATCGCTAGCATACAATGACCGGTGTTATGGTATAGCAGGGTCTGGTCTGTGCTTGAAATAAACATTTTTGTTCGCTGCGATGATTAAATTTATTGCGGCTGGAGTGGCTATTTATTGCCAAAACATTCAAAAACTTATCTTCAGTAAGGGTGAAATTGGGTTAGAATGATTTTTCATGGCATTTACAATTTCTCAGTCTTTTCAATGAAACTTAATACTGTTTAAAGGGTTGAGTAGGAGACATCTTAAAAAACGTTTGCTGAAAATGTTACTTTCCTGGAACAAAAACTATGTTTTTGGCAGCTATATATATTTGGGGTACTTTTTTCCACCAAAAATGATTTTTCAAAAAATCTACCTTTTAATAAACTTTTTGAAATGGGTCGAAAAGTACCTCAAAGTTTAAAAATATCCACTTCGAATATTGTAGCATACCAATACGATTCCTTGGAAAAAGTAACATTGCTGAGTGATTTGTTTTGATCCTTGCTTTGTATTTGTGCATTATTTAAGTTTCAATTTTTCAACCGATTCATCAAATTCCAAAATAATTTTGGAAAATGATGGTAAATTATCTAAGAACAATCCTTCGTTAAAAGTTTTTCGCTATCATTTAAATATTTTTTGTTCTTTAGAAGTAATGAGAGATGTATCGTTTTTTGGCCCATAGTCACCCAAACTAGCGGTACATAAATTTTAACTTGATACAATTTTCAATGTAATTTAAAAAATGCTAGATTTATATTTTAGTTAGATTTCATTATGGGAAGATAATTGTAATGCGATAGATTTTAACCGAATCGTTCGTATGAAGGAGAACAGGGTTTTTTTTTCAGATGGTGGTTACATCTAAAAGAGCATCAGTGGAAAAATATGCAAACCCATAGTTTTTTAGAAGATTCTGTAAAAATTTGAAACACAATAGTTTATAGGGTAATTTAAAATAATACTTTAGAAAACTGCTTAATTTGAGCGAATATTTTCTTGTGATTTTGTAATGTCTAGTATTACGATGTTGTCCCGACACGCTACAGTTTCTTCTTAGGTACAATAATGTGTATTTCAATTGAAATATTGTTGTATGAAAATGAATTATCCGAATAGGGGATTTATAGAGGTGCAAAAAATGACAGTCGAATAGATCAGGTTGGAATGTTGCATATCAAAAGGTTTTTAAAATGTATTGACGTAGTTGTTATTATTTGTAAGCAAAAAACGAATAACATATTGCACCCCCCCCCCCCCCCCCCGCTCAGCAGTTGGCGTCCCTTGTACAAATATAGGCGCCCTACGAGGAGAAGCGCCCTCTACAGGAACATTGGCGCCCTAAACCCGCCAACAGCGACTAACTAGTTCAAAATCGTACAGCTCAGCCCTGCGCCTCCAGTCAAATTTTCATATTGAGAATTTCAATACAATTTTTTAAGTCGTAGGGGCGCCTCCAGTCAAATTTTCATATTGAGAATTTCAATACAATTTTTTAAGTCGTAGGGGCGCCTCCAGTCAAATTTTCATATTGAGAATTTCAATACAATTTTTTAAGTCGTGGGGGCGCCTCCAGTCAAATTTTCATATTGAGAATTTCAATACAATTTTTTAAGTCGTAGGGGCGCCTCCAGTCAAATTTTCATATTGAGAATTTCAATACAATTTTTAAGTCGTAGGGGCGCCTCCAGTCAAATTTTTATATTGAGAATTCTAATACATTTTTTTAAGTCGTAGGGGCGCCTCCAGTCAAATTTTCATATTGCGAATTTCAATACAATTTTTCAGCCATAAGGGCGCCTCCAGTCAAATTTTCAAATTAAGAATTTCAATACAATTTTTTAAGTCGTAAGGGCGCCTCCAGTCAAATTTTCAAATTAAGAATTTCAATACAATTTTTTAAGTCGTAGGGGCGCCTCCAGTCAAATTTTCAAATTAAGAATTTCAATACAATTTTTTAAGTCGTAGGGGCGCCTCCAGACAAACCTCATTTAAAAAATATCGCTCCTCGACTTGGCGACTTTGCGACTAACTGCGACAGCACTACACTGGAACACTAAAATGTTTGGTTGACTTTCCAGAAAGAGTGCATATGACTTGAAAAAAAGAAAAGGGCGCTTCAAAATTGAGCCAAGAAATTGGTGAAACTTGGTGCAAACCCTTTTATGGTCAAAAATATCGTTTAACTTGAATATTTTTCCTTAAAAAATTTAATAAATTTAAGCAAACAGCTAAGTAGATGACATCTACTCAAATCTACCCATAAGCACACCCCTGACGACAAGATTGAAACTACTTTCATATGAAAAGTGACAAAAATTTCCAGAGCTTTTTTGGTTTTCATTGAATATCTCAGGATTGAAATCGAATTTTCGGGATCTGTGAAGGTCAAAAGATGAGGCATTGTGAGCTGCACAAAATAGCGTTCTTAACTCAATTTGGGCCAAAATGCACTTGCGACAAGTTAGCACGACGGCGACGATATGGTCTAAACACATAACAACACATGACAGCACACAAAGAAAAAATACTCTAAATTTAAAAAGATCGTTCGTTGGATTAAAAGTTCGCGTTGGTGAATATTCGTAGAAAGTTCAATTTTTTTAATTTAAAAGTTGGAAAGTTTTTGATACTACCATGCACTTCTGGAACAAAATCGTTGTATCGGTAAAAGTTTTTTACTTTTATTATAAGAAGAAACTTTTTATGGAAACAATAAATAACATTTAACATTACAGTGATGATTTTCGAAAAATGTGATGGATTTTATTTCTATTTTTATTTTTATTTTAATATTAAAACTGCTCCTTATGCTGCTGCTGCGACAGCGATGTAGAGAACAGGGTAGTCTCGTTGCCGGCCATCATCAGGACAGGCTTGGAGGAGTTGGCCATTGGGTGTTAATTCGGGAAGGTAAGTCGACGTTTTCCGACTGGGAAGTGAAGCGCCTGAACCGATAGTTCCCGATCGCATCGTCCTCCTTCGAGAATGGCACAGATGTTGCCAGTTCATCCGGCCGAAGCTGCGCCGTCGCGAGTTGAGAGTTTGCGGGCGGGAGTTGCTGAAAGAGTTTGAAAGTAAATTAAATTGGCTAGACACTGAACACATTCTCAATACTCACCGGTGACTTCGTCGGTATTCCAGGTAGATGTTCTTGATCAGGTTCGTCGGATATCACTCCAACCTCTGGAAGTAATCCGAGTACGACAGCTTCAGGACCTGCGGCTTTCGTACAGACGGTTCTTCCAGAACTGGTGCAAACTGTTCTTCCGGATGTTTATGTAATACTCGTCAAACATGTCCCGCACCGAGAAATGGACTGCGGACCCTCAGGACATCCCACACTGTCCCGTCATCACTTCCGGCACATAATGCTGCTGATGGTCGTAAACCGCCGGCACCGAGTGCAACATCCGCGCTGACCACCTCCGATCGCTTCTCGTCGTTTCCCTCTTCCGTCGGAACCTTCTCCTCACCGTAAAAATTAACTTTATCGACTACAACCGGTGCAAATTCACATCCGCATAAACGGCGTCCTACAAAAAACAAACAAAATCAAACACAAACGCCACCAAACACCCAAGCTTCCTTCTTACCCATTTCGGTCGTGAAACAGCTGCATATCCGGCAGGAAGCTGGCCTCATCCTTTTGAAAACCAACTTTCCCCTAATCTCCTAACCTTGTTCCGCACCATCCTCTTTCGAAGGTATCCGCGTCCAAGTCCTGGCTGCGGACGCGTTCTGTTTTGATTGACGTCGTGGACCACCACTCACTAACCACCGGAATCACCTAAACGTTTGTTTACATTTTGGACTTAGACGTACACGGTTTCACGAGAACGACAAAATGAAAGAAATTATACAGTCGAATTAAAAGTTAAAACTTTTAAATAAGTTAGCAATGAGATTTTCAAAAACTGTAGCAGTAAAAGTTTTTAATTTCAAAACAAGAAAAAAACTTTTAATGTAGCAAATTTTAACCACTTATTAATTCAAAAGTAAGTTACTTTCGTCATTACCATTTAATTTTTTTGTGTGAGAGCATTGAATGGATTGATAGTTTGGTTAGGCAATTCTAATTATATGCTTTTATTTCAGGAATTTTTTCGCGGGCCATGTTCGTTTGCAGGCTTGGCCGAATGGTTACGCTGTCCGGTTTGTAAACGGATGATCATGGGTTCGATTCCCATCTGCTCCAACCTTCCATCGGATGGGGAAGTAAAACGTCAGTCCCGGCCTTGGTAGGTGTTAGGTCGTTAAGTCATTCTAGGTGTGGGAGTCGTCTGCCTGCTATAAAGAAAAAAAAAACACCAAACCAAGCCTGATCCGGTGGAATCGCTGGCCAGGGTTGGACTCGCAATCCAAAGGTTGTCAGTTCGAACCCTGGGGTGGAAGGTTCTTGGAGTATATAGAGGTTTGGGTGCTCTCCCCATTCAAGCCTATGGACTCCTAGGTTCGAGCAGAAACTTGCAATAGACTTTGACGATTCCAAAATTACATTTAACATCGAATAGTTGACAACGTAGGGGAGAGTGGGGAGACTTGATCCCCGGGGTCACTTGATCCCAAGCCTGTATCTCGTCAGCATGTGGGTAAAACAATTAGCTTTGTTCTAGAAAGTTGTGCGAAATTAACTAAAACTCATTGTAGAAAACAAAAAACAAAAATTAAAAAATGTTTAGTTTGTGTTTCTCACATTTTTCTAAAACGAGCTGCAAAAAACTTCCAAGAGATCTTTTTTTCTTTGTTTTGATATGTATAGAAAACACTCAAAAATTATTCAAAAAAATATTTTTTATACATGAGTTGTTTGATAAACTAATCAACTTCAAAACCCTTACGCATTTGATGTTAAATCTATCGTCATACTATTTTTACAATCAATTGTTTAAAAAAGTGCGTTTAGGGAGACTTGATCCCTGCATTTTTACAGTCACTGGAATCAGCCTCAAGATTAATTAATTGGGCTGGGTTTTCCTACATAGTTTCCTTTAGTATAGTTGTACAGAACTTACTGTAGTTTGAACCTTTTTTCAAAAGTTTTGTAAACAAAAATTTCCAACTTTTGTAAACATGCTTAATTTTGGTCTTAAAAATAATATTTTAAGTTTTTATATATTTTACATACTAAACTTGTTATATTTTGAACATAAACGTACAGGTTTTATGTGAAATTGCTGTAACTTATAGAAAATTAAAAGTTTGGATGAATAAGAAACATTTTGCTTAAGATTTCTTCAAAATGTTGAAAGGGGGATCAAGTTACCCCTATCATTTTAAAAAGGCCGGTTTAAAATATTTTTTTAAAACGCTTGGCATGATTCGAAGAGTTCATCTGATGAAATACCCTTATTAGCCAAATATAGATGAATGTTTAAGCTTTCAATTCATGCAAAAAGTTTATAGTTTTGTGAGAAATTGACAGAGTTATGTGCGATACAAAAAAAGGGGATCAAGTCTCCCCACTCTCCCCTATAGGAAAAAGTTGTCAGCTGCAAATGGATTTTATTTATATAGCTCGTCACGTACTAATTACGAAATCGTGTGAACATTTCAAGCGTCTGCTCAGTTACTCTTCAATCATTTTGTTAGATATCGTTAACACGAAGATCATCACTCGCCATTTTATCGGGACATCCGTGAGTTGATAAGATCTACTTTGATTAATGTCAAAGGTTAAGAATCCAAAAATATGCCATGCTCTTCAGTGTAACTCCGTCATCCATAATTAACCATCGGAATGTGGCTGACGTTGATTTTCATCTCATCCTCCCTCGCTGCATCGACAGTACCCGGAATCCCACTACCAAATGATCCGCTGAAATCACTCTCCAGCTATGTAGCCACCGTTCTGCTGGAAGCATTCCAGGATCCCTTCGGATCGGTTCATGTTGCACAAAGTTTCACCAGTAAGCGATCACTCCAAGTACACCTGGATCTTCTGGATAACGTGATTGCCCGACTAGGGGGATCGATCGTTTTGAGGTTGGGATCGGCACCCGGTGAAATTCCGCGCAAACCATGGCTGCTGAACATGTTCCTGGTTGATAGCTATGAAGCTTTTGCCGAGCAGTATGGCAAGTTGAGCGTGGACAAGTATGACTTTTCCGGAAGATACCTGGTGGTCTTCAGTAAAGAGCTTGATGAAGGAGTGATAAGGAAAATCTTCAAGGACTTGTGGAAGTTACAGATCATCAACGTGGTTGCGATGGGTTTCCTGGGTCAGGAAGTTAAGCTGTGGACGTACTTTGCATTTTCAAACAGGGCATGCCGTATGGTTCACTTGCAAAATGTGTATAGAATTGCTGTAGATGAGTTGTACCCGGACAAGACAAGTGAGTTTCATGGTTGTCTATTTAAGGTTGCTGCTTTTGAAACGCCACCTTATACTATAATGCGCAGAACCAAGAAACGCCTGAAAATGGGTGGCTTTGAGGGTGATATTATGGACGTACTTGAGAGCAAGCTAAACTTTAGGTCACTGATCTACGAGCCTCCAAATGGGGAGCAGTGGGGTTATCCGTTGGAAACCAATAGTACTGGTATGATGGGATTGATTCAGAGAGAAGAGGTAGATTTTGGTATTTCCTGCTTGGGTATCTCTGTTGCGCGATCGACTATTTTGAAGGCAGGCATGGCCCATCACACGACGATGATGGTCATTGCAGTACCCGAAGGTCGTCCGTATACTCCGATCGAGAAACTAATTCGGCCATTCGGTGCTGATGTTTGGCTGTTCATTGGGGTGGTATTGCTGGTGGCCTTTCTCTCAATTGGGATCATTGAGTTTAGAACTAAAACTGTTCGTGAGTTTGTCTACGGACGAGGTATTGCGACACCGCGTCTGAACCTCATTGGGACTTTCTTTGGACTTGGGTTACCTCGACTTCCTGCTAGAAATTTCGCCAGAACCTTGCTCTTTATGTGGATCTTCTTCTGCTTCGTACTGAGAACCTTATATCAGAGTGCAATGTTCCAACATCTTCAGCAAAGTGAGAATCTTCCTCCGTCAAAGACACTGAGCGAGATCGACGAAACCAACGCGTTGTTCTACGTAGTTGTGAGTGGCGAACGTTACTACGAAGCGTTTCCAAACCGCTTACGAAGGTATTTCGCAGGATCGCATTTAAATTAAAACAGTTTCAAGTACTTTATCTTGCAGAGTCCGTCACCTTCCACAGGAGCCCAACAACATCATTCGTCGGCTGGAGTGGATGGAGCGCCATCCAGAATCGCGCGACGTGGTACAGGGTACGCTGGATCATATGGCGCACCACAATCAGCAGTTCCGGAGGCGGGGCCTGAAACCGGTCCCGATCTGCCGTGAGCCATTGACGACATTCTCGATTGCGATCTACTACCCGAGAAAGTCGATGCTGACAGGGCAGTTTGATCATCAGCTGCTACAGATTCAAGCTGCCGGGTTGACCAACTACTGGATCAAACAGTACGGCGACTACGAGTTCTTTGGGAGATCGGAAGGGAGTGCTGAGCCGAGGCAGATGAGTAACGAACATTTGATGGTGGTTTATGAGCTGTACGTATTGTTGATTGTTTTGAGTGTGGTTATTTTTGTGATGGAATTGATTTCTGACAGAATTGTTGGGTTGAAAAGAGTGCTGGAGGAAATCGTTGGACATTGATACGCCAGCAGCGTGAGTGCAAAATCAGTGCGTGTAATTCCAAAGTTTTTTTTTGAAAAGGTCCTATAAGCTATTGTCTTTCATATGTTTATAGGACCTATTCAAAAAAAAAAAACTCTAGAATTGTTTATTCATAAAACCCAATAAAAAAAGAAAGAAAGTATGGCCCACTGGCATAGCAAAAGAAAAGATTCCGTTTATATCATTTTGAGAAAACAAAAGGTATCATAATTAGAGCCTTTTCTATTGTCTTCCAGCTCATATCTACCCGTTGGTTTTAAATCAATCAAGTCAAACGACTTGCAACCGTAGAGCTATTAACAATTGGGTACTAATGCCCTATGTAAATTTTTATGTACAACGGTAAAAAACACGATTAAAAACCATTTCTGATCACTTTTTTTCATTTTAATGCAAAAATTTTTTTTGACAGGACAACATTTTTTCTATGGATCAACTATGGTCCCCTTGGAACGAGCTGTCAAGTAGGAGCTTTCTGTCAAGAAGGACCGCGAGGTTAATTTTTCAAAATTGATTTAAAAATCTATTTTGAAACTCTTTGTGGTCGTACAAAGGGTCATTGTACTCAGAAAAATAAGCTTTATCGCTGTAAACAATAATATCAGCAATCTAAGCTTCATTTTAGGACCCAATTCTCTTTAAACTTTGTCTGTACTTGATCACAGTGTTACCAATCGAATACCTTATTGACTTTGACATCATTGACACCAAGTTTCCATTCGCCGTTTCCATCATCTTGAGCCGCCACTTTGCCCACTCTCACGAGGCCGTTCTAGTTAACCGGGAGTTCAACAGTATTGAAAGTGGTCAGCGTCAATTGGACCTACTAAATGAGGTGCTTCGGCGCGTCGATGGAAAACTGGTTGTTCAGCTGGTGCACGAGATTCGGGTTGTATTGTTCAGACCCTGGTTCTTCCACTGGTTCATGGTGGATGGATATGGTAGCTTCCGGAGATATTGGAGGATCTGTGGTCGTTGAGAGCGCTGCGGGTGTAGCACTGGTCCACACTTTCTTCCCGTACTCTGAATCTCACTGCGGAGTAGTTTACCCAATGTTGTGGTAGAAATTCTCACCGACTGACGACGTAGGCCTGTATCCCGATCGATTGAAGACCTTCTACGGATGTCCGCTGATTGGCGGAACTCTTGAAGCGAAACCGTACACAATATTTCGCTGGCAGAAGAATGGCGACGAAGTCCATGTCAATGGATTCGAGGGTGATCTGATGGATCTACTGGCAGCTAAGCAGAACTTTACGCTCCGATACAATGTTTCGCCAGCTGCGTGGGGATTCGCTCGGGAGTTGGGACAGAGCACTGGTGTGATGAAGATGATCCAGGAGGAAGAGGTCGACTTTGGAGTGGGGCTGTATGGCGGTTGCGCAGGACCGTAGCTACTGGCTTATTGTTACTGGCTTAAGGTATTGTTTGCTGTGCCAGCAGGTCGACCGTTTACGGCATTCGAGAAACTCTTTCGTACGTTTCAAAGTGAGATTTGGTTTCTGATAACGCTGTATCTGACTACAGGTAGGGGAGAGTGGGGAGACTTGATCCCCGGGGACATTTGATCCCAAGCCTGTATCTCGTCAGCATGTGGGTAAAACAATTAGCTTTGTTCTAGAAAGTTGTGCGAAATTGACTAAAACTCATTGTAGAAAACAAAGAAAAAAAATTAAAAAAATGTTTAGATTGAGTTACACACATTTTTCTAAAAAGTGCTGCAAAAAACTTCCAAGAGATCTTTTTTCTTTGTTTTGATGTGTATAGAAAACACTCAAAAATTATTCGAAAAAATATTTTTTATACATGAATTGTTTGATAAACTTATAAACTACGAAACCCTTATGCATTTGACGTTAAATTTATCGTCATACTATTTTTACAATCAATTGATTAAAAAAGTGCGTTTAGGGAGACTTGATCCCTGCATTTTTACAGTCACTGGAATCAGCCTCAAGATTAAATAATTGGGCTGGGTTTTCATACATAGTTTCCTTTAGTATAGTTGTACTTAACTTACTGCAGTTTGAAACATTTTTCAAAAGTTTTGAAAACAAAAATTACCAGCTTTTGTAAACATGCTCAATTTTGGTCTAAAAAAGAAAATTTTAAGTTTTTAAATATTGTGCATGCTAAACTTGCTATATTTTGAACACAAACGTACAGGTTTAATGTGAAATTGCTGTAACTTATAGAAAATTAAAATTTTGGATGAATAAAAAACATTTTGCTTAAGATTTCTTCAAAATGTTGAAAGGGGGATCAAATTACCCCCAACATTTTGAAAATGCCGGTTTAAAATATTTTTTTTAAACGCTTGGCATGATTCGAAGAGTTTATCTCATGAAATCCCTTATCAGCCAAACATAGTTGAATGTTTAAGCTTTCAATTCATGCAAAAAGTTCATATTTTTGTGAGAAATTGACAGAGTTATGTGCGATACAAAAAAGGGGATCAAGTCTCCCCACTCTCCCCTATACTTGTCGTTGGGATCTTACAGTTCGGCTCCCGAGATCTACGTGACTTTGTTTACGGCCGTGGCAATACATCTCCAGTGCTTAACATGTTGAACATCTACTTCGGTGGAGCGCTGCCTCATCCTCCTACATGGCACTTTGCACGCACTTTCTTGCTGCTGTGGGTAGTATTTTGCTTCGTGATCCGAACACTCTACCAGGGATCTCTGTTCCAATATCTACAGCGTACAATCATAGACTAAATATATATAGATACGCCACTCCCCTGTTGGGGCTGGCGACACTACCGCCACGCCAAAATTGCACCTGGTGGCAATTCACAGGTACTAATTTTGGATATTTCCGAAGGGAAAAGTTGTTTCCGCCAGTTTCAGTTCAGCGTTCTGTGATATCATAGCAACCTCTGTTTTCAAACTTTGACATATCAATTTCAAATTTTCAAACAAGCAAGTTAAAACATTCCGACAATCCGTGAATCTTGCCGTTTCGCGATTTTTTGTTGGTCGCACCAGCTTTCCGGCGATAATTCGTAATCCTGCTTGTTTGGAGTATCGGGAATCCTGCCGTTGCCGGTACAGATTTGGTAAAACAGACCATATCAAATCGATGCTCCGGAAGTTCGTTAGTTTAAGGTCTTGTACACTCTGGTCACCAACAGCAGCGGTTTCAAAACCTTCCGGTGGTACCTACCGTTCGGCTTAAAGTATGTTGACTATGACAGGTGAGTAAAAACAAAGTTTTATCAAAAATGCCTCAAATTTAAAAATCTCTCTGCCCTTAGGACCACATTCAAGAAGTCGCAGTCGGAAAAATTTAGCACCTTAAAAATAGTCAATCAGAAACGAACATTTCCTCGGCAAATTCTTCGATGGTGCGAAGTCGCCCGGCGAGCTAACGGGAGTCCGCTTCGACCGGTAGACTTGGAGCTTTCCGCCCGAGCGGAGGCTAGGTCACTTTCGCTGCCGCTCGTTGCTGGAGGCTGCTTGCGCTTCGCGGTCAGCCTCGGCATGTTCCGCTCCAGCGTGGCGTCGCGCAGTGACTCCGTTGAGCCTTCTGCCACTGAGTTCGACGAAGAAGGCGTTTCAAGAGAAACGAGAACATGAGGCCAATCTGAAGCACAAGCCGGATGTTGCCAAGCAGCACATGTCGCTGCGACACACGAAGCCATCCAAAACTTGCTCCTCGAATGACTATGCCAACTGTCGCTGAGCTGCCAAGATGTAGTGCATTCGGAAGACAATTTTATGTAAAAAAAATCAAATAAATTGTTAAGTACGAATATAAAGCTACAACAAATACTGAGTTTGTTTATATTTCAGTTTTACAAGCACGCTAAGTAATCCTTTATTTTCACAATATTCAAATTCACGACCAGATTGAATTTTATTTTTAGTGTGAACCCTGCAGTGTTCGTGCAAAAGGTTCACATAAGTTTTTGATAGTGTTGCGCCTTGGTCATTGCTTTGAAAATTCCTTTTTTCTTGAATGTTCTTCGAAGTATGGCTCTGAACATTGGAAAAGTCAAGTCATTGATCGAGATGTAGACCTTATGCTGGATGCTTCTCTACTCTTCCCACGGCTAGGGGTTATTCTTGTAATTTCAGGTCACGTTGAGGCTTCGGATGACCACCCGGGAGGCCGTGCTATCAATTCACACCTGCATGGGTCCTCGCAAGAAAAAAAAACCGTTAAGAAGGAGGTCCAGGTTTCATTAGGACCGCAGCTCCGCAAGGGCTGGGTCGTATTCGGACTGGCCTTATCTACGTCAGCTTCAACGACACCTTCGTCAACGTTGTGGCCACCCATGCGAAACGTCTAGGCCAATCCTTCACCCTATCTGCTGGGAATAACCGCGTTGCGCATTAATTTGCTTGCCTAGGGAGGAAATGGCACTCCATGCCATGGCTTGTTCGTCGAACAGAGGACGTGATGACATCCTGTCCGATTCGACCCGCCGAAAGGGAGGTCACCGTGGTCCATGTCTGTAGATAGAGAGAGAGTGCCTGTATTTTTGTGGCACTGTGCAATGTTCGAATTCTTCACTCAGAAATGTAACGAGAAGCTAGAATTGAGAAAGAAATTCCGAGCTCAATAAATAATTGGTAACACTTTGTTGTCAAAAAGAAAACCCATTTTGAAACAGGAAAGTGCCCTGAGTACTACGATCTTGTTTACCAAATTAGTACCTGTAACTTGACTGTGGTGGCGCTCGGAGCGCTAAAGGGGTGTCGCCAACTGGATGTATGGAAAAATCCCGAAGTGAGACATCTAGGTAATTACATAGACTAATTATATATAGATACGCCACTCCCCTGTTGGGGCTGGCGACACTACCGCCACGCCAAAATTGCACCTGGTGGCAATTCACAGGTACTAATTTTGGATATTTCCGAAGGGAACATTTTTTTCTCTCCAGTTTTAGTTCAGGGTTCTATAATATCATAGCAACCTGCCTGCTATTTCGAAACGTTGTTGACATTGTAATGTCAAAACTCGAGATTTTGCTTGAATATTACGGTGAGCCGTTCATTAAGATTCCTGCCAAATTTCTCTTCAGGAAGTCGCTTATCCCGAATGTCGTTGTCGGGAAAAGCATGCAACAGTAACAGTTACGTTCCAATTGCTGCCAATGAATCCGTGTGAGCCGTGTTTGCAGATCATGCGATGTGTGAGGAGAAAACTTAACAAAAAAAGTCGGACGTTTAAAAAATTTAATCCGTCTCACAATTTCAGGCTCGAGAAACCACTGCCGTCTTCTTTAAAATTTTCCGAGAAATACTTTAAAGCGGTCTACCAAAATCCGTTGCCTTGTCCTCAACGGTGTGCTTACCTCCAACAAGGGTAATTTGGTAATGCCCGGTTCAGTGCCGAGAGTGTGTCATGAGCCAGCTGAAGTCCTTCCCGGCGAGCTCACCAGCAGAGACTTGAACCAAGAGCACCACGTGGAGGACAAGAACATCAGGAGAACTCGGCACGCCGTAAATCTAATACCGAGACACCTGTAAGTGTGAGAGATCCATCTATCGCGATAATCTCTAAACTCCACCCTTCCTAGACTGGGAATCGGTCCATCGCGACGCTACGGGCACGACGTCAAGGAACACATAAACGAGCACCGCCAGCGGAGTTGGACGTACATTGCAACCAGCGCTACCAAATGTGACCACCAGGTGCACGGACTGCTATTCTAAAGAGATCGAATCCAAAAAGAACGCCCCCACACGGAAAGGGGGCGTTTTGTATACAATTTTTGGTGCGCAGAAGCGATCTACGGAGCACAAGTCGATCCTCGAACAGGTTGGTCGATCAGCGGTCGTCGCGAGGACTCAAGGCGACTTTGCGCTCCACACGATGGCAAATAGAACCGTGCGCGCGACGCTTGGCGTGGAAAAGTAGAGTGCTAGCGAGAGGCAGACGAACATCAGGAAGACGTGAAAGCGCAGTGTGCGAACACGTGGCGGACGGTGTGTACGTCGTGGAGACGTGGAGACGCAACGCGCGAATGCGGGAACGTGTGCGCGTCACTTGGACGTGGGAAAGCAGTGCGCTAGCGTGAGGCGGTCGGAGTACGCGTGCGTCAATGATACGAGGTCGCAGGAACGCGGTACCCGAACACAGGGTGGGTCGAGAGTGGGTGTGAGCATGACGTGGAGGTGCGGCAGGGTAGCAGAAGCAAGTGTGGTCTGGGTAGCGAAAGGATGGGCCCATCTGGTAGTGAGTAGGGAGAATTGTGTTGTCCATTAGAATAAGGAAGCAGGGATAAGAGTTTGGCAGGAGAAACCATAATATGTAAACTACTCGAATAAAGTATGGCACTTTAGGCTCGGATCCTCATCAACACACAATTTTGTTCTCCTTCCTCAACCGAACTCCTAGCTCCACTCCTGGACCGGTTCCTCAGGTCCCATTGCCATCAAAGCCCAAAAAGCATATCATTACTGACTGCAGGCACGCGGGAACACGTCACCAACCTTAAACGCTAGCAAGAAGTGCGGTTAACGGAAATGGAACAAACCGAAGTGTTAAGGCGAAAGGCAAAGCCGCGGGACCGGCTAGTTGGCGCGAAAAATCTCATAGGTTACTGCGATGCGCGCGCACCACGTGCTCTCGTTTTGAATGCTGGCGTGGCTCAGTTACTGTTCGCACGAACTGCGTGCAGTGGAAAGTATTGTAATCAGCATGAAAATAAAGAAATCAATATTTTTTCAAAACAAATATTTTTTAAATAATTTCAAGCATTGTGGTTGGTGTTAGTAAAGCGTAAACGGGTTTTTTCGAAATATGAAAAAATAATCATTTTGAATTGATAGTTTTTGTGAACTATATCGAACTGCCAGTATTTTATTTATTTTTATTTGTTGTACAAATATTGTTTTGGCAAATATTTTAGTAAGGTTTGATTTACAAAAACATTGATAAGCATGATTCGAATGTAAGTAAAATGACTGCATATCGTTATTTCGATTTACAGTAACTCAAAACAAACACACACTCAGCCTCTCGAAACATGTCAATACTTCGAATGCTAATTGCTAATCAACTGACGTAGTGTAAAATACATTTTAAAACACTTTTTTCATTCAAATGTAGTAATTTGAAATTGTGTATGTGTTGAGCGACATAAACATCAAAATATATTTTGAATAGTGCCTTACCGAGTGATGAAGACGAGTCAAATAATTAAAAAAATTAGAAATGTTATACAAAAACATCAATCCCTGACATAAACATTTTTCTATTATCTCTAATAAAATACATTGTACGCTTTCAATATCATCAAAATGATGAATTAAATGAATTTCAAAGTCAATCTTGTTGTTTGGTATAAGCAAACATAATTTTCTATATATTTTTTTATCAGACGCCCGTTGGGGCAATATCAACTTCAAAGTCAAGAAAAATGTTCTGATAAAAACAGGAAACCCATATATTTTCAAATGGCAAATGAAATGAATAACATCAATTTATTCAATTTGTATTACAAAATCAATGTAAGTTCATCTAATTGCTAGAAATTTATTATAAAAAGAAGCTTAACCGTGGGAGCGACAAAGGATCGACAAAGTCAACTAAATTTAAAAAAAATGCTGATGTCAAGATAACTTTCAAATAATTTGAAATGACGGGTTTCATTATTCATTCCTCCTTTTTTCATAGTAAAATAATTTAATTGAATTCGTAATCTGGTTTATGAAAAAAAATTAAATAATTTTATTTTTCCTTTAACAAAAATATGGGCTACAAAAATAATTGCATGCAAAATATTGCATTCATCTAAACGAACGCAACGTAAACGGTAGGGTGCGTTATAACGATAATGGCATTTTGAGTCTGTTGCTGATCAAACTTGTAACCAGAATTTATTGTTTCATATCCCTGAAGTATAAATTCGAAATATCAAGTAAAATTTGAAATTGATAAAAAAAAACTCTCTGCGATGGCAGTTTGGGTTAGCTCCTGATAAAACTAGTGATCAGAATTGAGTGTTTTATATCTCTGAAATATAAATTCAAATTTTGCCAAATTACAAAGTAAAATTTCAAAATGTTAAAAAATCTTGGAACGTCAGTTCTTCCAATAAATTATTGAATAATTTTGAAAACTTTCGGTGATGGCAGTTTGGGTAAGTTCCTGGTGATCAGAATATATTGTTTTTCTTTTATTTTTATTTTTGAAATCTTAGAAGCTTAGTCATTTCTAGTAAATTATTAAATAATTTTAAAAACTCTCTGCGATGACAGTCTAAGTCAGTACCTGGTAAAACTCATGATCAGAATTTATTGTTTTATATTTGTAAAGTATAAATTCAAATTTTGCTAAATTACATAGTGAAATTTAAAATTGATAAAAAATCATGGGAGGTCAGATATTTCTAGTAAATTATTAAATAATTTTAAAAACACTGTGTGATGGAAGTCTGAGTTTGTACCTGGTCAAACAAGTGATCAGAAATTATTGTTTTATATCCCTGAAAAATAAATTAAAATTTGCCAAATTGAGTAATGAAACTTAAAATTACTAAAAAAAATCTTTGAAAGTTAGTCACTTATAGTAAATTATTTTATAATTTATAAAAAAAAAAAACTCTCTGCGAAGGCGAGTCAGTTCCTGGTCAAACTAGTATTCAAAATTTATTGTTTTATATCTCTGCAGCATAAATTATAATTTTGTCAAATAACCTAGTGAAATTTAAAATTGATGAATAATTTACTCGAAATGGCTAACCTTCTAAGATCAATTTATCAATTTTAAAATTTCACTATGTTATTTTGCAAAATTTGAATTTATATTTTATAGATATAAAACAATAAATTCTGATCACTAGTTTGACCAGGAACTGACTCAGACTGCCATCGCAGAGAGTTTTGAAAATTATTTAATAATTTACTCGAAATGACTAACCTTCTAAGATTTTTTTTATTAACTTTAAGTTTCATTTCTCAATTTGGCAAATTTTAATTTATGCTTCAGGGATATAAAACAATAATTTCTGATCACTAGTTTGACCAGGAACAAACTCAGACTTCCATCGCAGAGAGTTTTTGAAATTATTTAATAATTTACTCGAAATGACTAACCTTCTAAGATTTTTTTTTATTAACTTTAAATTTCATTTCTCAATTTGGCAAATTTTAATTTATGCTTCAGGGATATAAAACAATAATTTCTGATCACTAGTTTGACCAGGAACAAACTCAGACTTCCATCGCAGAGAGTTTTTGAAATTATTTAATAATTTACTCGAAATGACTAACCTCCTAAGATCATTTTATCAATTTTAAAATTTCACTATGTTATTTAGCAAAATTTGAATTTATATTTTATAGTTATAAAACAATAAATTCTGATCACTAGTTTGACCAGGAACTGAATCAGACTGCCATCGCAGAGAGTTTTGAAAATTATTTAATAATTTACTCGAAATGACTAACCTTCTAAGATCAATTTATCAATTTTAAAATTTCACTATGTTATTTAGCAAAATATGAATTTATATTTTATAGATATAAAACAATAAATTCTGATCACTAGTTTTACCAGGAACTGACTCAGACTGCCATCGCAGAGAGTTTTGAAAATTATTTCATAATTTACTCGAAATGACTAACCTTCTAAGATTTTTGTTATTAACTTTAAGTTTCATTTCTCAATTTGGCAAATTATAATTTATGCTTCAGGGATATAAAACAATAATGTCTGATCACTAGTTTGACCAGGAACAAACTCAGACTTCCATCGAAGAGAGTTTTTTAAAATTATTTAATGATTTACTAGAAATGACTAACATTATAAGACTTTTTTTTTATCAATTTTAAATTTTGCTTGGTAGTTTGGCAAAATTTTAATTAATATTTCAGAGATATAAAACAATAAATTCTGATCACTAGTTATACCAGGAACTGACTCAGACTGCCATCGCAGAGAGTTTTGAAAATTATTTCATAATTTATTCGAAATGACTAACCTTCTAAGATTTTTTTTATTAACTTTAAGTTTCATTTCTCAATTTGGCAAATTATAATTTATGCTTCAGGGATATAAAATAATAATTTCTGATCACTAGTTTGACCAGGAACAAACTCAGACTTCCATCGCAGAGAGTTTTTAAAATTATCTAATAATTTACTAGAAATGACTAACCTTCTAATATATTTTTTAAATAATTTCAAAAACTCTCTGCGATGAAAGTCTGAGTTTGTTCCTGGTCTAACTAGTGATCAGAAATTATTATTTTATATCCCTGAAGCATAAATTAAAATTTGCCAAATTATGAAATGAAACTTAAAGTTAATAAAAAAATCTTAGAACGTTAGTCATTTCGAGTAAATTATTAAATAATTTCAAAAACTCTTTGCGATGGAAGTCTGAGTTTGTTCCTGGTCAAACTAGTGATCAGAAATTATTGTTTTATATCCCTGAAGCATAAATTAAAATTTGCCAAATTATGAAATGAAACTTAAAGTTAATAAAAAAATCTTAGAACGTTAGTCATTTCGAGTAAATTATTAAATAATTTCAAAAACTCTTTGCGATGGAAGTCTGAGTTTGTTCCTGGTCAAACTAGTGATCAGAAATTATTGTTTTATATCCCTGAAGCAAAAATTAAAATTTGCCAAATTATGAAATGAAACTTAAAGTTAATAAAAAAATCTTAGAACGTTAGTCATTTCGAGTAAATTATTAAATAATTTCAAAAACTCTTTGCGATGGAAGTCTGAGTTTGTTCCTGGTCAAACTAGTGATCAGAAATTATTGTTTTATATCCCTGAAGCATAAATTAAAATTTGCCAAATTATGAAATGAAACTTAAAGTTAATAAAAAAATCTAAGAAGGTTAGTCATTTCGAGTAAATTATTAAATAATTTTAAAAACTCTCTGCGATGGCAGTATGAGTCAGCTCCTGGTCTAACTAGTATTCAATTTTTTTTTTAAATCTCTGAAATATTATTTAAATTTTGCCAAATTACCAAGCAAAATTTAAAATTGATAAAAAAAAGTCTTAGAATGTAAGTCATTTCTAGTTAATTATTAAATAATTTCAAAAACTCTTTGCGATGGAAGTCTGAGTTTGTTCCTGGTCAAACTAGTGATCAGAAATTATTGTTTTATATCCCTGAAGCATAAATTAAAATTTGCCAAATTATGAAATGAAACTTAAAGTTAATAAAAAAATCTAAGAAGGTTAGTCATTTCGAGTAAATTATTAAATAATTTCAAAAACTCTCTGCGATGGCAGTATGAGTCAGCTCTTGGTCAAACTAGTATTCAAATTTTTTTTATATCTCTGAAATATTATTTAAATTTTGCCAAATTACCAAGCAAAATTTAAAATTGATAAAAAAAAGTCTTAGAATGTAAGTCATTTCTAGTAAATTATTAAATAATTTCAAAAACTCTCTGCGATGGCAGTCTTAGTTGGTTCCTGGTCAAACTAGTGATCAGAAATTATTGTTTTATATCCCTGAAAAATAAATTAAAATTTGCCAAATTGAGTAAGGAAACTTAAAATTAATAAAAAAATCTTTGAAAGTTAGTCACTTATAGTAAATTATTTTATAATTTATAAAAAAAAACTCTCTGCGAAGGCGAGTCAGTTCCTGGTCAAACTAGTATTCAAAATTTATTGTTTTATATCTCTGCAGCATAAATTATAATTTTGTCAAATTACCTAGTGAAATTTAAAATTGATTAAAAAATATATTAGAAGGTTAGTCATTTCTAGTAAATTATTAAATAATTTTAAAAACTCTCTGCGATGGCAGTCTGAGTCAGTTCCTGGTAAAACTAGTGATCAGAATTTATTGTTTTATATCTATAAAATATAAATTCATATTTTGCTAAATAACATAGTGAAATTTAAAATTGATTAAAAAAATCTTAGAAGGTTAATCATTTCTAGTAAATTACACTACTCGACAAAACAAAACTTGTGTCAAGGGATTGACGATATCTCATCGGTTCCTCAGAGAAAAGGCATCCCCGAATCCGATGCAATCGACAGAATTTGATTTTATGTCCACGCGGACTGACGAGAAGCTGGTAAATTTTTTAACATAAAAAAATCGAACAATTTAAAAAAAACTTGCGTCTCCTCCCAACTATATGAGCCATCTACAAAAATATGGAGGCGCCTGGTGCATAGCCATTTCCTTTAAACACAACGGAAACAACCAATACAAATGTATAAAAAAGTTGTCAAGTTCGGGGGGTCCACAGCTAGCATTTTTTGTACGATTATAAAAATAAATATTAAAAGTTTAAAATTAAAATATTTGAAAATATTTTTTTTTAATATATTTGTTTACTAAAATTTTATGTTTCTCAAAGGTCTATGGGTACTTCGGGATGTCCATGGTAATCCAAGGACTCCCTAGAGTTAAGATCTATGAGTCTACCGCCGTAACAAGCAAGAGGTCGTCGGATTTTGACCCCGGATCATGTGCGTATAGCATCAGTGGATATGGTAGACTACTATATGAATGTAATGGTCATCCAAGGACTCCCTGGAGTTAAGATCTACGAGTCTACCGCCGTAACAAGCAAGAGGTCGTCGGATTTTGACCCCGGATCATGTGCGTATAGCATCAGTGGATATGGTAGACTACTATATGAATGTAATGGGATGTACATGGTCATCCAAGGACTCCCTAGAGTTAAGATCTATGAGTCTACCGCCGTAACAAGCGAGAGGTCGTCGGATTTTGACCCCGGATCATGTGCGTATAGCACCAGTGGATATGGTAGACTACTATATGAATGTAATGGGATGTCCATGGTCATCCAAGGACTCCCTGGAGTTAAGATCTATGAGTCTACCGCCGTAACAAGCAAGAGGTCGTCGGATTTTGACCCCGGATCATGTGCGTATAGCATCAGTGGATATGGTAGACTACTATATGAATGTAATGGGATGTACATGGTCATCCAAGGACTCCCTAGAGTTAAGATCTATGAGTCTACCGCCGTAACAAGCGAGAGGTCGTCGGATTTTGACCCCGGATCATGTGCGTATAGCACCAGTGGATATGGTAGACTACTATATGAATGTAATGGGATGTCCATGGTCATCCAAGAACTCCCTGGAGTTAAGATCTATGAGTCTACCGCCGTAACAAGCAAGAGGTCGTCGGATTTTGACCCCGGATCATGTGCGTATAGCATCAGTGGATATGGTAGACTATTATATGAATGTAATGGGATGTACATGGTCATTCAAGGACTCCCTGGAGTTAAGATCTACGAGTCTACCGCCGTAACAAGCAAGAGGTCGTCGGATTTTGACCCCGGATCATGTGCGTATAGCATCAGTGGATATGGTAGACTACTATATGAATGTAATGGGATGTACATGGTCATCCAAGGACTCCCTAGAGTTAAGATCTATGAGTCTACCGCCGTAACAAGCGAGAGGTCGTCGGATTTTGACCCCGGATCATGTGCGTATAGCACCAGTGGATATGGTAGACTACTATATGAATGTAATGGGATGTCCATGGTCATCCAAGGACTCCCTGGAGTTAAGATCTATGAGTCTACCGCCGTAACAAGCAAGAGGTCGTCGGATTTTGACCCCGGATCATGTGCGTATAGCATCAGTGGATATGGTAGACTATTATATGAATGTAATGGGATGTACATGGTCATCCAAGGACTCCCTGGAGTTAAGATCTACGAGTCTACCGCCGTAACAAGCAAGAGGTCGTCGGATTTTGACCCCGGATCATGTGCGTATAGCATCAGTGGATATGGTAGACTACTATATGAATGTAATGGTCATCCAAGGACTCCCTGGAGTTAAGATCTATGAGTCTACCGCCGTAACAAGCAAGAGGTCGTCGGATTTTGACCCCGGATCATGTGCGTATAGCATCAGTGGATATGGTAGACTACTATATGAATGTAATGGGATGTACATGGTCATCCAAGGACTCCCTAGAGTTAAGATCTATGAGTCTACCGCCGTAACAAGCGAGAGGTCGTCGGATTTTGACCCCGGATCATGTGCGTATAGCACCAGTGGATATGGTAGACTACTATATGAATGTAATGGGATGTCCATGGTCATCCAAGGACTCCCTGGAGTTAAGATCTATGAGTCTACCGCCGTAACAAGCAAGAGGTCGTCGGATTTTGACCCCGGATCATGTGCGTATAGCATCAGTGGATATGGTAGACTATTATATGAATGTAATGGGATGTACATGGTCATCCAAGGACTCCCTGGAGTTAAGATCTACGAGTCTACCGCCGTAACAAGCGAGAGGTCGTCGGATTTTGACCCCGGATCATGTGCGTATAGCACCAGTGGATATGGTAGACTACTATATGAATGTAATGGGATGTCCATGGTCATCCAAGGTCTCCCTGGAGTTAAGATCTATGAGTCTACCGCCGTAACAAGCAAGAGGTCGTCGGATTTTGACCCCGGATCATGTGCGTATAGCATCAGTGGATATGGTAGACTACTATATGAATGTAATGGGATGTCCATGGTCATCCAAGGACTCCCTGGAGTTAAGATCTACGAGTCTACCGCCGTAACAAGCAAGAGGTCGTCGGATTTTGACCCCGTATCATGTGCGTATAGCATCAGTGAATATGGTAGACTACTATATGAATGTAATGGGATGTCCATGGTCATCCAAGGACTCCCTGGAGTTAAGATCTACGAGTCTACCGCCGTAACAAGCAAGAGGTCGTCGGATTTTGACCCCAGATCATGTGCGTATAGCACCAGTGGATATGGTAGACTACTATATGAATGTAATGGGATGTCCATGGTCATCCAAGGACTCCCTGGAGTTAAGATCTACGAGTCTAGCGCCGTAACAAGCAAGAGGTCATCGGATTTTGACCCCGGATCATGTGAGTATAGCATCAGTGGATATGGTAGACTACTATATGAATGTAATAGGATGTCCATGGTCATCCAAGGACTCCCTGGAGTTAAGATCTACGAGTCTACCGTCGTAACAAACAAGAGGTCATCGGCTTTTGACCCCGGATCATGTGCGTATAGCATCAGTGGATATGGTAGACTACTATATAAATGTGTTGGGCTCTCTGGAGTTAAGATCTACGAGTCTACCGCCGTAACAAAACAGAGGTCGCCGTTTGGCTAAAGTGGTAAGCAAGGACTTTTGTTCATCGTTCAAACTTAAATATTTCGATAACTTTACATTGATTGTAGATCTTAACTCCAGGGAGTCCTTGGATGACCATGTACATCCCATTACATTCATATAGTAGTCTACCATATCCACTGATGCTATACTCACATGATCCGGGGTCAAAATCCGACGACCTCTTGCTTGTTACGGCAGTAGACTCGTAGATCTTAACTCCAGGGAGTCCTTGGATGACCATGTACATCCCATTACATTCATATAGTAGTCTACCATATCCACTGATGCTATACGCACATGATCCGGGGTCAAAATCCGACGACCTCTTGCTTGTTACGGCGGTAGACTCATAGATCTTAACTCCAGGGAGTCCTTGGATGACCATGGACATCCCATTACATTCATATAGTAGTCTACCATATCCACTGATGCTATACTCACATGATCCGGGGTCAAAATCCGACGACCTCTTGCTTGTTACGGCGGTAGACTCGTAGATCTTAACTCCAGGGAGTCCTTGGATGACCATGTACATCCCATTACATTCATATAGTAGTCTACCATATCCACTGATGCTATACTCACATGATCCGGGGTCAAAATCCGACGACCTCTTGCTTGTTACGGCAGTAGACTCGTAGATCTTAACTCCAGGGAGTCCTTGGATGACCATGTACATCCCATTACAGTCATATAGTAGTCTACCATATCCACTGATGCTATACGCACATGATCCGGGGTCAAAATCCGACGACCTCTTGCTTGTTACGGCGGTAGACTCATAGATCTTAACTCCAGGGAGTCCTTGGATGACCATGGACATCCCATTACATTCATATAGTAGTCTACCATATCCACTGGTGCTATACGCACATAATCCGGGGTCAAAATCCGACGACCTCTTGCTTGTTACGGCGGTAGACTCGTAGATCTTAACTCCAGGGAGTCCTTGGATGACCATGTACATCCCATTACATTCATATAGTAGTCTACCATATCCACTGATGCTATACTCACATGATCCGGGGTCAAAATCCGACGACCTCTTGCTTGTTACGGCAGTAGACTCGTAGATCTTAACTCCAGGGAGTCCTTGGATGACCATGTACATCCCATTACATTCATATAGTAGTCTACCATATCCACTGATGCTATACGCACATAATCCGGGGTCAAAATCCGACGACCTCTTGCTTGTTACGGCGGTAGACTCGTAGATCTTAACTCCAGGGAGTCCTTGGATGACCATGTACATCCCATTACATTCATATAGTAGTCTACCATATCCACTGATGCTATACGCACATAATCCGGGGTCAAAATCCGACGACCTCTTGCTTGTTACGGCGGTAGACTCATAGATCTTAACTCTAGGGAGTCCTTGGATTACCATGGACATCCCGAAGTACCCATAGACCTTTGAGAAACATAAAATTTTAGTAAACAAATATATTTAAAAAAAATGTTTTTCAAATATTTTAATTTTAAACTTTTAATATTTATTTTTATAATCGTACAAAAAATGCTAGCTGTGGACCCCCCGAACTTGACAACTTTTTTATACATTTGTATTGGTTGTTTCCGTTGTGCTTAAAGGAAATGGCTATGCACCAGGCGCCTCCATATTTTTGTAGATGGCTCATATAGTTGGGAGGAGACGCAAGTTTTTTTAAATTGTTCGATTTTTTTATGTTAAAAAATTTACCAGCTTCTCGTCAGTCCGCGTGGACATAAAATCAAATTCTGTCGATTGCATCGGATTCGGGGATGCCTTTTCTCTGAGGAACCGATGAGATATCGTCAATCCCTTGACACAAGTTTTGTTTTGTCGAGTAGTGTTATTAAATAATTTCAAAAACTCTCTGCGA
Source organism: Culex pipiens pallens (assembly GCF_016801865.2). Classification (NCBI taxonomy): domain Eukaryota; kingdom Metazoa; phylum Arthropoda; class Insecta; order Diptera; family Culicidae; genus Culex; species Culex pipiens. The sequence continues at coordinate 51,268,771 of NC_068937.1, read as the reverse complement.
TGGCAGTCTTAGTCAGTTCCTGATCAAACTAGTGATCAGAAATTATTGTTTTGTATCCCTGAAGCATAAATTAAAATTTGCCAAATTGAGAAATGAAACTTAAAGTTAATAAAAAAAATCTTAAAAGGTTAGTCACTTCTAGTAAATTATTAAATAATTTTAAAAACTCTCTGCGATGGCAGACTGAGTCAGTTCCTGGTATATCTAATGATCAGAATTTATTGTTTTATATCTCTGAAATATTAATTAAAATTTTGCCAAACTACCAAGCAAAATTTAAAATTGATAAAAAAAAGTCTTATAATGTTAGTCATTTCTAGTAAATTGAGCATGAGCATGAGCATGAGCATGAGAGACCACCCATGGTTGTCCTTCTCCGTTACTGAACAGGACCATAATATCCCATCAGCACAACCGGTCACACGCTTCAACGATCAAATGATGTTTCCCTTATCAACAGCATGCATGAATGCGCTGAAAAGATAAAACATCACGATCATCAAAACTAGAGCCGGTGCGAATAGGAAACAGTCGTTGGCCACCAACGGCGCCCGCCATGTCAGTTTGTAGATCTCGAGGGAATGGGACGGGAATGTTAGTTAGCACAGGCTGCTACCAAGGGTGGGTTCTATACGATATCCACACCCCCGCGTGTGCCTGAAAACTACTTCTACTTGGGATTTTGTTAGTGGGTATCTTTCTGATCCTGCACTGAAGCGAATTCAAAAAGATTTGCAAAAGGTTATTAACCACAGATTCACTCTCCTGCGAAATGAAAAGTTCGCAAGAGATGTCGAACAAATTAAACCTTATTCCAAACCTTTTTGGAAACTTCCCTTTTTGGAACCCATCCCTTCTTTAAAAGATGGTGATAATATTCTATTAACTAATGGGGAAAAAGCTCAAAAACTTGCTCAGCAGTTTGAGAGTGCTCATAATTTCAACTTGAATGTTTTGAGTCCTATTGAAAATCAAATTTCAATAGAATTTCAGAATATTGTTGAACAAGAATTTTCATCAGATGAAGTTTTTAATCTGGATCTGAATGAAATAAAATCTATTATCAAAAAATTTAAAAATATGAAAGCCCCTGGTGAGGATGGCATTTTTTACATTTTAATTAAAAAATTACCAGAAGCAACTTTAAGTAGCTTGGTTAAAATTTTCAACAAATGTTTTGATTTGGCATATTTTCCCAGTAGTTGGAAAAATGCCAAAGTAATTCCGATTTTGAAACCGGATAAAAATCCTGCTGAAGCCTCAAGCTATCGGCCCATTAGTTTGCTTTCATCTATTAGTAAATTATTCGAAAGAATAATTCTTAATAGAATGATGACGCACATTAATGAAAATTCAATTTTCGCTGATGAGCAGTTTGGATTTCGCCTTGGGCATTCAACTACTCATCAGTTGTTGAGAGTTTCAAATTTAATTCGAAGCAACAAATCTGAGGGCTATTCTACTGGCGCTGCTCTTCTAGACATAGAAAAAGCATTTGACAGTGTTTGGCATAAAGGTTTGATTGCGAAATTGAAAAGGTTTAATTTTCCGATTTATATCGTGAAAATTATTCAAAATTATTTGACGGATCGTACTCTGCAGGTATGTTATCAGAATAGCAAATCTGATCAACTACCTGTACGTGCTGGCGTCCCTCAAGGAAGCATTTTGGGTCCAATTTTATACAATATTTTTACTTCTGACTTGCCTGATTTGCCCCCAGGATGTCAGAAATCACTTTTTGCTGATGACACAAGCATCTCCGCCAAAGGTAGAAGCCTTCGTGTCATCACAAGAAGATTACAAAAAACTAACTTAATCCACCTATGTGGTTGTTGCCTTCCTCACTTTTTACCAACATTTGGTGATATGATGGGTTTGGACACAAATTCTATCTATCTTCTATATATATACAAAATTTCGACGGTTTTGTTCCAACGCGAATCAATTCATCACGGAACGTCCGATCGAGGTGCTCTTTGTTGCGTTGGGTTCGTATGGTAAGTTCGTGAGTCCAAGGAAGGTTCATACGCCAAAAAGTTACAACTTTGGCCACTCTGGAACCGATTTCAGAAAATTTGCAGATTGTATGGGAAAGGTTAAAATCGAATTTTGATCACAGGAGGCTGAATAAGCAAAAAAAATCGAAAACATCAACAAACGAAAAAAGGCAGAACGAAAATTGTCAGGTAAGGCTTGTTTCTTAATAAAGAATACACAAATGTCACTTTTAAGCGGTCATAACTTGAAACTGAGCGTTGTCAGATCTTCAATGTTTTGGACTCTTTAGAAAGGTCTTTTGATTACCTAACCAACGATTGATCAGAAGATGGATCCGGACATAGTTTACATGCATTTAAGTGAGATCCGGCATCAAAAAAGTACATAAATATCACATAAGTGTTCATAACTTGAGACAGAGATGCCAGATCTTCAATGTATTGGACTCATTGGAAAGGTCTTTTGATTACCTATCCAACAATGGGTTGAATGATGGATCCGGACATAGTTTACATACATTTAAGTGAGATCCGGCATAAAAAAAGTACATAAATATCATTTAAGTGGTCATAACTTGAGTCAGGGTTGCCAGATCTTCAATGTATTGGACTCATTGGAAAGGTCTTTCGATTACCTATCCAACGATGGGTTGAATGATGGATCCGGACATAGTTTACATACATTTAAGTGAGATCCGGCATCAAAAAAGTACATAAATATCACTTAAGTGGTCATAACTTGAGACAGGGTTGCCAGATCTTCAATGTATTGGACTCATTCAAAAGGTTTTTCGATTACCTATCCAACGATGGGTTGAATGATGGATTCGGATATAGTTTACATACATTTAAGTGAGATCCGGCTTCAAAAAAGTACATAAATATCACTTAAGTGGTCATAACTCGAGACAGGGTTGCCAGTTCTTCAAAGTATTGGACTCATTCGAAAGGTCTTTCGATTACCTATCCAACGATGGGTTGAATGATGGATCCGGATATAGTTTACATACATTTAAGTGAGATCCGGCATCAAAAAAGTACATAAATATCACTTAAGTGGTCATAACTTGAGACAGGGTTGGCAGATCTTCAATGTATTGGACTCATTCAAAAGGTTTTTCGATTACCTATCCAACGATGGGTTGAATGATGGATTCGGATATAGTTTACATACATTTAAGTGAGATCCGGCTTCAAAAAAGTACATAAATATCACTTAAGTGGTCATAACTCGAGACAGGGTTGCCAGATCTTCAATGTTTTGGACTCATTCGAAAGGTCTTTCGATTACCTATCCAACGATGGGTTGAATGATGGATTCGGATATAGTTTACATACATTTAAGTGAGATCCGGCATCAAAAAAGTACATAAATATCACTTAAGTGTTCATAACTTGAGACAGAGATGCCAGATCTTCAATGTATTGGACTCATTGGAAAGGTCTTTTGATTACCTATCCAACGATGGGTTGAATGATGGATCCGGACATAGTTTACATACATTTAAGTGAGATCCGGCATTAAAAAAGTACATAAATATCACTTAAGTGGTCATCACTTGAGTCAGGGTTGCCAGATCTTCAATGTATTGGACTCATTGGAAAGGTCTTTCGATTACCTATCCAACGATGGGTTGAATGATGGATCCGGATATAGTTTACATACATTTAAGTGAGATCCGGCATTAAAAAAGTACATAAATATCACTTAAGTGGTCATAACTCGAGACAGGGTTGCCAGTTCTTCAAAGTATTGGACTCATTCGAAAGGTCTTTCGATTACCTATCCAACGATGGGTTGAATGATGGATCCGGACATAGTTTACATACATTTAAGTGAGATCCGGCATCAAAAAATTACATAAATATCACTTAAGTGGTCATAACTTGAGACAGGGTTGCCAGATCTTCAATGTATTGGACTCATTCAAAAGGTTTTTCGATTACCTATCCAACGATGGGTTGAATGATGGATTCGGATATAGTTTACATACATTTAAGTGAGATCCGGCTTCAAAAAAGTACATAAATATCACTTAAGTGGTCATAACTCGAGACAGGGTTGCCAGATCTTCAATGTTTTGGACTCATTCGAAAGGTCTTTCGATTACCTATCCAACGATGGGTTGAATGATGGATCCGGACATAGTTTACATACATTTAAGTGAGATCCGGCATCAAAAAAGTACATAAATATCACTTAAGTGGTCATAACTTCAGACAGGGTTGCCAGAACTTAAATGTTAAGGATTTGTTGGAAAGGTCTTTCGATAACCTAACCAACGATGGGTCGGGTGATGGGTCTGGACATAGTTTACATGCATTTATGTGAGATCCGATTCGGAACTCTGAGACTTTTTTATACGTAACTTTTGAACTACTTATCGGATCTTCAAACAATTCAATAGTGCAGTATGGGGCACCAAACCGGATCGAATGCAACTTATTTGACTCAAATCGGATCAGCCAGTGCCGAGAAAACTTGGCAAGAATTTTGAGCACCAAGGGGAATACGCACACACATACACACACACACACATACATTTGTTCAGTTTTCGATTCTGAGTCGATAGGTATACATGAATATAGGTCTACGAGCTATTTTTCAAAAGTTCATTTTTCGAGCAGGATTATAGCCTTACCTCAGTGAGGAAGGCAAAAGCTTGGATATTTTCAATTCTTATTTGAAAGAATGGAAAATTACTCCAAATGCTGCAAAAACTCAACTTATTATTTTCCCTCACAAACCAAGGGCTGATTTTCTTAAACCAAAAAGTCATCACATTATAAAGATGAATGAGGTAAATTTAAAGTGGGAGGATCAAGTGAAATATCTTGGACTTGGTTTTGACAAAAACCTTACTTACAAGGATCACATTGAAAGTATCCAGGTTAAATGTAACAAATATATTAAATGTTTGTATCCACTTATAAACAGGAATTCTAGACTTTGTCTCAAGAATAAACTGTTAATTTATAAACAAATTTTCAGACCTGCCATGCTTTATGCTGTGCCGATCTGGACAAGCTGTTGCTTAACCAGGAAGAAAAAACTTCAGAGGATTCAGAACAAAATTCTGAAAATGATTCTGAAACTTCCTCCCTGGTTCAGCACCAGTGAACTTCATCAATTAGCCGAAGTTGACACTTTGGATGTTATGTCCAATAAGATAATTGATGCATTTCGACAAAAATCATTGCAGTCTTCAGCTGCATTGATCCGCTCTTTATATAGTTTATAAGTTAGTTTTAAGGTATCCCTTTTCCCTTTTGTACATGTAGGACCTCCTACATTTGAAATCACTGAATAGCGAAAGCTACAATATTTCATGAATAAATGAAAGTTGCTAGTATTTAAAATTGAGGTGAAAAGTCATCGTTTGTGATTGGACACTCAATAATATTTTAACTGAATGAATGTACATGGAAAAAAAAATTTGAATAAATATAAAATTTAAAAAAAAAAATAATTTCAAAAACTCTCTGCGATGGCAGTCTTAGTCAGTTCCTGATCAAACTAGTGATCAGAAATTATTGTTTTATATCCCTGAAGCATAAATTAAAATTTGCCAAATTGAGAAATGAAACTTAAAGTTAATAAAAAAAATCTTAAAAGGTTAGTCACTTCTAGTAAATTATTAAATAGTTTTAAAAACTCTCTGCGATGGCAGTCTGAGTCAGTTCCTGGTATATCTAATGATCAGAATTTATTGTTCAAACTACCAAGCAAAATTTAAAATTGATAAAAAAAAGTCTTATAATGTTAGTCATTTCTAGTAAATTATTAAATAATTTTAAAAACTCTCTGCGATGGAAGTCTGAGTTTGTTCCTGGTCAAACTAGTGATCAGAAATTATTGTTTTATATCCCTGAAGCATAAATTAAAATTTGCCAAATTATGAAATGAAACTTAAAGTTAATAAATAAAATTTTAGAAGGTTAGTCACTTCTAGTAAATTATTAAATAATTGATAAAAAAAAACTCTCTGCGAAGGCGAGTCAGTTGCTGTTCAAACTAGTATTCAAAATTTATTGTTTAATAACTCTGCAGCATAAATTAGAATTTTGCCAAATTGCCAAGTGAAATTTAAAATTGATCAAAAAAAATCTTAGAAGGTCAGTCATTTCTAGTAAATTATTAAATAATTTAAAAAACTCTCTGCGATGAAAGTCTGAATTTGTTACTGATCAAACTAGTGATCAGAATCTATTGTTTTAGATCCCTTAAGTAAAATAATATAACGGAGGTGAAATTTAAAATTATTAAAATAGCTTGGAACGTCAGACATTTGTAAAAAAAATGGGAAGGGAGTATGATAGTCAGTTCTTGGAAATATAATTTGATCTTTTATATTCTTGCAGTGTCAAATTACAAAAGTAGCAAAAAGCTTGGAAACTCAGTTGTTTGAATTTAGTTTTTTAAAATAAAAATAAACTTTCTGAGATTGGAATCCAAATCAGTTTCAAGTCAGGTTAGTGATAAAAACTGGTTGTTCCTGGAGTATAAAATCACAACTTAGCATAAGGCCATGTTGAATTTCAAAAATCTATAAATCTGATAAAACTAGTAAATTTAAATAAATTATAAATCTTATTTTAATATCCTTCTGGGATGGGAGTCTAATTCAGTTCCTGAAAATGTAAGCGATCAGATTTTTTTTAAACCTTGTAGTATACATTCACAAATTGGTATATTACCATGCCAAATCAACAATTTTTTTTAAAAATAATTATTTATTTTATTATTTTTTTTATATATTTTTTATTTTTATGCATTTGCATTGTTTATTGTTTTATCTGGATATGAGACAATAATTTCTGATCACTAGTTTGACCGGGAACTTACCCAAACTGCCAACACTGAAAGTTTTTTTTAATTATTTAATTATTTAAATAACTAACGTTCCAAGAATATTAAACAATTTTAAATTTCACTTGGCAATTTGGCAAGTTTTTAATTTATAAAAACTTCAGGGATATAAAACAATTATTTCTGATCACTAGTTTGACCAGGAACTAACTCAAACTGCCATCACAGAAAGTTTGTTTAAAATTGTAAAACGTGGGTTTCATAGAAAACCTATATGTTTGGGTATCAAAAGATCTGAAATTTTATGCCCTTTGGCGTCATCCATAAAGTATGTCACGCTCTGGGGGAGGGGGGGTCTGAGCAAGTGTGAAATTGCATGTTATAAGTATAGGAAAAGCGTGACAAAGGGGGGAGGAGGGTACATTTTGGCTGATTTTTGAGTGACGTACTTTATGGATGAAGCCTTTCCGATGACACATAGGTTGACCTGTGAATGGTGGACCGGTTCAGATGCCGGCGGATTTTGTGTGGTCTTCCACATACATGATTTTAGTTAGTTTTGACCATGTTGTTTGTATTTTATCATCTATTACTGGGCAACCATCGGAACATTTCGGTCGCTGTTATTTGCACAAGAATAACAACATTTGGTGTTTTTGTGAACAGTGATATTCTTCACAACTTAAATACTTTGATGAACGGCATATGTTTGAAGTTTTTTCTGTGCCAAGGATATGAAATAACAAAGATTGAAAAAAAAGATATTAAAACGAAACTACATAAAAGTTGCACCATAAGATTCATCAAAACTATCAAATGATTCGTCAATCTAAGTACGTACCATTAGAAAAAAGTTATTTTGTTTGTTTTGTTTATAAATTTAATAAAAAATAAAATTAAAAGCTACAAAAATTATTACCTTTTGGTATCCCGAAAAAAAAATTTAAACGCTTTCTCCAATATCCTAAGAGCAGGCTTGCCCAACCTTTTTGGCTTAATTTTCACAAGACATGTTATCTGCATCTGGATCACTTTTTTACTTAAAACTTACACAAAAATGACTTTAAATTTTTTTCCGCTCTTTTGCCAAAGTTATGTTAACTGGTCATCTAAAAACTGATTCCACCAAATAAACCATGAAAAAATGTAGAACTGTTATTCTAATGATCATTAATGTGAGAATTGAGCCGAACAGATCGGGTGATCTGTCTTGAAAAAAAAAAACAAATTCAAAATTTTCCAACTCCTATAAAACATTAAATTTGAATTGTCATTTTGATGAATGATTTTACCAAATTCCACTTGGAAAGTTTCAATTCCAATTCAAGCATGATATTTTTGGATTATGCAACACCGACGAACACCCTATTTCTCCATACAAACTTTAGAGAAAATCTAATCAGTTCTGTCTGAATATTTTCGAAAAATCAATTCAAAGTTTATGCTTCCTTCTTGATGAGACTGTGCATGATTTTTTTTTCAATTTTTGTAGATCATTGTAAGCTATTGTGTTTCATATGTTTATAGGACCTAATCAAAAAAAAATCTAGAAATTCTGATCACCTACATGACAAAAACAGAATCTGAATCTCATGCCAGACGTTTCTTTAAATCAATCAATTATCAATTATAAATAAAAGAGTTTCTAAGATTTTAGATATTAATAAATTTGACATGGCCCTATGCCGATTTGTTAATTTTTACTTCTGGGCTGTAGAAATACAAATATCGATTACTAACATAACCAGTAACTGTATCAATGTCGCATCCCGGTCTTACCAGTTTATAAATTTATACTTCTGAGACAATATGATAATAACAAATTGTCTGATGTGTGCTACCTTGTGACATAGACCATTTTGGTCAAAAATTAGTTATTGATAACGTTTTGTTATAATTAACAAACTCTACAAGATGCTATAACCCGATTTAGGATATTCGCTTCCGTCTTGCTATCTTGTAACACGTCATACAAAATGTTGGAAAATGTAGAAATTATTTCTTGTTTTTCACAAATTTACATTAAACACAATTTTTAATGCAATGCAATCGTTTGTTGTTGAAAATATACTGATAAAGTCGGTTAAACTCTTGATTTAAGCTTATTTTAGTTTGTTTGGGAAATCTGTGCACACTTGTGACACGTAGTTCCTTTTTACTTTCAAGGCCCACTTGGTCGTTGTCACAAGATAGCACAGAATAGACGAATTTTGATTAGTAACATCAACCAGGAGCTAAATCAGTCTTCCATCTCAGAAGGATTTTTTTTAAATAAATTTTAATTTTAAACCAGGGGTGACCAAAGTATGGCCCGCGAGGTGATATTTTGTGGCCCGCGGACCCATTTTGAATGATCATGTAAAATGGCCCGTTGGCCACTTGTAAAGTGATTTAATACTTTTTCAAAATTAAGGTTTTTTTTAAACTTTTGTAAGCTAATCTTTTTTAATTTCTTGTTAATAAAAAAAATTATGATTTATCAATATTTTGATCCCCACTTTAGGATACAAATAATTTTTTCAAAATATTTTATAATTTAAACTATTTTACACGTTTCAATGTGAGCGAAATAAGTAAATATCGTTAAAATTTTCAGCAATTTTTTTTAAGAAATATTAAAAAAACGTTCAAGTTTTACTTAGGCAGAATTCTGTAATAGTTGCAAAAATGTAAGTTTCCTTTATTAATTATATATTCTTTATTAATTGCAAAGTCATAATGACACTTTTATGAACTGACCCTGAAACATACATTGCACTTCCTTCGTGATTCGAACTCATTACAGTTAGATAACGAATCTGATTGACTACCAATTGATTTAGGCAGACAAAATGTGGAAATCGGAGGATCAAGTTTTTTGCAAATATTTTACAAAGCTTTCGTCGATCAACCCACCCCTCCACCATTATTAAAAAAATGGCTCAAAAACTAGGAGCAAAAATATATTTTCAAAAAACTTCAAAACTTCAAAAAAAAATGAAATTTAAGTGCAATTAGCTGAAATTTATTAAATATGCATTCCTTTGCATTTGAGCATGTTTGGGTTTATTAAAAAAAAGAATTTTAGTTAATTTTCGATGAAATTAATAAATGTTTTTTTTTGTCCAATCTTTTTTTTTTGAGAAAAATGATTGCAGTTTAACTATACGGAAGCTTAAAACATTCTCTAAAAAAAAATTCATTGAATTGTTGAAATTTTTCATTAGCCACACATAATTTATATATAAAATTACGCCTTCAGATGAATTGTTCAATATGTAATGTCACCATTTTTGAAATATAAAAACAAAACTTTGTTTTTTTTTTTAACACAAGTACATTCAGCTAAACACTTTTTTTCAAATACCTGAAACAATAAAATCAACGATCCCAGAAGGTCCCACGACTCGCCTTTCGTCGGACGGGGAAGTAAATGAAAATGTTTCTAGGATATTTCTTGCTTACTTTTTCAAAAGGTCCTATGTACATTTGAAACCCACAGCGCATTGGTTGTTTTGAAAAAGTAATCATGGCTTTCATGTGCAGGAACTGACTTAGATTCGTACCTCAAAAGGATTTATGATTTTTTTTATAAATTATTTCATATATTTAATTTAACTCTATTTTTTTATTTCACGTTGCCTTACGCCAAATTGTGAATTTATATTCTAGGGACCGTAAACCGGGGTGACTTTGATAGGATTTTGATTTGTTTTTAGAATACTTTCCGACAGGTAAGGTTTTTCTCAAGATTATTATTTTTAAAACATGTACTGGGGTAGACCACACAAAGTCCATGCTTTATTTCGGAAAAAAAGTTTTTTTCAATAATGTTTAGAAAAATAGTTACGTTAAAAATTCTTAGTTTTAATTCCGGGGTGACTTTGATAGTCATAGTTTTTCTTGTTAAAATCATATTTAAGATGTTCATACTTTATTTGTACGCTAAATGTACCATCACTAAAGTAGCTGAAATAGTTTTTAAGAAAAAAAAATCAATGTTTATATTTAGTTAATAAAGTGTATAAGCTTTTTAGCAAAATACATATACATTTTAGGTAAAATTGTTAAAAAGTGGGAATTTTGCCTGAAATTTGTTAAAACTAGTTTTGTTTGTAAAATTATCGATTTATATTGCATTTTATACTGAATTCGAAGCACGAATCATAAGTTTTCACATTTTACATGAAATTTGTTCAACTGAAATTGCCTTCTAATTTGGAGATTTTTTTTAAATTGTGTTTCAAAAACACATATTATTTATTATTTACAAACTTTTTTAACCTTCTCCTAGTAGAAAATTGTCCAAAGAATCCGAAAATGCATTCCGTTTTCAGATTAAAAATCATGTTCATTTAGAAAATCAAGACACTTTGAGAAGTTTAAAATTATGACTTTCATCAACATTTTCTTAATTATAGTTAACTAACTGTTCAAACTTGTCAAAATTTTATGAAAAGTTCTTCTTGAGGTACCGTCAGTGGGGGTGACATTGGGTCTGGGGGGTGAGATTGGGTCAAAGTGGTTTTTTACGGATTTTACCATTTCTCAGGTTCTTCTCAATGAAAATGAATTCTGTTGAAAAGGTTGTGTAGGGGACATCTTAAGATGACTTCGCTGAAAAAATCTCGTTTCTAGAACAAATCCTGTTATTTTGGCAGCTGTCTAAAGTTGGGTACGTTTTTGGCCAAAAATGACCTCTCGAAAAATCATTTTTCTAATATTTTTGTTAGAATTGCTCGAAAACTACCCAAATGTTTGAAAATCTCCACTTCAAACATTGTAGTGTGTAAATACGATTCCCTCGAACAAGAAACACTGTTGGATGATTTGTTTTTACCATATCGTTGTATTTGCGCATCATATTAGTTTCATTTGACCCAATGACACCCCCTCTAAGGGGTGAGATTGGGTCAATTTTCAAACAATTGGCATTGGCAACATAGTGTTCATCAAAATCCACCATATTTTGGGAAAATGTTAGTAAACTATCTAAGAACAAATCTACGTTGAAAGATTTTCAATGTTATTTAAATTGTTTTTGTTATTAAAAAAAATACGAGAGGTGTATCGTTTTTTGACCCATCGTCACCCCACTGACGGTACTTTGAACACTTCTCTACCACAGTCAGTGTGTTTCTAGACCATTCCTTACGTATTTTAATTGTACTCTTCATTTTGCGAAAAAATCGCAAACCTATCAAAGTCACCCCGTTTTACGGGATATAGAACTACAAATCTTATCGCTTTCATGTACAGGAACTGAATCTGGCTTGTATCAGGTAGGATTTCTGAATTATTATATAATTTATTATAAATAATCAATAATAATTTAGATAATTGTATATAAATTTTTATAATTAATTTCTTTTGAATTTCTTCCTTATGTCAAGTTGTAAAGGTATATTTCAGGGCTATAGAACTAAAAATTCTGATAAGCAGGAACTGAATTAGTCTTCCATCCCAGAAGAGTTTTTAAATTATTTCATTATTTATTTCAACAGAACGAAATATCCTTGATTTCGCCCCTTTAAAAAGTTTTTATTTTATTTTATTTAATTATTTATTTAAGAAAAAACTAATTTTCTAGAAATTTTGATAATAAGATATTTGACATGGCCTAATGCCGATTTATAAATTTATACTTCTTGTATAAAGAATAAAAAAATCATATTACTAACTTGAACTGGATTTGAATCAGACTCCCAGCCCAGAGGGATTTTTTTATCAATAATTTATTTTTTGGACAGTTTTTAACTGGATTTTTTTTTTGTTGGTTAACCCGTATAGGCCTGGGTGAAACTGAAATCATTGAAATGACCATAACTCATCCAATTTGCATACTTCTTTTTTAATTGGACTCGTTAGAATGTCTATTTTTCGAAAATAAGCCGGTAACCCCAAACATTTTCTGGTGGGTCAACTGGGTAAAAAATGGCGATTTAGGGAACCCGCAAAAATTTTAAACAGCAATCTTTGAAAAAAAATACAATTTTTCAAGTTATGACCGATCACCACTTTTGGACCGATCTGGCCACTTTGGGACCGGTTCCCGGTACTCCTGTGAAACCCGAAATATGACAAATTATGGGCATATTATGGACCCAGTCATTTGGGTGTCAAAGTTCATCATTTTCAAATGGTAGGTCATCCATGAACCCCACTTTACGATCTGGCTACTTTGGGACCGGTTCCTGGTTCTCCGGTGAAACCCGGGATATGGCAAATAACGGGATTATTTCAGAACAATTCTGGACCCAGCAATTTGGGTGTCAAAGTTCATAATTTTCAAAATCTAGCTCATCCAGGAACCCCAAAATCATTTCGACCGATCTGGCCACTTTGGGTTCTTGAAACTTTTATGCAATTCGAAATATAACTAATGACGCGTTAATTTTATATTAATTTTCGACAAGGCAATATAGGTGCCTAAGTTGATTATTTTTAAAATCAAGCTCATTGATGATCCCCACAATCATTTTTTTTACCAATCTGGTCCCTTTTTCAACGCAATTTTTGATCAGGCAATTTGGGTGTAAAAATTCATCATATATAATTTCACATTTACATTGGCTAGTTACTTTTTTCTGAAGGATCCCCGGAACCGATTCAATAGTTTCCAGATCTGCACCGGAGTTACCAAGTGACCAGATCGATCCAAAAGTAATTTTGGAGTTTTTGGATGCCCGACATTTTGAAAATGATGAACTTTGACACCCAAATGGCTGGGTCCATAATATGCCCATAATTTGTAATATTCCGGGTTTCACCGGAGTACCGAGAACCGGTCCTAAAGTAGCCAGATAGGTCCAAAAGTGGTTTTGGGGTTCATAGATGACCTACATTTTGAAAATAATGAACTTTGACACCCAAATTGCTGGGTGCAAAAATTTTCTGAAATAATTCCGTAATTTGTCCCTGGAATATGGTTTGGATTAACGGAATCGGTCCTAAAGTGGCCAGATCGGTACAAAGTGGTTTTAGGGTTCATGGATGAGCTAGATTTTGCAAATGATGAACTTTGACACCCAAATTGCTGGATCCAAAATTGTTCTGAAATAACCCCGTAATTTGCCATATTCCGGGTTTCACCGGAGTACCGGGAACCGGTTCCAAAGTGGTCAGATCGGTCCAAAAGAGGTTTTGGGGTTCATGGATGTCCTATATTTTGAAAATGATAAACTTTGACTCCCAAATGGCTGGGTCCATAATAATCACATAATTTGCCATATTTCGGGTTTCACCGGTGTACCGGGAACCGGTCCCAAAGTGGTCAGATCGATCCAAAAGAGGTCTTGGGGTTCATGGATGCACTATATTTTGAAAATGATAAACTTTGACTCCCAAATTGCTGGGTGCAAAATAATCACACGATTTGCCATATTCCGGGTTTTACCGAAGTACCGGGAACCGGTTCCAAAGTGGCCAGATCGGTCCAAAAAAGGTTTTGGGGTTCATGGATGACCAACCTTTTGAAAATAATTACAAGCTTCTTATCCCATGCTTTTTCATCCAAAGCGCTTAGAAAAATCATAACCATTTATTTGGCTGGCCGCACCACATGCGCAAAACATTTAAAAAAATATACTATACAATATACTACATCATAATCTATCAAAAAAAACAAAAACGAAAAAAAAAATTTATTAATTTATCATCAAACTTCTCCCACCGCGCAACATCAGTAAAGTCACGCATGGCTTGAACAACAACACTCCTGCTGACCAGCGAGGTGCGCTGCCGGCGGGCGGCTGTGAACGCGCGTTGGAGGCAGGCCATGAGATGCGCGCACACACAAACAAACAAACACCAAAAATGATGCAAATTTTCAAAAGTTTGCATTTGTCTAGGAGAGTTTCTCAAAACCAATTCATCCTAGAGATTTGGTCCCAAAGAACAAAATGTAGAGGATGAGTTGCTCGAATTTCGTATGTCGTAAAAAAGGTACCTTGTCTAACAACTATTAGGAGATATTTTGAGTCAAAGTTGTCAAAGAGAGTTTCACGGCATTACAAAAAAATTTCAAAAACTTTTTTAGTGCAAAATGTTCAGCAAAGAGTACTTGAATTTTGCATGTAATAAGATTTGAGAAAAAACCTTACCATGTTCGAAAATCCCCCACATTTACTTGCACCTTAAGAAGGATCTGCCGGTTTAACGATAACGAACAGGCAGTCATCCTCCAATAATAGTACTCTACGGCAGGGACCATCCATAAATCACGTGGGCAATTGAGGGGGGGGGGGGGGATTTTTCCGTGTGGAAGACGGTGGCGGACGCTCTCATTCTGATTCATAATATCAAAGCTGATTGTTTTTTTGATGTGCCAGCTTCAAGACATGACCTTGCTAAAGTTTTTGGCCTTTTTATCTGAAAGAAAGTAGAATGTAGCTTCTTCACATCGCTAGCTGTTTTTAAACCACCCTCACCAAACAAACGTTTTCACGTAGCGCGGAATTTTGTTCAGCTTGGCCACCGTCGGTGCCACCAAACGAGATGATTCCTCCCAGCTGCTGGGGACCACATTGGCACAGTCCAAAGCGAGGTCGCAATCGAGCGGGCACAGTCTGCGATCCTTTAGGTCGTTTTTTGATTCGCTGCTCGGAATGTTTCTACTAGGAATCGTCGTCAAGATCATCGTACGCCTAGAGGGCGAGATATTCCATGTTTCGGGATGGAAAAAGTTTACAAAAACAGATTGTTCTAAGTTGAAAAAAAAAACCGCTGACACTTTGTCAAAAACAAAACAAACATTCATCAAGGCAAGTGCACAGGATGCTTAGATTTTTTCAAACATTTTAGTACCTGTAACTCGACTGTGGTGGCGCTCGGAGCGCTAAAGGGGTGTCGCCAACTGGATGTATGGAAAAATCCCGAAGTGAGACATCTAGGTAATTAATAATCTAAGGTAATTAATAATCTAAGGTACAATGAACCATAGACCTTTGGAGACCATGCAAGAGATTTATCAGTCCGGGAACGATTACCACATGATGGAATTTGGGCAACGTTACTTTATTACCTTACCGCATGTACTTGAGAGGTAGCTATCAACGAATCAACCTCTTGTAACACCCTAACGAACTCCAAACTTTTCCAGAACAACCTACACTCAAAGTAAAAAGTATCCTTTTTTCAAGTTCACCCGTCGTCACCCTTTAAAAGGGTATCGAAAATGTACTGAATTTTACATACCCTTTTAAAAGGGTGACGCCGGGTGAACTTTAAAAAAGGATAGAAAGTATCCTTTTTGAGGATTGAAAGTACCTTTTTGAGGGATACTTCTGACTTTGAGTCCCACATAGAAAAATGGGCGGAAAACGGCCAAAAAGCGGGGACGTTTTGCCTGAAAGCGGGCCCGATTGTCAGCACGCTTTTCCCCCTCGTTGTGGCCTTTTTCGTGCCAGAATGCAACATTTAGGCGGGCGTTACGCATTTTGGCCGAGCTGTTACGCCCGTCTGTGGCACGCTTCTGGGCACATTTTGACCACGATAACGGGCAAAAAAACGATGGCGGAACGGGGCGCATTTAGGGGTGCTTCTTCTTCTTTAGTATTTCCGGATTCAGTTTAGAGCGGTTAGGGTGATCAATACAAATAGGGTGACAAAAAACAAAACAGATTAAAATGTTTATTCAAAGAGTTCTTAAAATTACAATAAAAGCCACTAAACCTATTTAAAACTAGCTTATATAAATAAAAGTTGAGATAATATGTTTAAATAAATTTAAACTGGTTGTTTTAAATAACTGAATTTGATAAAATTATTTTACTAAACAAACCAAAATAGTTTCAATAACTTTAAATTAGTAGTAATTATTAAAATTTAGTTGAAGTTAGGTAAATTTTGTTAAATTAAGGTAAATTTAGATTAATTGCGTTAAATGTCAAGTTTAGTTTAATGTAGTTAAATACAGTTGAATCTAGTATATTTCAGTTAAATTTAGTTTATTTAAGTAGAATTGAGTTAAATTGATGTGAATTAATTAAAATATAGTTAAATTTGATTAAATTTAGTTAAACTTATTTGAATTTAGCTAAATTTAGTTACATTAAGAATAATTTAGTTAAATTTAGATAAATTTAGTTGGATTCATATGAATTAAGTTAACTCAAGTTACATAAAGTTAAATCAAGTTTAATTAAGTTAAATTAAGTTAAATAGAGCTAAATAAAGTTAAATGAAGTTAAATACAGTTAAATTAAATGAAATAATGTTAAATAAATTCAGATTAATTTAGTTAATTTAAGAAAAATTGAGTTGAAATAAGTTAAATTAAGTAAAATTTAGAAAAAAATAATTAAATTTATTAAAATTTAGTTAAGTTTCGTTTAAAATTAGTAAAATGTAGTTAAATTTAGTGTAATTCAGTTAAATTTAATTTAATTCAGTTAAATTTAATTTAATTCAGATCAATTTAGTTGAATTCAGTTAAATTTTGTAAAATGTAGTAAAATTTAGTAAAATTTAGTAAAATTTAGTAAAATTTAGTTCAATAGTTCAGTTAAGTTAATTTTGGTAAATTTAATTAAATAGAGTTTGTTAAGACCAGTTAAAATAAGTTGAATTCAGTTAAACTTTGATAAATTTAGTAAAATTTAGATAAATTAAATAAAATTTGGCTAAATTGAATAAAATTTGGCTAAATTAAGTTAAATGTTGTTAAATTTAGTTCAATAAAGTTGAATTCAGTAAAATTTTGTTAAATAAAACAAAATTAAGTTAAATTTAGTTACAATAAGTTAAATTCAACACAATTTAGTTAAACTAAGTTAAACCTAGTAAAATTTAGTTAAACATAGGAAATATCAGTAACATTTCGTTTATTTTTTAAATTTAGCTTAATTCAGTTAAATTTAGTTTGATTCAGTTACATTTAGTAAGAATCAGTTGACTTTAAATTTAGATAAATTAAGTTAAATTTCACTACATTAAATTAAATAAAGTTAAATTGGGTTTGCTAAGTATAGTTTAATAAAGTGAATTCAGTTCAATAAAAGTAAATTAAGATATATTTAAAATAAGTAAAATTTAGGTAGATTAAGTAAAATTTAATTTAATTTCATAAAATTTCGCTTCATTTATTTCAATTTAGTTAACTTTGGCTAAATTAAGTTATATCAACTTAAAATTAGTTAAACTAAGTTAAATTGAGTAAAATTGTGTTATATATATAATTAAATTTAGTTGTATTTTGTTAAACTTAGTTAATTTTGTTAAATTTAGCAAAATTCACTAAAATTTAGTAAAATTTTGTTTAATTTAGTTAATATTCGTTAGATTTATTAAAATTTATTTGAATTTAGTCGAATTTAGTTAAATTTAGTTAAATGTATGAAGATTTAATCAAATTTAGGTGAATTTAAATATATTAAGTTAAAATATGTAAAATTTAGTTAGATTAAGTAAAATTTAATTATGTTTCGTAAAATTTCCCTACATTTATTTCAATTTAGTTAACTTCGGCTAAATTAAGTTATATTATAATTATAACGCTAAGTAATCCTTTATTTTCACAATATTCAAATTCACGACCAGATTGAATTTTATTTTTAGTGTGAACCCTGCAGTGTTCGTGCAAAAGGTTCACATAAGTTTTTGATAGTGTTGCGCCTTGGTCATTGCTTTGAAAATTCCTTTTTTCTTGAATGTTCTTCGAAGTATGGCTCTGAACATTGGAAAAGTCAAGTCATTGATCGAGATGTAGACCTTATGCTGGATGCTTCTCTACTCTTCCCACGGCTAGGGGTTATTCTTGTAATTTCAGGTCACGTTGAGGCTTCGGATGACCACCCGGGAGGCCGTGCTATCAATTCACACCTGCATGGGTCCTCGCAAGAAAAAAAAACCGTTAAGAAGGAGGTCCAGGTTTCATTAGGACCGCAGCTCCGCAAGGGCTGGGTCGTATTCGGACTGGCCTTATCTACGTCAGCTTCAACGACACCTTCGTCAACGTTGTGGCCACCCATGCGAAACGTCTAGGCCAATCCTTCACCCTATCTGCTGGGAATAACCGCGTTGCGCATTAATTTGCTTGCCTAGGGAGGAAATGGCACTCCATGCCATGGCTTGTTCGTCGAACAGAGGACGTGATGACATCCTGTCCGATTCGACCCGCCGAAAGGGAGGTCACCGTGGTCCATGTCTGTAGATAGAGAGAGAGTGCCTGTATTTTTGTGGCACTGTGCAATGTTCGAATTCTTCACTCAGAAATGTAACGAGAAGCTAGAATTGAGAAAGAAATTCCGAGCTCAATAAATAATTGGTAACACTTTGTTGTCAAAAAGAAAACCCATTTTGAAACAGGAAAGTGCCCTGAGTACTACGATCTTGTTTACCAAATTAGTACCTGTAACTTGACTGTGGTGGCGCTCGGAGCGCTAAAGGGGTGTCGCCAACTGGATGTATGGAAAAATCCCGAAGTGAGACATCTAGGTAATTAATAATCTAAGGTACAATGAACCATAGACCTTTGGAGACCATGCAAGAGATTTATCAGTCCGGGAACGATTACCACATGATGGAATTTGGGCAACGTTACTTTATTACCTTACCGCATGTACTTGAGAGGTAGCTATCAACGAATCAACCTCTTGTAACACCCTAACGAACTCCAAACTTTTCCAGAACAACCTACACTCAAAGTAAAAAGTATCCTTTTTTCAAGTTCACCCGTCGTCACCCTTTAAAAGGGTATCGAAAATGTACTGAATTTTACATACCCTTTTAAAAGGGTGACGCCGGGTGAACTTTAAAAAAGGATAGAAAGTATCCTTTTTGAGGATTGAAAGTACCTTTTTGAGGGATACTTCTGACTTTGAGTCCCACATAGAAAAATGGGCGGAAAACGGCCAAAAAGCGGGGACGTTTTGCCTGAAAGCGGGCCCGATTGTCAGCACGCTTTTCCCCCTCGTTGTGGCCTTTTTCGTGCCAGAATGCAACATTTAGGCGGGCGTTACGCATTTTGGCCGAGCTGTTACGCCCGTCTGTGGCACGCTTCTGGGCACATTTTGACCACGATAACGGGCAAAAAAACGATGGCGGAACGGGGCGCATTTAGGGGTGCTTCTTCTTCTTTAGTATTTCCGGATTCAGTTTAGAGCGGTTAGGGTGATCAATACAAATAGGGTGACAAAAAACAAAACAGATTAAAATGTTTATTCAAAGAGTTCTTAAAATTACAATAAAAGCCACTAAACCTATTTAAAACTAGCTTATATAAATAAAAGTTGAGATAATATGTTTAAATAAATTTAAACTGGTTGTTTTAAATAACTGAATTTGATAAAATTATTTTACTAAACAAACCAAAATAGTTTCAATAACTTTAAATTAGTAGTAATTATTAAAATTTAGTTGAAGTTAGGTAAATTTTGTTAAATTAAGGTAAATTTAGATTAATTGCGTTAAATGTCAAGTTTAGTTTAATGTAGTTAAATACAGTTGAATCTAGTATATTTCAGTTAAATTTAGTTTATTTAAGTAGAATTGAGTTAAATTGATGTGAATTAATTAAAATATAGTTAAATTTGATTAAATTTAGTTAAACTTATTTGAATTTAGCTAAATTTAGTTACATTAAGAATAATTTAGTTAAATTTAGATAAATTTAGTTGGATTCATATGAATTAAGTTAACTCAAGTTACATAAAGTTAAATCAAGTTTAATTAAGTTAAATTAAGTTAAATAGAGCTAAATAAAGTTAAATGAAGTTAAATACAGTTAAATTAAATGAAATAATGTTAAATAAATTCAGATTAATTTAGTTAATTTAAGAAAAATTGAGTTGAAATAAGTTAAATTAAGTAAAATTTAGAAAAAAATAATTAAATTTATTAAAATTTAGTTAAGTTTCGTTTAAAATTAGTAAAATGTAGTTAAATTTAGTGTAATTCAGTTAAATTTAATTTAATTCAGTTAAATTTAATTTAATTCAGATCAATTTAGTTGAATTCAGTTAAATTTTGTAAAATGTAGTAAAATTTAGTAAAATTTAGTAAAATTTAGTAAAATTTAGTTCAATAGTTCAGTTAAGTTAATTTTGGTAAATTTAATTAAATAGAGTTTGTTAAGACCAGTTAAAATAAGTTGAATTCAGTTAAACTTTGATAAATTTAGTAAAATTTAGATAAATTAAATAAAATTTGGCTAAATTGAATAAAATTTGGCTAAATTAAGTTAAATGTTGTTAAATTTAGTTCAATAAAGTTGAATTCAGTAAAATTTTGTTAAATAAAACAAAATTAAGTTAAATTTAGTTACAATAAGTTAAATTCAACACAATTTAGTTAAACTAAGTTAAACCTAGTAAAATTTAGTTAAACATAGGAAATATCAGTAACATTTCGTTTATTTTTTAAATTTAGCTTAATTCAGTTAAATTTAGTTTGATTCAGTTAAATTTAGTTTGAATCAGTTGACTTTAAATTTAGATAAATTAAGTTAAATTTCACTACATTAAATTAAATAAAGTTAAATTGGGTTTGCTAAGTATAGTTTAATAAAGTGAATTTAGTTCAATTAAAGTAAATTAAGATATATTTAAAATAAGTAAAATTTAGGTAGATTAAGTAAAATTTAAATTAGTTTCATAAAATTTCGCTTCATTTATTTCAATTTAGTTAACTTTGGCTAAATTAAGTTATATCAAGTTAAAATTAGTTAAACTAAGTTAAATTGAGTAAAATTGTGTTATATATATAATTAAATTTAGTTATATTTTGTTAAACTTAGTTAATTTTGTTAAATTTAGCTAAATTCACTAAAATTTAGTTTAATTTAGTTAATTTTCGTTAGATTTATTAAAATTTATTTGAATTTTGTCTAATTTAGTTAAATTTAGTTAAATGTATGAAGATTTAATTAAATTTAGGTGAATTTAAATATATTAAGTTAAAATAAGTAAAATTTAGTTAGATTAAGTAAAATTTAATTATGTTTCGTAAAATTTCCCTTAATTTATTTCAATTTAGTTAACTTCAGCTAAATTAAGTTATATAAAATTAGTTAAACTTAGTTAAATTGACTAAAATTGAGTTAAATATAGTTAAATTTAGTTAAACTTAGTTTAGTAAAATTTAGGAAAAATTAGCAAAATTTAGTAAAATTTAGTAAAATTTTGAAAGTTTAGTAACATTTCGTAAAATTTAGTTAATTTTAGTTAATTTTGGCTTGATTTAGTAAAATTTATTAGAATTTAGTCAAATTATTTAAATTTAGTTAAATTTAGTTAGACTTAATCAAATATAGTTGAATTTAGTTACATTTCGCTTAATTTATTTCAATTTTGTTAACTTTGGCTAGTTAAGTTAAATTGACTTAAATTGAGTTCAATTTAGTTAAACTTAGTCAAATTTAGTTAAATTTAGCTAAATATAGTTGATTTTAGTTAGATTTGGTTAGATTTACTAAAATTAAGTTAAATTTACAAAAAAATAGTTAAATTTATTTGGATTTAATTAAATTTAGTTGAATTTAGTTACATTTAGTCAAAATAAGTCAAATTAAGTTAGATTAGGTAAAATTTTATTAAGTTTCGTAAAATTTCGCTTTATTTAGTTTTATTTAGTTAAATTTAGTAAAATTTAGTTAAATTGAGTTATAGTTAGTTAAAATTCGTTAAACTTAGTTAAATTTAGTTAGATTTATTTAAATTTAGTAAAATTTAGTTAGATTTAGTTAAAATATGTAAAAATTAGTTAGAATAAATAAAATTGAATTTAGTTTCGTAAATTTCGCTAAAATTATTTCAATTTAGTTAACTATGGCTAAATTAAGTTATATTAAGTTAAAATTAGTTAAATTGACTTAATTTGTATTTTAATTAGCAAAATTTTAGTTATATTTAGTTAAACTTTAGTTACATTTGATCAAAATAAGTTAAATTTAATAAGATTATTAAAAATTCAATTCAATTTAGTTATATTTAATAAATCTTAGTTAAATTTAATAAAATTTAGTTAAATTGAGTTATATTTAGTTAAATTTAGTTATATTTAGTTAAACTAAGTTAAATTTAGTAGAATTAAGTTAGATTTATTTAAATTTAGTAGAATGTAGTTACATTTAGTAAAATTTAGTTAGATTGAATAAAATTGAATTAAGTTTCGTAAAATTTCTCATAATTTATTTCAATTTAGTTAACTTTAGCTAATTTAAATAATATTAAGCTAAAATTAGTTAAATCAAGTTAAATTTAGTTAAATTGAGTGAGATTTAGATACATTTAGTCAAATTTAGTTAAATTAAGTTGAATTTAGTTAGATTTAATCAAATTTAGTTGAATTTAGTAACATTTAGTGAAATTTAGTTGAATTTAGTAGTTTTTAGTTAAATTTAGTTAAATTTATTTAAATTTAGTTTATTTGAAGTTAAAATAATAAAATTTAGTTAGAATAAGTATTTTTTTAATTTTAGTGAAATTTCGTTTAATTTATTTCAATTTAGCTAAATTTGGCTTAATTAAGTTATATTGAGTTAAAATTAGTTGAATTCAGTAATATTTAGTTGAATTTGGTTAAATTAAGCTTAACTTAGTTAAATTTAGCTAAAATAAATTTAAATAATTTAAGTTTATTAAAATTTCGGTTAATTTATTTAAAATTGGATAAATTTAGTTAGATTGAGCTTGATTTCGTTGAATTTATTAAAAGTTAGTTGAATTCACTTAAATTTGGTAAAATTTAAATTAAATTAGTTTAAAAACCCGATTTAATCCCACCTGGGGTGAGATAGAGCCTTTCTTACTAAAGAATATAACAATGGTAGAACTTCTTTCGATTCATAACATTGACTTTGTTTAGAAGAAGAAGAAAGTCTTATGATGAAAGCAAAGTATTATAAATGATATGATTTCCAAAAGAAACAAAAAACGCCATTTTCACCAAGAGAATATTTTTAATCGTACATATTCTTAATCAAACAAGCGTTTATGACAAACGCGAGCATAGCAAGCTTCACATGCGCCAGTGACAACGCACACCGCGGTAGGCGCAAAGAAAAACCGAGGTATAAGTGAACCGCGTGTGCCGCACGGTGCAGGGAAGATAGCCATTCAGCTTCTACGAATGTGACAGAGTCAGAGATAGCTATTTTTAACAACCGCACCACTACACATTCAATCACGAGTACCTTAGGTAGAAAGCCATTGGCGTCGCCAGCATTGAAAACTTTGAAAACGATATAAACGATGAAAAGCTTAGAAAGCTCTTATTGGAATCCAATGAACCCTGTTAAATAAACTTACGAAATCACGAAAAAATTAAGTCTACTTTTAGGCGATTTTCGGAGCACACGGAAAACAAATAGATTGTAGCCGGATGAATGTCCTATGTCACAAAAGTTTTTAAATAAACATTGGACAGTTATGCAAAAACAAACAGGGCAAAAGAAACCGAAAAGCTACGATATCTTACATGTTGTAGGAAACATCGGTAGACAAGCTACTACAAACGAGTATAAGTCGAGCCAGCAAATATATGCGCCAGCATTCTCGCGCCAGTATTCGAAGCTCAACTTGACAACTTGTCGACTTGGCGACGAAGCGTCAAAAATCGATGCAGTGTGATTTTTTGGCGATTTTTCCGATTAAAATTCATGCTGAATCGACATATTTACGAAGATGGAAATGACGTCCTGGCTTAAAGTAAAACCTATACCTTTCTTTAGTAAGAAAGGCAAAAAGTAAATCGTTCTAAAAATTGATCGGGATTGCCGACCGATGTCGAATTTGTTTCAGATGCTCACTCATGGTCTGTACTATGAATGTAGCAAGAAATTTTGAATAAAATCAGAAATGAAAAATGTTGGCGAAGGTCACCAGGTGGGCTTTTACCTTTTTTTAGGGATTTTTTTTCTTATGGTAGGTCAATCAAACGGCTCTAACTCCAGAACCATATTATGAATCTGGATGAAAATTTGGGAGGTTGTAGGGCTCGAAAAATGCAATTTTTGAGATGAATAAAAGATACGAAAATGAAAAAAATTGACCATATTTTCATTTGAAAACTGTGTATTTTGTTGAAAAGTCTGGCCGCATCCGAAAACAGATGGATATTTCGAAATTTGCGCGGCAACTCGCCCAGGTTCAGCACACTAGCTTTTATCTGCATTTAGAAGAATCGAAATCGGATATATGGGAGCTGAGAACGGCGCGACACAAAATTTTGCAAAATTTTACCACATACGAACATCACTCGACCTCCACGGACTTTATTTCCTCAAAATTCGAGGGTTGGAGATAGACGAGTTCTGTCAAGGTGAATCGATAGAGCGTCAAAAATCGATGCAGTGTGATTTTTTTGGCGATTTTTCCGATTAAAATTCATGCTGAATCGACATATTTACGAAGATGGAAATGACGTCCTGGCTTAAAGTAAAACTTATACCTTTCTTTAGTAAGAAAGGCAAAAACGTTAAATTAATTTAAATTAATTCGAATAAAATTAAATTTAGTAAAATTAGGTTAAATTTAGTAAAATTAAGCCAAATTTTGTTGAATGAACTTAATTTAACCTAAATTAAGCTAAATTATGTTTAATTTACCCAAATTTGGTTAAATTTAGTTGAATTTTACTTAATTAAGTTGAATTTGGCAAAATATAGTGAAATTTTGCTAAATTTAGTTAAATTTCGCTTAATTAAGTAAAATTATGTAAAATTTGTTGAAATTATTTAAATTTAGTTAGAATCAATTAAATTAAGTATAATTTAGTTAAATATGGCTGAATTTTTTGAATACTAAAATATGGCTAAATTTAGTTAAATTACGTTAAATTAGGTAAATTTACAAACTTAAATTTAGTGAAGTTTAGTAAATCTATGTTTAATTTTTTTAAATTTAGTTTTAATAATTTTTAATAATCTTTGTTAAATTTAGTAAAATTATGTTTAATTTAAGTTAAATTGGATTAAATTAAGATAAATTAAGTAAAAATTGGTAGAATCAAGTAGAATTATGTCAAAATTAGTCAAATTATGTTATATTTAGTAAGATTGAGTTAAATTTCGCAAAACTTAAGTCAATTAAATAAAATTAAGGTAAATTTAGTTAATTAATTAAACTAAATTTAGTTTAAACATATTATGTTTGGAAAAATTTCGTAAAATTTAGTTAAATTTGGATTAAATTAGTTAAATTTGGTTAAATCAAATTAAATTTGGTTAAATAATGTACAATTTATTTATGTTTAGTCAAAAAAGTTGACTAAATAAAGTAGTATTAGGCTTAATTAGCTCAATTCACTTAAATTTAGTTAAATTGAGCTAAATTTACTTAAATTTGGCTAAATTTAGAAAAAAAATAGTAAAGTAGAGTTTAATTACTTTCAATTCAGTAAAATTAAAATAAATTTAGTAAAATTAAGGAGAATTTAGTTACATTAAGCAGAATTTAGTTAAATTAACTTAAATTATCTTAAATTTTGGTAAAATTTAGTTGAATTTGGCTAATTTTAGTTAAATTTGGCTAAATTTAGTTAAGCTTGATTAATTTTTGTTTAATTCTGTTGAATTCTGTTAAGATTAATAAATTTGATTAAACTTCGCAAATTTGATTTAAATTAGGTTAAATTGAGAAAGCAATTTGAATAAGTTAAATTGGGTTAAATTAAGATAAACTTAGTTAAAATTTGTAGAAAAAAGTTTAATTTCGTTAAATTAAGTTTTATTTAGTAAAATTGAGTCAAATTTGGTAGAATTTAATTAAATTAAGATAAGTTCAGTAAAATTTAGTAAAATTTAGTTAAATATGTTGAGTTTAGCAAAATTTGGTAAAATTTAGTTCAATTTGGCTAAAATGAGTAAAATTTAGTTAAAATAAGTTAAAATATGCTTAAAGTTGTAAAATTTAGTTTAATTTTATCAAATGTGGCTGAATATAGTTTAATTTATATAATTTTGCCTAACTTTTTAAATATTAAGTTTGATTTTATTGAATGTACTAAAATTAACTTTAATTCAGTTAAATTTAGTAAAATTTTACTAAATTCAGTTAAATTTAATCAAATTTGGCTGAACATAGTTTAATTTATACAATTTTGCCTAAATTTTTAAATATTAAGTTTGATTTTATTGAATTTACTTAAATTAACTTTAATTAAGTTAAATTTAGTGAATTTTGATAAATTCAGTTAAATTTAGTTTGATTCAGTTAAATTTAGTTAAATATAGTTATCTTTATTTTAATTAATTTCATTGTTGTGTATTTGTATATCTTTGAATTTGTTTTTTTTGTATGTATTTTTGCATACATACATTTTACATTTTTTGATTTTTGTATTTTTTTGTATTTTTGTTTTTTTGTATTTATGTATTTTTGTATTTTTGTATTTTTATAATTTTACTATTCATATTTTAGCATTTCAGTACTTCGGTTTTTAGAATGTTTTATTGTTTCTAATTTGTTGTTTATATTTTTTTTAATTTTTATATTTTTGTTTCGTTGTTTTTGTGGCTTAGAATATTAGTATTACCTATTATTGTTTAGTATTTTTGTGGTTTTGTTTCATTGTATGTATTTGTGTTTTTTTGCAATTTTATTTTTTTGAACCATTATGTTTTTGTGTTTTTGGGCGAATTGGACAGCTCGGCCGCGGTTGATAAGCCGGGGAACATTGGGTTAGCAGCCGACGGCGCGGTAAATTTGTTTGCTCCGGCGGTCGTTTGGATCTGCCCCGACAAAAGGACTGGAAAAATTGGCAGCATTCGGTTCGACGTCCTACTCGTACAGCATCCTGCGCTGGTCTTGCAGCAGCACGTTCTGTGTGTTGCTCTGGATGTGGAACTGCAGCTCTTGCAGGATCGGAATGCGCGGCTGTTGACTTGCCAGCTTCTGTTGCAGTTGGTTTGTGTCGGACTCGGCGTTCTTCATGCGGCGCAAGATCTCGCTTTGCTGGTTCTTGTTGAGCAGCTGGGCCAGCAGATAGTTGCTGGCATGGTTTTGGGCCACTGTGTCGACCAGGCACTTGAACGCCGTACTGGACGTTTGTTCTGCTGCTGGGGGAAGCGACTGTTGCCGAAGGGAGAAAGTTCACTCGCTTGACCGTTTGTGCGAATTCGCACCACGGCAGAACCATTTGCGGAAGTGCGATCCGGATAGAGCGCCACTGTTGTCGGTGCAGCAATCGGTCCTGAAAATCGAAACAAACTCGATTAACTTCTCAGGTATTCAAGTTGACCTCGTACCGCTGGCCTAACCTCTGCTTAGCATCCTCCTTTGGCTGCCATCCGCGCTGGAACCTCCTTGATGACCGTGCCCTGGAGGACGAACCATTCTTCCTCCTTGGTTTGGCCAGGGCCACGGTGGCCGTTTGGGTCTTCGGGGATGCAAGCGGTGCGGCGCTTGGAAGAGGTGGCGGAGGAGGAAGCAGCAAAGCCGCCCCGGGGGTTGTTCCACAATCTGGGGGGAATAAACAAAACCTGTTGCCGGGAAATTATGCTTAAATGGCTTGAATGATTAATTAATGAAATCACTTACCTTCAATTTCACTTTAATAATGTAAAACGAAAAAAAAAAAACGCGCTAATCATCAAACTATTTTTCGAAGCTTTGTCAAAAGCAGGCCAAAATGTTTGTCAGTTTGCGCGTTACGATAATTGAGGCAGTGTGCGTGCAGGCGAGCGCGAATGATATTGGTGTGAGTGAGCAACACAAAAATTTAAATTTTTAAGGTGCGTGTCTTTGCTTAAGCGTCTTAACTGGCACTGGCGATGCCCGATTCTCGCCCGCAGCCCCCCAAACGTTAGAGTGGGGTGTACATAACCCCCGAAAAGGACGCGCTGGGAAACATGGTCGAGCTGATTGGCGCCGGTGACGTTTACGGAGTCGTGCTGATCCCCCTCGATCACGCCGCGTACCACAACAAGATCTTTCCCAAAAGTCAGTTCGTGCAGATTGCGAAGGAACACGTGGCCGTGTATCCGGTGGCACTGTACATACCAATCAGCATAGCGCACCAGGTACGCGTGCTGTAGCAAGAAGACGCTTCCATCTTTCTCGATCTTGAGCTGCTACTCTCCAATTTCCCAGGTTACAGATCTTCCGGATATCACCATTCACTTGATCTCCCCACCGTGCGCGCGGTTTCCCTGCTCTTCTGCCTGTTCCGCCAGCTGGTTCAGCGCGGTCAAAAAGCAGTCTGACAGGCTGGCTCTCGTCCATTCGGGCGACATGGCCGGCCCACCTGAGCCTCCCGATCTTCGCCTGGGTGGCGATGGTCGGTTCTTCAAGAAACGCGTGCAGTTCGTGGTTCATGCGTCTTCGCCACACTCCGTCAGACACCTGCACTCCACCGTAGATCGTTCGTAGCACCTTCCGTTCGAAAACTCCAAGGGCACGTTCGTCCTCCTGCCGCATCGTCCAAGTCTCGTGGCCATAGAGGACTACCGGTCTAATCAGTGTTTTGTACATCGTCAGCTTCGTGCGGCGTTGCACTCGATCTGATGTGAGAGTCTTCCGTAATCCGAAGTACGCACGATTCCCGGCAAAAATACGAGTCCGGATCTCTTTGCTGGTGTCGTTGTCGGCGGTTACCAGCGATCCCAAGTACACGAACTCGCTCACCTCCTCCAACTCCTCATCATCCACGGCTAGAGGGGTGAGACATGGGGGGCCAACGTCCTTCGAACCCCTTCCTCTCATGTACTTCGTCTTCGTCGTATTCATGCCAAGTCCTACAGGCCTTGCTTGTACCTTCAGTCGGGTGTAGACATCCTTCACCGTCTCTAGGTTTCTTGCCACAATGTCGATGTCATCGGCAAAAGCAAGCAGCTGGTAGGACCTGTTCATGATCGTGCCACTCGTGTCAATGCCCGCCCTTCGAATAATGCCCTCAAGGACGATGTTAAACAGCGCACATGATAAGCCATCACCTTGCCGCAGCCCTCGGCGTGATCCAAAGGGTTCCGCTAAATCCCCCGAAACACGCACGTGACACATCACACCATCCAAGGTAGCCTTGATCAGTCGAGTCAGTTTAGCCGGAAACCCGTTCTCGTGCATAATCTGCCATAGCTGCTCGCGGTCGACTGTATCATAGGCCGCCTTGAAGTCGATAAAGATGTGATGTGTGGGCACGTTGTACTCACGACATTTCTCGAGGATCTGTCGGAGACAAAATATTTGGTCCGTGGTGGCGCGCGCGCCAGTGAAGCCCGCTTGGTAGGGCCCCACGAACCTCCTTGCATGGGGTGACAGCTGACGGCAGAGGATCTGGGAGAGGATTTTGTAGGCCGCGTTGATAAGCGTGATGCCGCGGTAGTTGCCGCAGTCCAGCTTATCGCCCTTTTTGTAGATGGGGCACACGACACCATCCATCCACTCCTCCGGTAGCTTCTCCTCCTCCCAGATCTTGGAGATTACACAGTGAAGCGCCCTCGCCAGTTTCTCTCCTCCATATTTGAAGAGCTCACCGGGTAACCGATCCTTGCCGGCAGCTCTGTTGTTCTTCAGCTTCCTGATCTCCCTCTTCACCGTTTCTAGATCAGGCGCCGGGAACTGTTCATCAGCTGCGGGCGCTCCAAGGTTGACTCCAACGCCGTCTCCGTCCGCTTCATCGCCGTTGAGGTGCTCGTTGAAGTACTGCTTCCACCTGTCCAACACCTCGCTTTTGTTCACGATCAGGTTTCCCTCGTTGTCCCTGCACACATCGGCTCGCGGCACGAAGCCTTTGCGGGACCGGTTCACCTTCTCGTAAAACTTTCGCGACTCGTTAGCTCGGAATAGCTGCTCCATTTCTGCGCAATCCCGGTCTTCCTGCTGGCGCTTCTTGAGCTTGAAGACCGCGACCTGCCGATTCCGAGCCTGCCTGTATCGTTCCACGTTCCCTCTCGTCGCCTTGTGCAGCTTCCTGTCGTAAGCTGCCTTCTTCTCGGCGGTAATCCGTTGGCACTCGTCGTCGTACCAATCGTTTCGGCTGACTCGGATCGCACTACCCAGTGTGGCTTCCGCTGCACTGCCGATGGCTGAGCGGATATGGCTCCAACCATCTTCGAGCGAGGCTGCGCCAAGTTCCTCCTCACCTGGCAGATTCGCTTCCAGCTGCTGCGCGTAACTGTGGGCCACTTCCCCGTTCTGCAGACATGCGGTGTTGAACGGAGGGGCCCGCCGGCTTCGGCGTTGGTTGAACACCGTCGACAGCTTTGAGCGCATGTCAACTCCAACTAGGTAGTGGTCCGAGTCAATATTCGCACCGCGAAAGGTGCGCACGTGCGTTACGTCCGAGAAGAATCGACCGTCGATCAGGACGTGGTCGATTTGCGTTTTCGTTCGTTGGTCAGGTGATGTCCAGGTGGCTTTGTGTATGTCCTTGCGAGGGAAATAGGTGCTCCTGACCACCATTCCTCGGGAGGCTGCAAAGTCAATGCAGCGTTGGCCGTTGTCGTTCGTGACCGAGTGCAGGCTTTCTGGGCCTATTGTCGGCCGATACATTTCCTCCCTCCCAAAACGAGCGTTCATATCCCCAATGATGACTTTCACATCCTGCCGCGGACAGCCGTCATACACCTCCTCCAGCGTCGCGTAGAATGCTTCCTTTTCATCATCGGACTTTTCCTCGTGGGGGCAGTGTACGTTGATTATGCTGTAGTTGAAGAAACGGCCTCTTATCCTCAACTTGCACATCCGCTCGCTGATCGCCGTGAAGCCGAACACGCGATCCTGCATCTTGCCCCGCACAATAAAGCCGGTACCCAGCTTCTTGTCCTTGCCGCCGCTCAGAAAAAAACGGGAATCGGTCTGCCGACCTGGCCAGTCGAGCACCTGCTCCTCCTCCAAGCACACCTCCTGCAGTGCCACAACATCGAAGTTGCGAGGTTGCAACTCATTCGCCAATGCGAACTGGAAACCCAAAAAGTTCAGGGATCTGCAGTTCCAAGAACCGAGTCGCCAATCGGTGATCTGCTTTTTAATGGGCTTCTGCCGTTTGCTCCGGATTTCCAATCTTCTTGCCATTCGCGATCCTCTTTTTCGGTAGGCAGCCTTATCAGGGCCGCGCTACCTAGCCTCGGGGCGACGAGGTCGCCTACGAGCTACCGAGACTTAGCTCCGGTTTTCTCTCGATACCGTAACGGGGGCTTTTGTCTCGAAGCCTAAAGGTCTTCATATCCGGAAGAGAACGTAGCAGCAAAACATAAATACACTGCTTTGTGCTTGTGTGCTTTTGCGCTACCGAAATCACTTTCTAAATTTTCAACAATTTCAAAAACTTTTACCACTTTTTTTTCTCAAAAAAAAATTGCACTCTCGACACACCGCGATCGACCTTTAATGGTGTGCGTGTCGTCACCCGTAGCGAAACACTAGCCCAGGCCACGACCGATCACTTGTTTTGCTTCCTTTGTTTCTTCCCACGATGCCGCCGCTGTGCAGCAGAATAATCTTCACTTTTTCTGCTCCGCCACCGGTCGCAGGGGAAATATAATTCACTGCACTGATTCCCGGCACCTTCCCGCGTTGATTAGTATCACTTTGGGTCGCGATAAAACCGAGTAACCGTGGTTTTGAGGATACTTTCGCGGAGCCGTATCGAGGCACAACAAGCGCGCACTACTGCACTACACAGTGGCACTGTACTATCCGAAAAAGTCCCGCCTGACGAAGGTCTTCGACGATCGGATACGTAACATTCAGCCGACCGGACTGATTCGATTCTGAATGAAACGATACGGTGATTACTAAAGAGGTTTCGGGGAGGCCGGAATAAAACACGCGGTTTACTTAGCGGATAGAAAAATAGCGTGTAATCTCTTTGAACTTTGTCACAGACTGGTAGCGGAAGTGCAGCTGTCAAACAGCAGCAGCCCGCGTGTGCCCAGTGGGCTTGAGCGTCGTAGGGGCGAACAGAGTGCGGTGGTTGCCAACTTATCACCCCTGCTCAATCACAGCACGTCTCCTCCAATCCCAGCTTGGCGCGAAGATCCTTGAAGACAGCTGCCGGTAGACCTTTGGTCATGATGTCCGCTTGTTGCTCCGCAGAGCGCACGAACTTGATCTCGATCGTCCTCTGCTGCACCAGCTCCCGCAGGAAGTGGAACTTGGTGTCCACGTGCTTCAGGCGCTTGCAGTCTCGGGAATCCTCGCTCACGGTAGGGCTTCGATGTTCTCAGCTTCTCCTCTCCTTTCACCAGCCTCAGCCGGTGCTCCATCGGTGTCGAGATCGGCTTGCAGTCGTCCATCCGGAAACGCTTCAGGAGGCCATCGAAGTAGTCGCGCTGACCGATCTTCAGAACTCCTTTCAGCTTGTCACGTTCAAAGCGCATTCCTAGGAACTGCTTGATCTCACCTTCGTCCGTCATCTCGAACTCCAAGGTTAGCTTCTGCTTGACCGCCTCCAGCACTTTCAACGACGTTCCGGCCAGGAGGATGTCGTCGACGTACAGTACCAGGATCAGCTTCTTGTCTCCAGCTCCTCGGGTGTAGAGACACATGTCGTTGGCGCTCCGGACGAATCCGAGTTTGCTGATGAAGCCATGGAATCGGTCGTTCCACGCTCGTGACGCTTGCTTTAACCCGTAGATGGAACGGTTTAGCTTGCAGACCAGGCCATTCCCCTGCTGAAACTCTTCCGGCTGGGTCATGTAGATCTCTTCAGCTAACTCACCGTTCAGGAACGCGGTCTTCACGTCCATCTGGTGCACGAACATCTGATTCTCGTTGGCCAGCGCCAATACCGCCCGCAGCGTGTCCAACTTCGCCACCGGAGAGTAGGTCTCGGTGTAGTCGAACCCGGGCTTCTGCGTGAAGCCTCTGGCGACTAGTCTCGCCTTGAACCGGTCCGGTTTCTCAGCGTCGCCCCGCTTCACCTTGAACACCCACTTGCAGGTAACGGCTTTGCGTCCTGCAGGCAACTTCACCAGCGTCCAGGCGTTGTTGTGCTTCATGGAGTTCATCTCGTCTTGCATCGCAGCTCTCCACTCGTGCCAATCGTCCCGCTTTTTCAGCTCAGGGACCGAACTCGGGATGTCCTCGATGAAGTTCATCGCATTGAGTGCAAAACTGGCGTACTCAACCTCGAAATCCTTGTGCCAAGCGGGAGGGTTCTTCGGTCTTTGAGGTCGGCCGCTGCCATCAGCTTCCTCAGCTTCGGGTTCATCGGCAGCACTGCTGAACTCGTCTTCCGAAGTCTCGTCTCCATCGTCGGCACAGCTCGCGTCATCGACGCAGCTCTCTTCATCGGATTGAAGTGGCACAAACTGCGAGTCGGGTTGCGCGACCTGCTGCTGCACCGCGACAGACTCCACGAAGTCCACGTCGCGCGCCGTGATGACCGTCCGTTTCTTGGGATCCCAGACTCGATACCCGTTGTGTGAGTACCCGACGAGCGTTCCTTTCCACGCCTTGTCGTCCAGCTTTCGGCGCAACTCCTTCGGGACGTGGACGAACACATCGCTGCCAAAAACACGAATGTTCGATACGTCCGGCTTCTTGGACTCCCACAACTCGTACGGCGTTTTCTTCATCTCGAGAGCAGCGGTCGGGCTTCGGTTCGTCAGGTAGGCCGCCGTCAGCATGGCTTCCCCCCAGAACTTCTTGTCGACGCCAGCATCAGCAAGCATCGCCCGCGCCTTCTCGACTAGCGTCCGGTTCATGCGCTCGCTCAACGGGTTCATCTCCGGCGTGTAGGGGACAGTAGGCTCCATCCGGATCCCCTTTTTCTTGCAGAACCCCCCGAAGCGCTTGTTCCGGTACTCACCGCCGTTGTCGCACTTCAGCCGAGAGATCGACCGCTCAAACTTCGCCGTCACCAAGGCCTCGTACTCCTCGAAACACTCCATGACCTCGTCCTTCGAGCGAATCAGGTACACCATCACGAAATGGGTCCAGTCGTCGATGAACGTCACAAAATACTTCATCCCGTCGAGTCCCTCCGGCGACACGGGACCACACACGTCGGTGTGTACCAATTCGAGCACTCGCGACGATCGACGACCTTCACGCGGCGGGTGAGGCTTCCGCGTTTGCTTGCCGACGACGCACGATTCACACACGACGGTATCGTCAGTCCCGGCGGTACTGAGGTCGAGTCCGGATACCATTTCCTTCTGCACCAGACACTTGAGGCTTTGCTCGTTCAAATGTCCAAAACGACGGTGCCAGAGCACGAACCCTTTCCGCACGCGACCGCACGTCAACAGCGAAGAATCGTCCGTACCGTGCCGAGCCAGAAAGTTCATTTCGTACAGCTTGTTCTGCACAGAAGCACACGCGACGATTTCGGAACCACTGTACACTGTCGCTTTCCCGTCTTCGAACACGACGCGCATCCCGGCTTGTTCAACGCGCAGCACCGAAAACAAATTGCAGCGCAACTTCGGCACGTACAACGCGTCTTTGATTGTACAGTTCACTCTCTTACCGTCCACGACCGCAACCACCTTCACCGTGCCGGAGTGCTCCGCCTGGATCGTTTCACCGTCCTTGGCCACCGCGATCTCGATGGGCTTCTTCAGACGATGCAGCTCACAGAACAGTTCCTTGTCCCGCACGAGGTGGTCCGTCTCACCGGAATCGATGAACCAGCGCGTCCGCGCCTGCTGGAGGTTCACCTCGCTCACGAAGCAAACTTCCTTCCGGTTGCTGCCGGAATCCGCTACGTTCGCCTTCGACTTCTGCTTTCTCTTGCTCTGCTGCGGCTTCTTCTTCTCGGGACAGTCGGCCAACCGGTGGCCCTCCTTGTTGCAGCCGAAACACTTTTGCTTCTTCTGCGGCTTCGCCCCGTGAAACGCAGCATCGCTCTGGGACGGGGTGGGCGATTCGATGCCTTTCTTCGTCTCTTCGTCCAAGAGCCGGTTCTTGACGAAATCGAGCTTGAGGTCCTCCTGCGACATGGTTTCCAGCGCCGTCACAGCACCGGAGAACGCCGATCCCAACGAGATAAACAGGTGGCAAATCACGTCGATCTCCTCCAGCTTCGCGCCGGCGGACCGATACTCCCGGATCAACTTCTCGAACTGCAAGAAGTGCTGCTGCAGCTTTCCCCCATCGTAGCGCATCGTCACGATCTGCCGTTGGATCAGCATCCGGCTCGCGACGCTCTTCCGCGCGTGGATGTTGTGCAGCTTGTCCCAGATGTCCTTCGGGGACATGTCCTCCTCCAGGTGGTCCATCTGCGCATCACTGATCCGCGCCATCAACTGCGAACGGCAGT
This sequence comes from Culex pipiens pallens, assembly GCF_016801865.2. Classification (NCBI taxonomy): domain Eukaryota; kingdom Metazoa; phylum Arthropoda; class Insecta; order Diptera; family Culicidae; genus Culex; species Culex pipiens. The sequence continues at coordinate 51,232,837 of NC_068937.1, read as the reverse complement.
GACGGTCCTTCCTGATGCGCTTGTCCAGCAGCTTCATCCGGGCCGTCTTTTCCTCCGGCTTTTCTCCCGCTTTCTCCTTCAGTTCCGCCACGTCGCCCACACTCGTCCGCACACACTCCAAGAGCTCGTGCTCCTCCAGGAATGCTAGCATGCGGAGCCGCCACGGGTTGAAGTTGGACTCGTCCAACATCGGCACCTGCACCGGAGCGGGTTTTGCGTCCGTCATGACGCCCGACGATTCCGCGCACTTTTCCGTTAGACCGAAAAACGCGACTTGGGCCCACAACCTAAAGAGGTTTCGGGGAGGCCGGAATAAAACACGCGGTTTACTTAGCGGATAGTAAAATAGCGTGTAATCTCTTTGTTGTTTGGTTACAGACTGGTAGCGGAAGTGCAGCTGTCAAACAGCAGCAGCCCGCGTGTGCCCAGTGGGCTTGAGCGTCGTAGGGGCGAACAGAGTGCGGTGGTTGCCAACTTATCAAGAACGGCGAAGAAGTCCATGTCAGTGGATTCGAGGGTGATCTGATGGATCTGATGGCAGCGAAGCAGAACTTTACGCTCCGATACAAAGTTTCGCCAGCTGCGTGGGGATTCCTCGGGAGTTGGGACAGAGCACTGGTGTGATGAAGATGATCCAGGAGGAAGAGGTCGACTTTGGAGTGGGGCTGTATGGCGGTTGCGCAGGACCGTAGCTACTGGCTTAAGCCTGGCATCACGCACTATACCAGTAAAGTATTGTTTGCTGTGCCAGCAGGTCGACCGTTTACGGCATTCGAGAAACTCTTTCGTCCGTTTCAAAGTGAGATTTGGTTTCTGATAACGCTGTATCTGACTACAGGTATACTTGTCGTTGGGATCTTACAGTTCGGCTCCCGAGACTTTGCAAAAGCTATCAGAAAAGCTATCAGAAAAAGTCAAACCAATCCTGGATGTATATTAGGGTGGGTCATTTTTTTCGAAAGTGCTGGGATCCGGCTGAAATAAAGACCATCTTGTAGAGTGTACCCATAGAGACTCTCACACCAAGTTAGAGCCCATTTGGCTGAAAACTGGCTTGTCGCTCGGGGGTTAAAGTTTACATGGAAATTACTATGGGAAATGCGTGATTTTGCTTCAAACGCTCCTACAAGCTAAGCGACAAACTTTAGCCCACACTTACACTAGGTAGCCGTGTCGGGGGTGGTCCAAGGAACATTTTTCTCTAAGGGTTCAGGTCATCCGTTCAACCCTGAGCTTGCGCAACGCGGAATTATCCGGCGGCGCAAGAATTCTTCAAAATCTCAGTTTTAATTGTCAACGCATGCTTCGTAACTATGAATGTAGCATATTGTGAAACGGAAAACACGATGCCAAACGTCAACACAAGCTGGAAACATCACAACAAACCTGTGCTAAAAAAGTGTTCTTCATCGTGAAATTCGAAAGTACCGTACATTGGCAATTGGCCACGGCGTTGACCGAGAACAGGCCGCATCATTGCGTGCACGGACTTCCGCTCTGAGAAAACAGTTTCTTAATTGACTTCGAATCTTTTTAGTGCAACTTATTTCGTACTGAACTTTGGTGCTTGTGAAGATGATTACGATCATAGAACCAATTCTGACGGCTGAGGGCTCACCCGCCTCATCTTCCAGTCACACAACTTCCGCCGGCTGCAGGAGATTGTGACGGCTTGCCCCACCGGAACGTCACGTTTGACACCGAAGCGGTTTCTGGAGACTTCCACCGTTGGACGATTGCCGATTGCGAGCTGGCAAGAGATTAGACCTGGAAGTTGAAACTGTCCCGCCCGTGAACACCTTCTATGGAATTGTCGCTCGGCGTCATGTATTGGACATGAAGTGCCTTTCGGGCATGGCCTGGAAGAAGGTGACCAAAATTGCGACCCTGAATAAGATTTTGTGATTGATATTGGGAGTCGTGACAAATGATCAAAATAAAAATAAATAATGCAAAAAAATCGTACTGAGTATTACAACATCTGCAGTTATGATTAAGAGAAAAAACTATTTTCGTATTTATTTATTTTTTCGTATTTAAGAATAATTCGTACCTAAACAAGGATAAGGCACTTACTGTGCTCCATTTTTTACACAAGGCTGACTCGTCACCCCGGAGGCGGATTTTATTCAATATATACATGTTGATAGAAACTTTTAACTAAATTTGATGGACACATTTTTATTAGAGAGGTGGCTTTTCTTCAGCGTCGACAAACTCCCATCATGATCTGTGGATTCCTCTGCAACATAATTTCGAACTTATGTCGATTTTGCTTGATTTCTTGCCGCTCTTGAATACCTTTTCCATCATTTTCGGCGTACCGCAATCGAGATGTTTTCCTTTTCTACGGGAGGCCAAAGTGATCGGGTTTTCGCGTACAGGAACTCCACCAGACTAACATCTCACACCACGTCCTGAAACCGAGTATATTTTTGGGTCCGGTTCAACTGCAGGATTTATTTTCATACCTTTGTGCGTTAATGTGGACTTAAGTTCCTTCCCATGCTATGGGAAACTGCTCTACAAGAATTTGCTGGCCAGCCGATTCGACGACGAACCGTTCTTTCCTGCTTTCATTTTAATGTGTTGACGTTTGGCGTCGTGTTTTCCGTTTCACAATATGCTACATTCATAGTTACGAAGCATGCGTTGACAATTAAAACTGAGATTTTGAAGAATTCTTGCGCCGCCGGATAATTCCGCGTTGCGCAAGCTCAGGGTTGAACGGATTGTCGTAGATTTTGACCTAACCCGAGCGAAAGTCTTCTCTTTATTTCAAGATCCCACCACCCACCACTTGAAACAAGACTGCTCGCTTCTACACTAAACACCAGACTAAAGACCTCGCTCTGAACTGCGATGCACCAAAGATCCTCTCCCGCTACCAATGATCCGAAGTACACAGACACACGCAAAACCCTCTCATTCCTACCACGCGCGTCGCGCGTCTTCAACGCTCTTCAGAATCGTTGCTTTCATTCGTATCGCTTTCTCTCTTCCAACACCAACGCTTCGCGTTGCGCCGGCTACACTCGACGCTTGCGACGCACTAATACAGTCGCACACGCGCTGCTGGTCTATTTAAAAGCACACCGATGTTGCTCACTTCGTGTGCGTCGTCGCCCGTTCGAAATTCGACACTAATAATGCAAATGGTCATAAATGACTTCTCTAAAATATTTCGCACTGATTCTCATATTCGAAGCTACTTCTACGAAACAATATAATGTACACGCCTTATCTGCGACATTTTCCTTCTCCTGTACTCTGTTCAATAAACTGACAGATTTTCTTAAACTTCGCAAATTTTTCACATGAAAACGAAACTATTGGCACTACGCCCCCCGGGGCATGGCCTTCCTCTAACGTGGGATTTCTGCTCCAGCGCCTCTGACGAGACAGGAGAAACCGGGACCGACGTTATACTTCACCATCCGATAGAAGCTCAGTGGATAAGGCGGGAATCGAACCCGCGTCTCATAGCATCATCGGGATCGGCAGCCGAAGCCGCTACCCCTGCGCCACGAGACCCATCATTTTTTTTTCACATATTATATTTTATTTCTCCCTAGAAATCCAATCAAAGGCTACAACATAAAGCCTCAGTTTCTTGGATCTTTTTATTATTCCTGCTCGCAATCTTCATCTTCTAATACTAGGAAATAAATTCTTAAACGCAGTGATTTCTCTACTACAATCATCTTTAAATTCAAAGGCTCAAACGCAAGGCGTATTACTTAGTCACTGATTCAAACCTTCGCATTAAACTAATTAAAACTATCAAACACATCATCATCTTGAAATTGTCCACAGAGATGAAATTTCAAAGCACAGCGATTTCCCACTCAGAATCATTATTCTGTAATAATCCTTAAAAAAAATCCTCCTAGAAAACAAATCAAGGTCTCGCTCATATCGATTGTTTGCCTGGCTATCAGCATTCTTTAAATTCACACTGGAAATCAACTCATAAGCACAGCAATTTTGCTCACAATCATCATATTTAAACACTTCCTAGAATGTCAATCAAGACACCATCGATCAAAACCAACTCATTTTTGAATTCTCCTCAGGACACAATCAATGACTCTAATACAACTCATGTTACTGACCTAAATTCATAAATACTTCGATTGTTATCGCTGAAACCCAACTTTTCCAAAATTCTCTCCAGAAATCCAATCAATGGCTCGCAATCTTCATCTTCTAATACTCACCAGTAATTAAATTCTTAAACTCGGTGATTTCTTTACTCTCAATCATCTGTAAAATCTCTCTATACCATCAATCAAAGGCTCTAACGCAAAACGTATAGGTCATCAGGTCCTTTTTCAAATCTTCACATCAAACTAATTAACGATGCTCGAAATCCACAGATATTAAATTTTGAAACACAAATCTATGAAAATCCTCATAGAAAACAAATCAAGACTATCACTCCCCAAATTTTCGCCCTCCTCAAATCTTTGCACTAAACCAATAAAAAATCTCAATCACATCGATTATTTTGCTCACTATCATCATTCTTTAAATTCCCACTAGAAATCAAATTCTTAAGCAAGGTAATATTTGCTCACAATCATCTTATTCAAACTCTCTCTAGAATGTCGATCCAAACCCAACTCTCTTTGAATTCTCCTCAAAACTCAGTCAAAGGCTCCAACACAACACATGTAAATCCCTTTCTCCAATGCTGATCCGAATTCATAAACACATCGATTGTTTTTCCTCAAAATCAACTTTTCTAAGATCCTCCTCAAGCTGATCCCCTGGCTGATACTCTCAAACTCACGACAATTCTTGTTTTTAATGATTACTGTAAAACGTGAAGGCTCTTAGGCCACCGTTTCTCACATCCTCGCTTCAAACTAAAATTTTCAAACGCATCAATCATTTATGCTCGCAATTATCATCTTTAAATTCTCCCAAGAAACTCAATCAAAGGCTCCAACGAAAAGCGTGTAGGCCAACACCTACCGTTTCCTAAATCTATGCATCAAACCAATTGAAACTCTCAAACAAAACTATTCTTTCAAGCTCCAAATCATCTTTTCATTCTCTCTAGAAATTAAATCATCGGTTTCAACAGAAAGGCTCCTCAGATCATCTGTAATTCTCCCTAGAAAATCAATCAAAGGCTCCAACGCAAGGCGTGTAAGTGATCAGGTCACTCTTTATCAGGTCAAACTGATTGAATCTCTCAAACACATCGATGCTCGAAAAAATTCTCGACATTGATTCAACACTCAACTGTTTCCGGCTCACAATCACCTATCAATCTCCTAACAAAACAAATCTTCATAGAAAACACATCGTTCCTTCTTGAAAACAAATAAAGACGATCAAAATACCGCTCCTCAAATCTTCACATCAAACTGATCGAAACCCTGAAACAAATCGATCATTCGGTGCGCTAAAATCATTTTTAAAATTCTCATCCGAAATCAAATTCTTAAGCACCGTGGTTTTCCGCTCACCATCATCAACATTTTTAAACTCTCCTCTGTCTCTCTGTCAATCAAATCACCCTCAATTAAAGAAAAAACCACCCTTTCTGATATATCCGCAGAACTTAATCAAAGGCTCTAACACAACTCGTGTAAGCCTTCAAGCTACCTTTTCAAAAATCTACGCCACAAACTGACCCAAATTCAGAAACACATTGATTATTTTCGTTCAAAACCAGTTCTTTCCTAAAATTTTCTCCAGAAATTCAATCAAAGTTATGTGGGCTGTAAAGCACCCGCCTTATATTACTGACTGACACTCTCACAATGTCACGATATTTTCGTTCGTAATGATCACCAATAAACATCTCCTTAGAAACACAATCACATGTTCCAACGCGTGAAGGATCTTAGCCACCGCCTCTCAAGTTTTCGCCTCAAGTCGACTGAAAATCTTTAAATCCTTTAAAATTTCTTCCGTTTGCAATCAGCCTCATCCACCGAACTCAACTATCATATCCAAACTCACTCTAGCAACTCAATCAAAGCCTGAAGCATGTATGTTATCAATCTACAGTCCATCATAAGTGATTGATTTCATCAAACTCGACTATTTTACTATTCCACCTCTAATTTTCTCTAGAAACTCACAGAAAAGCTCCATCGCCAAGGTTGGACTACTCCAACTAATTCCAAACCTGCAGTCAACAGCCACGATCCTCCCATGAACCTCGATTTCCGATGCAAATTAGTAATGCTCGTCTTATCAACCTACATACTTCAGCCAACACGATACAAACTTCGTCATCTGACGTCTCAAATTACGTATATATCATTGTTACACACTGGAAACGTCTTCTCGCAAATATACGTTCTTGTGTCCAGCGAGCGAAACTTGAGTCCCTTTAGCTAACGCGCAACGTCCGTCTCATCCAGTTTCGGCCATCGAGCAATGCTCGTCTCGCCAATACACCCTTTTGGCCAACGACCAATAACGCTCGCCTTACAAACAAATCGTTAAGGCCAACGAGCCACGCTCGTCTTACAATAACTCTGTTGTTGCAACTCTCGTTTCACAAATACAAACTTGTGGTCAACGAGCAACGCTCACCTTACAAATTACCCTTGTAGCCAACGGCCAACGCTAGACACCCAAACACTCCTTTGTGACTAATCGCTCGTTTCACAAATATTCCATTGTGACCAACGAGCAACGCCCGTCTCACAAACTCTCCGATGTGGCCAACGAGCAACGCTTGTCTCACCAAATACTCTTGCAGACAACGAGTAACGCTCGTTTAACAAATACTTAGATGTAGCCAACGAGCAACGCTCGTCTCCCAAAATAACCCTGCAGACAACGAGTAACGCTCGTTTAACAAATACTCCGTTGTGGCCAACGAGCAACGTTCGTCTCACAAATATTCCGTTGTGGCTAACGAGCAGCGCTCGTCTCACAAACACTTCGACGTGACCAACGAGCATCGCTCGTCTCACAAATATTCCGATGTGGCCAACGAGCAGCGCTCGTCTCACAAACCTTTCGACGTGGCCAACGAGCAACGCTCGTCTCACAAACACCCTGTTGTGGCCAACGAACAATATTCGTCTCACACACACTTGGAAGTGGCCAACGAGCAACGCTCGTCTCACATATACTCCGTTGTGGCCAACGAGCAACGCTCGTCTCACAAAATACCCCTGCAGTCAACGAGTAACGCTCGTTTAACAAATACTCCGTTGTGGCCAACGAGCAACGCTCGTCTCACAAATATTCCGTTGTGGCTAACGAGCAGCGCTCGTCTCACAAACACTTCGACGTGACCAACGAGCAACGCTCGTCTCACAAATATTCCGATGTGGCCAACGAGCAGCGCTCGTCTCACAAACCTTTCGACGTGGCCAACGAGCAACGCTCGTCTCACAAACACCCTGTTGTGGCCAACGAACAATATTCGTCTCACACACACTTGGAAGTGGCCAACGAGCAACGCTCGTCTCACATATACTCCGTTGTGGCCAACGAGCAACGCTCGTCTCACAAAATACCCCTGCAGTCAACGAGTAACGCTCGTTTAACAAATACTCCGTTGTGGCCAACGAGCAACGCTCGTCTCACAAATATTCTGTTGTGGCTAACGAGCAGCGCTCGTCTCACAAACACTTCGACGTGACCAACGAGCAACGCTCGTCTCACAAATATTCCGATGTGGCCAACGAGCAGCGCTCGTCTCACAAACCTGTCGACGTGGCCAACGAGCAACGCTCGTCTCACAAACACCCTGTTGTGGCCAACGAACAATATTCGTCTCACACACACTTGGAAGTGGCCAACGAGCAACGCTCGTTTCACAAACACCCTGTTGTGGCCAACGAGCAATGCTCGTCTCACACACACTTGGATGTGGCCAACGAGCAACGCTCGTCTCACAAATACTCCATTGTGGCCACCGTGCAGCAATCGTCTCACGGTTCTTTGCATTGCTAACCTGTAAAAACGGTCGTCGCAATCATTTAACTCCAAATTTTCATTTAAAAACACAAAATAAATCACAAACCATCAAATCCGAACGACATCGATCCGCTGCCTCTCGAAAACAAAGCAGGAAAAAAAGTCTTGAAAATATATCCTCAGTTCGACGGTAACATTTCAAAAGGCATCATGTACATTTTGACACTTTCTGGGTTATTACATATTCTGAAAGTACTCCTAATAAGCTACCTCTCCACCAAAAATGAGCAAAAGTTACTTCAGTAAAGTCTGTTTAATCATGATTTTAAATAAAGTAACATAAACAAAATCTCTGCCATCAGCAGTCCCTGTTTATATAGCCCTGTCAACCTGTCAAACAAAAGACTACATAAACCTCGTGACGAAAAAAAAGCAACATGAACAAAGCGCCATGTACATTCGGCGAAGAAAAACGAATCATAACAAAGCGTCCCCCTCAATGACAGCAGGGTGATATAGACGTTGGTGATTTCAAAAGAAGTTATGTTTGTTTTTCTCAAATAAAATTACGGAAATAATGTTTTATTGAATTTGGATGATCAAGTATCAATAAAAGCAACGTTTTTCATCGTTTGTTATCATTAGAACATCATATTTTGCTTTTATATTAAAATGGGAATTGAAAATGGATGCTCAACATTCAAATACGTTTTTCTCAAAACGCATGGTTTGTACATGATGCTTTTTGAAATGTTGGCGTCGAGTTCTCGACCAACTTGAAACAACCCAGACAAAAATCATATATTTCGGCACGATGTCGACCTAACATCGGCCCGACATTGGCATAGGCATGCACACACCGGTTGACACGTCGGCTCTACACTCACTCGACTCAGCACAAACATACCACTCTGGGTTTCAAAAATTATACAGTGTTGTCGTCTCTTCCAACTGCCCAACACACAAAACTTACCGGTTGCTTCTCGTCATCCCTCTCGTCTCGATTATCGCCATTTACACTTTTCGTGGGTGGGGGATCATAAAGCACAGATTATTTCGAAGGTATTCTATTTTAATTAAACAATCCTACCAACTACGTCATTGTCGTAGATTTTGACCTAACCCGAGCGAAAGTCTTCTCTTTATTTCAAGATCCCACCACCCACCACTTGAAACAAGACTGCTCGCTTCTACACTAAACACCAGACTAAAGACCTCGCTCTGAACTGCGATGCACCAAAGATCCTCTCCCGCTACCAATGATCCGAAGTACACAGACACACGCAAAACCCTCTCATTCCTACCACGCGCGTCGCGCGTCTTCAACGCTCTTCAGAATCGTTGCTTTCATTCGTATCGCTTTCTCTCTTCCAACACCAACGCTTCGCGTTGCGCCGTCTACACTCGACGCTTGCGACGCACTAATACAGTCGCACACGCGCTGCTGGTCTATTTAAAAGCACACCGATGTTGCTCACTTCGTGTGCGTCGTCGCCCGTTCGAAATTCGACACTAATAATGCAAATGGTCATAAATGACTTCTCTAAAATATTTCGCACTGATTCTCATATTCGAAGCTACTTCTACGAAACAATATAATGTACACGCCTTATCTGCGACACGGATGACCTGAACCCTTAGAGAAAAATGTTCCTTGGACCACCCCCGACACGGCTACCTAGTGTAAGTGTGGGCTAAAGTTTGTCGCTTAGCTTGTAGGAGCGTTTGAAGCAAAATCACGCATTTCCCATAGTAATTTCCATGTAAACTTTAACCCCCGAGCGACAAGCCAGTTTTCAGCCAAATGGGCTCAAACTTGGTGTGAGAGTCCCTATGGGTACCCTCTACAAGATGGTCTTTATTTCAGCCGGATCCCAGCACTTTCGAAAAAAATGACCCACCCTAATGTATATAGCTCATTTTAAAGTGCTTCAAAAGACCTTTCGAATGCAACTAAGAGAATTGAAATTGATGAAGTTAACCGGAAATGCGAGCAATTTTTTAGACTTTTTTGTTTTTTGGACCTCAAACTTCAATGTCCGTTTTACCCCACTTCCGTTTGTCGTAGAGGGCTCATAATTGGCATGAGTTCATCTCATGTATAGACAAACAAAAGCTGAAAGTTTCATCTAAATCGGAGCACCTCGATACGACCTGTTTCACTTTGGTGAAAAACTCGCTCTTAAAACAAACAGTGATATTCCTTAAAAGATTCACATTCTGTTTGTGCTGATTGAATAAGAATTTTTTGCATTTGTTCAATACAAGTGACATTGATTGCCTTCGCAGTGAGAATTTAATATCTATAATCATGTTTCATTCTTAAAAGCAAGCTTGAGAAATAAGTGCCACGCCCTGATGTTCACGATCAAAACCATTTCATCGCACAGCGATAATGCAAAAAATGATTCCGTCGAGTCATGATGTTCATGACTGAATGCATCACTTCTTCACACTATCAATTACCAACGTTAGCAACTGTGAATGTACCTTCATTAGACGCTTGCTTAATCATTCTAACTCTCCTAGAAATTAATTCGAACCCAAAAATTATCCCACAGATGAGAACCAACAGTCCATATAGTTCATATGCCATCATCAAATGTTCATTGCTCAGCTGCCTCGGCTCAGCGCTCCCTGGTGACTTTCCGATGAACTCATAGTCCCCGTACTGCTTGATCCAGTAGTTTATCAAGCCGGCAGCCTGTATCTGCTGCAGCTGTCGATTAAACTGCTTGGTGAGCATCGACTTCTTCGGGTAGTAGATCGCCATCGAGAAGGTCGTTATAGTTTCGCCGCAGATCGTTACCGGTTCTAGACCCTTGCGACGGTACAGAAGGTTGTGGTAGGCCATGGAATCGAGTGTTCCCATTACGACATCTGGGGACTCGGGATGATGCTCCATCCAGTCCAACCGACGGATGATGTTGTTGTGCTCTTGAGGCAGGTGGCGAACTCTGCAAGAGGGTGTTTTTGAAACGGGTTTGTACTTGTATCAAGATAAAGTAGTATACCTTTGCAAGCGGTTTGGAAACGCTTCGAAGTAGCGTTCACCACTCTCTGCTACATAGTAGAACGCATCCGTATGATCGATCTCGTTTAGTGTCTTCGACGGAGGAAGGTTCGCGCTTTGCTGAAGATGCTGGAACATGGCACTTTGATACAGGGTTCTAAGTACAAAGCAGAAGAAGATCCAAAGAAAAAGCAGGGTTCTGGCAAAATTTCTAGCAGGAAGTCGAGGCAAACCAAGCCCAAAGAAAATTTGTATCAAATTGAGACGAGGTGTTTGGATGGCTCTTCCGAACACGAACTCACGAACCACTTGACTCCTGAGTTCGATGATCCCAATCGAGATAAACGCAATCAACAGGATGGTCCCGGTAAGCATCCAAACACCAGCGCTGAACGGTCGGGTCAGTTTCTCCAGCGGAGTGTACGGACGACCTTTGGGCACTGCAAGTACGACTGACGTTGTGTGATGAGCAATACCCGCCTTCATTATCTTCAATCGGGCAACAGAAATTCCCAAACAGACATCCCAAAGTCAACCTCTTCCTTGTAAATCATTCGAATGATCCCTGTGCTGTTGTGCTCGGACGGATATCCCCACTGCTCTCCATTTGGGGGCTCGTAGATGAGCGCCCTAAATTTGAATTTCTCCTCCAGTACATCCAGAATATCTCCCTCGAAACCACTCAATTTCAATTTCTTGTTGGGTGTTCTGTGCATTATCGTGTAAGGTCTGTAGGGATTATGGGTTACAGGATTGAATATGTAATAAATTATTAAATGAGTATTTATTATAAGATTGATATAATTTATAAATAAGAGTTAAGAGCGCAACAAAAAGTGCGCACCTTCATGAATATTGCCTTGTTAGCTAATTGTGGATTGAGTGCGAGAGCGCGCTAGCGAGCTGCGAGAGAGAACAACGAGCGAGAAAACAACGAGATGCGCGCGGCCGGCGAAAGAGAGAATGAAGATTGTCAAATCAGTTTTGTGGTTAATTTCTGTGGAATAAGACGTGTTGTTTGTTAATTGCAAAATATCTGTGTTTTTATTATAAAAGAAAGTCCCCGATCACGACAATGGCACAGTCCGGTAAGTCGAACCTTTTGATTCATGAAAGATCATTTGTTTTGCTTGAATTGTTGTGTTGTGAAATCCAACAGTTTTGTTTACCTGCCAGGATGCAGGTCCAAAGTTTCGCTTTGTTTTTTTGCCTGCGTTTTGAAACAGGTAGATGTTTGCTTGAACTTGTTATTTGAAATTGATAAAAGGCATAAAACTATCTGCGATAATTGACGGTCTTGAATTTAATGAATGATTTGCTTGTTGTTGTGATATTGGGAACGAATGTTTTGTTTTGAAGTAGTAAGTTTGGCTTTTCGTTGTGATAATTGAAAACCATTTTTTTATTCTAAGTTAATGGTGGAATTTGAAGGCAAATAATTTGCTCGAAATTTGATTGTTTTTGTACAATCACATTTTTGCTTTAGATTTGATTGTTGTTGTTTTGATTGACGACCAATGTTTTGTTTTAATTTGATGCAATGTTTAATTGTTGTTGTGGAAATTGAACTCCAATGTTTTGTTACGAATTAGACTTCAATTTTTTTTTCTTATTTTTGTGATTGATGAAAATCAATATTTTGTTTATAATTTGACAAAAGATTTGACAAGATTGTGGAAATTGAAAATCAATATTTCTTTTTGAATTTGATGGAGGATTAGTTTGCGATTGAAGGTAGATAATTTGTTTTTAATTTAGTTGTTGTTTTGGTAATTGAAATCAAATTTGTTGTTTGAATTTTATAGTTGTTATTATAATTGACGACCAATGTTTTGTTTTGAATTTGATGCAAAATTTGATTGTTATGGATTGTTGTTATTATTGATGATCATTATTATAATTTTTTTTATTTTGGATTGGATGCTGGTTAGGGGAAATCTACCCATTTTAATCCTAATAAGCGGTCGTGTTTGAATGATGCTAGATAATCTAGAGTCTCCCTTGAATTTTACTAAAACCAAGTACACCAACGAGTAGAGCAAGTTTTTGTGAACATTTCTGTTTATTATCACTTTCACTAAAAGTTGTTCTATTTCTTTACCAAGCATTTAACAAAAAAAAATTCCCAAGGGTATTCTAATCGAGGCGAGTGCATTGGGCCACGCCCATTTTTCTAATATCGGCTTAGTTCTTTTTTCTTCCAACACTCTGTCGAGTGTTGCCATTTGCGCTGACAGTTCAAACGAACACTCACGAAAAGTGGCATTTATAGGGAAAGTTTCCTGGCATCGCTGGCTGTGCTGCTGGTGGTGTTGACGGCCACCCTTTGTTCTTTTTTGCCTTCGTCTCTCGCTCGGTTTTCTTCTGCCTTCGATTTTAATGCAAAGTGAAAATTGAAACGTCAAACGACTTGGCGCGTTTGTTTTTTTGATGGCGCTTGCTAATTTATTACATTTTTCGGGATTATTCTTCAAGTGAGTGCCTTACTAATGATCAAAAGAACATGTTGCCGGTAGTTGGAAGCAATTTCATATCTTAAGCGCCGTGAAAAAGTAAGCGAAAGTGAAAAGTTAATTTTGGCGATTTTCATTAAGCGTTTGAGGGATTCTCGTGTGTGTCACTGTGTGTGCCAACAAAATGATGAGAAGTGGTCTCGCAAAATACAAATTATGATCAAAAGTGTATTAAATGTGCTCTTTTTGGCCAGTAAGTGGCATACATTTGAGTGCTTACTCGAGGCGGTGCTGTTGCTGGTAAGTTTATAGCCCAAATAGTATTTTTGAAGCTTTAATCGAGCACCAAACTCTCCATATGACGAAGATAGGTGTTTGATTGGAAAGGGTAGATTTCCCCTATTTTGGTAATTGAAGACCAATGTTTATTTTTGAATAAGATAAATATTTCCTTCTTGTTTGTTTTGTTTTAAATTTAATGAAAGATATGCTTGTTGTGGCAATGACTTGATGCAAAGTCCAATAAAATCACAAATTACAAAATTTACAGGTTTAATTTTGATTGAAAGATTTGATTGTTGATGAGGGAATTAAAGACCAATGTTTTGTTATGATAAGATGACAAATTTGCATATTTTTGCGATAAATGAAAACCAATATTTTGTTTCGAGTAAGATACGAGGTTTGATTGATTTTGTGGTAATCGAAAACCAGTTATTATTTTGAATATGATAATAGATTTGCTTTTTGTTGTGGCAATCGAAGGCCAAGATTTGTTTTCTGAATTTGAGTTTTGTTATTATAGAACGGTATTTTTTTCGGTTTTAAATTTCATGCAATATTTGATTGTGGTTTTATGATGGGCAATTTTGAGTTTAAAATTTGACGCAATATTTGATTGTTTATATGGTAATTGATGACCAATGTTTTGTTTTGAAGTTGATGCGAAATTTGATTATTAATTTTATTGTTAATGAAAAATGTTAAGTTTTCATTTGAATGAAGATTTGATTGTTGTTATTATTGACGATAAATTTTTACTGTGAATTTGATGCAATATTAGATTGTTGCTTGATGCTGTGGAAATTGAAAACTATCGTTTTAGAATTCTAATGAAAATGTTTTGTTTTGCTTTGAAATTTGATTTGAGCAACGTTTTTTGCCGTTATAATTGATTAGTCATAGTTAATTTTGAAGTCTCTTCTGTGTTGGAGATTGACAAACCTCTGTGATGGTAGTCAGAAAAAAAGTCTCCTCTGTGTTGGAGCCTGACAGACCTCTGCGATGGTAGTCAGAAAAAAAGTCTCCTCTGTGTTGGAGCCTGACAGACCTCTGCGATGGTAGTCAGAAAAAAGTCTCCTCTGTGTTGGAGCCTGACAGACCTCTGCGATGGTAGTCAGAAAAAAGTCTCCTCTGTGTTGGAGCCTGACAGACCTCTGCGATGGTAGTCAGAAAAAAGTCTTCTCTGTGTTAGAGCCTGACAGACCTCTGTGATGGTAGTCAGAAAAAAAGTCTCCTCTGTGGTGGAGCCTGACAGACCTCTGCGATGGTAGTCAGAAAAAAGTCTCCTCTGTGTTGGAGCCTGACAGACCTCTGCGATGGTAGTCAGAAAAAAGTCTCCTCTGTGTTGGAGCCTGACAGACCTCTGCGATGGTAGTCAGAAAAAAAGTCTCCTCTGTGTTGGAGCCTGACAGACCTCTGCGATGGTAGCCAGAAAAAAAAGTCTTCTCTGTGTTAGAGCCTGACAGACCTCTGTGATGGTAGTCAGAAAAAAAGTCTCCTCTGTGGTGGAGCCTGACAGACCTCTGCGATGGTAGTCAGAAAAAAGTCTCCTCTGTGTTGGAGCCTGACAGACCTCTGCGATGGTAGTCAGAAAAAAAGTCTCCTCTGTGTTGGAGCCTGACAGACCTCTGCGATGGTAGTCAGAAAAAGTCTCCTCTGTGTTGGAGCCTGACAGACCTCTGCGATGGTAGTCAGAAAAAAGTCTTCTCTGTGTTAGAGCCTGACAGACCTCTGTGATGGTAGTCAGATTAAAAAAATGAATAATCTGTGCTGGAGTTCTTTGCGAAAGCAGTCAGATATCAATCTCCTCGACAAAGGAACCCGACAGACTTTTGTGATGATTTTTTTTTAAATAACTTCGCAGAAGGAGTTTTATTGATTTTAAAAATATATTGTTCAGCAAATCTTTTCATTCAATGGACCGTCTTTAACATCACATCCACAGATAAAGCAACATGTATTTTGGCGTTATGTCTGTGAACTACCTAAAAAAATGATTTTAAATTCATCGAATAGGACTTAAACGGTTGTCACTATAACTAACACTGGAGTTGTCCTCTCTTGAAAGATAAGCCTCTAAGTTGAAAGACGTTAATGATTAATTATTCCATATTGATAGTTGTTATTGTTAATTGTTACTTTAATCGATTTACTCAGCTGTGATAAAAAATTCTTGAAACCCAACATTATTTCACAGGAACGTAAAAATTTAAGTAATCGTTAACATGAACAAAACATTATTAGTTAAAAAAGGTAAAATAATTCACTTAATAATTAATTTGATGTATTTTTAAATAATAAATAAAGGAATGATTAATCATCAGAAATGCTTAAAATATATTTTTTGCAATTCCGTCGTGAAACTACTTACTTTTCCTGTCATTCTTGAACGACGAAATAGCCTACTTTTCTGTACCAAAAATAACAGAATCGAATAGCAACACTTTTCAAAATAAATGCTGAAAAGTTCTACTTTTCAGCACTGAAATGGGTGCTGAAAAGTTGAACTTTTCAGCACTTGTTTCGAAAAGTAACACTTTTCAACATTTTTTTGATTCAAACGATTTATTGACAAAATACATGAAAATTTGACATAAAATTTCACTAAATGGGTGTTTTTCGGAATTGCAAAAAATGTTGTATGGAACTCGTTGCAAAACTTGATTTTTTCAACACTCTTCGTATTTATCCAACTCGGTGAACCTCGTTGGATAAATGTACGACTCGTGCTGAAAAAATCCTCTTTTTGCAACTTGTTGCATAAACTACTATTAAATTGTGAGAGCGTTGCGTCACAAGAGAAAATAATACAAATATTTAAATATTAATTTTGAATTGAGCAACGAAAAAAAAACATATTAAAAAAAAAAAAACTAGGAAATATTTATATTAATTATATTTATTTTTATTTTTCAATGCAATATCTGTGATTTGTATCAAAAAAGTTCAAAATCATTCATTAATTTCGATAGAATTATATTTTAACAATGTATCATTTTATTGAGTTAAAAAAAAAATTTCAGAATTTTAGTAAAGTAAATATATATAAATTAAATTAAGAGAAACATTATTTTGAAATAAATTAAAGAAACTTCTGGGTTTTTTAATCGATTGTACTTAATTATGAAACCAAACTTTTTCAAATTACATAACAGTAGATTATCAGCAAAGAAAAAGTTAAAATTTTAAATAAGAAAAGAAACCATTGACAGGGATCGTAAAGATCGTGATTTAAAAAAAATAAGTTTCTGTGAACAATCTACTCATGTAATATATCAAAGTTGCTTGGAACCCATTTTACATTACGAGAAAAATAAAACAAAAGTTTTAAAAATAAAACATTAAAAAAATCTTTCAGCTGTTTTTAGATAAGCAAGATACGTTTTGAAGGAATTTATGGTTAGGATATTGTCTCCTCCGTGTTGGAGCCTGACAGACCTCTGCGAAGGTAGTTTGAAAAATGTTTCGCCTGAGCTGGAACCCTTTGAGAAAGTAGTCAGATTGCAACAAGCATTACAAGAATAATTGAATAAAATATGTTTTTTGATGTTATCTGATAAACACAGTACATTTTCTATGTATTTATAAATAAAATGACCTTAAACATTGTTTTGATCATGATTAAATGTAACATTGAATAATCAAATCTACGGTTATATCAAAAGTGCTTGAATCCATACCTTTAGCTACAATAAATACAATTTGAAGAGAAAATTAATTTGACATATAATAGAAATCGAATATAGCGGAACGGCATTTATTTCAGTTTATATATTTTATTTTTATTGCAACAATTTACCACATGATTTTGTTTTATTCATTAGAATAATATTTTCTGAACTATGTTTTGTTTCAAGATAAACAAAAATATTATTAAGTAGACACAACAGAGAAAAAAAAACTATTCGGTAAAAACTATCGTTTGTTTGGTTAAAAGATCGCGTAAGTGAATATTAATAGAAAGTTCAAAATTTTTAATATAAAAGTTGAAAAATGTTGATACTACCATGCATTTACAGAAAAAAATCGTTGAATCGGTAAAAATGTTTTTTTCAGAAAGCTTTTGTGGCAAGAATAAACAACATTTGATTTTATTTTTTTATAAAAAAATGTATTTTGTGCAGCAATGCACATTTTGAGCATTAATTGAATTATTTATATTATTTTTGCAATTTGCTTCATTTATTGAGATTGCTTTTCAAGAAATCATCTTAAACTGAAATATGGACTATTTTTTATTTTATAAAAGTGTACCGGTACTGATGAAAACAAATTCTTCAAAAATATTACTGATTTTGCATTTTAGTAATTTTTGCCATGATTTATTAACAGTTTCAAAATTAGTTAAAATGCGGTAATTTTTGATACAATGTTAAGCGGTGTTTGCACATCGGAAGGAACCGGTCAAGAAAAAAATTCAAATGGGCAGCAGTTGAAGCGAAAGCAAGCCAGATAGGGTGAAGAAAAGCCCCAAGAAAACGCTACCTCTCCTTTGTTCTGCTGTTCGTAAAGCTGTTTCTTGACCCCTTTCCTTCCGATCTCCATACTAGCCCTTATTTAAAAAAAAATTTGTTTGTTTTAGCTGTACAGCTTGGTTGGGAATAAATTACAGAAAAGTACAGATAAAAATATTGAAAATGAGGAAGGAATAAGCTTGCTTGTAGATCCATTTTGGGTGTTTTTGGGTATTAATTACAAACATATACTTTTCGTCACGTCTGCATTTAATATTAAAATCAGTTTATGTTTACCTTCAAGTCCCGTCTGGTGGATCAATCGTTGGACCAAACGACGTGGCACTGGGCTTGGGCTCATAATCCATAGATCGGTTCAAGCTTCCCTGCACCGTGCGGTACACGCGGTTCACTTGCACCTCGGGTTTGCTTTGCGCCTGCTTTGTTCGGTTTACACCCGTACCTGACTCACACGAACCGAGGGTATTTTGGTTCATCGTACCAGCGCACCACGACACTCTCGGTTCGCCGCGTCGGTTTTGTGTCTGGCACTCACCCATGGCATGAACCCGGTATATGAGCCAAGGTGCTTCACTCGTTACGAGCCGAGGTACGTGCCGTGTTACGCGCTGGCGGTACAAAACGGGTTCAATGCCACGGCGCGTACCACGGCACGCTGGGTTCATGCCATGGGTGAGTGCCAGACACAAAACCGATGGGGCGAGCCGAGAGTGTCGTGGTGCGCTGGTACGATGTACCAAGATACCAATACACAAATGGGTTCAGGCACGTACCGAAGCTAGAAAACCAAACCCTCGGTGTGCGTTGGCACTGGCGCATGGGAAGCTTGGATCGGTTTGAACTCCGTGGCGGGCGCACATAAATTCATAGTGTAAATTTGAGTAAAAACAATATCTGTGCCTGTCATAGTTTTTGTTTCAGATTTTTTTTAAATAAGTTAGATAAATTACCACATTGTATATATTTTTAGAAATGTTTATTCTTTGTTTTTTTTTATGGTACACATAAATTTAAAACTTTAAAAACGCTCTTCATTTGTTATTTAAGTCAGCAACATGTTAGATTTTTGAATTTAGAACACATTGTGTTATATTTCATATTCACAAAATGATAATAAATAAAAATAATCTGATTCCATTTAATTCGAAATGTTTAAATAAAAAAATTGCTTTTGAATTTGAATTATAATTTTTTTAAATCGTGTTGTGTTGTTTCAGCAATGTTTGTAAAATTTGCTTTTTAATTTTAAATTACATAAAATTTAAAGAAAATCAGGTAAACAATCACTAATCTCGTATTGCATAAAAAATTGATAAACCGGCGTTTATTTGAGAAATATTTGTGGTTTTTGTTTTTCTCCTCGTTTTTTCTTTTTCTTATACTTTCAGGTGTTTTAAATTTTCAACCTCATCAGCGCATTCCATTTTCTACAATCCGATCGCAGGAGGATGTCAGTCTCTTGGACAACATAGATGAAACATTTCGAAGACTGCGCTTTCGTATTTAGATCAGCATGAAAACATAGTCGAGGAACCCGACGAAATTTTTTTAGGAAATTAAAAAAAAACATTGATTGATTCTTGGATTGATTTAGCATTCATGCAGTTTTTCTGTTAGGAATTATGATTGATATTCGTCATCTTGAGAGTAGAAAAGAGGGAGAATGTAGGGATTATGGGTTACAGGATTGAATATGTAATAAATTATTAAATGAGTATTTATTATAAGATTGATATAATTTATAAATAAGAGTTAAGAGCGCAACAAAAAGTGCGCACCTTCATGAATATTGCCTTGTTAGCTAATTGTGGATTGAGTGCGAGAGCGCGCTAGCGAGCTGCGAGAGAGAACAACGAGCGAGAAAACAACGAGATGCGCGCGGCCGGCGAAAGAGAGAATGAAGATTGTCAAATCAGTTTTGTGGTTAATTTCTGTGGAATAAGACGTGTTGTTTGTTAATTGCAAAATATCTGTGTTTTTATTATAAAAGAAAGTCCCCGATCACGACAAGGTCGTGTTTCAAAAGCAGCCACCTTGAACAGACAACCATGAAATGAAGTCGTCTTGTCAGGGTACATTTCGCCTAAATCAATTCTGGAAATTTTACGCAAATGTACCATGCGACATGCTCTACCAGAAAATGCAAAGTACGTCCAAAGAATGACCTTCTGCTCCGCGAAACCCATCACAACAACATTGACGATCTGTAGCTTCCACAGGTCATTGAAAACCTTCCGAACCACTTTTTCAACGAGCTCTTCACTGAAGATCACCAGGTATCGCCCGGAGAAGTCATACCAATTTGCGTTCAGCATGCTGTATTGCTTCGAAAACGCTTTATAGCTATCAACCAGGAACACGTTCAGCAGCCATGGTCTGCGGGGAAGTTCTCCCGGTGCCGATCCCAACCTCAACACAATGGATCCCTCAAGCTGGGCGATAACATCATCCAGGAGATCCGCCTGGAACTGGGCTGACCGTTCAGAGATAGAACCTTGCGCAACGTGAACCGATCCGAAATGATCCTGGAATGCTTCCAGCAAGACGGCGGCCGTTACGTTCACCTGTGGCGGTACACTTGGAGAGATGCTTTCTGGAGATGAGGTTACGGCGGAAAGGTACGCTATCAAGATAAGTAGTAGAAACATTTTGCTTGATTGCTGGAAATGACGGAATACCTCGATTCTGGTATTTATAGAATGAGGATCATTATGACCTGTGACTGTTTGACCTTTGTTAAGGTTATCTCTCCACTAATAACCCATATTAATATTTTTGTCCGAACGATATCTTGCAACTTTATCAGTCACCAAAAGCTAATTGCTAACGAGTAATGGGCTTTTTCACACGTTCCTTGTTATAAGATGAGAAATTGCGTGTCGCTGTTTGGTTTAAATTGCTGTATCCGATTCAAATGATGTCACATGAACTGAATCTTTCAACATGTTACTGTTTATTATCTTCTGGGTACTTCCTGTATCCCACGGAAGTTACAACTTTAGCGACTCAGTCACACCCAAGCCAAAACCACTAGTAGAGGCTAGCATTGCCATGATCAGACAATTTTTCGTCCCGGAAAGCAACCACATCTACATCCGCCGCCGAGCGTCCAATCCGGGTAGTGTCTTTGTTCAGCGTGATATCGTAAACGAGTTGACCGCCCGCTCGGAACCGCACATCAAGATTCAGCTGGAGACGTACCAGGCGAAGGTGCTTGAGCAGTTGCGAGCGTTCAACGTGTTCCTGGTTGATGACTACAAAGCATTCGAGAGGATCAGCGACGGAATGAAGGTGCGTACGTACAATTACAACGGTTTCTTCATGGTGATTGTGAGTAACTCGTCGGAGAGCAGTGGTTACACGGTGCAGCGCATTATGGACGAGCTGTGGACGCATTATATAGTGAATGTTGCGATACTGATCTCTTACGAATACGCACCAGAAAAGACTTACTACTACACGTATTTCCCTTTCGGGAATGGATACTGCGAGCGGGTTCAACCGACGCTCTGGAAGGTGTTCAGTGAGGGACATTTCGGCAACTTGGAGAAAGAATTCTTCCCTCCGAAGCTGTCTAACATGCACGGATGCCCGCTGAAGCTGGCCACGTTCGAGATTGCACCGTTTGTAATGCTGAAATATGATAGCAAGGGTAAGGTGATTCAGACGGATGGTCTAGAAGGGATCGTGGCTCGAGTGCTGAGTCAACAGTTGAACTTTACTACGCAGATCGTTTTGGTGGATCCCCCGGATTGGGGCATTACGGCTGTGTTGGGTTCCAGCACTGGAGCATCGAGATATGTAAGGTGGATTAAATTGCATGTTGTCTGAACACTAACAAATTGTTAATTCCCTTAGATTCGCGACAGAGAAGTCAATTTCAGCATCGGTTACTGGGCGTTGACGCACAGTCGAAGTCTGTACATGGGCAGCACGTTTCCTTACTATTCATCACTGATGACTATAATTGCACCACCAGGATATCCATACAGCACGATCGAACAGCTGATGCTACCATTCAAGTACATCATATGGTGTTGCATAACTTCCATCCTGGCGATCGCCTTTTGCGTGATCACGATTGTCAACCGCAGGTCAATATCTGTTCAATACTTTGTATTCGGCCGCAGAGTGTCTGCTCCTCTGCTCAATACTTTCAACGTGTTCTTCGGTGGTTCGCTACATCGTCTGCCAGGCCGTAACTTTGCTCGAACATTGATTGCCGCATGGCTCCTGTACTCTTTGGTTATCCGTACGTCCTATACGGCATCACTGTTTAAATTTCTCAAGCTACAACCGAACCGCACAGTTCCGCAGATTATCCCGGAGTACATTGCCGCGGGTTATCACATCCGAATGACTCGCAATTTGAGCTACATGTTTGACGGAATTCCAGATGTACTGCCACATCTTCACCAGACAAGTTACGCTCAACTGATAGCCACCGGGATCGACGAACTGCAGCTTCCGTCCACGCGATACGTCATGCTCATGCCAATCGAGGCCATTTCCTTCTTTAACCGCAACCTCACCAAACAGGGTAAACTTCTTCGCACGGTGTACGATCGTGTGTTCCTGTCTAAGCTGGCGATCTACACGCAAAAATCAGCGCCCTTTCTGCCAGCGTTCAACACCTTCCTAGGTCGACTGAATGCCGCTGGGTTCATCGATCAATGGGCCTCTAAATACCATCAGCCGGTTTTCCTTAAGCAGATTCGCTGGCAGACGGGTCCTCGCCCACTTGAGCTACAGCAAGTTATGGGTTGTTTCATATTGCTTCTAGGTGGACTGATTGCTGGATTGCTGGCATTCGTGCTAGAATGCTTTCTTGAGTGGAGGAAGCGGAAAGTGATGTTGAGGCGAATGAGACGATTAAGGCGTACAAGGCGTCGCTTTGTACTGTACGGATAATGAGCTGGTCTATTGTGCTGATGAAACATATAAGGGAACGTTTTTTACCTTTTCAGCACAGTACCGCCATGAAGCATTCACTGTTATTATTTGCACTAACTTTTTCGTCGTTGCACGCCGAAGAGTCCAATCTAGCTGATGCCGTATCAGGCATACTGCTTAAGAACTACCAGGATCCGTTCGCTCCAGCACTGATATCCCAGGCCTTTATTTCCAGTAACAACTCGCGAGCCCAGCAAGACTTGTTGAACTCCATTATCAGCACATTGGACGGACAAATTGCCATACGCTTCAATGTCCCGTCGGGAAACCAACTGCGTAGACCGTGGACGCACCACGTATGGCTCGTTGACAGCTACGAGGCCTTCAGATTGCTGTACCGCGCACTGAACGTTGAAAGCTACGACTATTCCGGCCGGTATCTGATCGTGTACAGTGGTTATCCGGAGCGGAAGATTATCAACCAGATTTTCGAAGATCTGCTGAAACAGCAAATTGTCAACGTAGTCTTTGCTGGAGTGATTGCCACTCGGGTCGAGCTGTGGACGTACGATCCGTTTACGTCGGGGAACTGCTTTGCTGTGAATTTGATCAAGTTGTCGGAGTTGTCCGACGACTATTTCCCGGACAAGACCGTATCGTTACAAGGGTGTAAACTAAAGGTGGGATCTTTCGAGACCAGACCATACACGTTTATCAGCTATGATGAGAACCAGGAGTTGGTATTGGGAGGATTTGAGGGTGACATGCTGGAGGTATTGAAGGAAAAGCTTGACTTCAAAACGACCATACTGATTCCACCCAACAACACTCAGTGGGGAATCGCGACCAAAGAGAACAGTACCGGGATGATGAAGATGATCCAGGAGGAAAAGGTGGACTTTGGTCTTTCGTGTCTAGGAATATCCACGGCACGAAACGAGATTTTGAAGGCTGGTGAAGTGCATTACACTACGGCGCTGGTTATTTCGGTACCTCCGGGAAGGCCTTATACTTCGTTTGAAAAGCTGTTCCGTCCGTTTCGATCAGCAGTATGGTTGGCAGTTGTTATATCCCTAGCCATTGGGTTCGTAACGATAGCTGTTGTCGATCGGATGAGTCATGACGTGCGACATTTTGTCTATGGTAGAGGAGTTGGTTCAGCAGTCTTGAACTTGTACAAGGTACTCTTCGGAATATCAATGAACGTTGTACCAAGTGGGAATTTTGCGCGAACCTTACTATTCCTATGGATAATGGAAACGTTCATCCTACGAACTCTTTACCAAGGGTCCAGCTTCAAGTATCTACAGCTTAGCTTGAAGCGACCACCCTCTCGGACTCTGGCAGAGGTAGATGCAACCGGTGCCCATTACCACGTGATCGACGTTGCTATTCGCTACTATGAGGCATTTCCGGAACGAATGAAGAGGTATGAACTTTAGTTCAACCTCCAATCTAGAGTATTTCTAACCTTTCTCACACTTAGGGTGATTCCCCTGCCCCCAGTGAAGGACAACCTAGCGGCACGCCTTCTCTGGATGACTCAGAACCCCGATAGTCCGGAGGTGATGATGAGCTGTACGGACCACGTGGCGTACCACAACCGGCTACACCGGCGACGTCCCGGTGGATTCGTACGGATAGCACAGGAGAGTATCGCCGTCTATACGATCACCATCTACTACCCGAAGAAGTCGATGCTGACGCGGCAGTTCAATCGGCAGATTCGAAGGTTTCTGGCGGCCGGTTTGATGGAATATTGGATACAGCGGTACGGTGACTACGATTTTCAGGAACAGGTTGAATCCAGTGGGCCGAAGCCGTTAAGTTTAGATCATCTGCTGGGGGCCTTTGAGTTGTGCGGTGTTTTGATCGTTACTAGTTTTGTGGTCTTTTTGATTGAGCTATTAGTTTTCAAAAGCAGCTCCAAGAAGATGTGGAACATGTTTGGTAGTTTTTTGAAACGGGAGGAGATTGAAATCGCATAAAATATTTGTTGGAATTAGATTTTGTCATTTGCAAGCTCATGTGAACTGTTTACATGGTCTTCGTCGATATTCGATGATTTTCCCCGAACAAAATCGACGAACTGTCCGCGAAAACAGTGCACTCTTTTCTAAGCTTCAAATAGAGTCGGCGTAATCCCCTAATGATATCATTTGTTCGGTTTGTCTGGATGGAAAATTTGAAAAGATTCTTTGAATCATGAAAAGTCGATGTCATTTAGCGTGACACAATACAGTCTCAATAAAGATATATTCTCGGATGTACATATTTCTGAAACACAACCATGCCATGACTCCACAATTTTTATTCTAGGTCACCTAACGCAATTAATACCAAGCACAATTTGATGACAACGCAGTGCTTTCATTTAATGGTAAGATCAGTACAATATCGGAATTAAATGTGTGCTTAGGTAACACCTTGGTTGTAATTAAGCTGTGATAAATATAGCTTAGTTGATGTATTGTTGCATTTTGTTTTTTTTTTTCAAGAAAATTTTTCTTGATCTAGATTCTAAAAGTGAGGGATCAAAGTATCTGCTTACAGCAACAATATTAAACAACTTGTCCAGAATCGTTATCTCAACGATGTTTAAATCTGTCAATGCAAACCTCAACCAGAAATGCTACCATCGCTCCCACCATTCCCAACGCATACAGCTCGAAGACTCCGCTCAGTATCGGCACGCTCAGAGCCGTGGCCAGAGCGCGTCTCATCCGAGTCCTGATGATCTCCTGCAGGTTGCGGTTAAGCAGCTCCCGTCGCCAGTGCTCCACAAAACCGTAGGTAACCAGTGGCTGAATTTGCCCGTTGAACGGATCCACCAACGGCGAATTCTTTCGGAAGAACACACTCAGCGTGTAGCTGTACAAACGCTTGCCGAACTGTCGATAAAATGGCCCTCCGTTGTTTAGGACCTGTAGGTTTTGGTAGTAGAGGGACTCCGGATAGCTGATACGCGCTCCACGGAGAAATCCGTACCGGATAGCTTGCAGAGTGGCGTTGGCTTGTTCCGTTGGGATGATCGTTATTTGACGCTGGATGTGCTCATGTAGGTTATCCAAGAGGTACCGCTCCGGAGGGATCACAAAGATGCGGTATTGGGATGCGATGAAATCGTCCCAGTCGCGCACGATCGAGTGGTTCTGAGAGTGGTGGAAATTGTAGAACATGATCTGCTGGTAAGCCGATCGGAGGACGAACGTTGCTAGCATCCAAAGGGTGAGCAGGAAGCGGGCAAAGTTACGAGAAGGGGCTGGGTTGGCGGGGTTTCCGATGGTTGTTTGAAACAGGTTCAACCCTGGGGTCCGATTCATTCGACCCCAGATAAAGTGTTGGACGTACTTTGGGAAGAATTGTAGTAGTACGATGACGAATAAGGCGATCGTAAACATTGCAGCGAACAATGCCCATAGGTTAAATTGGAACGGAAGTAAAAGCTTCTCGAAGGATCCATGCGCGGAACCGGGAGTTACGCACAGGATAAGCGATGTTTGATAGTGACTTTGCGTTCCGGTTAGGTACTGCTGGCGGAGATAGTTGTTCCCGAAGAATCCCAAGGTTAGGTTGACAGTTCCGTTGAGCAGCAGTCCCATGGCTCCGGTAGCGGTTCCGTTTTGGTTGAGCGTACCCCAGCGTTGGTTGTTGTTTGGGATGATGGGACGGATGGTGAAGTTGAGTGCTCGGGCGATGGTTTTCAGTAGAGTTCCATCTACTCCTCGGTAATTTACGATGTTGTCTTCTGCGTCATACGAGAAATCCATAAAGGTGGTCGTCCTGAACAGTGCAACACCAAGTGATGCACCGAAAAAGTTTTTAAACTTAGATGGAAAGTGAAGCTTTGGACTGACAAATCCTGCCTGCATAAAGGTGTTCCAGCGTGCCATACGGGTAAGATGGTCTCCAGGTGTTCCGTAGGGAAAATACGTGTACGAAGCGATCGACTTGTGGATGCGGTAGAGAACGTTGACGTTGTAGATGAGATACTGCGCCGTTACTTGAAAAACGTGCGAGCATAGATCTCCGGCTTCTGCTTCAGATAGTAGCAGAATGAGGAAGTTTCCAAAAGTATCGAAGTTCTTCTTCGTAATGAGCACACTCAAAAGATCCAGGGAAGCTTCAGAATCCATAAGAATCACGTTGAACCTTTGTTTGGATGACGTCTTTATCTTCGTGTCGATCGATTCGACGATCACTGGTAGGAGTGCTGCAGCTCGTTGAACCAGCAGTCCTGCAGAGGCATCAAAATCCGTCGATGTCAACAGAGATATCAGGTAAAACGTATCGAAACCCTGATTGAACGTTTCCAGCAGCACTTGTGAAGCTGCTTCGACAATAAGTTTGTCACAAGGTTCCGGTAGTATAATCAAGGCCTGTAGACAAGCGATTCCCATGAGGATCAATACTACGTTCATGGTTGGACCGTTATTATGGCAAAATGTTGGAGTCTCATATATTATATTTAATAATTAAGCGATGCAATCAGAGGTGACAAAAAAGGTGACTGACTAACGAGGTGAAAGGCAATTAATCATTGTCACGCCTTAAATTTACAAAGAAGACACCTAACCTATGATTTATTTCGCTTTTAATCCACCAGGTAAGTTATGGCTCTTTGTTCCAAATGGTGGATTTTCCAGCATAAAACAAGTAGCTCCTCCCGCATGAGTTCACTCTGAGCTTCTAATCCACGATGATTTCGTTTCTTATAGTACTCATCCCAATGGTGACTTCAACTGCCCTGGAACCCCTCCCGGATATCGATTCCGCCACTAATCTTCTCTGGCAAGCAACGACGGCCCTCGTAACCAGCGATGACTTTGGCGACAAAGCGTACACCGTTTTCATAAGCTGGGTATCAACAAACGATCGCACCAGTGGAAATGTCGCGGAGCTGACCAATCGCGTCTTGAAGTCGCTATCCGGCCAGGTAGCGCTGGAGGTCATACATGGACTTTCCGTCAAAACTCGCCGGCCTCGGGGCTTTAATCTGTTCATCGTAGATGGGGAGCAAGCATTCGACGAAATCTACGCAACGATCTGCTCGAAGCTGTACAACTTTGCCGGATATTACGTGGTGATCGTGCTTGGTAATGACTACGCTGATGAACAGCTGATCGCATACCGGATCCTACAGCAGATGTGGCGTTTCTACGTGGTGAACATCAACATACTGTTTGCTAGAGGTCTGGTGGACCCGGAAGCTCACATGTACACGTACTTTCCATTCTCTGCACGCTTCTGTGAAGAGGTTCGACCGCTGATTTGGAACGTCTTTCGGGAGAATCGCTTCTTAAGCTCCAGGAAGCACTTTCCAGAGAAGCTGCATAACTTTCATAGCTGCCCACTGACTGTAGCGGTTTACTCGTACGCGGCGTTCATGCAGCTTCAGTACGGAGCACGTGGTGAGATCGCTTCGCTTGATGGAGTAGATGCAAGGTTGCTTAGGTATTTGGCGATGACGCTGAACTTTACGTACGTCCCGATGGAAGTGCCGAACGGTCTTCGGTTTGGGCTAATTTACGAAAACGGTACCGCTACAGGGGCTATGCAGATGGTAATATCCGGCGAGTCAAACTTCACGTTGGGGTTCTTTGGGTACAATCTGTTGCGGCATCGATACATGTCATTAAGTCATAACTATCATTACTCCCAACTTGTCATGGTCGTGTCTCCTGGTGAGGCGTATGGATCATTCGAGAAACTTCTGCTTCCTTTCGGTGGCGCATTGTGGCTTGTGTTCATTTTCTGGCTTGCCGGTAGCATATTCGTGATCAGTGTAATCTACCGAACAAGCTTAACTATACAGAGGTTTGTGTTCGGTTATCGTATCCGAACGCCGACCCTCAATCTTTTTAACATTTTGTTTGGAGGATCCCTCTCCAGATTACCCGGTCGCAACTTTGCCAGATTCCTGCTGATCATGTGGATCATTTACAGCTTGATCTTTCGCACTGTTTACCAGCAGGCTTTGTTCAACTTTCTCCATCAGTCCCCAAATCACTCCTCAGTGTGTACGCTAACGCAGCTCATAAACGAACACTATCCAATTTACCTTATCCCAAGCGAAGTGTACGTCTTCGATAATATGCCGGAGCTTCAACAGCAGATTCGTATTATCTCTAGTGCAAACATCCCGCAGTATGATAACGCCATCCGCTGGGGACAGCTGCGTGGTTCCCGAGTGTCCAATTACGAAAAGGTCCTGTACGACAACTCTAAATTTACTGACGGACGTTACTTTCGGATGGTCCGGCAACGGCTGTACAACTATGCGCTGAGTGTCGCCATGCGAATCAACTCTTGCCTGACGAAGCCGTTTGATGATACGATTCTGGAGCTGAACGCCAACGGTCTGGTGCAGGCTTGGGTCAAGAAGTATATTGACAGGAAATATGCAAGCGTTCCGGAACCGGTGGACGAGCTGCGGAAGTTAAGTGTTGGTCAGCTGACAGGAGCGTTTCAGGTTTGGATGATAGGGTTGGGCGTTGGAATTCTGGTGTTTGCTATTGAAGTGGTGAAGGGATTTTTCGAATGCAATTGATTACCGTTGTTCAATGTGTTGTAACTATAATTGTACTCAATAAAGACACTTCTTGTCAGCAAAAAACTCTACAGCTTTCCGGAGTGCAGGTACCTTCTGCGACGCAAGTTCTATCAGGAACATCAAAATACTTGAAACCGTCATGAAACCCCAAACCTCGTAGCACCCGAGCAACGATCGTATGTTCATGATCGTTGGTCGTACCTCGCGTATTTCCTTCGGGAAGAAGTCATAGTTCCCGTATTTCTGTACCCAATAACTCATCAAGCCAGCCGTCTGGACGTGACCTACGATACGGTTGAACTCGAAAACCAAGAATGACCTCCGTGGGTAGTAGAATACCACCGGTGAGGAGACCAGCTGATCGCGGGTACTCCGCACGAAGCCTTTGTTCAGCCGGTACTTGTTGTGAAATGCGATGTGTTGGGAGGTGACCAGTACGGCACCGTCCTGATTCTGCTTTGTAGCTATTCCGTCCAGCGCAGCATTTAGACTGTCGTTTCCCGGTTGAATGTGACGAACCCGGCCAAGTACGGTTGGATTGTTCTTGAAGAAGCGCTCAGAGATTAGCAACATGTCGTAACGCAGGTCGGACTGTTCGATTTCATTCACCGTTTCCACTGGTTTGTGCTTCGAGTCAGCCTGCAGATACTTGAACATCAGACCCTGATATATACTTCGGATCAAGAAGGTAAAGCCTAGAAACAAAATCAGAACGGTTCTAGCAAAGTTTCGTGTGGGCACACGGTTTACAAGCCCAGCATAGACTACTTGCAACATGTTGAAGAAGGCCATCTGGTTGCCAGCTCCGTACAAAAACTGTCGAACGTGTTCCGAACAGAACTTTAGGACAAATATAACTACAATACCGCAACCTAAAATCATCCACAGAACGACCCATGTATAAAGGTCGAACGGTTGCATAAGTTTTTCGATCGCGCTGTACGGCCGCCCATCGGGAACGCCAAACACGACGGAGGTGGTATAATGAGGTGTTCCTCGCGTCAGAATCTCGTCCCGATCGGCGATGATTGATAGACAGCCAATTCCAAAATGAACTTCACTTTTCTGCAGCAGACCCATCAGTCCGGTGCTGCCGTTGTTGGGTCGTACGACACCCCACTGGGCATTGTCCGGTGGGTTGACAAACTCCAACTTGAAGCGCAGCTTGTTGGCGATGGTGGTGACGAGGTGACCTTCGAATCCCTCGATCGATGATTGGTTCTCCGGAGATGGCATGAAGTGTATGAACGGGAGAGACTCGAAGGTTCCGACGCGTAGGGCACATCCGTAGAAATTGTCCAGGTGAGGTTTAAACAGCAGCGAAGATGTGGATCGATCTACTCTGAAGACGTCGGGAGTGCCGCATTTGCTGCTTGTGTACGGGGAGTAGCTGTACAGCTGGGGTTGATCCTCGTGCAGGGAAATTATCAATGCTTTGAGGATCTTAAGCTCCCACAGAGCGTTGAACATGTTTGTTATTTGACTCTCGGCTAGATCCTTGTAAACGAAGGTGTAATATCCATGCAAGTTGAAGTAATCACTCCTTAGTTGTTTCACGTAAAGGTCGAACGAGTCCAGGTTATTCAGGAAGAAGATCGCGTAAAACCATGACTTGTATCCAGGAAGGAATACGTTGTTGAATTGAACTGTTCTAGGAATGCTCAGCGAAACAAGGACTTTGTTGATAAGTTCAAGTTCTGATGAATTATATGCCACTAGTAGTGGTGTTTGTCGTGCGTGGTAGTATTCATCAATAATAGCTGCTATCAATTCCGGCGACGAGACTGTCGTAGAATTTACTAGAACAATGCAGTAACCACAGCTACTGAAAATCACGGCTAATAGTGCTAGTTTCATGCTCTGCTTTCTTTATGCAACTGTAAGGACAATCCGTCGGTACGTTGCTTAAAATATAATTTTCTGTTCTTTTTGTTCAATCAGCAAAAGGTCGAAGCTCGTTGAATTGCAGTTTATTGAGCACGTGGGTATTGTGTTGCTATGCGATGCATTCAATTCATAATGAACAGTAGCTAAACGCATCGACAGCAATTCCATAGCGAAGACGATACCACTAATTGCTAGCGATCCGAGGAACACTTGGTAGCCACCGGCCAGGTGAATGTTGCTAAGTTTTCGTGGCTCGCGGGACTCGGACGGCTTCTTGAAAAAATCGTAATCTCCGTAACGTTTCTTCCAGAACTGGATCAGTCCAGCCGGTTGAATCTGACGCATCCGTTCGTCAAAGACCTCCTTCAGGTGGGACTTTTTCGGGTTGTACAATGCCACGGGAAACGCCGCCACATGATCCCTGGTACGAAGCACAAACTGGCTTTTAGGATAGACTTTGTTGTGATACGCGGCATTGTCCAGCGGAGTCAACACCGCTGCGTAAACATCTCCGGCGCCGAGCATCGCGATCGTATCCCCGAGTGTGTCTTTTCCCGGGATTATGATTATGCGGCATGCTAGTAAAATATCGCCCTCCGATCTCCATCATCAGATACGGGATTCCGGAGCGATGAATTTCATCCATGGTCTCCAACGGCTTATGATTCATCGCACGCTGAAGATACTGGAACAGTGACCCCTGGTATAGATTGCGAATCACAAAGCAGAATAATATCCACAGCAGAAGAAGCGTGCGGGCAAAATTTCTCCTTGGCGGTTGAGACAGCGCCCCTCCGTAGAATATGTTCATCATGTTCAATGCAGGAGCCGTATTGCCATGACCGAAGACAAAATCTCTGACATCTCGGTAGGAGCACTGTAGAAATCCAATTGTGAGTGAACCAGTAGTAATGAAAACCGTGATCAGGAACCAAATTTCCACCCGAAACGGACGGAAGAGCTTTTCAAATGCCGTAAACGGTCGACCTGCGGGTACTACTAGCAGAATCTCGCTAATGTAGTGTGCAATGCCAGCTTTGAGCCAGTAGCTGCGTTCATGCGTGATCGCCAAAAAACCCACTCCAAACTCTACCTCTTCATCTTGAATCATTTTCATCACTCCGGTACTGTTTCCCTTCTCTAGCATCAATCCCCACGATTCCGTCGATACCTTGTATCGTATTGAGAAATTTAACTTCGCTGTAAGCAGGTCCATCATGTCACCTTCGAAACCAGTGACCACAAACCCTTGAACGTGTTTCTGTTCTCGGATTATAGTGTTCGGCTTTGTCTCCAACATTCCTGCTAAAAGCGTACATCCGTGGAATGTATTCAACCGCTCTGGATACAGGTCTACCTCGTTCATAATTGAGGACCTTTCCCACAACACAGGTTCAACCACTCCGCAGTGTTCCTCCGTGTACGGAAAGAACGTGTAGATCAGTGTTTCACGCGTGGTCCCATCAACAGCTACGTTGACGTTGAAGATAGATATCCAACGTCCACAAATCCGTCAATATCCTTCGTATCAAATCACTTCACTCTTCCACAACTTCACCGGCAATCGTTACCAAGTAATATCCAGAATACTCGTACTTCCGATAGTCCATCTTCTCGAAGATCCTCCGGAAGCTACCATACCCATCGACGATGAACCAATTGTAGAACCATGGTCTAACTAACCCATCACGTATCTCGCTACGGAACTGAACCACTAGCTTCCCATCGATGAGCCGTATCACTTCGTTGAGCAGGTCTAGCTGGCGCAGGTTACTCCCGGGACCGGTGAACTCCCTAATGATTAGGACCGCTTCGTTGGAGTGCGCGAAGTGCCGTGCCAAAATGACGGCTATTGAGAAAGAAAACGTGCCCTGGGTGGTTTCGTTGGTTACCAACTTCATGGATGCTCCAGGTGGGGAGATCGTTAAAATTATCAGCAATGAGCCCAGGATCATCCTTTATTGATGTTACGATTCGATGGCAGTGGGTCAATTGGCATGATTCAGCAAAGAATGCATCGTATAAATGGTAATACTACTGGTATCATCCGTCATTGGAGTTGTATAGCTTGTTTTCTTTGTTCTATTCCTTCTATTCTCATTGGCATGTTTCATTTCTTCACATCAAAAAGAAATGTGATGCCGATGTTTCTTTTGAAATGCAAGTCATTCTTGATGTGCATGTGATTACGCCGGTCATATCGAATTCAGTTTATTAGTGGTTTGAGTCGTATTATTCCTTTATCATCGCATATTATTACATTATAACGTAACGTAATGGAAAGTTCCATCCCACACAACCATTTAACAGTCGCCATGATTGAAATATTTTAAGATTCCGTTAAAGTTTGATCAATATTTTAGACACCTGGCTGGAATAAGGTATTAAGCTAATTTTGAAACATTCCGTGCTGTCTCCGGGAAGCTCAGATCACATTTCGATCATAAATAAAGTTGATCAAACACTTTTCGTTTGCCATTGTTTATCCAACTTAAGAATGTTATGGAGGATGATACCGCTTGACTTTTGACGAGAGCTGTCAATGTGACAGTGAGTCTGCCTTTGAGTTTATGAATGATGACTTTGCAAAAAATCAATGATGGCATTTTTTTTATATTTTATTTTATGTATCACCATTAGAACGTTTCCAGATCCACGTGCGAAAGATTCTGATTCAGTATCAGAACCCCCCCAAATTCTGTCCAAAACAAAAAAGCTGTCAATAGACGGTAATTATGGGACACCATGCTTGCGGAATGATTAATGAGTTTTTTCGCAAGCAGGCTCGACCCTCCCGGATTGACAAATCCGGGTGGCCATCAATTCTCCTTAGCATTAATCAACAATAAAGAGCATTCTTCAAGCGATTTGATTAAACTTTCAAAATAGCTGAAAATCACCGCACACACCGTTGATGAATTTCTTATAGATTCTATTTATACGTTTTATTTTGGTAACGACCAGCAACGATTGTCCGACCAGATCGTGAGATATCATTTTGATGAAGCACACGTGACAAAAGCCGCTTAAACGATCTCTGCGTACCTTCCCCTCAGTTAGGCTAGAAGTAGGCTCTGAGATCACTTTTGACAGTTCAATTACAAGATGGTTACTTGTTAGATTAGGTTAGAGACACGATCGTAATCGCTAAGCCTGTAGTTAACGAGCAGACAGAATAATGATAACCCGTAAAGTAGATGACCCCTCGGGGTCAATTACAGTCACCAGAAGGGGTTTGCTGTTTTGTTTACATTACGAGTCTCGTTTGTTTTTATCACTCACGACTACGACTAGCGACGAACGTGATCATCCGCGAAAGATGATAATCTTCGCAGCGATGATACGTCATAAGAGTATTTGATGAATTTAACGGTAAGAAACGGTGTGTTGCTTAGCAACGTGTGCAAGTGCAAATAAACTTTGGCGTTGCACTTCCTGTTTGTCCTGATGTGTCGATTAGGCAAACACGTGTCGAATCAACAAAAACAACACAAATTGGTTTTGCGTGGGGTTTTGTCCGACACTGTTTCGATACTATCGGTGTTATGGTCACGCGAATCCTTGGTAGAGGTACATTAGAATGCATGGTAATTAGGTAGGATTACATAATGAGATGCAGTCGTGTGAGTATAATTGCATGAATTTTATTTTTTTAAGCAAAGCTGAACATGATAAATTGCACGAAAAGCTTCAATGAAATTTTGCAGATATTAATTCCTGTATAACAAATGGGAATGACATAACCTCAAAAGGTCTTAAAACTCGATGAAAATTGCTTCCAAAAAGTGGAAGTCCGAAATTTGAGAGACTTTTTTTTTATAGAGCTTTACTTTTACTGAGCAAATGTTGTAAATTTGGACAAATTTTACTTCTGTAATTAAGTTATTGAGTTGGTCTGATGATCTAGAGCCTTGTCACGGGATATTCAAAAGGTCAAAGAAATCTGTAGTTACGTTCAATAACCGCCACAACCAATACCGTTTCATTCCGGTTTTGTGAAACTTGTCGACTCCATTCATAACCACGTGCACTTTCCACGCTGACCTTCAGAAGCTGTTTCATTGAACGTGGGCGACGACGGTGCAAAAATTTTGGCAATCTCACCCCGATGCAAGTGCCCTTGTTACCCTATTCAGTCGGTCGAAGTTTCAACCGATTCGTGCCACCGTGGCTCCACTCCCGCAGGAAAGGCAAACCGGTTCCGTGCTCATTACAACACTTATGTAATCACAAATTGATGCGCAGTTCACCACACCACTCGCGTTTTTGTTGCAGTTGCGACAGGCATGTTGTGAGAATGTCGACTTTCGCTTTTTTGCTCGGGTTGTTGCAACATCTGTCAGTTTTGCCATAATGGCGGCCGCCATAAAACGTAGGGTTGACAGATCAATTATTGAACCCACTGAATGCAAGCAACATTCACATTTCCGACAAGAAAGAATAGTAAGGTAAACAACCTTGTCATTTCGATTGTTCAGGTATGAAAAGAGAAAATAAAATTAACTGTTCATGATCGCGATTTCGAAAAACAAAAACCTGGAACTGGATCACTAGGGCGGCCTTCACCAAGTTGACCTTGGGACTGGTAAAACTACTGCGGGTGAATGGATATCAGCCTTTCTCCTTTTTTCTCTCTCTGAAAAGTCCAGGGTCACGGAACTTTTACGCGCGGATGGATGGGCTCAACCCCAGGTCCAAGGGATTGTCGCTTAATGAACTTATTTTGCGTTCAAAAGAAAAATTGCGTTCGAAATGTGATAATTGCTTGCAATTGCATGTTTTTATGCTGTTTTTTTTCCGCAATGTTGCAGGCATTTTACGATCGCCGTGCTGAAATATGCCGACATCGGCATCGAAAGGGGGTGAGTTTGGACAGGTAAAATGCTGTTGAATCGTGCGTAGTGAAAACTGGAACGCCTACCAGTTCTAGGGCTCCCCGAGACTTTGAACTTGAAGCTGAAGTTAATTGGTTTCTAAGTACAAGTAGAACTAGTTCCCAACGCGTCACCTAGACTGGCTGCTAGTTAATAAGCGACTATAGTGTGAACTATAGTTGTTACCTTCTGGCTCAGAGCGATAGATTTGACAATTTTCCAGTACATAGTTGATCTTTTGTGAATAACATTGCGTTGTGTTTCTTTTCTCACTGAACGAGGAAAATTGCGAAGTACGAAGACAATAACAGATTACAATTCGAGCAATGTTCATAAAGTTCAGAAGTAAGTTTGGCTTATTCTGGTCCACAAATTGTTTCAAGATTTCCGTAATTTTTTTTTCATAGAAATCTCTACGGAATTTTTATTCGATTTTGTGTTTCTGACAAAGTAATAGGTATGAATAAAGACTTCTCAGAATGTCTGGAACTATGTGCTTTTAAGAGTGTTATCAATTTCTGAGAAGTTTTTTTATCGTTATTTTTTTTTGTAGTAACACAAAGAAATAACTCTATCAGTGCCTAAAATTTAAACTAAGATAATATCAATGCAGTCCAGGCTCGATTGTTCGAACACAGAAAAAAAAAAATGATGGTAATGTTCATCAGGAAATGGTGACAGATTTTGTGGCAAAAAAAATGATTAATTTTACCCCAGAAAATGATGAACTTTCATCAGTTTTTGATGAATATTCATCAGGTTCACATTTTTACACATTTTTTATGTAATATTACTCAAAAAAAGAGGTAATATTCAACCTACCAAATTTTCAACATTCCAAAATTCTACTTTTTTTTTCTGTGAAGGCCTTGGAAAAATTTCACATCGGATAATCGAAACTTCGGATAAGGCAATTTTTGGGTTCAATTTTGAGTTGTGTAGATGAGCGACGAAAAATTAAGCAGCACAATTTTATGCGGTGGCTTTTGCAAGGCAGTGACGAAGCACAAAACAACCAAACTACAATCAACTTTCAAACCGGGGGGATGGCAACCCTATTCCGACCAAAGCAAACTGACAACAGTCGACATTAGCACGGTTGTCAAATGAGAGCCCACAACAAAAGCACTAGCTGTCAAATGGTAGCCCATAACAAATCATTGTTTGGGTTTTTGATTTTCAAATTTTCCGCAATTTAAACGATAAATTCCTGAAAAAAACACGTTAATTGTGTTGCTGATGGCAAATTCTATCATATTCTTGTAGATTCCATCTCAATATTGGCTGAAAATTCATATCGAAAAAAGTGATTTTTCTGTTTACCTTTTTTTGCTTTTTTTCTTTCGGTCGACAAAACAGTGCGCCCGTACACTCAGAATCAGAATTACACATTTTCCAGTTTGCTTTTACACATTTGCATGGGACTTTTGAGTTCAACCAGGATAACACACTTCGTGTTACCAAAGTAATATGAATAATACTGATTCTGAGTGTTTGTTATCTGAACTTCCAAGATGGCGGCTTCTTCGCTACCCCCTGTTTCAAACGCACACCCTCAATGTTGTCACCACCTTATCACTTCCTCTGCGAGACGTCACGCTACGCCGATTCCGTTTGGGTTGCGTGTGGCCTTCTAATTTTCTAGCTTCATCTACCACCGCCTCGCACAAACCTGACCCTGTTCCATAATTTATGTTTGAAACAAAAGCAAAACAAAAAAAGAAAATGCAATGACCTTTATCGGAATCGCTTGAGAACTTTCCCGGAACTACATTGTACATTCTACTACTGGCTTTGAACCAACTAGAATAATAACAACAAAACATTGCAAGAAAGAACACAAGTCTTTGCCAGCTACCGCCATATATCGGTTTCTACGCACGATCATGTGCTATGCCGATCATGCACCTAAACATCGGAGGGCCCGTACCGCGCCGCGTGGTTTCGCTGTTGTTGTTCAGCCGCCGATAACGATCGCGGTTGGAGAAGTGGCTCACCTGTTCAAATCTTCAATACCTGCTGGTCAGCCAAAGTACGCAGCCAGTTTGGAAACACCGACAGACGCTTGCTGATCGACGAGTTGAGTTCGAAGCGCGCGAAACTTCGCCGCGATCAGTCCCAATCAGATCGTGGCTCGGAACGGACGCGCGATCGGCACTTCTGGACAGCCCCCTGGAAGTCGGTGGTTGTCACACACTGTTTGTGAAGAGAGTCCTTACGGGTGTTTGGAAGATTTTTTTGTTGGGCAGTCGCAGATACGTTTGAAGTGCGCGGAAAGTTTTCAAGATTTGAGAGCAAACAGTCGTAGATTGTGAAAATGAAAGTGCCACTGGCGGTTCTGATTTTGGCGGGTCTTTCGACGGTTGGGGTTAGCGGCAGTGAAGTGTTTGAGTCGGAGGTTGATCATGCGAGCAGTAACGACCATCCACAGTCGATCGGTCGGAACAGGATTCTACCCGAGCGGGCCAGGAAACCTGCGGCCGGAAGTGAAACCGGCAGTGACAAGGAAACAATTCCACTGATTGGCCAGGAAGATCCAGAAGAGGAACAGCTGTTTGCCGGAGATCGGGGACAGTTTAGTGTGGTGGACCGGGTGTTGCTGGCGCTGCTGCGGGACGCTTTGGGATCGCTGGAAGGGTCGCGATGTCGGCGGGACATGAACTGGACGCTGGATGCAATCGAGCGGAAGGAACCATGGGCGGTGGCGAGTAAGTTTGTGATATTTATACTTTTTTTTGTTCTTTAAAAAATAAATTTTAAGTAAGGATTGTTTTTTTCAATTTTCAATTTGTGTTTTTATTAGAATTTAGCAGTTCTGTTCCAGGATGTTACATTTGCAATTCAGAGATTTGGAGAACCTTTCAACTGAGATCAATTCATAAGCCTTTGCAGGGAGGGTACATATTTCTAAGTTTAGATTTTGCTAGCTGAGTGCTCTTTTAGGGGTAAGGATTGTTCCAACACAACTGTTGATCGTTTCCCTTCTGGATTTGATTGCTTAGTAAAGGGAAGTGTATCATCCAGGCCTGCAAAATGTTTCCAACCCAGCGTACACATGAAGCAAACCAAAATGTCAGTTCACTGCTAGCATCTGACTGTAAGCCTACTGTGTCCGTTCAACCACTGCCGCCTGACTCGTGCCGGTCGGCTGCTGGAGAATGAGAGACGTGAAAAAATGAGCTACACTCACTCAATTCGTGTCGTATGACTGACTCGTAAAATCCTCTCTAAACACTATTTTGACTATTTTTAAACAATTGAATGGTTTTAGACTGTGCAAAACACTTAAAACAACCATAACTTATATTCAAAATTACATTTCCACGCATAAATACCAACTTTTTGTGTAAAAACTTGTTTCTTTATGTGTGTGCATGCAACGTCGAATGAGCGTTGGTCGACTACTGCCTCGCATTGCAGCTGCTCAGTGAGCTAGGGCACTCACGACTGAGTCGGGTTTGTTTATGTCATGGTTTTGCGGTTCTGTGAATGGATCTGAAAAAATCGTGTATGCGTCGCCGATTTTCGCGTCAGGACCCCTGACATTTTCAGCTCTGGTATCATCACAAGCTGGACCTTATCACGACACTTTTTAAGAGGGTGTCAAACATAAAAGTGGCCCCGTTTATTTGACAACAAATTGTATCAAACCATCGGAGTTCAGTGTATCATAGGTCGTACAGTGAAATTTTCATATTCTATATATATAAAAAATTTCGACGGTTTTGTTCGAACGCGAATCAGTTCAATATGGAGCGTCGAATCGAGGTGCTTTTTGTTGCGTTGGATTCGTATAAGCCCAAGGAAGGTTCTTACGCTAACCAATTGACACTTTGGCCACTCTGGAACCGATTCCGGAGCATCGGCAAATTGTATGGAGAAAGTTACGTTAAAACATATTTTGATCACAGGAGGCTGAATAAGTAAAACATCAAAAAACGTCAACAAACGAAAAAAAGGCAGAACGAAGTTTGTCGGGTAAGGCTTGTTTAATATGAACTTAAAGTTTTGTCTGCCTGTGTGGATCAATCGGACCGCGCACTGGACTCACAATCCAGATGTCGCCGGTTCGAATCCCGAGGCGGACGCAAAAAAATCTAAGTGTTAATATAGGTAGGTATTCGGCAGGGGGGCGACATCTATATCTCACTACAGGCAGCTCGCTCGTACCCATCACAAGCTGTCAACTTCGGCACCAGAACAAAAGAACAGCTGTTCGTTACGGAACCAAAACAAAGCAAATCTGCACTGTAAAAAAAGTACAAAAACTGCAGGCATAAAATGGAAATAAAGTGATTATTGTTTTTATGTACAATTTTACCGCAATGTACGTTTAAAAGTTAGTGTATGTTTTTGAAGTGATTTTTATTAATTTATTTGCAAAATAAACTACTAAAGCAAACAAATGAAAAAATATAAAAATTGAAATTACAAGCCATTGTTTTAACATTTGAATGATAAAAGTGTTTTAACATGCATTTTAAACCTGCCCAGATGTTTTGCAATCGTTAGTTTTCAAAATATCTAAATAATTGGCGAAATATTTTTTTTTGCCAAAAAAAAAAAATCATTTTACAAAAAAATAAATAAAATATTGTTGATGGTTGAATATGCTAAATATGATTTTAAACTCAGGTAAATGCAATTCAAATTATTTTTAGTCTATTAGACTTCTTTTTTTATTAAAATTTTGAAGTTTTTTGATAAAAAAAATTATGCCCCCTGATTTTTCGGATAGATTCTGAAGGGGAGCGACATAAACTTCAAAAAATATTTGCAACTGCCTAAATTTACATATTTTTATTAATTGTCAACTATTTCTTAAACATTGTTTTCAGTTCATCTACGCGTTGTTAAGCAAATAAAGGCTTTTTGATCTTTTGACAAATTTTGAATTTGGGGCAACATTTTTAACTGTTTTTTTTTTAATTTTTGACAGTAGCATATCTGCACTGACGTAAAAAAGCATTTTGTTACACATTTTGCTTATATTTTGAAAATTTGAGCTACCGAAGACACTAAATCAAATAATAATTGGTTCTAATGATCTTAATATATTTTTTAAAATCAAATTCAAATTTTCTTTATTTTTTTAATTTCAAAGACATTTTTCATGAGTTCATTGGGTCCATAACGGATATTTGGCGACATCAGTTGATCCACAAGTTTCCATACAATTTAAAAATTTCAGTACATTGAAAAAATCAATACTTTTTCCAAAAAAATCAGCTCAAAAGTTGGATTTTTGTATGAGATAAAACCTTGTTTACATTATAAAACCAGCTATAAGGAGTTCATCCGAATCAGGGCTGTGGAGTCGGAGTCGGAGTCGGAGCCGGAGTCGGTGGAGTCGGGTCTTTTTGGGGACCCGGAGTCGGAGTCGGAGTCGGAGTCGTCAAAACTCGAACAGCTGGAGTCGGAGTCGGAGTCGGAGTCAGCTAAATTTTATGAGCTGGAGTCGGAGTCGGAGTCGGAGCCGACAATTTTAGATAACCCAGAGTCGGAGTCGGAGTCGGAGTTATCTAAAATTCAACAATAAATATTATTTTTATTATTGTTCATAATTTGTTACAATGCAGGAGAGCATTGAATATTTTTAATTGTCGCATGCTCTGCGACATTTTTTGAAAGAGATTTATCAGATGCCATTTTGTTTTTGAAGCATTTTTGATTGTGATTGGAATGCTTTAATTGTTTTATTTCACTATGATCACTTAATGATAACCTTTTAATCTTCTCTAACCCAAGTATGTAGTATCATAACTTAAAAAGTAATAGACAATATTGGTTCTGTATTCAGAAATATTCAATTGATTCTTGACTTCATCCTTTTGCCTACATTTATGTACCTTTTCAATTCAAATTACACCAAATTTAATCCAGTTCATTCTGAAAAAAGTACTTTACCCCGATAGTGAATGTCTAGGTTTTAAGTAAATCATTTTTCAGGAAAAAAGTTACGAGGTACTTAAAAAGATTAAAAATAATAATAACTGTTTTTGGAAATCTGAATAAATAACTCACTGAGAGTATAACTCTTCCATCAAATAATCAACGATTATAACAATCTACTACTTGGACCTCAACATGTGCATTTTGTTTATAACTACGTACATAAAAATCAAAGTGTCAAGTTTAAAATATTTGAAACTGACAAAAAATGTCAAAAAAATTGCAACTAATTTTTGAAATAATCATTGAATATGTTAAAGATATCGATAATTTTAATGTTTACTATTTCTCTACTGAAATCTGAAAGTGTTGATCCTTAGGAAAACTATTTTGATATCATTGCAAATTGTCGTTGAACGAATCTGAAAATGTTTAGTGAATATGATAGGACTTTAGTTTATTTTCCAAATATTATTCAACAAGTAAGATTTTTTTCAAAATGTATATGTCCCTCGCAAATATGACGTAAGGTGATTATCATTGCAAATCAATGTACCTTAAAAAATCTTCTTGAAAGTTAGCTTCAGGGGTCCTTTTGAAATATCTGTGACCTAGGTAGAAAATATTTTACCGGAGGCGCTCGATCATTCATAAAGCTTCGGTGAAGATTCAAGAAGTCTCGCGCGCCTCCATTAAAATATTTCGAAAATTTTTAAATTAAAATAAATAAAAAATCCCTGGGTAAAACCCCTTCAGCGTCCTTTCCACGAAGAAATTCTTCAGGTACATTAATTTTCAATAATAATCTCTTTCAGCCATGGCGTGATGTACGTCTACGTCTTAAATAAAAATTAATGGGGCTTTAAAAAAATGATTCGTTTAAAATTAAATTTGAAAATCCAAAGTGACTAAGAGAGTCACTGTGTTTCTTATAAATGTCAGCCTAAAAGTGATCAAATTAAATTTATATGTTAATCGATCATCAAGGCTAGGTTTCTTTTAATGATTAATTTAAAAAAAAAACAATTGAATATTTAAATTTATTAGTTTCTAATAAATTACATGTAAATTTGAGGTTATGTGAATAAATCCTTATTTACCTACAAAATTGTTCTTCTAAAAATGCCTTCAAAACTGGATTTTTTTTATTTCTGTTTTAATAACGTATAACATTGGTAACCTAGAAATTTTTTTTTCCGCTTTGTGATTCGAACTTATTTTCCATGAGAAAAACTTGACACTTAGAGAGTAATAAATTATTTTTTAAAATAATGGTTCACTAATTTTTGAAAAAAAAAAAAAAATGTGGAGTCGGAGTCGGAGTCGGAGCCAACAATTTGTTGAAAGCTGGAGTCGGAGTCGGAGTCGGAGTCGGCTAGAGTTGGTAGGCCGGATTTGGAGTCGGAGTCGGAGTCGGTTGGAGCTGAAAGCCGGAGCCGGAGTCGGAGTCGGAGTCGGCTGAACTCAGAAAGCCGGAGTCGGAGTCGGAGTCGGAGTCGCTTGAAGTATGACCCGACTCCGCAGCCCTGATCCGAATGGGGTACCGTAATCTGGGGCGAATCGTGGGCACCATGCGGTGAATTGGGACAGCAGTTTTAGCAATGTTGCAGCTTAATATCTTGATATTTTTGAGTGGTTTCGGTTGGACCAGATTCTGAGCAACAAAATGTGTACATTACAAACAAATTTGAAGCTTCTAAGTACTCTAAAACGTGTAGTCCCGATTCGCCCCAGTTGACGGTATTAAGAAAACAAAGTAAATTTAAAAAATGGGTGAATATTTCAAAGCTCGTACCTATTTTTCTGACAGCAACCAACAACGACACCAAATCGATTGAAAAATTCCTTCACAAGTTACAGATTATTCAATAATTACCTTGCATTTTTGTATGGATAGCTACCAAATACTTGATATAAAGTGTTATGCTTACATAATAACGTGCCTTATAAAACAACAAATTACAAAAAATAAAAATTAACAAAATCGTATGGAGATTTATATGAACAAATTGATGACGTCGAATGTAGTTTTTTTTTAAAGTTCAATAAACAATTTTTTATGTTTGCTTTTTGGGTGCTTTTGAAACTACCATGATTCAGGGTAATTAAAAACACTCAATAACAATAAGCAAAAACCTACCTTGCTCATGTGTAGTTGATTTGATGAAAATCTGTTCGTTTTTTTTCTATAAGACTATTGTAATTATTTTATTGTTGTTAGTTAAGAAATAAAAACAAATTCAGACCGTGATATTTTTTTCGATTTCCGTAATTTAAAA
The DNA here is from genome assembly GCF_016801865.2 of Culex pipiens pallens. Taxonomy (NCBI): domain Eukaryota; kingdom Metazoa; phylum Arthropoda; class Insecta; order Diptera; family Culicidae; genus Culex; species Culex pipiens. Next base: position 51,188,334 of record NC_068937.1, on the reverse strand, counting down.
AAAGCTTTCTAAAATGTTTGGTGGTGTACCTGAAATGGATCCGTTTTTAAAAGATCCTGGACATAGATATGAAATCGAGGTGGATTGGTTGTGTTGAAAATGAAATTTGGTCATTTTTGGAGTACCACCGGAAGTTACGAGTGACGATACCCAATGGATGGACCAGAATTCGAGATGAACTCTCCATGCTCTCCTGATTTTATGTTCTTTTATTGCTCTTTCTACCATCTGTTTCTTTAATGTCCTTGTGAGGGGATCATCGATCCATCCGAATTGACACACTGTCTTTTCATTTTTCTTCTTATCTTTCTTCATATTTTTCATTTTTTTTTACACAATTACTACTATTTGTGAGGGGATACTGAGCTTCATTTTTCTCTCCATCCGCATTGACCTTTTCTCAACTATGATTTTCCTTTTTAATAGTAGTTAGAATCCGGGCCGGGGTTCGGGAGGGGAGCATCAGGGCAGTGGAGATTCGCTTGTTCGCGTTTTGGCCCTTCATACGGCAGTAATTTGAAGATGCTCCCTTTAAGTCTGAGCTACTGTAATTCTAGGCAATCGCTACATAGTGATCACATCAAATGAAATGAAATCAAAATCAATTAAGAAATAAAAACGATTATTTTCCGTATTGATGTGTTGAAAATGAAACATCTATTCTTGAACAACAGTCTGTGCTAAAACTATTTTTAAAATAATATATTAATGAAAGTGCATGAACAAAAAAGGGAATAAATCTAGAGTTTTTTTTTGAAAAGGTCCTATAAACAAAATTTTCAATTTTTGCTTTTAGGGAGTTTTTAGAACCGCCTTGAGTCTGGGGTATTAACAAACACCCAAAAAGCAAAAAGTGAAAATTTTGTTTATAGGACCTTTTCAAAAAAACTCGAGAAATGTTAACAGCGATTCCACGCCAAACAGGAAGTCTCCAAATCATAAGTGCTCCGATTTGGCTCAAATTTTGCATGGAAGTTCCTTGGCCAAAATAATAAGACCCATTTTTTTGGCGATTCGGGTGCTCCTATCCGAAATAGGGTTGTCAAAAACATTGCATTTTTCGGCGATATCTCGATAATCGGAACACTTTTGATTTGGAGACTTCCTAACACTTAAACTATAATGAGTGGTTGTAGCAAATATACCTTGAATGTGCAGAATCAGGGGCAGAAGCAAAAAAGATAGAGGCAAAGAGAACAGTGCCCAAGATATTGGAGAACGCTTTTTGTTATGGCCAAAAGTGGTGAGTGTAAAGGGGCGGCCACGTGCCATTTTTCTACACCTAATCTTGTGTTTGAATTTTCCCTTCCATGCCTATTCGCAAAATTGCCGAAAAAGATTTGCACGTTGATAACCTGCAACAGAGGTTGGAAACAAACAAAAAAGAAGATGCAATGCCCTTTATCGAAACCATTCATTAGAAATTTCCCGCAACTACATTGTACATTCTACTACTAGCTTTGAATCATCTAGAATAATAACAACAAAACATTGCAAGAAAGAACACAAGCCTTTGCCGGTTACCGCAAAATGCCGGCTTCCACGCACGATCGTAATGCAGATCATGAAACTAAACATCGGAGGGCTTGAACCGCACCGTGTGGTTTCTTTGTTGTTGTTGTTGTTCAGTCGCACTTTAACTGAACATCGCACTTGGCTGAGTTCATTTCGCCCTTTTTTATTTGATTTTTTTTTTCAGTTCGACTACGATTAAACATTTTTGTGAAATTGTAGTCGAACTGAAAAAATCGTATAGAAAAGGGCGAAGACTAACTCAGCCAAGTACGATTTTCAGATCGCGGTTGGAGAAGTTGCTCACCTGTTCAAATCTTCAATACCTGCTGGTCAGCCAAAGTACGCAGCCAGTTTGGAAACACCGACAGACGCTTGCTGATCGACGAGTTGAGTTCGGAGCGCGCGAAACTTCGCCGCGATCAGTCTTAATCAGATCGTGGCTCGGAACGGACGCGCGATCGGCACTTCTGGACAGCCCCCTGGAAGTCGGTGGTTGTCACACACTGTTTGTGAAGAGAGTCCTTAAGGGTGTTTGGAAGATTTATTTTTGCTGGACAGTCGCGATACGTTTGAAGTGCGCGGAAAGTTTTCAAGATCTGGGAGCAAACAGTCGTAGATTGTAAAATGAAAGTGCCACTGGTGGTTCTGATTTTGGCGGGTCTTTCGACGGTTGGGGTTAGCGGCAGTGAAGTGTTTGAGTCGGAGGTTGATCATGCGAGCAGTAACGACCATCCACAGTCGATCGGTCGGAACAGGATTCTTCCCGAGGGGGGCAAGAAACCTGCGGCCGGAAGTGAAACCGGCAGTGACAAGGAAACAATTCCACTGATTGGCCAGGAAGACCCAGAAGAGGGACAGCTGTTTGCCGGAGATCGGGGACAGTTTAGTGTGGTGGACCGGGTGTTGCTGGCACTGCTGCGGGACGCCCTGGGATCGCTGGAAGGGTCGCGATGTCGGCGGGACATGAACTGGACGCTGGACGCGATCGAGCGGAAGGAACCGTGGGCGGTGGCGAGTAAGTTTGTGATATTTATAGAGCATAGTTTTTAATAACAATTTTAAAAGTAAATTTTAAATAAGGATTGCTCCAGCACAACTTTTGATCGTTTCCCTTTTGGATTTGATTGCTTAGTTAAGGGAAGTGTATCACGGACGCTGGACCTTATCAAGATGTCACTTAGGGGCAGGGGGGGGGGGTCAGAATGGTCCGCCTAAGTAAAATGTACCGAAAACCTTACAAAAACTTACAAATTTATGAATCCACTGTAGTAGACTTATACTTTGGGATGTTCCCTTCAATGTTGTATACTTGGTTGATAAAAATGTTCAGCTTGAAACTATTTTTGATGCAATTTAAAAAAATTTGTTTTCGACTACTTTTTCCAGGGTGCGGGGCAGAATGGGCCACCTTAGAAAACAAGTCATTTCGTCTAATACAACTTGAAGGTTGATAAGAAATGACTTAAGTAACCTTTCCAACATAGTTTCCATGAAGTTTGATCACTTTTATAAAAATAGTCACTTAACAAAACAAACATTTTTGAAAATAGTGTAAATATGTCGAAATAAGACACTATTTTTAAAAATAAGCGTCAAAACAATTAAAAAATCAACTAATGTTGCATTAAGAGTGAGTTTTTAAGCTAAGCTTGATTGTTTTTATAAGGCAGGAAAAGGGTGGTCCATTCTGCCCCCAAGTGGATTTTAATTTAACACTTCCACCACCAAGCCACTAAATGATTTAAAGGTTCCGTTGTTGTTTGATTACCTTTGTAATAGATCCTGGTAACATTATAAACATTGAACAAACTTATTCAAACAATCTTACTTTCGAGAAAGCTTATTTAAGAACCTCGAAATAAACAACATTTGCGTGGTTTTTCAATCTAATCTAATCTAATCTAATCGAACACAAGCGCAGCCAGTCCGAAGAAAGCATCCTGGAAGAACTTGTGGTTAGATTACGCCTCAAGTCCTTTCTTGTCAATATTAATGATTACAGTACATCCGAGTTTCCCCGAAAATGTATAGCAAAAATTAAAGTGGCCAGGCCTACTGCGTTGCATTAACCGCAGAGACAGATTCTGTGAACGGATCACATTTCACAGAATCATCAGGGGAGGAAGGATGCGTGGACATACCGTACCAAACGCTCCGAATCAGTTGTGGTGTGGTGTGTTAGTGTAAATTTGGCAGATAATAATATTTATGGGAGGGGGGGGGGGATGGGAGGGGGAGGAAATGAGGATAGGAGAGAGGGAAGGTGGGAAAGGGATAATATGGACATAACATTTGATCAATAAAAAATTATGTAAAAAAAGGGGAAAAAAAATCAAATAATGATAGATAAAATGGATAGATCTCACCAAATCAAGATTCAACAGCTCCAGCAGGGTTTGATCTTATCATCAAATGCTACTTGAATCCAAGACTTCTGGACTTGAACAGGACTACAGTAAAATAGCGGGCAGCAACAACCAAGGTTTCTCCGAAAGCAGCGGGATCCTCAAGAAACTCCTTTTGAAGACTTCACTCATTTGGTCGAGCTGTTGCATTCCTGGACCTGGAGTATGGTCCAAATGCGTGGACGTAGTTCAGATGTACAGATGGCATCCGTCTCCATATTTTTGAATTCTCCGTCACATCCAGATGGGCGTAAAACTTCTCCACGATGACGATGTCCGCCGGAATCATGTGCACCACAAAACCGACCTTGGCCTCGTTCCTTGTGTAGCATCTGGTCGCGGGTCCACCTGTCCGGATCTTTGGCCACGTTCAGCAGCTTGCAACTGGAACCCTTGAAGCAACTCTCGAGCACCGGTTCGTAGTGAGGACAAATCCGGCACGTAACTCATCGTGGCCTTCGTGGCGATCGTCGTGCCTGTGCTTCTTCCACGCCGCTGCCCTTCCCAGGTGAAAAAGTCGAGCTACTCAAAAATCCACAGGAACCACCAAGTAATCGCCGCAACTGCCGAAACCACTGGCCTAATCCAAAAGTGTTCGTGTCGATTTCATACTTTTGAAAAAAAAAACTATTTTCTTAAAACTGATCGTAAGAAAAACGACAGCAGAAAAAACACGTCTGCCAACACGCCCGGATTACTGTGATCTCCCAACATTTGCGTGGTTTTTCAATAAATTTACATTTTTGCTCATAATTCGAAAAATACAACGAATTCAAACGTCGTTTTCGGTATGGTGATGTTATTTGACGTCTTTTATAAGACCCTTGCCTTACAGTTGGTCTAAATCCATTCTAAAGCCCAAAACCAAGGGTGGCCCATTCTGCCCCCATGGTCCATTCTGCCTCCACTGCACTTTTTTCGAAAAGTAATACTTATTGTTTAGGTTTTTTGAGTTGACCTATACCACCTATACGACGCCAAACCAACCCTTATCATTTTAATTGTATGTTAATAGTTTAAGAGTTCTTCGATGCCTCAACAAACGTGTTTGCTTAAAAATGTATCGCGGAAAATTATTTTGGTACACGAAGAAAAAAGAGTTCCCAAAATCGTGAACATGCGTTCATGCAAATGAGAATCACGAACAAAGTGTTCAAATTGCATGGTACCTTTTTCTAAAACGTACCATGGGATTTAAACACTTTGTTTGTGATTCTAATGATCATGAACGCATGTTCACGATTTACCACCTAATTTTACATTTTTTTTTGTTAAAGAAATGTTTGGCCTTTTGCATAGCCTGGTTTTATAACGATTTGTTTTACCCTTGTTTCCAAGCGGAATCCATCTCAGTTATGTCACCCTAAGCATAAATTTTGCCAAAATTTGCATAATTTTCGCAGCTACTCATTTTGAAGCCAGCGCGCTCCCAAAGTTAATCTTACAAACCGGTGAAAGGCATCGGGAGGAAAAAGGGGAGAGTTCGCGCAGCTCGATCATCGCCGCCCGCAAGGTTTTCGCACCTTGTCACACTGTTTATGTCCGCCGAGTCAAACAAGTCGGACTGCGTTGAATTAATTAACAAAGATTAAACTCTGTCGCGGCACGCCGCAAAACGACCACTGACCCAGTGATTATTTTCTGCAGAAGCCCTGGGCGGTGAGAAATTTCGCGATGTGACGTAACGGGTGAACTTGAACTTCCGCAAACTTTGACCAAAATTTGCAACTCTTCCGCATAGTGAATTTAGTGTGTACAGACTTCGCAGCTTCTGGAAAGCCTTCCAACTTCCAGCCAAGGTCACTAGATCGGCGCCTCCTCCAGGCTACTAAAGGTGCAAAATCGCGACTCCATGCTGCGAGGTTTGCTGGTTTGCCTTACAGACAAGCAGTTCGCCGCCTGCTTCTATTATTAGTTAGTAGGCAGTTTAAATGCCTTCTAATGTTGGCATGCTTTGGGGCTAATAATGGAATTGACAGGTTTGGAGTAGGGTCGCGAATGAAAAGAAAAGATTAATCACGTGCTTTTAGGATTTAAATAAAACACAAAAATGATTACTGAGTTGATTAGGGTTTGATGTTAAATGTGAAAAGTATGAAACTGGTAAAGTGATATGACATATTAGTTCATGTCTTAATGTCTGTGTAGTGTAGTATTATCATTTTGATACGTTCAATTACAAATTGTTTGCTGTAAACTAACCACTTTTCGCAGAACTTTTCCCAAATGTCACATCAACAAAGCAGTTGAACAATATTGAATCTATACACATTGTTAACACTGCATTACTTAACATTAAGTGTAGCTTTCCCAGACCGGCGACAAAGAAATCGCAGCCTTACGTCATCTCTGGGCAAATACGCCACATTGTCAATAGGTGGGAATGGGCTTCGGAACAGACGGGACGGGTATGTGGGAACTGTCAAGCAGTTCGCGGTAGAACTGTGTTGTTGTGTTCGTACTGCAACGGTCAACAAAGGCTCAGTTAAAGGTGCAGTCTGGTTTTCGAGGTTCTGGGTTCGATTCCCATCCGCTCCCAACGAAAAAATGAACCTAGTTTAGGACATTCATGCAAACATCCCAAGTAACATTTTAGGCTTTATCAAAACTGTCACAACCGCTATAAAACCTTACAGCCAACACCAACATTAAAACCACTTGGTCGTAACACACTCCCCAGAACCTTGATAAATCCCACTTAAAATCCAAAAGGACCTCCGCAAAAGGTTTTTACGCCCTATTTATAAAACCTACATAGGAGTTCAAGGCTTTACAACTGAATCCTAACAACATCCTCAAAGCCTTGATAAAACCTTTGTTAAAACCTAGTCAGCAGTTAAGGAAAAATTACATTTCTTATGTCTTCAACGTCTTATGCCAAATAGGTTTTGTTTTGGCAAAAATAAGTCTTCGTCTTGCCAAATGAAATTATGGAGATGGTTGTCAACAATGGCGATGATATAAATATTAGATATTAGAGGTAATCAAAATAATTTGAAAGCTTATTTCTCGCAATTGGTGGCTCAAATTCAGCTGCGGTTGAAATTTTATTGATAAATGTAGGGGTGATAGAGCCAAAAAAATCAACTCGCTTCATCAAAAATCATTATTTTGTGATCATAGTGTTTAATGTCAAAAAATATTTTATTGCAATTCTTTGAAAAAAATGTTCAAAATATTTTTAAAACATCTATCGCAATATCAATCATACCAGAAATTCAGCAAAAATGTGTGTTTTCGTCAAATTTAAATCAATTTTCTCAATTTTCTATTTTTTCAACCAAAATGGCAGTCAGTCAAATTCAGTCAGAACGCGCGTTTAGCGCCATATTTGTGCACTGCTAAATGCTTTTTCAGGAGCTTATGGTTTTAAGCAAGCTTTTTGCATGCCTAATGGCACTTGACAGCTAAACGGCCCTTGGTTTTAAAAAAGCATGAGATAAAACCGTTTGGCATGACATTGCCATTGGGGTTTCAAGACTCTCTTAAAACTTCCATAAAACCTTGTTGAAAGCTATTTAGCTTTTATTGTCACAAGGTTTTATGTCCGAGGCATAAAACCTTATTAGAACCTACTAATTAAAAAAACGAAGTTGACTTTATAGCTGTCAGCCACCATTGCTAGTACCAACCACTAGTGTCTTCCTTTTTATCTACAAGGACTTCGCCGCCCTGGGCTCCTAAGTGTATGAAAGTATGGCACGGAGCGACGGCGCCGAATACCCATATTCACACAAAGAATTTAGCTCTTGCTTATTGGTTGTGGTGAATGCTACCATAAAACCTCAATAAAACTAGGTGGTGGCTAGTTGGTTTAAAAATGTTACTTGGAATGAGACCAAAGTTAGCAAAATTAAGTTTTTCACTTGAAACAAATTTACGACTTATTTGCTGAAATGATTTAAGTCATTTATAATAATTGACTAGCTGTAATATTACTACACTCGATACATGATTTTCCAGAATGTGTCAATTAATCAACCTAATTGTTTGCAGCTCTGTTACGTACAGGTCTACTAGATTAACTAGTAGTAATTATGACCATTTTTCACAAAGTTTAAAGGCTTCGCCAAAAAATCGCAGAAAAATTAGCATTGCAAAATAATTTTTCAACTGTTCAACCTTCAATTCAATATGACTTTTAAGTTTGTTTTCAAATAATTGTTTGTCCCATCTTGAGGTTCCTTTGCAATTCATCTCTTGAGCATTCGATAAATTCACGTTTAGCTCTCGAAAGCAAAGCAAAACAAAACGAAATATAGAGTTCAAATTCCGTGAAAGGTATCAAATCATAATTGAAGGTAAACGACGTATTTCGTGCCAATCTGGTTTTGATAATCCTTGAAGTTTTGTCGAGTCATGCATAGTTGCAGATTTGATTTGCCCAGAAAGTTTGGCTGGTCCATTCGGAATGTTTTTTTTTGATCGGCAGGAAATCGTGAAGGAGGTACAAATGATACGTTCAATTCAGTCACTTGAAACTTGATAACTTCACTTTTGGTGTGTTGGTCTGTAGATCTTGAAGTGAGGGCAGCTAACATGATATGATAATTGTTTTTTTAATCTTTTCCAGAACATTCGAAATTAATAACAGAATAACATTTAATTCAAAACCTTACTTAGTCCACCTTGGGCTTAGCATTTTTTTTTATAAATTTCACTTTATAACTCTCTACAACATCTCTACCTTCGGGTGGTTAATTTACCGACATTTTCATTTCTTACAAATTGATCTCTCAGTGAGTGATAAGTGAAACTCTTTTTAAGTCCTCCATCGTTGCTCCTGATCTCACCTCATGATTCCACCATTTAGTCCCGCAATTGAAGCCTCATCTAACATGATCCATCCCGGTTAAACGTGACGTAAGATGATCACCTTAATTGATGATCATCTTTCAGCTTCGATCAGAATGAAAACGATCACATTTTTTTCAACCAACCTTTATTCACTTACGTATTTACAAACGGTGCAAGTTCGCCCGGTTTAACGTTACACAGCTAAAAAAGTAGTAATCCAGCTGCGTGTAAAAGACCTGGGTGTAAAATAAATATTGCATTATTCTATGCAATTTTATGTGATTTTACGTCCTGAAATATGTAGCCCATCAGTATGGGAAACCTACTTGACCGAAATGTCAAGCTCATATATGCGTTTATCCATGCAGCTTTACATCGGTCTAATGGCCGAGTGGGCTAAGGCGCCAGTCCTTACTGTTGGTGCTGGGTTTGAATCCCGTCGGTTGCAATTTTTTTTTTTGTGTGTTGCAAAAATTGTACCTGCAGTGTGTAATATTAAGTGTTTATTTGGACGAAGGTGATGTGCATGCTTTTGCATGCGATTTTACCATTGGATTTTTTGCTGTGTACACGGTGTCAACTGGGGGAGATAGCTTTGGTAAAGTTAATAAATTCATATATGTGCGACTTGATTACCTCGCGCGGCCCCCGGTAATTTCACGATGCTATCATTATTACGTGCGCACAGATGACCAGCAGGGATAAGGTTCTAAGCAGCTTGAATGATTAGCCGGTTGAGCTTATGCAACTAGCGGATAAAGATTTAGGTTTTCTGCATTAGTTCCAAAAAAAAAACAAGCAGAAAATTTATTAGACCGTTATGAATTAATAAACTCATCATTGTTCATTATATATGCTAGCATTTAAATAGACATGTATTTCTGTAAAGTGCTAGTTGATAACATAACTCTTAAAGTTGAAGAGCAAACAGCGCCTTTTGTTCGTTCTAATGGTTTGAATAATATAAAACTTCCTTAAAAATAACAACAAGCACGACTTTTATCCTCTGATTGGAATTCATAATGCATCGAGGAAGGGGGCATGTCAAAATTGCCAAATAATTTGGTTCATTCTTTAAAGCAGTAGGCCGCGACATGACTCGAAAGCGCAGACCTACTGCGACGACGCGCCTATTTTCTCATGTGAAAAAAAAAAAAGATATTCTTGGAACGTCTGCAAAGTCAACGTTGCAAAATGTCATAACAATCATCCTGTAGCAACGATCTACGTTGTCAATAGTTGGATATGTACTCCGTTTGGTTCCATTGTCCTCTATGGACACATTTTGAACAACTTTTGTTTTGCGAAAAACTTTGCTCTCTTTTTAATTAATTTTCTTGTTTTATTGGCATTTTTTAAACTAAAAAACAGAGTAAAAAGTTTAGGTAATATTTGATTAATTTTTTTTAAATTAACAGAATATTTAATTTATTTCAAAAGCGACCAAAATACGACCAATCCCTGAACACGCAGAAAAATAAGGCAAGATTTTTGTTGAATCAACGCTAAACGTCAAAGCAGCTTTTTCAAAACAACAAAAGACTTTTGTGGAATTTAGAAAATCAAGGTTTGTTTCAACGTTATTTTTGTTGTTGATTATATTCAACAACAATTTTATTGATTCAAACCTCGTACAGGCTGATTCTACAAAACATTTTTCTGCGTGAAAAAAACTAACCTAAGCTAAGTGTAATCTAATCTCATCTAATCGAACACAAGCGCAGCCATTCCGAAGAAAGAATTATGGAAAAAATAATTATTGCAGTACACTCGAGAAACTCCGAAAATGTTTTGCAAAAAATATAGCGGCCAGGCCTACTACGTTGCATCAACCGCAGAGACAGATTCTGCGAACGGATCACATTTCACAGAATAAACAGGAGAGAAAAGATGCGTGGACATACCGTATACCAGACGCTCTGGATTTGAAACAAAGCTAAGTGCAATATTCTGAAAATATAAAAGTTCCTTTTTAAATGCCTTTTCATCATCAAAATTAGATAAAAATTGTAATTTATGTAGCAGGTGGTAAAATAAAGATTTTTTTAAAAACACTACAATTTATGATAATTATTTTAAAAATCAACTTTTCTTTGTGGTCGCCTAAAGCGCCATCATGCTTTGAAAAATATGCTTCATCGTTATGCTATTTAAACCGAATTTCAGTATCAGCAATTTAACCTAATTTAAAGAATTTTGGCTGAACTCAGAGAAGTTTAGCTGAACTCAGAAAAATAAATCGAGTGTGTGCCAAGACATCACAACTGCGACATTTTGCTTCAACAATTGACTCGACTCGATTTATACGACGCTGGCATTTCAATCGAGTGGCGTACAAATCACCAAATCAAACCGTTTAGCCGCTCACTTGTGATGAGCTTGCCGCCCGATTTGGTATTCACCGGTTGTCTCCCACGGCACCACCCGCCGGGAGAATTTGTTTGACCGATCATCCACGCGGCTGCGCAGTTTTTGTACCATATCAGGTTTATTTTTTGAAATTTGATTGAACTGTTAAGTTTGGAGTTAATTGCTTGTCCACGCATAAATTGAAGAATTTAAGTGTTTTTTTTTTTTACCATTTTAAAATGCTAGTAAGCTTTTCTGGTTTTGTTTGGTAATAAAATAGGTTGTCATATATCGTTAATGAACTTATTTCAGACTATTCGTGATATCCATGTCTAAACGAATAACTTCTGTTTAGTAATAGTGCAAGCGCCGACAAACAAATAAAAACATATTTTTTTGATGAACAACAACGCTCAGAACACAAACTGTGCCTTTTATAACTAAAACCTTTTCCCTTCTCTCATCTTCCAGTGCTCGACGCGTCCGCCAAGTCCACGTCCGGCCTCGAGCAGGGTGACGTGTTCAAGTTGGGACACTTTGACCAGTGCATGGGCGTGGGCAGCTTTGGCCAGTACTGCTTGGCGGACGTACGGCTAGAGGGTTACCGCCTTCGGGCGCAAGTCTCGCGCCAGATGTCCACGGAGAATTCGACCATCGTCCACTGGGGCGTTTGCGTGCCGGCATCCTGCGCGGACTCGGACGTGGGTCGCTTGCTACAGATGACCACCGGATCGAGGGAGGTGACCATTCCGGAACGGGGATGCCATCGGGAGTCGGGAAACGGGAGGACCTCAACGGCTGAAGTCGTGTACGCTTCGGTGATCATGTTCTTCGTGCTGATGTTTCTGGCCAGTACGTGTTACCACGTGCGATCGATGTACGGGTCGGGTTCGGAAAAGCAGAGTATCTTTGCGTGTGTTCTGAGGTCTTTTTCGGTAGTGGAGAACCTGAGAAAGCTGGTGCAGGACAGTAAGGACGACCATGGGTTGGGTTGTATCAACGGGATCAAGTCGGTGGCGATGTTTTTCATCCTTGGAAGTCACGCGTTGCTGTTTATGGCCGGAGGAGCGACGTATAATCCGGGATTTCATGGAGAGGTGAGTGGACACTATCGTGTTTTAATTTTTAGAATTTATAACACCGGATATATCCCAACATAGTTCCTGGAGAGAAATTAAATTTCACTGCCATTTTGGCCGCCATCTTGAATCAGAAAATTTAAAACAACTTTAGAGTTGTTTAGAGGTCAAACTAAGACTCGACAATAAAAAATAAGACAAAAAAAGTTCATTCGGGATTCGATTATCGATTCTCAGAAATCTTAAAAAAATTGTGCACGGCGGGGAATCGATCCAGATTTTTTTTTTCATAAAATTATTTTTATTGTGTCCTTTTTGGTACTGGGACCTGGAGTCGGCTTTTGTAATTACATTTTTCATAAAGCAAAGAGTAATTACAGCGGATCTTGTGTCTGAATGTTAGTGGGAGGGGAGGCGATTACCCGCGGCCTACTCGGTGTTAGAAGGGAAGGGATTGATGTTAAAAGACAAGGCGTGGGAAGGGAAGGGGGATTGTGTAGGGGTCTTCGTTGGCTCTGCTGGCCTTTGTTTTTGTCCTCAGCCGCAACTCGGTGTCCAGCTTTTGGGGCGTGATCTTGCTCTGCTTCCGGTGCAAACTAGAAACGACGGCTTTGTGTAAAGGCGAGTTATACGAACTGAAGGAAAACTTACTGAAGAAAAACTAGATGAATATTTTGGAAGCTAAGAGGAACTGATAGATCGCCAGAATAAAAAATCCTATTACTAATTTGAAGGTTTTGATGCGTTCTTTCGATTGAATTTCGACCCGAAACCCGAAACTCAAAGCCTGATGATCTGAAATACTCGTGCGATGTCTGTATCCACTCTTAAAAATTGGTGTCTTGCATCATTGGACAACCGCTCGTAAAACCCACAATTTTTATATTTCAGATTTGTAGCCGTGGGGTCGGAGACGAACATTTTGTTTTTCGATTCACAATTTTCGACCGGTAAATGTGGTCAAAGACATTTTTAGAGGTATTATTTTGGACTATTTTACAGATAACACTTTTAAATTAAAAGAATTCAGTTTCAAACAAAAAGCCATACGAAAACATGCGCCATAAACTGCTTGGGCCCAAAATTTGAAGCTTTTCCAAAATTATTTATTTCCAGAGATATAGCTATATTAGTGTTTTACGTCTTAATTTTACCCTATTTTTTCCTATTAAATTTTTGGTTTTATACAGAATCATATACTGAACATCAAATTCAAAGTCCCAGCCCAAGTCGTCAAGTCGAAGCATAAACGCCAGCTCATTTACGCTTGCGCGTTTTACGCTGCGTGTGAATGTGTTCTTTCTGGCTTCTCATAATAGGTCGACAAAGTGCAATATCGATGCATATTTTTTTAAGTTAATCATAGACTCAGGGTGGTTACAACTTTTCCAAAATCAAATCCGCGAAAACCGCGCCGAGCTTTTTGAAATCCGCGCCATACATTTTTTCGCGAAATTTCAAAACAATTCAGATTTTTTTTAAAACCCATTAACTATAAGATACAAAACCACTTTTATTAAACAAGATAGAAAAAGTATTTCTTAATTGTTCATTTTGTTTGTTTAAAAATCTTAATAAATTATGTTTCACTAAGACAAATTGAAATTTGTGAAATAGATTTGGGGTTTACATAGAAAACTGCAAAAAAAAAACAAAGTTCTTAAAAAGCATAAGAAAAAAAAATCTATTCGACTATACTAAACTGCAGTGCAAATAAATTTCATACCAAATATCAAGAAATAAACATTCGATATATGAAATGAATATTTGGGTGAATCAAACTTTTTTGTATTGTAATATATTTTATTTTAAATTAATATTCCATTTTTCATTCAACTTGGTAAGTTGCCAGATATGATTAATTCTGGAAGTTAATTCTACATCAAAATCTGAAACGTATAGTTAATACATTCCAAATTCTTTTTTTTTTACAAATTAGCTTAACCAGCTCCCAATGGAAAAATTGATATCGCTAGCAATATTTGCGCAATTGAAAGCAAATCATGTAAAAGCTTAAAAATCCGAACATATTAAAAATAAAAATAAATTATTACCGCTAAACAGCGATGACATTATTATTACTTCAAATACAAATATTTTTCAACTGGTTAAGTTTGTCTTAACATCTTTTTTTCAAATAAACATGTACTGGGTTGGTAATGCTTTTCCCCAAAAGTTTATTTATATATTTTATTTTTTATACTAACAGAGATTGAAAATGTGTAAAATAATTTACGTCAAATGTGTTTGTATCATTGTTTCTTTTCACTTTTGAAAAACGAACAATCAATTTGTTTCTTTGGGCATTTTGTTTTAACTTAAAATATAATTCATTTAAAATGAAGTTTCAGAATGGTAAAAATTAGCTGAAATTTTATCTGATAAAAGATTTTTTGAATATGGCCTATTGCCTATTTATAGTTTTAAGCATATATCGAAACTTTTAACTTAAACAACTGCATTTGTTCTCATGAAAACGCATAGAAACATACATGTATTGATATTGAAAAAAAAACGAAATGTCACAAAGAATTTGAAAATGTAGCCCGCTTTCTGATTCAATCTGATTTTAATTTCAAATATAAATTACAATCCTTTTATTAAATTCAAATATGCTTTGAAAGACTTGACTTATCACTATTTTATCAAATTAAAATAATTTTGATTTATAACTTATCTTTCAAAAATAAATTTTAATAATTAATTATAGTTATCCATTTTATGGCTGGAATCAGAGTGAGGTAATTTTTAATAACTATTTTTGAAAAAAAAATGAAAATAAAATTTTCAAGATCGCTCCAGAAGATTTGAATTAAATAAGTTAATTTTATATATCTATCAAATAATGAAAAATAGTCATAAAACATATTTAATTTTTCAGGAAGGCCGACAAATTGCCAAACCAAGTTCAAATTGTTCCTCTTAGTGGGATGTCAGACAAAATATTCAGTTATTGAATTTAGTTCAGTTAGAAATTATAAAATTAAAAATAAACAAAAAAGGGCACCAATCTTTGTCTACATGAATGAAATCAAAAGTTTAATCAGGACAAACTTTGTTCGTTCAATTTTTTTAACATCCAACAACCAGCCTTTAGCAAAATTAAAAAAAAGTTTGTTTTTAATTTTTATGTTATTGTTCCTTTGGCTTTTTACCAAAGATTTTTTAATTTAGTTTGAGCCAAATAAGATTGAGTCGAATAAGATACACAAAAAATTTTAAATGTATTTAATGTTAAGATAATTTTCATGAACATTGATTATATTTTTCAAATAACATTTTTGAAGCCATGAAATAAATGTGACAAATATTGAGTAAAAAATTGACAAAAATTCTTGCAAAATTTTCAACAATGATTTTTGAAATTGTCAAAAGCGCTCAATTCCAAATCATGATTAGGTTTTTTTTACATGAATTAAATTATACAAAAAAAAAATTGAATAAAAAAATAATTTTCAGTTTTGTAAATCCGCAAAATACGCGCCATCGCTGACTAAATCCGCGCCAAATCCGAGAAAATCGCGAAATTCGCGAAATCCGCGAAAATCGCGAAAGTGTAACCACCCTGTAGACTAACATTAAATACTGAGTACCATTTATTTTTTTCTGATAGTGTCAATCCAATATGTTTTTCTTAATTAAATATAGTTAGCTTACGACCCATAATGTACCTCTGAAATAAAAAAAAAAATGGCATTCGAGGTTTAGCCTTTTTTCGAAGCATTAGGTCAAATTCTCACTGGGTGGTATCAATATGTTTCTGAAAAATTAATTGCACCAATATATTTATCGGAGTTTCATCATTTTGTAAAAAAGGCTCTATTTCACCTTTGGTGATATTAAATCGGGGTTTTAAAGTAAAATTGGTACCATCATTAAACACAGCAAAAAATAATGTAAATTTGGTTGCTGTAATTTTGGAAGGTTGAATATTACCTCTTTTATGATGTAATTTTACCTCAATTTAGACTGAAAAAGTGACATTACACCAGAAAAGTGGTAAAATTACACATTTTCAGAGGTAAAATTACACCTTTTTTCTGACATAAAAGATGTACCCCTTCCCAGATGTAATATTACCATGATTTTTTTTCTGTGAAGTTCAAAGAGCTAAAGTTGCTCAATTAAACATCTTAAATAATGATACAGTTTAACATAAAATGCAGAAGATTAATACATGAAATTAATCATGCAATACGTGCTCATTCAAATATTCCAGCTTTATTTGAATAAATCATTCAAAAATATCCATAAATCTGCGAGTTATAACTAAAGTAGCTGGTACTGTGCGCCTCGATGACCAGATGGATAAACCGCTGCCCGATTCCGCCCGCAATGACGTACCCCTTGCCACTGTTCGAGCTCTGGTTCACGATGACCTGGACGTACGTGATGACCGCACCGACACCGGACGCCGGATAGCTCAGGTTCATCGTCACGTCCTGCAGCCGGGGCCATTGCTTGCTTTCCGAGTTGGTCGAAACCAGGCTGTCACCTGTGGGAAGTTTGACTTATTTTTCGCACAATTAAATCGTGAAAGTCGTCGATTCTAACCTGCAATCCTCTGGCCCTGGGCGTAGATGATCTGCTGGCGGACGTCATTACTCTTGATCTGCTCCAGTGGGGTGACCTTGAGGTTGGCGTTGGCTGCCCGGAATGCCTCGATGTCGTCGATCAGGTCGATCCGGACAGCGGTGCTCGTTTGGTCCGAGTCAGCCCGGGTTATGGTGTGCTGGGCGGTGGCCAGCGTAACCACGGCAGTGGCCAGAAGCAGTAAGGTTGGGATGAAATTGGACATTTTTCGATCGCTTCTGGAACTGTACTGATCATGCAGAGGGAGCAGAGGGAGAGAGTTTCGAGTCACGATAGACAGAACAACACTGGAATGGATTGAGGATGAAGAAATAAACCGTATGACTTGTTGCAATCCCTGAGTTTGACTCTACTAAGCGTTCAGTGATAACACCAGCGATAGTGGGGACCAGCTGCAACTTATTTATGAGAGCGAGGGGATTTTTTTACTGATCCAGAATGTATGGTGGTAGACATTGCATGTTTATTTGTTTATAATTGCTGCTATTCAAATGTAATCACAACTCCTTGTCCATCCTCTAATATCCATAGATCTGCGCGTTATAGTTGAAGTAGTTGGTACTGTAAGCCTCAATGACCAACGTAATACGGCGCTGGCCGATTCCTCCGGCGGTGATGTAGCCCCGTCCCTGGTTCGAGCTCTGATTAACCACAACCTGGACGTACGTCACAACGGCGCCTGTTCCAGATCGGGGGTAGTTCAGGGTCAACGCCACATCCTGCAGGGAGGACCAGGACTGGCCATTCGAGTCGGTTGCCACCAGTCGGTCTCCCGAGATCCGGTTTCCAACGCTGTAGACAATCTGCTGGCGGGTACTCCTGGCGATATCCAGTGGGACTAGCTCCACATCCGGGTTGGCTGCCTTGAAGGCGCCGATGTTCTGCACAATCTCAACCTGGGCCTCGATCGCTGCGGGTTGCTCCTCGGATGCGACCAGAGCCACAACAGTTACCAAAATCAGTGCAACGAGCTTAGCCATTTTGAGTAAGGTTATCACAGCTCTTTTATCACTTGTTGGGAGGATTTTGAAGATTTTTGATGGAAGGTGCAGTTGATACTGAAGAGTGCACCGATGGACGTTGATTTTATATTCATTTTACCAGACTTCAAGTGGCCACTCCGTAAGTGGTACAATGTGGATCCACTTGAGTTCACTGATATTCAAACAAACGAAAAGTAATTAGAATGTAGATGGAAAGTTACTGCAAATTTAAGCACATATGTTGACGAACTATCTAGATAACTCAAGGTTGATTATTTCAAAAGTAATACCTATTCGTTCATATTTATTTTATTCCAGTTTTTTTTCTTGAGTAATTAAACTCATAGAGTTTTTTTTGTATATTCAATTCTTCAAAACCTTCAAATTTCTTATACAAACATGAAAACATGAAATCTTATAACAAATGAAATGGTTTTCGTTTTGGGGTCCCATAAGTCGCTATTGGAAATTATAAAGTTTAGTTAATTACTTCAAATGTTATGCTAAAAAACGATTTTAACAAAAGTCCGGAAGATTGTTAAAAGGGTGGTTTGTGTAATAAAACCCGGCATGTTATACATTTTTAGAAAGGTCCTTTCCAACAAGCACTTCTGTGTTATTTATGCACTTTTTGGAGTCCGGATCTCAGATATTTTGATGAAAACATTGTCTGGATCTATCATGCGACCTGTCGTTGGATAGGTAATCAAAAGACCTTTCCAACGAGTACAATAGATTGAAGATCTGACAACCCTATCATAAGTTGTAAGCACATAAGTGCCCTGAATTATGATGATCTGACTACCCAATCTGATGGTATGAATAATGAAATTGATTGAACACTGAAAGGTCCGCCCTTTTGTGTCTATTTCGGAAAGCATTACCCGCTAAATGTGAGGAAGGCACCAACCACCTAAAGGTGGATTAAGTAGCGTTTTATATTTATTTTCAGATCTTATAAAAAGAAGGGTTAAGGCTCTGAAAGGTATCATTCCTGGTTGGCCATTTGGCGGCCATGTTTGTTTTTGAAACATATTTAAATATTGATTCAGAATGTTTCAATCAAAAAGTAAGTTTCTTTGCGTTGTTGTAGAAGCATTTTACATATCGTGATAAATTTTTCATTTCAATTTTCTATTTCTGGGCCCTGAATTCCGAACCATTATTGACAGTCATATTCCCAAGAGTGAATGATACCAAGAGTGAATGATGATGATAAATATTTATCCTTCTTAAAATGTTTTGCAGGAGAATGGTAAATTTCTATGCTTCCAAAACTCTATTAGGTTATAAAAATTACGATATTGTGAATAGATTATTTACTAATAAAAACTAATTGAATTGAAAATTTCTATGCTAACCAAAACCAAAACATTGATTTTGACCGAGACAGTGTAATTTGGTCAAAAAGATAAAGTTATAAAAGTGATTGGGCAGAATAGCAATTTTTATGAAAAATTTCAGCAGATGTAGAAATATTTTTTTTTCCCAAACATCGCCACTAGAGCGTCCCATTTCCCGGGGTTACAAAATTCCCGGGAAACGGGAAATTTTCAACAAATTTCCCGGGAAATCCCGGGAATTCCCGGGAAATTTGAAATTTAACCAACATTATTCTGATCCTGTTTCTAATCAATATTTTGCAACGCAATTGTATAGAACAGTAACCTTAATGGTCAAAATAAATGTGAGGATCAATTATAGCTTGAATGCTTGTAAAAAACATCTAACTTTGAGAAAATATAAAAAAAAATATGCTGACTTTAAATCGTAGTAAATAAAAAAATAGTATTTTTTGTTGAGAAGTATTTGTTTAATCAAAGTGTCTGAACAGTGTCTATGCTCCACAACCATAAAAGTGTTTTAAATTTGTCTTAGTGACCATAAAGTTGAAATGAAAAAAAAAAAATCATGCTGAAATAATATCATGGCAAATCATTAAATTGGCCTTAAAACTCTAATTTGCTGCGCTTTTTTACTTGAAACACTACCCAAGTAACCATCCAGCATTAAAAGAAATCATAATTCAGCTGTAGATTAGCTTTTCAATGCAAATCAGTCACAAAACAGCATATGTTAGTGCAAATCAGCTCTAATAAAGTTGCTCTGCAAGATGCTGAAATCATGCTGTTTACCAGCAATCACTGGCAGCACTGTCATGTTTTTTTCTTGGAATTGGCAACCCGGCTATGATTGTGACAGAAAAGTGAAACAGAGAGAATGATTAAAAACAAATTCTCGCTCACTCACCTTTCTTCAAAGTAAGGAAATATTTAAACCGCAGTTCAAACCAATAATTTGTTGCTGGTGAATCGTGTTGAGATCGTTCAGATTGAAATTTGAATGTAAGTAGAAAACAATTACGCATCCTTGAAGTGTTATAAGAGAATATTTGTACATTTTCAGAATTGCCACATACAATGCGACTGACGAAACTTGAGCAGCCGCTTCGAATACTTTCAGCAGCAGCCGAGGGAAAATTGTTTATGTTCGGCGCCCTTCAAGGAGGCGAAAATGAGTGATATGCATATTTCAAAAACTCGTTTCACTTTTCTGTCACAATCATAGCCGGGTTGCCAATTCCAAGAAAAAAACATGACAGTGCTGCCAGTGATTGCTGGTAAACAGCATGATTTCAGCATCTTGCAGAGCAACTTTATTAGAGCTGATTTGCACTAACATATGCTGTTTTGTGACTGATTTGCATTGAAAAGCTAATCTACAGCTGAATTATGATTTCTTTTAATGCTGGATGGTTACTTGGGTGGTTGCATTCTTTGGGTAAATTTCATATTATACGAAGTTCTTTTCTAACGATTTTTCATGGTTTCATTTATGATATGATTTTGGGTATATTAAATATTTTCAAAGTGTAGAAGTGGTTGAAAATAAACAATATTTTTTTCATATGTAACCCTCTTACGCCCTTGGTAGCTCACGTGCTTCATAAATCTATAACTTCAAACTGTACTTTTGAACTTTTTTTAAGTTTCATTATATCAATGCATTTCGATCCAATTTGGTTAAGGTAATCAAAATTGTTGAACAAATCTCAAATTTAATCTTGGCCGGAAAAGGTAACTATACTATTTTAAAATTATATAACAAGAAAATCGTTAAAATAGGTTGTTAAAAAAAAAAAAAAGTTAATATTCATTCCATAATATCGTATGTTTTGTTGCCCAACATGTAAGCAAACAATATTCCTAGTTGCGAATGCTCCAAAATAAATAATATCTGAATCAAACCTTGATATGCAATTTACAGACAAGCTTATTAGTTCATTATGAATAGTCGATTGAAATTAATAAAATCAAATGAGGTTCTCTCATTAATTTTTCTTGTATATTTTCAAAATATTGGTGCCAAAAAGTTAGGAAAATGTATACTTCCGCTTGAATTTCGGGAATTCCCGGGAAATTTACAAATTTCCCGGGAAACGGGAAATATTTTTTTCCGGGAAATCCCGGGAATTCCCGGGAATTTTTTTCCCGGGACGGGAAATTGGACGCTCTAATCGCCACGTCGAGAAACCTGTGATTTGCGTCGGCGATTTAAGTTGCAAAAGGTTGCCCCTGTTGGATGACGAAAATACGGTCAACTTAGGTAATCGAATAAGTGTGTTAACAGTTTAGCCAAAATTTAGCACGATGTTTTTGCGTTATTTTTCAACCGTCCTGTTTTAATTTGTTGCAAACGTCATTCAGATCCAATCACGCAAATCTTTCTCTCGCTCTTACACCACGCTGCATTCAAAATGATTGCTAACTGTGTTGGTGTATAGGTCAAAATGAATGCCACGATGGATGTTCACGAAGGATCTGGTGAGTAGTGAGTATCCAATCGTTGGTTGATTTGTTATCGTATTCACTCATGATTTATTCCGAGTCAATAATTCCGATCTACACAAATTTAATTGACAATCTGGAAAAATCATGCTTATATTTTCAATACTTTAATAGTGTTGGCAAATTGTAGATTCAAAGTACAATGTTTCTTTGTTATAGTATGACATCAACTCTATTATCTCAAGCAAAATTATAGCAATCCGTCCTTGATCCATTCATAACCAGTATCAAAAACACTTGAAACGCGATTTAGTAAATCACCTCGATGACCACTAATTCAATCAACTTGATTGATTGATTTGCAGCCCTCTCCAGACACTTTCTTTGGCTTAGTGGGCGTCAACGGATCCGCTACGTCAACATTAATTTCCGTCCGGTTTCCAAGAATTTATTGACACACTTTTCGTCTGATTAGATACCGATCAAGTGGATCCACATTGGACCACTTACGGAGTGGCCACTTGATGTCTACTAAAAATGAATATAAAATCAACGTTCATCGTTGGATTCTTTAGTATCAACTGCAACTTCCATCAGAAACCTTCAATTTCCTCCCAACAAGTGATAAAAGAGCTGTGATAACCTTACTCAAAATGGCTAAGCTCGTTGCACTGATTCTGGCTACTGTTGTGGCTCTGGTCGCATCCGAGGAGCAACCCGCTGCGATCGAGGCCCAGGTTGAGATTGTGCAGAACATCGGCGCCTTCAAGGCAGCCAACCCGGATGTGGAGCTAGTCCCACTGGATATCGCCAGGAGTACCCGCCAGCAGATTGTCTACAGCGTTGGAAACCGGATCTCGGGAGACCGACTGGTGGCAGCCGACTCGAATGGCCAGTCCTGGTCCTCCCTGCAGGATGTGGCGCTGACCCTGAACTACCCCCGATCAGGAACGGGGGCCGTTGTGACGTACGTCCAGGTTGTGGTCAACCAGAGCTCGAACCAGGGACGGGGCTACATCACCGCCGGAGGAATCGGCCAGCGTCGTATTACGTTGGTCATTGAGGCTTACAGTACCAACTACTTCAACTACAACGCGCAGATCTATGGATATTAATTTTGATGAACCCGTTCATAGCCTATCGGAAATGTTTTGTTCAATTTAAGTTCAAAAGAGAAAAAAAGTTTAAAGAATAAACACCGGCAAGTTTTATAAACATATTATTGTTTATTTGTTGTAGCTTATCAAATATCCTTTGGCCGGCTAAAAAATTATGGGAAAGTACATAGCGAATTGATACTTCCGATAACCCATCCAGATTTCAAGTATGGAGGACGTTACGAATACACAGAAAAAAAAATCATGGTAATATTACATCTGGGAAGGGGTACATCTTTTATGTCAGAAAAAAGGTGTAATTTTACCTCTGGAAATGTGTAATTTTACCACTTTTCTGGTGTAATGTCACTTTTTCAGTCTAAATTGAGGTAATATTACATCATAAAAGAGGTAATATTCAACCTTCCAAAATTAAAGCTTCCAAATTTACATTATTTTTTTCTGTGTAGTAACGACGTTACGCACGCCAGAAATGTCGAAATCGCGTAGTGGTACAAACATTAGAAAAAAAGTATAGCTGTGACACACTTTTGTTGTAAAGTTGGTAGCACCGAGCAATTTTGACATTTTAGGAGTGTGTAACGCCGTTACTATTCGTAACGTCCTCCACACAGCTAAAAAAGTAGTAATCCAGCTGCGTGTAAAGGTGTTGGGTGTAAAATAAATATTGCATTATTTTATGCAATTTTATGTAATTTTACACCCTGAAATATGTAGCCCGTCAGTATGGGAAACCTACTTGACCGAAATGTCAAGCTCATATATGCGTTTATCCTTACAGCGTTTCATCGGTCTGATGGCCGAGTGGGCTAAGGCGCCAGTCCTTACTGTTGGTGCTGGGTTTGAATCCCGTCGGTTGCAACTTTTTTTTTGTTTTTGCAAAAGTTGTACATGCAGTGTGTAATATTAAGTGTTTATTTTGACGAAGGTGATGTGCATGCTTTTGCATGCGATTTTACCATCGGATTTTTTGCTGTGCATGCTATAAAATCTGGATAAACCGATTACAGATAAGAGATTTTTTGGCATCGGTTTCACCTAAACGTTTGAAAAATCAGACATTGTTGTCGGTTAAGTTGGTATTTTTAAGATCCCGTAGTAGAAGTTAGAGACAATAAATTCTGTTAAACTTGAGTTATAGTCGTTAAATCTTTGGAAATCGGAGAAGGAGTTTGCTAATTTTCAACATCTTTGTTCAAGTCGGAGTTGGTGAAGTCGGGTCATGATGCTAGTATAAAATATCAATCACAATTATTAATTAAAAAAATCAAAACAAAATTAAGATGAATCTTTATTTCATTCCAGCAAGCAAAGCTACTCCGCAACGCCTTTCTGCTCAACTCGCCCCTGCTGGTGGACACGTTCCTCCTCCTGAGTGGTTTCCTGTTTGCCCGGCTCATCCTGATCGAGCTGGACAAACGCCGCGGCAAGGTCAACTTCCTGGTGCTGTACGTGTTACGGTACGTTCGACTAACCCCGGCGTACGTCGCCATCATGGCCCTGTACGCCACGTGGCTCCCGCGGCTGGGCAGTGGCCCTCTGTGGGACCAGAGAATGCTGCTCGAGCAGTCCCGGTGCCAAACGAGCTGGTGGCAGAACGTCCTGTACGTCAACAACTACGTGGGCACCGATCGGCTGTGCATGTTCCAGTCGTGGTATCTGGCAACCGATACGCAGCTGTTTGTGCTGGCACCACTGCTGTTGTATCCGCTGTGGAAGTACGGCCGCAGAACGGGCATGACGTTGGCGGCGCTGGTGGCCGCGGTTTCGGTGCTCATTCCGTTCTGTGTGACCTACTTTGGCCAGCTGGATCCGTCGTTTATGATCTTCACGGAGTAAGTTGGAATGAGAGGAGATATTAGTGTGAAGAATTTTACTTATTTTGGAACCATTTCTAGTGAGGTGGTCGACGTGCAGTCAAACTACTACTTCCAGAACGTTTACGTTAAAACGCACATGAGAGCGACCGGATACATTTTTGGGATCTTTGTTGGGTACCTTGTGCACTGGATGCAACAGAAGAAGTAAGTAGATCAATCAACCGTTAATAACTAAATCCGTCATTAGGGTATAAAAAATGCAATTAAATTTAAATTGTAAGAAATAAAATCTGTTACAGACATGACCAATACTGTCTAGTTAAATCTTTTTTAGTATCAATCTGAACCGAAAAAAATGTCGATAACTTTGCTTCATCGACTTATAAAAATTTAACGTCTTATGCTTAGGCCAATGTAAATTTTTAATTTATGCTTTGGTCTCCAAAAGTTCCCCAGAAAATCGGAGGTCAAAATAATATTATTGAAAAAAAATAAGTTTAACAAAAGCATTTTTAATCTTTAAACATATTTTGAATTTCACAACAGAAAACAGCTTCCAACACCCATACTCCTTTAGTAAGAGAATTGTGTGCACTACAAGCTACAACACAGAAAACAGATGTACATCTGGGAACGGAATTTTGTGTAAAAACTGTTTCCATAAAAAAAATGCGTTGCATATACAATCTTGCAGCAGAAATATTAGTGCACAGGCAAACAGACGTTCATCTCTTTTTAATTCCCATTAATCACGAATATAACGGATGATTTGAATTTAAATGTTATTTTGGGATCGACCGCTATCATAGGGACGGCGCTACAGTCGGACGTCTGTGTGACGTTGATCTTAAAACTGTTTTTGGCGGCATAAGTTCAATTTGGGACATTTACTTATTTTCGTTCGGCCGTTGCAAATATTTTCCAAAGTTCAATATTTGCTCGAAAAATCAGGGTGCATAAACATATTTTGTCAAAAACCTTCAAAATTTCAATGAAATTAGACGTGCAATCAACTAAAAACTATTTAAAGTGCATTTCCCTGCGATGATAATCACTTTGAGCATGATTGAGACAGTTAAAAAAATGTGAAATCTCGATGCATTTTTTTAAATTGCATAAGGCCGTTGCAAATATTTTTTCAAAGTTTATGTACCTCTGGCCAAAATCAATTTCATGCCATAGTTTTAACATTTCAATGAAAAAAGTATTAGAAACTGCAAAGTTTCAAATGATCCGGATTATTTCGTATATTTTAAAAATGGTAAAACAAATTTATGAAAATACTCAAATTTTCACAAAAGTACGTGTATTAGAAAAAAATACTCAAAATTTCTGTTTTGAACTGAACTGGTTTGTAATTTTTGGTAAAATCTGGAATTTTGAGATTTTTTTTCAAAAATATGTTGTTTTATAATTTATTTTAGTATTTAAAAAAA